>NW_027256884.1:46836109-47467220 GCF_029215685.1 Pituophis catenifer annectens | reverse complement strand
CCCTTCCTCCCATTCTAATCAGAGGATGGTGGTTCTGATTAATCCCATCATCACAAAAAAGTTATCTGTCTACTGCCAGGGGCTTAAGAAAGTATGCTCCAGAACCAGATCATATCTCAACTACTCTAAGGTAAAGGCCAGAAATGATATGGATATCATATCATATCATCACTGGATTAGACCAGTGATGATATGAGACAAGCCTATATTTGTCATGAGGCCATGAACTCCCAAGGTGCCTCTGATTCCATACAGGTATATCAACAGACAGGAGTGAAGCCATGCAATAAAATCAAGTATCTCAGTAAAGGATACTTTACTATATCCATACAGTATGTCACCATACAGCCTGGAGAGCAGTGCAAATTGGCCCAATCTCACAAGCATAACCTCATATATAACCATCTACAGGATAGTGCTTCTTACAACAATTAATGTCTCCTAGCCCACAGTTTTGCCTGCCCTTTAGGAGTGATGCAGGACAAGAAACTCAGATAGATCTCTGCAATCTCCTCCTCATCCAACCAGGTCTTGGTGATTCGTCATACCTGTTTTCTCATCAAGTCATGACTGAGGTTGGTTTTTTTTAGAATTAGACCATTATACAAAAGCATCAAATTGAACAACCCAGCAATCCAGATCTGTTTTGAGTATATATTAGAGAAGAGGACTACAGGCAGAGACTGATTCCAATCTATAGAAGTTCCTTCTGTGATGCTTTTCTTCTGTGCTGCACATTTTCTAGCAATAATGAGACTCCCCCCTCCCCCCCCAAAAAAACCCATCTCTTTTTCTGGCAGGACTATTGCCCTTGAGCCAATTAAAACCTAGGATTAAGTTCTTGTAATATTAAAAGTATTTCTGTTTTTTTTAAATAAAATTGTGAAAGTTGTTTCTGTTGCATTTCAATTACATGCTTTCGTTCTGGGTGAGCCCATTTAGGGAAGAATTTATATTGTTACAAGAGTGACATTGGGGAAGATATTTCTGTGTGATGAATAATAGTACAAGCTTGGTAACTTTCGTATGGATCTGGATGAGGAGTGGATTGATATTATTGGTAATTATATCTTTCTGGAGTCTGGACCCTTTGTGAGAACTGTGGTCAGTGATATTATGCTTCAGTGGTTTCACCCCACCCTAAGCAGATGGTACCAGTCAATGGCTTGGTTAAGCTAGTGGAACTATATTATCAATATGTGGCTAATTCTCAGCTATACATTTCCACCCCAAGCCAGAGATTTTTATGGAAGTCTTGAACTGGGTTTGGAAGCTTTTTCATACCTTGATGAGATGAACCATGCTCAAATTGAATCTAAGACAAATTGTTGTTTGTGCAGCTTTGCCTACCTGTTTTGATGATAACATTTGAAGAGGTGGTAAACTGAAAAAATAGTTTATAACTAGAGAGTACTTCTTCACTCATGGCTATTGTGTGAGGCCATGGGTTAGGAGATGTCACCCAGCTCCAGCATACATGGGTAGTGATAAGAACTTGAATTACTATGGCAAGGCTCCTCCATTGCAGCCCTCCCTGGAGTGGAAAGCCTTGTCACTAATTCAGGTTCTTATCGCCACCCATGTGGATTTCTGCAATGTACTTTAGATAGGTCTGCCTTTGAAGGCCATTTCAGAAACTGTAAAAAATACGTACAAAATGCAACAATCTAAATGTTAGTGAATCAAATCACACAATGGTGCTTAAAAGTTTGTGCAGTCTTTTGAATCTTCAATATTTTCACAAAAAAATGACCTAGAACATGATCTGTCTCATTTCGTCCTAAAATCCATTTAAATAAATAAGTCAGAAACATTTTCCCCAATAAATCAATATTACATACCTTTCTTAAAACCAACTTGAACATCTTTCTATGTGCTCCATCTGGAGATGTCCATGCATGTAGGTGTCATTTTGTTGATTCAAGACTATGTTAGAAATGAAGAAATTATTAGATAGGCAATAAATTATTCTATTGCTTTAAGTCTGTTTCTTAGGAATGTCAGATTGAACTTCACTAGAAAAGCCATCAGCCTCCTTATCTTCTGTATCACTGGTTGTGGAATAAACTTGAAGAATTGTGATACAGGTAATCGCCAGGTTACAAGTGTTCTTTTAGTGAACGTTCAAAATTACACAATAAGCGCCCCCTAGCATTTATGAACAAGTCCCAAAACTACGAATCTTGCTGCACCACGGCAGTTGTTCCTCCTTACGAACAACTGCAGAAGCTCTGCAACATTCATCCTGAATGTTGCTAGCGAAAATGGAGCTTCCAAGGGGCTGTTCTGCCCGTCTGACACTCCATTTGGGCCTCTGCAGGCCTCCCCTGGCATGTTGCAGGCCGAAATAGAGCTTCCAAGGGGTGGATCTGATGAAATGGAGCTTCTGAGGGACGGAGCCACACCTTAGAAGCTCCATTTTGGCCTGCAAAAAGGTGAGGTCTGCACAAGCCTAAACGAAACTGCAGAGGGGCACATGCAGCTGAGAGACTGAAGAGGAGACAGCTTACTAGATCTTTGCATGGTAAGTGACCCGGCGTGGCAGATTGGGGGGGGAAGCAATTGTGGGGAGCATGAGGTATATCAGTGGGTCGGGGAGGCCTTGAGTGGTCTTAAGCAGGTGGCCTGTTCCATCACTAGGCCCCCATGGCCTTCCCCACACTGAAATACTTCATGTGCACTTTACAAACGGCGAATTCAATTAGCGAATGCGTGGGCGAAAGGAGGGAGTGATCACGTTCAATGTACGATATTCACTCCTACGAATCCTCAGGCTATGAATGGAATGAGCAGACTCCATTACATTCGTAATTCGAGGATTGTTCACTAAATCTAATTGATACCATCCAGTTGTTGCATCCAACTACTCTGTATGCTATATTTTTCCTAACTATGAAATTAATATCATTTGTTTTTTGTGATCTTGGTAGTAAACAGTATATTCTTCTGACTGAAATGGTCCCATTCCAGTCTGTTTCTGGTTTCCTAAGATGTTAGCATATAACCAATTCATTTCATCTTTCACTATGTTGAACTTCCCCATAGAGAAACTTTATGTTTCTTATACTGCATGCTTCCACATGAATTCTGTCTTTGCAGCTTTGGATTTATGCTAACTGTGTCATAAATGCTATTGGTATTCTGAATGATCTTCAGCATTTTGACTGTAATCTTACCTGATGGGCCATCATCTGGCCTTATAGTAGCCATCCTTTTATTTTTCTTGATAAAGTAGAGTGGTTTACAATTGCATTCTCTTGCACTATATGAAATGATGTCTTAACAATTGTCATTAAAGTGATCACCTTTATCTGGCAGCTGAAATCACTGTCACATCTTGAATGATTGTATTGAGAGTATATATTCTCGTCCAAGTACTCTTTGCTCAGTCTTCTCAATAACACAACCCTGATGAGCAGGACGAGGAGTGGGGGCAGTGTTAATTTATAAAACTACATGGATTGGCATCATGATACTTAAAAGATAAAACATCCACAATGTAGAGAAAGTGAAAGAGGCAATTTTTTTATGCAACCTTCATATTGTGGGTCAAACAAGATTTTTTGTTCTCAAACTTGTCTTCCAGAAACTATCAAAGATAATTCTAGAGGACATTATAATGGATAATCAGCATTCATGCCTCCTGTATTATGGTAAATTTATGCTCTTGCTGGTTTTTAGATTTTTGTTATTTTAAAAATTGTGATAATACTGTATATAAATAAAATAAATTAATAGAATAGCTAATATATAACATAACTCAAACTTCAAACAGCAGATAAAACCTTAACACAAATTATGCTGATTAAATTTTTCATGGCATTGGTAGAAATCATTTCATATGTAGAATATCTTCCATTCAGAGTTGTAGCTTAGAGTTCTAGTTTTTCCACCACAGTAATACTGTTGTTGTTTCTGGAAATGCATGCTCAATCCAGTTTAGTCTGACAAACAGATGATTGTTTGCATAGCAATAGCAATAGCACTTAGACTTATATACCACTTCATAGTGCTTCACAGCCCTCTCTAAGCTGTTTACAGAGTCAGCATATTGCCCCCAACAATCTGGATCCTCATTTTACCGACCTCGGAAGGATGAAAGGCTGAGTCAGTCTTGAGCCTGGTGAGATTCGATCTGCCAAATTGCTGGCAGCCAGTGATCAGCAGAGGTAGTCTGCAGTACTGCACTCTAACCACTGCGCCACCACAACTCATCCAGTAGATGAGCATAGCCAGTAGAAATTAATGTACAACTGAATCAGAGGTGGTATTCAGCCAGTTCGCACCGATTCATGCGAACCATTGGTGGAAATTTGGCCAAGGTCGCCGAACCGATAGCAATGGCTGGCCGGCCACGCCCCCAAATCAGTCTCTCAGTCGCCGCTCACTCGCCCCGCCCATCATGTTCACCTCTGCCATGTTCTTCATGCACGTGCATCCCATTGCCTTACAAGTCTAATGGGATGAGCATGCGCGAAGAACATGGCGGCAACAGCAGCTTTTTCCATGACCTCCGGTACTTTTCGGCGGCCTGCAGCCAGCCACCACCTCTTTGAGACCCACTTTGCAGTTGCAGTGGCTGGCTGGAGGCCGTCAAAAACTCTGGTCAGCTTGCCTTCCAGACTTTGGACCTGCGGAAGGTAAGCAGCCCGAACAAAGAGGCAGTGGTGGGGGAAAAATTTTGAAACCCATCACTGAACTGAATGCATTACAAATGTGCATTGGGAAATACTAAGAAATGACTATGTTAAATGGTTCTAGCTTTTAAATAGAAAAATAACATTAGTTGAATGAAAATATCATATTCTATGAGATTGTCATGTCTATTTGGATTTCTTTCCAATGAATCTAAGGAGTCAGATTCTTACAGTAACAAAGTTAGTAGTATGAAATCGGCATAAGTGAAAAGATTTCAACCCCCATTTCATCTATTAATATTTTATATACTATTTTAATGGTAGAGGTGCTAATGAAGTGGTACAAATGTTAGTTGCTAGTTTACATGAAACACTACAGTACATTAATACTTTCTTGCCTCTAACCCAGACTCAACTGAAGATTGATTTGGAATCAGTGTTCTTCCAATGTGCAAGTAAAATGTTCTAGTATATTCAGCAAACAACACTCCTTGACAGTTCCCTTAATTTTGCATAGAGTTCCCATTTAATCATTATATAAATTAGTAGAGATTTTATGAAAACAATGTATTTAGAGAACCTGATTCCCTTTCATCTGTGTTCTGCTACACAATATTGTCTCTTTAGCAATTCATAATTGAGATAAATATTCCATGATCTTGATACAAAAATGCATCTTCAGAGCATTCCTGAGTAGATCTTGCTTTGCAACGGATTATAAATTAAATAAATTATTGCAGATGGCCAGCTCCTAGCAGACAAAATATCTTATCTTGTACCCCTTAGTGGGTTTTTTCTTTGTATTGAAAAGGAAGAAAAATGGCCAAAATGGTGGGAAAATATAGGAAAGTTAGAAGATTATAAATGAAATATGATGCTGCCTCAATTCCTTAAAACAATCTATAAATTGGAGTAGGTGATAATTGCATTATGAAAGCTGTACTTAGTTATGACTATCTACTATACGGGATCATTCAATTTTACCTATTTCAGGGAATAGCAGAAAGAGGAGAACAAAATTATTTTTCTATTTTATTTGTAAATTACGACTTCAGCTAGATTATCACAAAACATGCTCAATTGTATGGCAGTGGGGAAAAAATCAATACAATATATTACAACTCCATTTTATCTACTTTTCTCCATCCACCATCCCAAGGCATTAACTTTGTAATACCACAACAATTGAACTGATTCACTTTATTATACCGTGTACATCTGGAAATTATTTTCTTCAGCTGGCTTTAGTGAAAAGCTAAAAATAGTACATGTGTTTTAGCACAAATAAATTACATTCGTTTTTCTATTCTATCAGCTGTAGAAGGGCTTTTTATTCAGTAAAGAAGGCATTGAAAGAATGCATCAGATGAAAAATAAAAATACAGTTTTAAAACAAATAATTTCACTTAGCACTGAATATTATTAATGGTGGTGGAATGCATTTAAAATATGAGTTTATCTGTTTCTGAAGAATCTAATAGGCATTCTACATTTTTCTACTATCTGTGGCCTATAAAATCTAATGCTAGTTAATTTCTCCTCTTTTACTGAAATGTGAGAGTGGTTATTTTTGTTCTGAGAATGCTCCCTTTTCCTGCTTTTTGATATTAACATTGAATTGAATGAAGTAATAAAATATGACTTTGTTGGAAGCTCTGACATTTTACCACCTAAAATTGGCAGTGATCACCAGACCAGAAATGGAAATTGGCAGGTACCAATGGATACACAAGAGTTCAAGGCTACACCAGTACCATCATGTGGCACCATTGAAAGGCAATGTTAGCCAAGGTAAATAAAAGGATGGAGTAAAATATCTACATGAAGAGTTTTAATACAGTAAGAATTGCTTTCATGAGCTTTAGTAATGTTTCAAAAATATGTGACTTTGATTTTACATTAGAAATTAATTATTACACATGGCCTATTTATTTTGCTTTTGAACTTATTTGAAGAAAACGTCAGTTGTATAATTTCAAAAACTGCCATTATTATTCAGAACTAATGTTTTTTAGTATCTTTGGGGGATCATCTATTTGACTTCAGTTCCTGCTTCCTTGAATTGGATATTTGCCCAATCAATCCCAATACAGTTTTGAATGTTGTGGGACAAGCCAGGCAGGGGTGGGGAAAGTATGGTAAGGTTTATTTTAAATAAATTTCTTGATAATTAGTATCCTTTACAAATTAAATATTATTAAGAAATAATTAGCCACTTTCCATCCATACCTATATTTTGTATTATGATCATGGTCACAGCTGGATCTCACAGTATCCTTTCATTTAAAAAAATCTATAAAGCATTTGTAAAATTTGAAGAGCATGCAATAATGTCTTAGTTTGAAAAATCCAGAGTTATTTCTCCTGGATACTAAGATAAATGAATTTATAAAATCTCCAAAATAGCCCTAGCATAGAAAATATTCTAAATAGTATTTAGTTAATGGTCTATGGTGGTGTTTTTTTCATACAATGGGGTTGGATTTTTGTTTTTGTTTTTTTACAATTCAGTAGATATCAGTATTAATTCCATCTTTTATATGTTTTCAGAGGATATATTTCTTTAACAAAGGGTTTTGAAGAAGGGGCCATGTTATACTAATTTTATACCGGTGGTTAATTAAGCTACAAAGAAGAGCTGTTCCAAATAGATCAGTTTTGTAATTTGGTTCCACACTGTTTGTCGTTGCAAATTCTTATATGTTGATGGTTGGGTAAATTTTCTTTTTCTTTTCCTCTCGCCCCTCCTGTTCAACATTTATGTGAAGCCGCTGGGTGAGATCATCCATGGTTTTGGGGTGAAGTGTCATCTGTACGCTGATGATACTCAGCTGTACATCTCCACCCCAGACCACCCCAACGATGCCCTTGATGTGATCTCCCGCTGCCTGGAGGCTGTGCGGGCCTGGATGGGGAGGAACAGGCTCAGACTCAACCCCTCCAAGACCGAGTGGCTGTGGCTTCCGGCGCCCCAATATAGTCAGCAGGTGCCATCGCTGACTTTTGGGGGTGAATCTTTGCCCCCCACAGAGAGGGCTCGCAATCTGGGTGTCCTCCTGGACGCACGTCTGTCTTTAGAAGAGCATATGATGGCCGTGGCCAGGGGGGCCTTTTATCAGGTTCGCCTGATTCGCCAGTTGCAGCCCTTTCTGGATCGGGACACCCTGCGCACAGTCACTCACGCCCTTGTCACCTCCCGGCTGGACTATTGTAATGCTCTCTACATGGGGCTCCCCTTGAAGAGCACTCGGAGGCTCCAACTGGTGCAGAATGCGGCCGCGCGGGTGGTTATGGGAGCAACTCGTTGCGCCCACGTGACACCCCTCCTGCACGAGCTGCACTGGCTCCCAGTAGTCTTCCGGGTGCGATTCAAGGTGTTGGTTACTACCTTTAAAGCACTCCATGGCATAGGACCTGGGTACCTTCGAGACCGACTTCTGTCACCAATAGCCTCCCACTGACCAGTCCGCTCCCACAGAGAGGGTCTCCTCAGGGTGCCATCGGCCAAGTTATGTCGGCTGGCGACACCCAGGGGGAGGGCCTTCTCTGTGAGAGCCCCAGCCCTGTGGAATGAACTGCCCCCGGAAATACGTAAGATCTCCGACCTCTGGGTGTTTCGCTGCGCACTGAAGACCCTGTTGTTCCGCCAGGCCGGGCTATTAACATAACGATTTTAAATTGGGGTATTTTAAATTTCTGGGATTTTAATTGGAGCCTAATTATTTAATGATTTTAAATTTTAATTGTTGTTTTGTTCTGTGTTTTTAAATAGGCTGTACACCGCCCTGAGTCCTTCGGGAGAAGGGCGGTATAGAAATAAAATAATAATAATAATAATAATAATAATAATAATAATAATAATTATTATTATTATTATTATTATTATTATTATTATTTCCTCTTTTCCCCACCTCCTCAAAAAAATTTCCTTTTTCCTTGTAAGGAAACTTTCTGGAGATTATTTATAGAAAGCTTTGCTTGCCTTTGTCTCCTGTTCCATAAAGTAGGAATAAAAGTATCACCATCAGATTTATTTGTAACTGGCTGACAAACCATACTTAATGAGTAGTCCTTAATGGTACTACATTTACATGGAGGGAAATTAGTAATGAAGTACCACAAGGCTCCAACTTAGGCCCTTTTCAATATTTTCAGAAATGACTTAGATGAGGGAATAGAAGGGGAACTCATCAAATTTGCAGATGACACTAAGGTGGCATGAATAGTCAACACCCCAGAAGACAAGCTCAGGATCCAAAAAGATCTTGGCAGACTTGAGCAATGGACCCTATCCAACAACATGAAATTTAATGTGGAGGAAAGTAAGGTTTTACATCTAGGCAGGAAAAACCAAAGGCACAAGTACAGATTAGAAGAAACCAGGCTCAAAAACAGTAACTGTGAGAGGAACCTTGGATTCCTCGTGGATGATTACTTAAATATGAGTTAGCAGTATGCAGCAGCAGCCAAAAAAGCTAATAAAATCCTTGGTTGTATAAACAGAGGCATAGAATCAAAATCACATGAAGTATTGGTACTACTTTATACATTCTTAGTAAGACTACATCTGGTATACTACATCAAGTTTTGGTCACCATATTTCAAAAAGGATGTTGAACTTTGAAAAAAAAGTGCAAAGAAGAGCAACTAAAATGATTAAAAGCCTGGAGATGAAAACATATGAAGAATGGTTGCAGGAATTGGGTATGGCTAGTCTAAAGAAAAGAAGAACTAGGGGTGATGATAGCAGTATTCCAGTATTTGAGGAGCTGCCACAAAGAAAAGGGGGGTCAATTTATTTTGCAAAGCACCAGAAGGCAAGATAATAAATAATAGATAGAAACTAATCAAGGAAAGAATAACCTGGAATTAAGGAGAAACTTCTTAACAGTGAGGACAATTAATCAATGGAACAGCTTGCCTTCCAAAGTTGTAGGTGCTCCATCACTTGAGGTTTTTAAGAAAAGACTGGAAGCCATCTGTCTGAAATGGTATAGTGTCTCCTGCTTGAACAGAGAGCTGGACTAGAAACCCTCCAAGATCCCTTCCAGCTCTAATCTGATAGAGTGAATATTCCATTAGGTAGGAATAAGCTGATTCTATCCAACTTTCCCCCGTCTCCCTACATCATATTGGGCAAATACAATTGATTATGACATAAAATGGCAAAATTTCAAATGATGTACACATTGATCGAATAGCAACCATACATTCTGGAGTGCTTTGCAGAAAGACAACCATCCACGGTTAATCAGTTCATTTTATTGATATAAATTTTACATAGTTTTCAAGAAACATCTTGTATTAAGGTACAGTATCTTTGATAAGGTTGATAATTAGGGACTTTTAAAGGACTGGTTTGTAAAGATCCTTTTTTTTTTTTTTAATAGAGTCAATATGCCACATCTCTTTTCATGCTTGATTACTTGACTCCATTACAGGGCTTGCTTCTCTTGATCTTTCCTAACAAAGTTAAATAAATTAGAAACAGAACTCAGATTTTGAAAATAAAAGCTTATTTCATATTTCCCATTTACATAATAACCCCACAACATAGGAAAATTTAGGAGACAATATTTTTAATGAACATCACTTAAAATTCATTTATGCCTTAATGCACTTAAAGACAGAACCTGTGGAAAGAAGCTGAGACATCCATTTCTGTGTTGACTCCTAGATAATTTTCCATAACGCTATTTTACATGTTTTTACTTGGGAACAGATGTTGGTATGTCTGTTCCCAAGTTCCATGCCTTAACAAACTGAAATCCATACTCATCTTTTCTAGCAGTAAAGTGGATTCCCTTAATCAAATATTTCAGTATCAAGGTTCGCTTGCATAGTTTGATTTAAAGGACAGATAAATACATATAAGTAACCCCTATACCGATAAATAAAACTGAATGAAGATAGAAGTAGGAAAAGGGAACACTATCTATTAAACTTGGAAAAATAAAAGAGAAATGGAAAAGATGGGAAAAAACTCATACAAGCCTTTTTTATTAAAAAAAAAAGTTTTTATTTTATGATCAAACAAGTATACAATATAAGCAATCATTCAAACTATCATCAAAAAAAAAAGAAAAAATTTTTTTAATCCATAATCCATCTCTAAACTCAATCTTCAACCCCTCCTCACCACCCCCCACCCCCCACCCCTGACTTCCCAGAACAAAAACAGGGCATAGATTTCACCAAACATTCGCTAAAATAAACTAGCTAACTGGAAGATTTAATAGCTCCCAAGACCCCTTAACTCCTCTTTTACAATTTCATCAACCTCCCTTTTTATAAACTCAAAGTAGCAAATAATCCAATAACTCTAAAAGTTTCAAAACCATTAACAAATATTAAGCAAATATTAAGCATTCAAACCTTAAAAATTCTCTTAATATATCAATAAGGTACAATTCATTTACAAAAACATTTTCCCCCTCCTACTTTTCTCAAAATTCAGATATTTTGAAATCTTATAACAAAAAATAAGCCTTAAATATTCAATAGTTACATTTTCCCCCTTCGTTGTTCCTCCCTCCAACTTTTAAAATTTTAAAACATAAACATCAACGTTTTAATTAACCATTAATACATAAACTAGAAAACCAAAAAAGATTAATCTTACATTCTTACTCTCAAATATTTTAAAAATCTTAAAACAAAAAATAAACCTTAATTAATCATAATCTGTACGTTTACCCCCTCAGTCTTTTTTCCTCCCTCCAACTTTTAACTCCTAAAACATAATCATTTTTAGCCATTATCATTATTTAAGTTTCTACATTTTTTTTAAAAAAAACATAATTTTAATTAACCATTAATGCATCATATTTAAAAATCAATATTTAAATTTATACTTTTCCCCCCTCAGTAATTATAACACCTAAAACATAATCATTTTTAACCATGAATAGAACAACTGCAAAACCAAAAAGAAAGGTTAATCTTCCATTCTTGCTTTCTTTTTATATTTTTCCAGTCTTTCTGCATCCCTCCTACTTCTATTTTGAGGAGGTTTTTAATTTTAATTTGAGGTTGATGTAACTGCAAAGATTGTCCCCTTTTTGAGAAAATTTCCTCTGATTTAGAGCCCCCATATCGCCTCTTCTTGCTTATATAAATCAGTTCATTCCTTCGTCTGTAAAACCAAAGATTGTCAAGAGTTTGTGAAAAAAAGTTCAGTTGTTTCTTTTCTATTAAATGTATAAATACCACTGGCAAATCTCCTTCATCTTCTGAAACTTCGGAAGTCTGGTCATTTACTACTTTCTTCCAAACCAAGTCGTAATTTTGAAAGATTCTATCAATTTTTTCAAAAAGAGCAGAGAATAAGCTTGAAAATTCTTGAGAAGATTCTTCCACCTTCTCTGCTTCAATCAAAATGTCTCCTGGATTGTCATCATGCTCCATACTTGCTTTTGTCTCCTCAATCATTTCTGTTGTTATCCCTTTAAGAATTGCTATTTGATTACTTATAGCTGCAGTATGATTATTCATGGCTTCTTTTATAAATTCTGTAAATTCTGCATCAAAATCCTTGTAGTTCTGTAAATTAGACAACTGTTTCATTTCTGACACCTCCAAATAGCTTCCAGCACTTTCAAAATCTCCTTTCTTGGAAGCCATTTTATTTTAAAAATATTTTCTTTCTTCCCACAACCATAAAGTCATAAAGTCACAGCCATCCTTTTGAGCAACTTTCAGCAATTTCTTTATAAATCACCAAACGAGATAATCTTTTCCCAAACAGCTCTTTAAAATCTAATCCAGCAATTTAAAGCCAGTCTCTGAGCACGAGTCTATTAGCAGACACTTTCCTTTCTAGCTTTCACTTTTAAAATCGCAACAAAAAAACGCCATCTTTACTTCCAGCTCAGAAAATCCAATTAGAAACATTGTATCCCCGGTGTTAAGCATTATACTTGCAAAAAGCTTGTCCTCCTGCTTCCGTTCCGCCTGCTTTTTTGAAATCATTTAATCTTCTGTTTGACAGCAGAAATTGGACGCGACGCCTAGCTCTGTAAAAAACAGAGTCCCCCCGGATCCGGAGCTTCAGTGGGCTGAACAGGGAGCTCTCGCCCTCCTAACCCCTGGAATTAATCCAGGGGTTTTCGGGGAGCTCTACCCTCACCCACCTGCTCTCCTCCCCTTCTTTTCCCGAAGGGGAGATTTCCAAGCCGTTTGACAGCTAATTAGTGCTGTCAGAACGGCTCAACGGGATCGCGGGGGCGGCAGTCTAAAAAGACCGTCCATGGCGCCGCGGAGCCAACCTGGAAGTCCTAAACTCATACAAGCCTTTGTTGTAGGGCTGTTTGTTGTGACAAACAACAAAAGGACTATGAGAAATACTATGTTTCTGCAAAATGCATACAACCGTTAGTAAATGCCAGCACACATCTAACAAAGACATCTTACTAATTATTGGAAGCATAAGGAGAAGATGAGCAGATCCTCCTTCCCAAACAAAGAGGAAGAAGGAAATTTCAGTAAGTCCTCCAACCGTCTACCAAAGAACACCCAAGGAACAAAAATAAAGGTGAAATGGAAGACAGGTTGCTCCATTGAGAGTGTAAGCTACTAACCTTGTCTCAAGGCCAAGAATAAATGTCATCCTCTATTTGCTCCAGTGGTGAAATCTGAACTGGTTTACTACCAGTTCGCTGGCCACGCATGCGTGCCACACACCAAATGTGAGCTGCATGTGCGCAGGCGCAGTGTGCACCAAAAGGAGGCTTGGGAAGGTAAGTAGAACAGTATGGGGGGTGATCAGCTGTGGTGCGTGATTGTGGGAACCTTTTAAAAAACTTTTTAAAAGCATTTTTTACTACCGGCTTGGGCGAATAGGTAGTAAAAAATGCTTTAAAAAGTAAAAAAAAAAAAAAATCCCAACGATCAGCTGAGCAATGCGTGCTCATCGGAACTTTAAAAAAAAAACTTTTTAAAGCATTTTTAACTACCAGTTCCAGAGAACCGGTAGTAAAAAAATGCTTAAAAAGTAAAAAGAAAAAAAGTTCCAACGATTGCTTGTCGCTCAGCTGATCATTGGAACTTTTTTAAAAATATTTTTTACTACCGGTTCAGGTGAACCGGTCCAAACCGGTAGCATTTCACCCCTGATCTGCTCCCAATATTCCAGGAAGGCCACATCCATCCATCCTTTTCTGCTGTGCATCAAAAGTAGCGTTCTGTTTCTGGCCCAACAGGTACATCTATTTCTCCTGCTGGTCTTCATTCCGTTGTAGGCAAATGCCTCTAATTCAGTTGGCTACTGTGCTCAGTAACAAGCACAACCCCCTGCCCCACCAGTTATAGTCTCTGCCCTCTGGAACCAATTTGTCCTGTTTTCCCTGCCCTCTTCTGGTGAATTTCTGGTATCTTCTCCTTTATTTCACTGTTGGACAAATAACACATACTCCTTTTGTTTTTATAAGTTCATAGGTAGAATGATGAAAGATTACAATTTCTTCTTTTTTAACAAGCTGACCAATAGAATGATGAAAGGTTGAGATTATTTTCTTTTCTATCTTTCCTTTTTCTCCCTTTCCTTTTTTTAAACTAATTTTTTTGATGGAACAGGGTGTTGCGGAAAGTCAGTATCTTTAGCCCCAATTAGTTGAAGAATGTGATCTGGGGATGACTTAGAGGCTTCCTATGTGGATTTTGCCTGGTCTGGGGAAAGCAGGCAAGAATCAGGGCAATTGGTTCCTTGAAGAGTGATGGAATAGGCAACAGTATCATGGTGGTGATGGGCAAAGCAAGATGTGATAGGGAGAGAGGCAGACAAACCACTTGCATAGAAATCAGTTTTGACATTGGTGTTCCAGTTCCTATGATCTGTGTGACAGAATATCTACAGACTTTGTAAACCCAAAGGGGGAGGAACTCACAATTCCCAGCTGATCACAAGTGGCTGCAAAAATGACTGTTTCTGCTGCCTGGTCACAAAAATCAACTGTCTGAAGTACATGTGGGCAATCTCTAGATCTCTTTCTTCCAGAGAGAATTTTGAGAGTCTGGATCTCACATCTACCTGTGTTTTTGATTGAAATGCTCCTGCAATCTGCACAGAGGGGGGAAAATATGAGCACTAGTTTTATTCTCCTCACTAGAAGTCCATTGTGTTCTGAGCCATAAATAAACTTTATAGGTTATTTTTATACTCTCTCTTTAAGACTGAAAAACTTTCTAGCCTACACATCACTAACTGAGTTTCCTTTCAATCCATTTAAAAGAAATGAAAACTAGTTCTTTTCAGCTTTGAAAAGAAGCTTCAACTTTTTGCAATATACAGCGAAGAAGTGACTTAGATTTTAGACTTGTTTCTAAACAGTTTAAATAGTAAGACTGTGAAAATGATTTAAAGAAGGATTTTGAAACTAATTAGAAAGATTCTCATGTAGGAAAAATGTGCTTTGTTATGTCAATGCAAAACAAGACTTGGAAGACCAATTACTAATGCATATGATCGCTACTTTAAAGGAATCTTTTGATCTGGGTATGTGAAGTGCTTGAGTTTTGTAACTCTTTACTGGAATGAAAAGTTGTTATTGAAGATGAATAAACTCCTTTGAACACAACCAAAATAGACTTTGAAGTGGACCCAAAAATTACAAATTACAAGAAAGAAATGGAAATTTAGATTTACAAGTAAAATTGGCTAACTATATTGGTTTTTTTTTTTTTTTGCTAGTTTCCTTTGTTTAATATAATTCTTAATACAATTATTGGGGAAAAATAGAAACATAGTGGAGAGAGAAGAGAGTAATAGAAGAGATTCTTGAGAGCAGGTGAGGAGGGAAGCTTGAAAATAGATAGCCACAATATCATCAGCCTATAGAAACAAGTTACATTAAGTGCCAAGTGCAACCACACCCTAATATTAGAGACTGTCTAATGGATAAAGTTCAAGAATCAAATTGAAGATTACAGACAATGTGGGTGTCTTTGTTAGGTGCCATAATGTAACTTGATAGGTTGTTAAGAGACAAATTCACTTATAATAACTCTAATACTGAGGTACTAAATTGAAATGCTATGAACAAAAGATAGTAGAAACCTGTATCTTCTTGGAATGCACTTTATACATTTCATATTAACTATACCAAAGGATTTTTCAACATTCAACAAAATTAGAACAGCTAATTTCAGTTTGTCTGCCGTGATATCCATAGTATCAATTACAAGAAGGATATGGTCAAATGCTTTTGTATTTTTTTATAAATCCAGTTTGAGATGAATGAATTACAGATAGTATTATTTTTATAGTCTCCTGATTAGAGCTGCATTTAATATTTTAATATTCACATTAAGCAAAAATATTGGTTCTATTGTTTCTCATCTTCTCTTTCTCAAACTTTAATATTGCTGCAATATAGGCCTCATAAAATAATACAAAAATAATTAAATGATTGATTATAGAGCTCCAATATTGGTGCTAATGTCTGTAAACATTATTTCAAAAAATGGGTCAAGAAGAATATTCTTCCTCTTGTTTTCATGTGCCTATATATATTTATTACCACAAAATGGAAAGACATAGATCAATACTGATGCCAAACATGGGATCAACATCTTACATTTTAGAAGTCACGGATCAAGCCTTCTTCTATTTGTTAAATCCTATATTGACACACATCTTCACTGACTGTCAGACAAGTTGACTTCTAAATGCCAGGCTGTTGATTTAACGGTTGCTTCTTCACAAACTGAACAGCAAACTGTTCAAACTAGTTTAAATTGAAGTCACATAACAATATTTATTTTCAACCTAACCTTCCACCCCGCCTTCCCACCCCCAAACCCCAACAAGGTTGGGTTTATAAATGTTTAAATATACAAGTGAAAATGTTATTTGTTTGATTATAAAAAATAATAAAAACTTTTTTAAAAAAAAAAACAATATTTATTTTCAGTCAAAAGTATGTCATTTATGATTAATCGCCCTGATAAATCCTAAACATCTGTGCGTAAACCTTCTAGTTGATGGGAAGAGAGTAATACAATGTTCTCTTGCAAGGTATTCTCTAAATTAGTGATCTTGCTTTACAGAATGGAATTAGAATAACTACTTCATATGAATCTACTTAGAAAAATGTGTTTCAAATACATGGTGCAAATACATAGTCTATTTGTACATAGACATAGTAAAAAATGAATATAAAAATATAACTGATTTGATTCTTAACAAAAAATTAATAGAATCAGTGAATATTACAAGAGTGATGAAGTGATGATGGAACTGACTGTTTTGGGGGGGAAAGTGTCAGGAGTACATGTTGGAGAAAAAAGGAAATTGGAGAAAAATGAAAGTAGAAAAAAGTTAAAGTATGAATGTAAGAAAAGTACAAGACTTGAATGAAACAGTATAGAATATAGATTAATCTCTGAAGAGAATGATTGGAAAATAGGCAAAAGAAAAGAAGTGCATGTTTCTTGGAGCAGAGCAAAAAGAAGTATATTTCATAGAACCACTCAATATCTGGAATGGTGCAAGTAGTAAATATGAAAAAGAATGTTAAAAGGAATGATAAAGGGAAAGGATGCAGATGGGAGGGAGGAAGAATGCTGCAAAACTGAGGATGAAAGACAGATATTGCATTATGAGTATAGAGAGAAAAGGATAGTTCAATGAATAATATAGTTAAAGAAAGCAAGGAATGGTTAAGATTAAAAGAGGCAAAGAAAACATAGAGCAATGGAAACAAAAGATTGTTTTGGAAGTGAGTAGTCTAAGCAAGAATGCTATAACAGACTAAATGAATTTAGAATAAAAATTAGGGAATAATTTGGGATATTGAAGTAGTATTCTAGAGATTTATGCACAAATTGTGATGATGATTTGTTGATAAATGGAATTGGAAAATGAAAGTTGCAAAAGTGTTCCAAGAAAAAGAAAGTCATAAAATGAAAGAAATGCGTAGCAAGTAGTTCAACACTGAGGACCTGAGATGTCCCCTTGGTTAATTGATTTGTTTACAGATAAATGCGTAAGAATCTAATGATCCTAGATGTCAAGTTAAGGATGTAAATGCATATGAACTTTTGTTTACAGATTATGTCATGTTGATTGAGAACCCAAATGCAAATGTTGGGCAGACTGCATGATGCAATAAAAAAATGCACCTGGAATTTATTGTACAGAAATAAGAGATAAGGTCAAGAATATATGGTTGCTGAATGAATGAATGTGGACTCAGTACAGAAGTCAACTGTTAGTATGAAACAGGTACCTTAAAGTGATTTTGTTATATATATAGAAAGAATAAATGGGTTGATTGAGAGCTAAGATTGACTGGCAAAACCATAGTTGAATGTGGTTGATGAAGGAAAACAAATCAAAGCACAAAAGCAATGAATGAACCAGAATATGATGGAAACAAATATAATTTGCATGTCTTGAAAAGTATGTTTTGTTTTTCTTTTTTTTAAAAAAATCATACCTTTATTTTATTTTTTTTCTAATTTTTATTCCTCTCCTGCACTCTGGTTTATTTTATCCTACAAAGAAGTAGTATGATACCATCGACCATGGTATCATGCTGCAGCGGTTGAGGGGGTTAGGAATAGGGGGCACCGTTCTGCGGTGGTTCTCCTCCTTCCTCTCCGACTGCTCACAGTTCGTGTTGACAGGGGGCAGAGGTCGACTTCAAGGCTCCTTGCATGGGGAGTGCCGCAGGGGTCGGTCCTCTCGCCCCTTCTGTTCAACATTTATGTGAAGCCGCTGGGTGAGATCATCCATGGTTTTGGGGTGAGAGTCCATCTGTACGCTGATGATACTCAGTTGTACATCTCCACCCCAGACCACCCCAACGATGCCCTTGATGTGATGTCTCGCTGCCTGGAGGCCGTGCGGGTCTGGATGGGGAGAAATAGGCTCAGACTCAACCCCTCCAAGACCGAGTGGCTGTGGTTTCCGGCACTGCGATATAGTCAGCTGGTGCCATCGCCAGCTGGTGTCTTTAGAAGAACATATGATGGCCGTGGCCAGGGGGGCTTTTTATCAGGTTTACCTGATCCGCCAGTTGCAGCCCTTTCTGGACCGCGACGCCTTGCACACAGTCACTCACACCCTTGTCACCTCCCAACTGGACTACTCCAATGCTCTCTATATGGGGCTCCCCTTGAAAAGCACCCGGAGGCTCCAACTGGTCCAGAATGTGGCTGCACGGGTGGTTATGGGCGCAACTCATTGGGCCCACATGACACACCTCCTGCACGAGCTGCACTGGCTCCCAGTGGTCTGCCAGGTGCGATTCAAGGTGTTGGTTACCACCTTTAAAGCGCTCCATGGCATTGGACCTGGATACCTTCAAGACCGTCTTCTGCCACCAGTAGCCTCCCAGAGGCCAGTTCGCTCCCACAGAGAGGGTCTCCTCAGGGTGCCATCAGCCAAATTATGTTGGCTGGTGACACCCAGGGGGAGGGCCTTCTCTGTGGGAGCCCCTGCCCTTTGGAATGAACTGCCCCCAGAAATTCGTAAAATCTCTGATCTCCGTGTATTTCGCTGTGCCCTCAAAACCTTGTTGTTCCGCCAGGCTGGGCTATCAATGTAAAGATTTTAATTGGTTTTAAATGGAATTTTAACTTTGAGGTTTTATAAATTGGGCCTATCATTTAATAATTTTAATTATTTTTAAATTTTGTCTGTCTTTGTGTTTTTAATTAGGCTGTACACCGCCCTGAGTCCTTCGGGAGAAGGGTGATATAGAAATAAAATAAATAAACAAATAAATAAATAATAAATAATGATGAATCTGTATGCAAATGCTAACAATGAATAATAATTCCATTAAGGAGAAAGTATTTTTTTAGTCTCACTTAGATCTGCATAGGCAGGTTGCCCCAGCACAGATACAGGCCACTGTTTCTTATGATCAGGAGTAAACAGAGAGGAAAACAGAACTCTCAGGCTTACACACATGCTGCTCATTCCCACCATAAATTTCAGTTAAATTAGGGAAGGCACAAATCTTAACAAGCATACTACATGGTTGCATAGAAGACAAAGAAAGAGACAAACAAACAAACAAAACAAAACAAAAAACCCCCCAATGTTCCTATTTATATATTTCCCTTTTCTTTAAGTACCTTTATTTAGCCAAATTGTCTTCCTCAGCAAAGCTAATTTCTTACATATCTCTCATGCTCTTCATTCAGGCTAGAACAGGCCTCTGCCTTTCATCCCAAGCGTTGAGCAAATCTCCTAAGGGACTCTTAATTGTCTCTTCCCATGTTCCGTCTCAGATGTGGGGCTCACTTTGGCTCAGTCAGGTACAAAAGGAAAAAAAAAAACTTCCGCCTCGCAGTTTTACGAACTAAAAAGAGTCCAGGGGAGACTCTGGTTCTCTATCAGAGTATGGGCCCCTCCCCTCAAGGGAAGTCAAGCCACAGTTTTCAGGCCCCTTCCGTGGGCACCTGGGAGGACCTGCCGCTTTTTTCCTCGAGCAGTGAGTTCTGGCACCTCCTTTCCTGCCATGTGGATTTGAGAAGACCTGCCGCCCACTACGCAGTGAATACTGGCACTTTCTGAACTAGGCTTTGATTTTGGGCTTTCACAGGACAAAAAAACAACAACAAAAATTTTCTTCCCACCCTTCAGTCACAGCCCACTCGGCTTTCCCTCTTAAATACGGAAGGTCCCACACTCTGATGCCCCCCCCTATTTTCCCTGTTCTGTCGGTCACAGCTCAGAGGAGCTAGCAACAGGCAGGGGTGCGGCTAGAGGCCAAACAGGGAAGTGAGATCCAACTGCTGTTCAAGGGTGAAGCCACTCACACAAACACACAGGCATACACGCATTTCCCACGCTTTTCCATGCTTTAAAATTAAATTTTAGAGGTACTCACCTTCTTTCCAAGCAGCCTTTGAGCTCAAAACTCAAAACCCCTTTAAAACCTAGTTCCAAATGGCCAAGGTCCAGGAAAAATCCGCCCACAGACTCAATGGGTGCCGGTAAGGGAAGCTTACCTGGGCCCAGTTAGGTTGGCTTGGAGTCCCATCTTTGGATGCCAAATTGTTGGAAGAAATATCCTTTTGGGTTCAGTTCCAAGTGGGGAAAAAGACACTGGATTCATGGAAGTTGCTTGGAAAGAGGGTTTATTGATGAACAGGATCATATGGCTTGATTTCCTGAGCAGAAAGAGCCTTGATAGTACAGTGGTCTACACACCCTGTTATTAACACAGCTGCCTGCAATTTACTGCTGGTTCGAATCTCTCCAAGGCTCAAGGTTGACTCAGCCTTCCATCCTTTCTAAGGTAGGTTAAATGAGGACCCAGTTTGTGGGGGCAATAAGCTGACTTTGTATAAATATACAAAAGTATGAAGGCTATTGCTTAATGCACTGTAAGCCGCCCTGAGTCTCCGGAGAAGGGCGGCATATAAATCAAATTAAAAAAAAAAAAGAAAAAAGAGCCAAGATGCTGAAAGTGCCTTGGTTTTATGCCCTCTGTTGGGCATTGAATTTGAGCTTGTATTCTGAATTAGTTGTCAGACTCCCATGGGGCCATGCAGGGCCAACTCTGTAGTCAGTCCTGAGTCCCAAGCTTGGTTGAGCCTTGCTGGTTGATGATGTAATGAAGGGGCTTTGGGCAATTCCTATTATGGTTCTGCTAGAAGGAGGTAGATCTTTGTTATGTAGAATAGACTGGCTCAGGCCTTAATGGCCCATTGACAAAGGTGGGGGGCAGGGAGCTGCAGGGAGCTGCTTTGTCTTTAAAACATGTTTCTTCTTTTCTCATCCAGGGAAATATAATATTCTTAATATAATATAATATTTTTAATATTTCCTAAAATATTTCATTTTCCTAGGAAAGGGGTAGGTGCTAACTTCCTACAGTTCAATTTACACAGATGTTCATTTCCTATATTTTTTAGTAGATTTATATTTATAACAATATTCAGATCAAAACATAATCCTGGTGTTGGAAGAAATATCCTTCTGGGTTCTGCTCCAAGTGGGGAAACAGACACTGGAAACATGGAGACTGCTTGGAAAGATGGTTTAATGGTGGACAGGATCACATGGCTTGAGTTCCTGAACAGAAAAGGGGCAGATACAGTAAATCCTCGGGTTTTTATGCTCTCTCTGGCTCTGCATTTCTTGGGGTCCCGAAAGAGTATCCTGATTGGTTGTCAAACTCCCAGGGAGTGGGGGTCTTAGCTACCCTTGCTGGCTGATGTAATCTTCCCAGGTGCCATGTGGTGAGTTTCTGTTGCTAGATGGGTAGAGGGCTAATCCTATCTTTGTTGGATCTTTGGCAATTCCTACTATGGCTCTGCCTGAAGGAGGTAGATCTTTGTTATGTAGAATAGACTGGCCCAGGCCTTAATGGCCCATTGACAAAGGGTGGGGGCAGGAAGATGGGAGCTGCTTTAAAATATGCTTCTCCATTTCTCATCCAGGGAAACATAATATTCTGCCTTATTGATATTTCCCAAAATATTTCATTCTCCTAGGAAAGGGGTGTGTGCTAACCTCCTACACTGGGATGGTTGTCCTTTAATCTTATTCATTTTATTACACTCTTTTGTGCACTGATTGCACATAGTGGATTGTTAGTCTGTTTTGCAGCATCTGTATGTTGCAATTTCCAGGAGACAGAATTCTTGTTTTTCTTCTAACTGAATCTCTCCCTTTAAAAATGGTGTTGGTGTGCACGTGTACATATATTCTAAAGCTTTCATTTTCCAGAGAATAACATTGGTCCAGTTTTTAACTGACCACTTTTTGTGAGTGTATTAAATCTGTAGCTAAGTTCACTGTCAGCTTTAGGCAAACTACTGAGCTGTTATTAATCTGCTTCCATGGTAACTGCTGCCTACAAGCCTGAGGACAAAAATTTGTTTTTCTGCTAAACTGCACAAGAGGTTCTAGTGATACTTTAGACAAAATGGCCATTGAAAGGCAATTGCATTGATGTGTATCAGTCATGCATATTTTACAGTCGAAGAATTTTGGTATCTTGGGATAGTGTTGCACATGATCACTGTACTTTCACATTCTATTTTTAATATTTTCCATTGCAGTTTTTTTTAACAGGTTATTTGCTCCATTTGTATTTGCACTTTACACATAAGCTTTTATCTCCTCAAAGACTACATAATTCAAATGGAACAATTCTTTTCTTGGTAACTGCTAACATCTGGACAATTTTTTCTTCTTTGTATGCCAGCCACAATTTTATTTATTATTTTTTATTTAATTAAGGAAATTATACTAATAAAATTATTTCATAAAACAAAGAGATTAGAAATTAGCATTTTGAAGATTTAATCACAAATCTTTTGAGACACATCAAAATGAACCCAGCAAAGCCAAAAAACTTGAACAAAATAAAAAGAATGACTTTCTTATGGCTTCTGTTTTTTAGATGAAAATAATAGTATGAAAAAATAAAATTATACAAAGATGTGCTACTGCCTTGCCTAAAGTTGGAAGTTGTGCAGTGCATTCAATTAGAACAATTAATCAGTGGAGCAACTTGTCTCCAGAGGTTGTGAGTGCTCCAACACTGGCTGTTTTTAAGATGAGATTGGATCATCATTTGTCTGAAATTCAGAGGTGGGCTGCTGGTGGTTCGCACCGGTTCGGGCGTACCAGTTGTTAAGATTCTGCGCAGTTCAGAATCCCACCATTGGTTGATCCCACCCACCACCACTCTATCTTGCCTACCTCTAGCGGGTGGCTAGAGTTGCGCCCATGCCCAGCTACTCTCTGGATCCTTCGCTCGCTTGCCCAGATCACATGGCCCAGCTGATCTCTGCGCCTTACCTGCTCTGCTCACCATAGCTGCCTGTGAACATAAGGCACTCGGTGGAAGGGCCACCTCAGGGTGGACATGGAGAGGCTCGGCCACCTTTCGGGCCTGGCTCTCACCAGCCTTCCACCTGCATGCTGCCCGCTTGCCCTTCACCTCAGGTTGGGGGATGCACCAGTCCCTGGCTCTGGCCTTCCCCGGGGCCTCTGCCCGCATGCCGCCCACTTGTCCTTCGCCCAGGGTTGGGGAACGCATCAGTCCCTGGCTCTGGCCTTCCCCAGGGCCTCCACCTGCATGCTGGTCACTCGCCTTTCACCTTGGGTCGGGGACCGCACCAGTCGCCAGTCTTTGCTGGCATGAGAATCCTGCAGCTGCCACCTCTTTGCCGTTGTGAGAAACCTGCAGTTGCCGGGCTTTGCTGGCATGAGACTTCTCCAGCCGCCACCTCTTTGCTGGTGCGAGAATCCTGAAGCTGCCACCTCTTTGCCTGCATGAGAAAATACTCCAGCTGCCAGTCTTTGCCAACACAAGAAGCACGAAGCTGCCGGTGTTTGCTGGCATGAGAAGCCTGCAGCCGCTGGTCTGCAGGTGCGAGAAGCCTCCAGCCGCTGCTCCATCTCGGCTCTGGCTGGCAAAAAGCAGCGGCTGCAGGCTTCTCATGCTGAAAAAAACTGGTGGTTGTAGGCTTTTCGCACTGAAAAAGAGCGGTGGCTGCAGGCCAGTGTCTTGGAGTGGGGTCATGTGCCCAGCTGCATCAACAAAGACCGGAAGTAGCTGCCTGCCATTTCCTGCTGCAAAAATGTTTTAAAAAATCCTGACTGTCGGGCAGTGAGACCCAGCAAGAGATGAGGTGTCAGAGAATCACTGTTGCTGTTGCTGCACAAAGTTAAGTCTAAGGCTCTGGCCACTGCCACTTCGGCCCACCTGCCCCACCCCACTTTGCCATGAGTGACATTGAGTTGGCCATGCCCACTCAGTCACATGCCTAGCTGCACCCACCCGGTTTTTAGGATGAATCAGTTGTTAAATTAGTTGGAGCCTACCACTGCTAAAATTGTATAGGGTTTCCTGCTTGACAGAGAGTTGGACTACAAGATCTCCAAGGTCCCTTCCAACTCTGTCATTTGTTATTTCTTGTGGGGTGAGTAACATCTATAGCAGCTGTTTTTGCAGAACTGAAATCCTTCTTTATTTATTTATTTATCTATCTATTTATTTATTTATTTATTTATTTATTTATTTATTTATTAAATTTTTATACCGCCCCCTCTCCCGAAGGACTCAGGGCGGTGAACAGCCAAAATTAAAAACACACAATACAAATATTAAAATACATTAAAACGAAATTAAATTATCTTTGGCTACTCCAATTTAAAACCCCTTGCCCATAAAATTCCCCAATTAAAAGATTTTTTAACCCAGCCCAGCTTGCTGAAATAAAAAAGTCTTCAGTGCCCGGCAGAAGGTCCGGAGGTCCGGGATCAGTCGTATCCCTGGGGGTAGCTCATTCCAGAGGGTGGGTGCCCCCACAGAGAAGGCTCTTCCCCAGGGGGTCGCCAGCCGACATTGCCTGACAGACAGCACCCCGAGGAGGCCCTCTCTGTGGGAGCGTGTTGGCTGGTGGGAGATTATCGGAGGCAGAAGGTGGTCTCGTAAGTAACCTTAAAGTAAGTAACTTTAGATTTGATTTGGCTGAAAGATGCTAATTTTTCTTATCTGAATTCTATGTCATCACTCAAAAGAAGTTTTCTGACAAGAATTAATAGTTTTATTTCATAGCACTTACTCAGTGTGCTTTTCATTGTATATCCTGGGAATATATAAAACCATATAACCCTCTTCATCAAGAATGTGAAAGTTCTCAAAGCTATGATATGAGGATAACGTTTGATTTGGAAAAATCAAAAGTGAGAGAGCAATACATACATTTGTAGGACCGATTATCCTGGGACATCTGGATTATCCTGCCTTCATTTGTGAGATTTATGTAGGTTTTTCTGCGCTCTTAGGGCAAGAGGGGCAATCCCGCCTTGGTTTCTACTGGATCTCCATGAAGTTTTTGTTCTGACTATCACAATCCATTTAGAGCATGGCAGCAGTTCTCATTAAAAAGCCACTTTTTCAAACAATTGGGGAGCAGCAGGACTTCATGGAGTGTGTACTGAGTTTCAGTGATAGAAGTCTAAGAGCACCTAGAAATCCATAAACAGATTACTGGCAAGCCCCATTTCATTGTAGCAGGAGAGAGTGAGATTCTTTGCTTTGTAAGGACTGAACACAACACAGCATAGCAAATATGTACACACTGCTTTATTGCAGTACACACCTTCCCCAGTAATAGACTATTGCTCTTCTAGGATTTTGCCATGTCTTTAAAAATCAGCCTTTAATACTTCAAACAAAGTCTCAAAGTCTATAAAGAAGCACATATTTGCCTTTTCCCCAAAGTTCTTGTTCTATGTCTATCCTCCTTCTCCTCCTTCTCCTTCTCCTGCTTCACCACCACCTCCTTCTCCTCCTTCCTAATTTATATAACTGTCTATCCCATCAAATTACTTTGGGTGGCAAACAATAATCAGATAAAACTGTGATAGTTTGGGATTGGGTGTTGGTGTGGATATTCCTGTTCTAGTTGCAACTAAGTTCCTGGCAAAGCTCCAAGCTCTAGGCAGGACTCCCAGTAGGATATACTATGTATGAAGAAAATAGAGATGGGACGTGTTTCTGCCTGACTGCAGCTGCTTTTTCAGTGTGGATAGCAACCCCAACTTGCTCCCTCCCAGAGAGTGATGGTTCCTTTTATTGTGACTTGCCCCAAGTAGCATTCTTTATTCTCAGTCAATAAATTCTTGTGAGCATTTACTCTAGTTTAAGTCTGATTATTAGCTGTTTTGGCTTGCTGCAGTACTTAGATTTTGTTTGCTTTCTATATTTAATGAGACATATTTATTTAGTATAATGGATAGCACTTTTCTTTGCTGTCCTAGTTCACCCTTCTTTCTGTACTTGACATAGAATAAAATAATTTCATTATCACAATGAAACTATTTGACTTCAGTACCTATGTTTATCTACGCATTCAGATCCTATGATTAGTTTCTTTCACTATGGAAGGAGTTAACAATCTTTGCAAACTCCTCTCCTGTTACATTTCAGTTTGTCTGACATGTAGGAAAGGGTTTGCCCCCATGGAAAGAAATATTATTGCTACAAATTCATCAAATTACGTTTCAATACAATTAAGTTATATATATCCTCTTTAAAGAGAACTATATAAAAGTATAGTATAGTTAAAAAACCATTTGAGCTGTGTTGTTGAAATTTGAGAAATCTGATCCTATCATAAAGCTGGTTTTTTTTTTATCCAATTTCATTTTAAAAAAATAGTTAATTGTTCCAGTCATATTAGACAATGAAATAAATAAATTCTGGTCTTTCAAACACTTTGTCCAAATTCAGACATCAGATTGAATTAATTAATCTGTTCAGGTTAAAGCAAACTGACCATTTTTGAAGTTTCTAAATATTGTCTTTTATGTACACAGTAGTGGCTCACCTAAATCAGTGTAAAATATGTATCATTCAGATTTACATTGGGGATAACTTGGTTCCTATTCTTGGCTCATTAAATTGCAGAAATATCCTAATGGATCATATGGTGCATTGAATATGTTTACATTTTATTGTGTTACTTAAGAAATATATTTCTTTCTTTACTTTTTTTTGGTAGTATTGATTATTTAAGCTTTTTCATCAGTAACTGTTGTTGAGTTAAATCTAATTATGATCTTTATCTTAAAGAAAAGTCCAGACCCCAGATTTCCTTTCCTGCTTTGTTGTGATGCTCCATTGGTTTATGGAAGCTCATCTAATGCCCAGAATTAGGTTTTTTGGGAAAAACATGAAAAACTTTAGCAAGTTGTTTATGTGGCAAGAATCAATCCCACAAGCAGGTGAATTGACATTATTGTACTTTAAGGTGATAAGTGTATAAGGAAGTTAGTTGGTTAAATTAAGTGCAACTCTTTAGCACTCGTGGTTTTTATCAAATGAAAATCTAAATAATTGTTCTCAAATGTTTCCCTCCTCCCCTTTTTTTATTGTCTAGGTTGTTTTGAATGTTGCATTAAGTGCCTGGGAGGAGTTCCATATGCTTCACTTGTGGCAACAATACTCTGCTTCTCTGGAGTAGCATTGTTTTGTGGCTGTGGTCATGTGGCCCTTGCAGGAACTATATCCATCCTTGAACAGAATTTTTCCACAAACGTGACTGACCATGCTTTGTTATCTGAAGTGTAAGTGTGAATCTATTTTTTTTCTTTATACAACAAAGGCAGTGAAATTATTAACCAGTGAAATTGCCAAAGTAATGATAACAAATGTAAGCCATGTTATACATGTTTTCAGAGAGATCAACATTTGAGTAGAGATGTCTATGGATATTCTCAGTCATTCAGGTTATAGTTGTCCCAAAGGTGTTTTTTCAAGAGGCAACTGGACTTTCTTGTTTTTCTTTGAAGATGTTTCACTTTTCATCCAAGAAGTTTCTTCAGAGTTGAAGAAGAAGCTCTGAAGAAACTTCTTGGATGAAAAGTGAAACGTCTTCAAAGAAAAACAAGACAGTCCAGTTGCCTCTTGAAAAAGCACCTTTGGGACTTGAGTAGAGAATATATCAAAAGGAAAATATATTAATTTCTGGAGAACTTTTCAAAATACTGTATGGTTATTAATGACATTCAGTGGGGCTGAAAGTGTAATGAAGAAAAATTGGCTAATAGAATTCAATACTTTCAGTACTTTCGCTTCAAATGTTTTGTTTAATTCAACAAGGAAAAGAAAATTAAAAGTAGCAATCGATCTCAGAAAGAGGGCATAGTTATCCAACTCCATAACAACTGCTGGAGAGAAAAAAGGAGCTGTTGCCAGGAGATTAGACCCACTTAAAATATACTGGAGAAAAACATGAGAACGAAACACTGCAAATTTAAAGATAAAATAATAAATATAATGAGTAACTTGAAGGTTTCATGAAATTTCTTTCATCTTGCAACAAAATTATATGGAAGGTATATAATAAACTATGAACTATGAAGCTAAAGAAAATATATTTAAAGCGTTAGCTTCCATTTTCATTGGGATACAGAGCTCAGTTTGTTTATAATTCTGGTCACTGCAGTTGAACTAAACAAATACCCAATGTATTATATCAAATATAGAAGATAAATAAAATTAGTCTTTTTTTTTTTTTGAGGGATATCTTTTTTTTTATTGGAAAAGTTTTTCAAATACAAATTTTTCCCCCTTTTTTTCCCCCCTCCTCCCTAACCCCCCTCCCCCTCCCCTCCCCCTGTGGCTTCTTCATAATAAAACCCAAATTCATAACAGATTATATAATACTTTACCATCCCCTTACTCCATCCCCATATGCTGACCCTTTCTTTCTAATAATATTATCATATCCCCCTTATACTATACATTTCAAAATGACATTCTACTATAACATTATATAATAACTCCTAATTTAGCATAATAATATTATTATATCTCCCAGTTTAGCGATTTCTGCTCATAATCTACCCTTTTTCTACCCCCCCATACATATATCTCTTAAATCAAATCTTTTATGTATATTAATATAACATTTCAAAGCAACCTTCCGCTATAAAACTATATAATAAATCCTAATTTAACATTTATTCAATTCATAGTCTCCATTTCCTTCACTCCCATCGTTATATCTCTTAACTCAAATCTTTTACATATATTCATATCTAAACATAATATCCCTTTTCTTAAACTAAACAATCAATAAACTAACCTGTCTCCACCCACTTTCCTACAAGACTACCATACTTAATAATTCGTAATATCTTTATTCTTCTGCCCACACCACTAAAAAATATTCCCTTATGTAAATAAAATCCTCTTAAAAAAGACTTTAAGCTTGTAATCCATATGATATCTTCTGTAATGTCTTTCAGCTGGATTGTAAACTCCATCACCCATGTTAGGGTAACATCACATCCTAATTCCAACAGTATGTTCAGTATCTTCAATTACCATCTGCCCCCATCAATAGCAAGTATCTTCATAAAAAAAAAAAAAAAAAAAAACACCCGAGTGACTTTATATTTGTATTCCATATAGTGTCTGTAGAGGTGTCTTTTATCCAAATTATTAATTCCAACCACCGTAATAGGGTAACAGCCAGATCATCTGCGTGCCCCAATTCCATAACTCTCTCGCCTTGTAGCTCAGCATAAACGTAGTATATTTATCAAAGAGTCCAAAAAAAAAAAAGATAGTTCCAATCATTTCAATTTAAGGCCCTTTTCACATCCCAAAAGTACAGCACTGCAGAAATCTGTCACTCTCCTCAGGATAATATAAACCAATACTTCGCCTCAACTATCTTTTCATGTATTCAATCATCTCTTAAATAACTGGCATTACACTGTTGTTTGGTTTAAAAGTTTTTGTTTTTGTGTGACCTGCTTCTTCTTTTCTTGACTTTTTGTGGGTTAGATCTCCATCCTGATTTCCTTTCTATAAATTGTATATCAACTGTTTGGTTTTCATGCTGATCTATAACTTGATCTTGTTGGTTTTACTTTTGTGGCTTAAATCTCCATTCTGGTTCTATGAGTTTTATATCAACTGATTGATTTCCATGCTGGTCTGTAACTTGATAAGTCATCACTTTAGAATCCAGAGCCGCCTCTCTTGTATTTATAAATAGTCCAGCTGAGACCTCTGAAGGAGAATCCAGAAACGGCTCATCTACGGGGACCTCTGTAACTTGTTGTTTTTCCATTACTTCCACCTCCTTTTGCTTATCTTGAATTTCTATCTCTTGTTGATTTTGCTTTTGGAGAACCTTGTAGTAAAATTCTTCCGCTTTTTCAACAGTGTTTAGCTGATATCTTTCTCCTTGATATCTCAATATTATACCAACTGGAACGTCCCACCTGAATGAGATATTTTGTTTCTTAAGCTCAGTCACCAAAAATCCAAATTTCTTTCTATCTTTTAGAATCTTAGGCGGCAACTCTTTATATATCCAGATCTTTCTTCCATACAATTGTAGAGTAGAATTAAAAGATTTTTGCACAATTTCTTATTTCTTTGTCTGTGAAGTAAATCACCACATCTCTAGGCAATTGCCTTTGCTTTGCAATCCAAGAATTTACTCTATAAGCCTTGTCAATCTTACAAGATACCTCCTCAGGATGAACCTTTAAAATCCCGGCCAGAACTTGAGCAGATATTTTTCTTAAATCATCTCTATTATTTTCCTGTAACCCTCTCATTCTAACCGCAAATTCCGTGAGCCTGTATTTCATCATTGTAATTTCTTTTTCAATCCCTTGCTTTATATCTTCTGCATTGTAAGTCTCGTGAGCAGCTTCCTTTTTAGACTTTACTTCTAAACTATTGTCTTGAATATTTGTCAAATCATTTTCAATTTTTTGTATTTTATTGTCCAAATTATTAATTTTATCATCAACTTCCTCCATTTTGGACTCTAATAACTTGATATTTGTATCCATCTTTATAACAATTTCTGAAAAAGCATTAGTCACTGTTACAATCTTTCGTTGCAAATTATCATACTTTAGTTGTATCATTTCTTTAATTTCTTGCCTAAATTTTTCAAGTTTCTGGTTCACAGTCTCGTGATATCTTGCCATTTCCTCCTGGACAAATTCTTTTAAATTAAATCCATTCTGGTGAGTCTGTAAGCTCAGAACTTGTTCACATAATTGTAAATGGGGGAACACCCCCCCCCCACTGCTTGTTTGTCAGGCTTTATTAGTTTTAACGCCATCCTGCCACACAAACTCTTTTTAAAGAAAGAAAACTTTTCCCCAAGCAAGATCAAGTACAAATCTCCAAGAAAAAAGAAACTTAAAATAGATATTTTTCTTCCAGATTCTAGCCAGCACTGTTTATTCCGCTACTTTGTAGCTTGTTATGGAAGGACTTTCACTTTCGGCTTTCTTCTTCTTCTCAAGCCTCAGCAGTCGCCATTTTAAACTTTTTTTTCCCTTCACTCTGAAACGCTTGTAAAATCATTAAAAATACTTGCGATTTAGGGTCCCAAGTCCAAATCTCGTCCTTTTTAATTAGTCCATCTGTTAATTTCATTGATTGGTCCGGTTCCAGCACCTGGCTCTGCAAAAAGGCAGAGTTCTCCCGAAGCCCGGAGCAGCGGCGAGCGGAAATAGGGAGCCACAACCTGCTCGTCCCCAAGAGTAAAAAAAGAACTCTGGGGACTTCGCAGAGGGCTCTACCTGCCCTCGCCTGCTCTGTCTCACATTTCCTTCAGGAAATGGAGTTTTTCGAGCCGCCTTTCAGATGTAAAGGCGGCTCTTTACAGGCAGCGGGGCTGGCGGTCTCAGAGGACCACCTGGTGGCGACGGAAGCCAGACTGGAAGCCAATAAAATTAGTCTTTATGAATCAAGATTGCTGGATTTACCTAAATATAAAATTCTGTTTCACAGTTGAATTATGGTTCACCAAAGCAAGGATACAATATACAAATATACTTTATTTTACAACCTTCCTAATGCAGTCATTTTACATTTGCCTTACAACTTTTAGAGCATTTTGATGAAGACATTAAGAAAGTGACTTTTTCTTAAATTCTTTTTAAAAAGCTTGAGATCTAGATTTATATGCAGTCTGGGAAATTAAATGCTTTTCTTTTCCTTCACTAATGCCTCACATCAAAGGCATTAATGGCAAAGGCAAAGCATGAAAGTATTTAATTTCTGATCCATAATGGCAAAATTATAAATAATTTTGTTGCTTAAACAGTCTGCCTTCAAAGAATATCAAGGACATTACATCAAATATTGCAAGAGTTGATTCCTATCTCAAATTGATTTTATCTATTTTAAATAAATGGCTTATAGATGTGGAATATATGTAAGTAAACTCTACCAATAGCTTATATGGAAAGAGCCAAGCAGTTTAGAACTCTTCAAGACAAAATCTCCAGCTCCAAGGAGATGTCTATATCAACAGGGAGGAAATTGAGATGCTACAAACTTTCTGAGCTATTCTTTCTGCTGCAAGATGCATTGTCAACATCTCATTAGAGCAGAGACCAGGAGGACTTCAGATTAGATGCAAGGATTTAGTAACAGTAACAGTTCTTGGTTTAAGATTCAGTTTTTTTCCTTAAGTGTACTCCTATTAGTTTTGTCAGATAAATATTTATTCAAGGTGGACTGCCAAAATTGATAAGAAATTGTTATCATATGGCTTTTGTCAATATTTCTTACCTCTCCAGGCTAATCAGATTATCCTGCAAAGAGGACAAAGATATGGACCATCAAAATCAAGTTCACATAACAATATAGGTTAGATAAAAAAATCCACTTTGAAACATGTAAACTATTCATCCCCAATCACTTTTCCAAAGTTCAAACAGAATTTGTTTGAATTTGTTAACAGAATTTAGGGCCAGGTATAATCTCCCTTCTACATTTTTAACACTAAATATGGTACTCTAAAATTCTCCTGGGCAAAAGAATCTGTCTAGATTAGTGATGGCTAACCTTTTTGCCATCACCTGCCAGGAAGGGGGGCGGGGGAAGTGCGTGCACATGCCCACACCCATAATTCTATGCATCCCACCTTGCACATGCATGCGCAATCCCCCCTCCCCCACCACTGCTGGCACGCAATGGCCAGGTAGGCCCTTTTTTCTTTCTCACCTGGCTCCAGATCCTCTCTATGCATCTGGGGAGAGCGAAAACAGCCTTCCCCACCCCATCAGAGGCCCTCCAGAGGCCTGAAACTGCCCATTTTCTGCCCTAGGAGTCTCTGGAGGCTGGGGAAAGCAAAAAACATCACTTCCTGTCCCACCGGGAGTTGGGAAATGGGCTGTTTCAGGCCTCCGGAGGGCCTCCAATGGGGTGGGGAAGGCTGTTTCACCCTCCCCAGATGCATAGAGAGGATCTGGAGTCAGGTGAGAAAGAAAAACAGCCTTCCCCCCACCAGGCCCTCTGGAGGCAGAAAACAGCCTTTTTCCCTACTTCTGGTGGGCCCAGCAGACCGGAAAATCAGCTGGCCGGCACATGCATGCGTGCCAGAGCTGAGCTGGCGTGCCCACTGATATGGCTATGTGTGCCACCTGTGGCATGCATGCCATAGGTTCGCCATCACGGGTCTAGATGAATCTAGAAAAGTGATAAAAATAAATATTTTATTATGCTGTCCTTTCTGTGAGAATTTGTGTTTAAAATACATTAGCCATAGGCTGCAGAATTACTTGAGTCAACTGGGTTAATTTTATATCTTTCTGATTCTTTGGGATGTAAAGTATTGCATAACTAGTCAACTTTTGCTGTGAAAACCTGATAGCAGATCATTCAACATGATGTCTTGGACGGGACAAGCTGTCATTAAAGTTAGTAGTGATTTATAAATATGCATATGACCATTTATCTATATAAATAAAAATGTAAATGTCTGTTTGTACATAACCGCACAACTCCGAAAGTTCTTCACCGATTGCTTTCAAATTTTGACACAACGTTGCATTTGACTACGGGCGTGTTTTTATATACCTATATTATATACATGTCACACCTGTGACAGGTAAAAACATGAAAAACATTGGAAAACATTGAAAGTCATTGACAAACATTGAAAAACATTGAAAAACAGCGCCACCTGCTGGACGTAAAACCAACACACCAACATTTTACCACATGAATTTTCAAAATTAAATCACAAATTTTTCACTAGGTATAATTCCAAAATATATCAACAAAAAAATATCAGCAGTCCAGATACAGAAGACTCAGGTAGCACATACATTTACATTTAAAAATGCTATAAAAATTGTTGCTCTGTTCTCTGAGGAAACATACTACACCACAGCTGCAGTTGTGTTTTTACTGAATGAAATGTCTAAAAATGGGCATTTGCACATATATACCTGAATACTTATAGGAAGCACAGAAGAAGGGAATTTTGGGGAAAAGCAGACTGGTTATGAAATGTCACTCCATCAATAATTTCCAGGATAGATAAATCTTGGCAATGCCATGAAAAAAAATGAAAATTTTACCACATGAATTTTGAAAATTTTTCACTAGGTATAATTCCAAAATATATCAACAAAAAAATATCAGCAGTCCAGATACAGAAGACTCAGGTAGTCCTCGACTTGCAACAATTCACTTACTGACCATTCCAAGTTACAACAGTACTGAAAAAAGTGACTTATTACCATTTTTCATGCTTATGACCATTGCAGCATCCCCATGGTTATGTGATTTACATTCAGTTGCTTGACAACTAACTTACATTTATGACGGTTGCACTGTTCCTGGGTCATGTGATCACTTTTTGCAACCTTCTGACAAGCAAAGTCAATGGAGAAACCAGATTCACTTAACAACAGGGTTACTAATTTAACAACTGCTGTGATTTACTTAACAAATGTGTCAACAAAAAAAAGTGGTAAAATGGGGCAAAACTCACTTAAGAAATTTCTCACTTAGCAACGTAGATTTTGGTTTGAGTTGTGGTTGTAAGTTAAGGACTACCTGTATTAAAGATTGATTGGATTCGATTGGAAAGATTTAAAGAGCTCAAAACCAGATAAGAAAAATATAGTGCTACAAACATAGCAATAGAAACTTAGATATAGAAATTCATAATTCTATAAAATATAAATAGTTGTAAATTAAAGTAATGGGCTCTAGCTTAAAATAGGAGAATAGAAACAAATATATTGTTAACATAACATGCTGTGGTGCGGAGAGCTGCGAAGGCCTGGCCTGAAAAGGTAAGGGCGATGGCGGGGGATGCAGAAGAGGCTGGGCCAGAGACAGAGATAAACAGAGAGAGAGGGAGAGAGATACATAGAGAAATACGGAGAGACCGGGGGGGGGGAGAGAGACACATACAGAGATACAGAGAGAGAGGGTGGGAGAGAGAGAGACAGAGAGAGGGGGGGAGAGAGAGAGAGATACAGAGAGGGGGAGAGAGAGAGACAGATACAGAGGAGGGGAGAGAGAGAGACATAGAGCGATACAGAGGAGGGGAGAGAGAGAGACAGATACAGAGAGAAGGGGAGAGAGAGACACAGAGAGATACAGAGGGGGAGAGAGAGACAGAGAGATACAGAGAGGGGAGAAGAGAGAGAGAGACAGATACAGAGGGGGGGAGAGAGAGAACATAGAGAGATACAGACGGGGAGAGAGAGAGACATAGAGAGATACAAAGAGAGAGGGGGAGACAGAGAGGGAGGATTTTGTGGTTCCCATTGTTTTTTAGCAACCGGTTCTCTGCCCTAATCACCAGCTGCGTAGGCGTGGCTCGGGGGCTGTAATATGACTGATGAAAGTGAGTGACATCAAGTTGGCCACGCCCACCAAATGTTCGTGGAGAGTTTGGAACTTCAGCCTCGCTCTTTTAGCCCAGCGGAAGCACCAGACTGGGCCACAGCAATGCGTGGCCGGGTACAGCTAGTTGTAAATAAAGATACACTTATGCAATGTTTTAAGAGGCTTGAATTTGTATTGTATAGGGAAAAAGTTTAATTTCTATCAAAAATGCTTAATATGTATCTTTTTAATCGAAGTGGAATTTGACTTTCCAGGATTTCTGAAGTCAAATGAACCAGATGCTTTTGATATAGCAATCAAATTATGGAATAAACAATGGAAGTGTTTGAAGGTTTCTAGTCCAATTCCTATGCCTAATACCCTAACCTAAGGGACCCTATTATACTGAGTGTACATGCTAGTTCAGCCAAACTTCATAGAAAATATTGCTATCAATGACAGAATGAATAAAGGTGACATTTTGGAGTCCAATGATGTTTTGATTTTATTTATATCCGCTTGTGTCTGTATTTGTTTGAGTACATTATACAGTAGACCTTGGTTAATGACCATAATTGGATTTGGGAACTCTGTTACTAACTGATGTGGTTGTTAAGCACATGTCACATAGTCACCATTTACAACCTTCTGATGGCTTCCCTGTTGTAGTTGCTTGTTGGAAGCCAGGAATAAAGGTCAGAATACATGTAATGTCATGTATTGCAACTATCGCAACTCAAGCTGGTTGCCAGGTACCCAACTTGCCCTCACATGACCATGGGATGCTGTGATGGTCACAACTTCAAGGATCAGCTGTTAGTCTTGTTCAGCTCTGTCGTAACTTTCTACTTTTTTCTACTCTTCATATGATGATAAAAGACATAATCTTAAGTGCTTTACTTATTTCATTTTCAGAATAAAACTAATGCAATATGTGATCTATGGAATTGCATCATTTTTTTTCTTGTATGGAATCATTCTGCTAGCAGAGGGTTTTTATACAACAAGTGCTGTGAAGGAGCTGCATGGTGAATTCAAAACAACAATCTGTGGTCGTTGCATCAGTGGAATGGTGAGTATGTTTTAGCATAAATCATTATTCTCTGGTATAAGCTTTCAAGCGTCAGATTAAATTTTATCAATAATACACAACTGTTCCATTGCCAGATAGGATTTTGTCCTTTTTTTTTTCTTTTAAATTTGATTTATATACCGCCCTTCTCCGGAGACTCAGGGCGGCTTACAATGTGTTAAGCAATAGCCTTCATACTTTTTGTATATTTATACAAAGTCAGCTTATTGCCACCACAAACTGGGTCCTCATTTTACCTACCTTAGAAAGGATGGAAGGCTGAATCAACCTTGAGCCTGGTGAGATTCGAACTTACAGTAATTGCAGACAGCTGGTGTTAATCACAATGCTTTTAGTCTGCTGAGCCACCAGGCCCTTCTTACCATGGAAGGGCTGTTCACAAATCTGTTTTCAGAGATATTGATCTTATCAGGGTATCCTTCATTTTGAAGAATAAGAGAAATTATTCAGTTCAGATATGTATTTTACCACATATCATTTATTACAATCTAGGGCTTCCTTGTTCATATTAATTTTCTTGTAAGTTCCTCCTTGTGTTTCCAAGTATATGAAATACAGTTTGGAAGGCTTTTCTTATTACCTACAAATGCGAAATGCTCAAATTTGCCTTTAAAATGAAGAATTTTATGTATTGTTTCATTAGAAAAGAACTAACTTAGGTTTTAAAGAAAAATATGTGGCAAGTGTTATTCTTTACAATTTTGCAGACTAGTTTTATGTTTACTTCAGGATCTTTTATTGATCCAGTTTATTTTTCCACCAGATTTTAAAGCTGAAGCTACTTAAGCTCTGATCATTCTAAGATATAGGAAGGTCACTGACATTTTGCTTCCTGCTTGTGAGCTGGCTTTCTATTGATACAGTTGAAAGACAGATCATTATTTTGTGTGGTTATTGTTTATGTGCTTAAGAATTAGGTTGGATTTATCTATTTGTGGTTTAATATTTTGTATTTTTTTCTGTTTTGTTCTTTTGATGAAAACAGTGAAATTAATTATGCATATACACAGGATACAGTATGTTCAGTTATGCCTTCTGCTCTTCTTTCTATCAAATAATCATCATATTATTATTTTCCCCATCCTCTTTGGCCCTTTGTAATCTCCAAATCCAGAAATCATCAATTTGATCTTGTCAGCTTTTAACAAAAACTCCATATACTGTTCCCAGTCTTTCAAAAGTCTTTTGTTATTTTTTTTTCTCTGACCACACTGGTTAGCTTTGTTGTTTCTACAATTTTATAATCTAGTCTTTCACTGTAGATATTTTATTGCTCTTCCAACTTTTTGCATACAATAATCCTGTTGCAGTTACCACATACAATATTAATTTTCCACATTCTAATTCTGTATCCTCAGTAGGGCTAATTCTAGTTTTCTCATACACGGTGGACTTTTTCTCCTTTATACGAGGACATAGTTAACTGCTCAACACTGAATAGACAATGCTCTGTAGACCATCTAGCTCATAAGCTACACTGACTTAATAAATTGCTGGAGGGAGGAACTATGTTATTATTGAAGTAGAAATGTAAATCAGCAATTTTATCAGGCTCTTTATTGGATAAATAGATGGAACTATATTCTATTAGAGATCAGACTTGAACTGAATTGAATATTTTATTTGGCCAAATGTGATTAGACACACAAGGAACTTGCCTCCGTTACAGAAGTACATGCACTCCATTATACACAGTGTACATGCAAAGCAACAAAATAATAATAATACCAATAAAGAGGGGGAATAAAGAAGATAATAAGGATAAATAATAATACCACAGTTACACTACATGGGTAAATATACATAAACATTAGATAGCACTATGAGAGTTAGGTGATCAATAGAGTGATGGCACAAGGGAAAAACATTGTACCTTGCCTAGTTGTTGATTCATGCAATATACAGGTCTTCTATGGAAGGCAAGTTGGTTGCAATTGTTTTTCCTGCAGTCTTCACTTTCTGTTAGAGTCTGCACCTGTCCTGTTTGGTTGCTGCACCAAACCAGACAGACTTAAGAGTTTTGCTCTTGACAGTAAATCCAGTTTCAAAAAAGGGCATTAAATATTTGTTTATCATATTTTTACCAATTGAGGTAAATATGAAAGGGGGTCAGATAATTTCTCATCCTAATTAACATTGGTGAAATTGAGGGAGAATTAAACTAGAATCCTGCAAGTATCCCTTAAATTTGGGTACTATTTCATAACTACTAAATTTACTTGAAAGGCTGGAATGCCTAGTTGTAGGCTTAAAGCATGCCTTTTTTTTAATAGAAGACCTATCTGTCTGTGTTTATGTTATTATTCCAAACAATAAGTACTACTTGAGCCAGCTGTAAAATATAGCTTGATAAAATGTCTGATACATAGAAGTAGTTCCAGGGCTTTCCTCTGTCTGTTAATATTCTTTTCAGTGAGTATTTTAAAACTGTCTAATTTCTCATTGATAGTGTTTATATTTAAGTATATAAAGACTTCCAATCCCCCATCTTTTTATTAGAATTCAAAAACATTCTAATGCAGTCTTAAAATACTCATCATAGCAATAATTATAGTACTGGAGTAGTAAAATTGTGTAAAGCAAAAGTCCTTGGCTTGTTATGTGGGGCACAACTCTGTGTTTATTCCCCTAGTTTAGAAGCTGCTCAGTCTAAGTTTCCAAAAACCATACTCCATGTCCCATGCTCAACTTCAAATTCCCTTGTTTGGCTAGAGCTTGGCCATTTTAGGTTTCCCTGACACAAGTTCTTTGGAGTGAGTCTCTGGATCATTCCATTTGATAGATTTTACTCATGAGGAAGCAAATTGATTTCAAGTAATCAATTGAATGGTAAGCATAATGAACACTTTCTACTCATAATAAAAACTTGCTTGTGTAGCTAATTCCTCACTATATTTTATTGACTTTCAAGCTGAAATTACGATTTCATTAAGCACAATTTAATAAGACAGACTATTTTGATGGTAATATATTTTTAAACAGAGTATTGTGATTTTATTTCCTCTGACTCAATTCCACTATATATAAAGAGTTCTGTGTAAAATGTCTGTTTTCTTCACAGTTTGTTTTCCTCACTTATGTTCTTGGGGTAGCCTGGCTGGGTGTTTTTGGCTTCTCTGCTGTGCCAGTATTTATGTTCTACAACATGTGGTCAACCTGTGAAGTCATCAGATCACTCTCAGCAAATATGACTTCAGCAGACCAGATCTGTGTGGATATCCGGCAGTATGGTACTTACCTTAATCTGATTAAATGTTTTATCCTCTTTACTTATCCTGCCTTCGAGAGGAATTGTCTTATCCTTACGAGATGAACTGAGAAGCAACTATGTGTGGATTTTCATTATTGCTTTTGCAAATAATGTAGATTACACTAATCTGCACATTATACAGATACCTTTTACCCTGTTTTCTCCTTTTGAAATTAATATACTTATTAACTGGTCGGTAAATGCAGCAATAAAAGGTTGACAATGTGGCCGATATTTTATACACAGAATGGAGAGCTTCATATAGTCAGTGTTTTGCTATTGTCAAATCCGGTAATATAGTAAATCATGTATGAAAAGTGAGCAAAACAATTATAAACGTATGCAGAAAGGTATCCTATGGAATGAAGAGCCGGAGGATTAAGATTCTATTTTTAACATATATAGGCCATATATCTACAGTATATTAATTAGTTTCAATTGGCTTGCTACCATGATACTTTAAATATTGTATTAAATGTGAGATTATTATTTTTTTTGAGTGTTGGATGGCGATCAAAATCTTTGGAATGGGGCTGAGGATATTATCATTTTCTAGAAAGAGAGGGTGTGAGAAAAAAACCCTAACTGTTGCACTTAGAAATGAAGTATGAGTTCTAAAAAGAAAACATGTGAATATAATAATATTATAAATAGCACAATGGTGAAAATCCCACACATAAAAATGGATATAGTAATAAAATATGGCCTGCACAAAAAGATAACCTATTATGTTTTTGACAACCTGTAAAAATAATTGAGACTAAACAATTAACAAAAGGCAAGACATTTTCCATACAAAAATATTTCTAAATCCTACCGATCAATTAAAATAAGAACAATGACTCCTCATAATTTATGGAATGAGCCAATGCAACTAGTAGTGAAGGATACTGAGAATGGTAGACAACTGTTTCCCCACCTCTGGATAAAATCCTTTTTAAACAAACAAAGAAACTTGCCATGATCATTTAGAACTTCGGTTCAAGTTTGTACCCATTGCATATTTTATGGCTATTACAGACCTGTAAGAGATTTTCAAATAAATACTTTATTGCTTATATTCAGAGTCACAAAAATAGAACCTCCTAAAAAGAGAGACAAAGGCACAAATATTTGGGATGGTAAAAATTTACCCTTGTATGACACTGAGTGTTTTGGTGTTACATAATGAATGCTCGTTAAATACAGAAATGAGAAGAAAATGGATACTTATAAAGTTGGATAGTGGAAAATAGAAACAGAGATTCTGATATTATAAAGCAGCTCACATGAAAAAAGAGCTAGATCTGAGTGGGATTGTTTTGACAATAGTTGCAACATCCACACTCTAAGGTAAATCCTAAAAAGCAGTTTTTGCCTAATAAATATAGGCAACAAGCACAACATATGACAATGTCTTCGATGACTAAAATAACCATTTGTATGTGTGTGTGTGTGTGTGTGTGTGTGTGTGTGTGTGATAAAGTAACACAACTTGTCTGTAGGTGGGAGGCAATTGAATTTCAAGAAGGGAAGTGGTGTTAATTAACATTTAAATGTTTTCTTTGGTATTTAACTTCAGGAATCATCCCTTGGAATGCTATCCCTGGTAAGGCATGTGGATCGACCTTAGCTAATATGTGCAGCACGCCTGAGGTAAAGGAGACAAAATGCTTAATTATTCTCTTCCATATTTTAACAAAATTACCTAGCAATCAGCTACCTAAAAATTAATTAATCAAGAAGAAACAACACAAGATAGCTCATGAGATAGCTGCTAATAATGCTATTGCTAGGCTAAATTAGTCTATGGAGAACAAGTATTCTCTTTATACCAGATGAGGACTCACAATGTTGTGAGTGTTAGGAATAGTCTATATAGAAATAGTCCTATTGCAACTGCAGCTTTAAGTGTGTTTTACTTTAAAAACAAACACATGCATATTATACAGAAATTAGCTAGGTTTTCTTTAGTATAGTGTGAAACTGGAAAACAGGAGGAAGAAGGTGTTTGGATATGTTTACCGCTTTGAGTTGTAAAAAATAATATAGGCGGGATATAAACAAACAAATAAATATCCCTGTAATAGCATCAAATATGACCATATCAGCCAACCAAGACTGTCAGAAACATGCAAAAAATCTAATCCTATCCAGGACAATTTGATTATCTTTCATCAGTTGTTTACAATGGCCAGGCACTGATTATACAAAGACTGAGATAGAAGGGTAAATTATTGATGCAATTTCTATATTATTAGAAACCTCATTTATGGTAGCTACAGTAATATTATAATAGAATGTATTCTAGAAAGTTATTATCTTAGTGAAAATGGTCTTCTGGTGCTTCAATGCTTTCAGAGATCCTATGCAGCATCTCTAGTCTGAGGAACAGAAGTAACTTGGGATTGGCTTACAGTATTGTAGTATTATGTATTCCTAAGGAAAAATTAGTATGAGAATTCACATACAAGAGGAGCATCAATATTTTCATTATATTATTTTTTCCCACACTAGCTCATAGAATGAGATTGCCCAAGAACTGCATTAAGAGGTGATAATTTGCCACTGCTAATCTTAAATGGTCATTTGTTTTATCCTTGCAGTTCTATTTGTCATATCACCTGTTCATTGTGGCCTGTGCTGGAGCTGGTGCTACTGTTATAGCCCTGGTGAGTATCATTATATTTTTTTCTCTTTTAAAATAACTTAAACCCCCTGTGGGATGAAACCAAATATTTAAACTGAAGTTTTTGTGTTGGTTGGCACTGGCTATAGTTTTCTCAGGATACTCCAAACAGCAGGGAAAGATTTATTGTTACCAAGAAAACTTTGCTTAAGTAGTAAGAATTATTATTGTTGAAGTGGTTTTTGCTATGTTATTTAACTTCATTCCCTTGCATGGTCAAAATAAGACATTTCCTGATAGAAGTATGCTGGTAATAATTTATGAAAATATTAGTATACTTCAGAATGTTCCTCAGCTTTGGAATTAGTTTTAATTAATAATCTTCTTCCCTTTCCTTTTAAACATTTATATTTGTTTCAATTTAAGAAACTTTACTGAAGCAAAGCACATTAACTTATTTTAACTATCTATAGTAGATGTAGGGGAAACACCAGTGAGATTCATCAAGGAGTTCTTGCATTGATTAGCTTTTAATTTGTTAGTCAAATGCCTTGGCAGCAAAATGCCCTTTGTGTATCCAAAGTGAAGGGTGGAGAAACCTACCAGACAATTTTGTCATTACGTTTGATTAAAATGGAAATCCTTGCCTGACAGTCTTTGTTGTGATCTAACACAAATCTAATTGCCAAAAAGGCCTGAAGAAATTATTGTCTCTTATCTGCTGTATTTTGTTCTCTTCCACCAGCTGATCTACATGATGGCTACTACATATAACTTTGCTGTTTTGAAGTTTAAGAGTCGGGAAGATTGCTGCACTAAATTCTAAATTGAATAAGCTGCATTATGTAGCTTAAAATGCCGCTGACACCCTAGACTAAGAGTCTAGATTTTTAAAGTTTGTTATAGTAATTTGTAAATAGCTTCAGTAAGCATCTTTAAGCATTTTAGATTAATACAAATTATTTCTTGTATATGAATAACAGTGTGAGTGAGGCCTGGCTATTTTCTATCCTATGAGAGAACACAATCTTAAAGTGATGTTGTAAATCATCCTTTTAAAAGAAGAGGGGCTTTCATTTAATATCAGGCTATTTTTTCCTAATGATTATTTGTGAAACAATGTTTAGATCAATTAAGCTCTGTAATACAGTAAGTTATTCTATCACTACTGTTCACTAATATGAAAAACAATAAAATGTGTTATATAGTAGATATCACACAATATACAGTATGAGCTTGCTTCTTGATAACACCCTATTTCATAGACATACTAGATAGTTGACAAAGTTCTGTTCTCAAGTCCCACTCAACTATCTCTTAGCAATATAAAATAAAACTAGACTCTGCTTCAAAGCTGTAACTCCCATGAACAAGTCTTTTATTGCTCAATTGCTTTGGCACAACTAAATATCAGAATACCTGTTCACTAGTTTAGCATTTCATTTGAACATATGCATTCATTTTCCAGTCAGAAAGTCTACACAGTCCTTCATCTGTAGAATGTCTTATTTATGTCGCTTTTTGTGGATTCTTTTAACCTATGGAAAAAATAAACCTTCCATTTTTGATAGCACATCTCTTACCTGATAATTTCCATAGTGCAATTATTGACTATGCAGCACCAAATACAAACTTTTACCCAATATCTAGTTCTATTTACTCCAAGAAATACAATGAAACATACTCAAGTGTCAACTGTAGAGTTTCCTTTCCTTCAGGTGGCAGGAGATGAGAATGGAAAGAACCATCACAAATTTGAGTTGCTTGGGAGGCTTCAGCATGTAAACATGGACAATGTTCTCACAGCTTTTCTGTTTCTGTTCTTTCCCATTAATTGTTTTTCTTCCTTTTCCTTCCTAACTTTTTGCCAGCTGCTCCTTTGTTCAGCATGCAGCATTCTACATACCTTTAGAAATAAACTTTGCCTATTTTTAATATATTTTTTAGAATAACTTGGTATTAATCTTACTAGCTGCCAGCTTTGCCTCTTGACATACTCACTAGCCATCATGCTCACCCTTCTCTTCCAGATCCACTTCCTCATGATACTATCTTCTAACTGGGCCTACTTAAAGGATGCAAGCAAAATGCAGGCTTACCAGGATATCAAAGCTAAAGAAGAGCAGGAGCTTCAGGATATCCAGTCTCGATCCAAAGAGCAACTCAATTCTTACACATAAACGCTTGCCAGAGCCTTTTTTCAGAAGAATTTTGTAGCTCTGACAAATCATTGAGCAGATTTTTTGTCCAAGAGCTCCTAGGGCATATCCATAGGATAAAGTTGCAGAGAATATCCTTCATTCCTTTTAGCACTGAATTTGGAACTGGGGTTGGAGGGAGGGCATCACATTCCAGGCCACTGTAAAAAAAAAAGTTTACCAACTAAAACACCTTCATGGATTTCTCTTGGCAATCATAACATTATTATTGTTGTTGTTCCTTAGCAGGGTACCAAGGCTGGTATTATCCAGCCCTGTAATGTCTAGATTTGAAAAGGCTGTATATAATTGCACAGATGTAAGTAACTTAGATTCTAGGATTTAACTAGATATTTCCTTTATTCTGAATACTTGTAATTATGCTTATTTGATACGATTTCAGAACATTATAAGTCAACATTCAGTTCCTATCAAAATTCAAACTGGACCTTGCACGTTAAATGCCAAAAGCGGTTTGGTTTGGTTTGGTTTGGTTTGGTTTGGTTTGGTTTGGTTTGGTTTGGTTTGGTTTGGTTTTGAACACTCCCTTTTTAACAAAGCTGCAATGTGCCTCTCTTCTTCTGCTGCACTTATCAGCGTAAGGTGGGAAGTTTTTAATTGTTTAATAAAATAGATCCAGACCCTGTAATCAGAATAATGATTCCCTTCTCTGAAAATAAATGTCAGCTTTGCCTTAATGTTTATTTTCTATAAATGTCTGAGCATTTATAGCATATAGCAGCTGGAGATCATTATCCTGTCTCAGTTTTAATAAAGCAGAAGATATTACCCTCTGGTCAGTTACTCAATTGTTTCAGGTTGAACAGATGAAAACTTTGTAGAACTTAAAAACCTTTAGCCACTCAGATTACAGGTCAACGCTAATCCTCAATTTTGGTGCTCAATCCAATAAACTGCAATAGTTTTCTCTTATGAAAAATTGTGATGTTCGAAAAACAGAGGGTGCGATTTCAAACTGTCTCCCTTAATATCTGCCTTCTAGCATTTTCAGAAATTTCAGTGCTAGCTTACTAGTGATGGTTTTTTTGTGTGCTATTTTTTAAAAAGAAAAAACAAATGTTTGAAGAAAAATAAAATGCATCAGTGAATTTCAAATCAGTGAACAATTAAGTCATGCATCCCTGTTTTGAATGTGTACTGAATATGAATGCTCTTTTAGAATATAAAGAAATGTGTTAAAAGCAAAAGATTGAACAAAAAATATTGGTATGGAAAATGAAATCAGGTATTATCTTGCATTTCACTTGTCTAAAGCTGACTTTTTTTTAAAGAAGCAAAATCTATATAAAGCAAGTAAGAAATAGTTTAGTGTTTGTTTTTACCTGTTGCATGAAGGAAACAAATTTCTACAGCAATGCAGGTGTTCTTCTAGTTCAGTGTTTGCATAAAGGTAACAGACAATGTCTTAAAGCCTAATTCTTTTCTAATACTTTGTAGCTATTACTGGGAGTTTTTTGAAGTTTTGTTTAAGTAGTCTAATTTTTTTATGTAAAAAGTATTCAATTTTGCTATGTATAATTTTTGTAACCTAACCGTGAATCAATATTTTATATCAGTGCCAAGGGCTTCCTGTAGTTATATCCAAGTGTTACAAATAAATATTTGTAGATAATAGAACCAGTAGTTGTGTATCCTTACTTTAAGTATAAAGAAATTGTGACTGTACATTCCTTGTGGTATTGGGTTAGCACACAATTATAACTTTGCATGTATTGCATGTATAGTCGGAGAGTCCATACAAATAGAGAGATAAGTCTCTCCATGTGATTATACATATTTTTATTATTTATTTCACTTTGTTTGCATATTGCAACAATTTACATAGAGTCAACTTCACCCTGTTTTGCCCCATCAGCTCCAGACACTGAGACAAGACATATTTCTACATTTCCAGTTTCGTCTATGATGGAGATATAAAGCTGTATATCATTAACATGCTCGTAATGTTTCCTAAATTCACAAATGATCTCTCCAATCACTTCCGGAATAGAATGGAATGGAATGTTGGAAGAGAACTTGGAGTTCTTCTAGTCCAATCCCCCAGACCATTTCAGACAAATGGTTCAGACAATCTCTTCTTAAAAACTTCCAGTGTTTGAGCATTTACAACTTCTGGAGGCAAGTTGTTCCACTGATTAATTGTTCTGTCAGGAAATTTCTTCTTAGTTCTAGGTTGCTTCCCTCCTTGATTAGTGTTCTTAATTATTCTAAAGCTGAATTGAATTGGGTTGATCTTTCTCCCTTCAATCACAGACTGGCGTGGAACCACTTCCAAATCCCAAACCTCAGACAGGAGATTCCACTTGCAATAGGCAATCCCCAAGGTAAAGAGGACCTTAGCCACAAGAGGTTTTTTTTAAAGGAAATAATCAGTACCACATTCCAAATTGACAGATGACCTGTCTCAAAAGCTTAAGGTAAGCTATTAAAGAAGGCCTGGAACAAATGAACACTTAAGTGTCCAAGGACTCAACCACTATTTCTGCAATATCACCCATTGAAACTGCCCATTCAGGAAGGAGCAATAAAAGAATATCCTCAATCTCTAACCCTTGGAGGTGGCCCAAAATAATAACATTGCCAAATGTTGACTTTTCTTTGAGAGAGCTCTCTTACAATGATGGAATTTTGAATAGCTTTTATCTGGAATGTATTTTTGCTAATGTGAAAAGAGCCATGTATTTACTTATCCGAAAATCAGCTCAGGAGCACCTATTTATGACTATACATATGTAGGTTCTAGACTGTATTTCTAATTATATGTCATACCCATAGTTATGACATCATGCAGATTAATTCAAATATTTGTAAATAAGCAGTTAGATTTCCTTTTTTAGGAGATGGCCTAAAACAGGGGTGTCAAACTTGCATTGTCACAGTGTTGTCAAATGACATATTGCAACTTTTTCCTCCTTCGCTAAACCGGGCATGGGCATGGCCAGTATGTGACGCATCTGGCCCATGGGCCGCGAGTTTGACAGCCCTGGCCTAAAACAATAAGATTGCCAATAGTATTGAATTTTCTTTGAGAGTTCTATCTTACAATGATGAAATTTTGGATAGCTTTTATCTGGGATTTATTTTTGCTAAATTGAAAAGAGTCATGTATCTACTTATTTGGAAATCAGCTCAGGAGTACCTATTTATGAACATACATATATAAATTCTAAATTGTATTTTTAATTATATGTCATAGTTATTATCATGCAGATTAATTTAAACCTTTGTAAATAAGCAGATTTCCTCTCTGCATACCCCCTGCAAAGGTCCAATCACAGATTGTCTAAGAGTGATTAATGCAATTTCCAGTGTGCTATAACCTGATCTAGACTAGATGGGATTCATGTAAGCCATGTAATCTGCTTTATCTAGAGCCCTATGTATTTGCCACCCCATTACAACCAAAGCAAAGCAAAGCAAAGCAACCTTTATTGTGCCATTAACCAGCTCTTTCCCTAGGAGAAAAAGTTGGTGATAGTATGAAACAGCTGGGTTTTTTGTTTTTGGGGGAAATCGTCTCTTCCATGGCTGGTAGAATCAATTCTTTCTTCAAAGATATATTCACTACGTATGGAATCTATCCCCTTTTGCAGGTAGTATTAGTTAGAGAAACAGATCAAGCTGTTAAAGAGACCTCATACTTGTTTCACAGACTCAAAGGTGAAGAAAAATAGAATAGAATATAGAATATAGAATAGAATAGAGAATAGGAGAATAGGAGAATAGAATTAGAATGAATAGAATGGAATGGAATGGAATGGAATGGGATGGGATGGAACGAAATGAGAGTTGGAAGGGACCTTGGCAGTCTTCTAGTCCAACCCCCTGCTTAGGCAGGAATTCCTATGCCATTTCAGACAAATGGTTAACCAATCTCTTCTTAAATTGTTCTGTCAGGAAATTTCTCCTTAGTTCTAATCATAAATTCTTGATCTTGCAAGACTTTATGCCATCTCATGAGATCCTCCAGAATCCAACTGAAGCAAATGTGAACAAGTTTGTTTGCAAAATGGAAATATAAGCCACTAGTATATAAATGTGAGCAAACCCGACTCCCTTCTAGCACTGATGATGTTACCTCTTTTGGTAATGAAATATCCGCAAGAAAACAACCAAGCCCACAGAGCACTTTTTTATGTTAGTCACTTCCAAACTTTCCCTGAATAGCTTGAAGAAAAATCACAATGAATAATTTTTATTTTTTATTTACTTTAATAGTAAGAGATCATAATCACAAAAACTTTTTAAAAGAAGTTTAATTGTATAATAAGTGTATAATTGTTATTCCCCTATTTTAAAAGCATTTGTACAGGATATGAAGTGAGAGGATATAAAATGTCTGTTTCTAAAACTTTCACTTAGTTCAAAGTAGTTAATATTCAAGAAATAAAAAAATCTTCAAACATGCAGATTTAATTTCTTAATGTTAATGATGTTTTTGGAGCTTTGGCTACAGAGAGCTATAACTCACTATTTGTGAAGTCTGCAATATTATAGAAGAGTAGAATTCAGATACATTGAAACTGAGAAATTTTCAATTTTCTATGATGATTGTAGCAAAATATAGTTTTTAAAAATGTTTTTTTTTTAAAAAAAAGGTAAATTGATTTAAGAAAACTTCTTCTGTCCACTTTACATAATAGAATAATTTAAACAATTCATTCAAAATAGCAACATTTTGTAAATAATACAAAGTACCAGAACTGTTCACTCAAGGCCTGCAACTGCAATATTACTAACAGCAATATGTACCAATATATTATTTGTTAATTATTTTACAGACATAAATGTTTATAGTTACGCAAAATTATTCTCCTTACTGCCCAAGGATTGTTTTCCATATCAATCACATTTCCCACCGGTTACCACTTCCTCATCTTCACCAAAAATTGTCATCAAATCCTTCCTGAGGAATGTCTGCAGCACTAACACTAGGGAAAACAAAATCATGTTAATTTTGGGAACAGCTATGGAGAAACTTACACTTTTGTGACCCCCATATTCTTTCCTCAACCAACTGCTCTTTCACTGACAAACCTTTGGGCCTTGAGTACTACATAACCAAAGGGAAAGCATGGCAGTGTTGAGCAAGGTAGCACTGCTTGCCTCTCAGCCTGTGGGCTGCAAATGGAAAAGATTGCTATCCAGTGGAAGCTCCTCATTATGGAAGAGTAAATAATGCAAGCTACTGTTTGCTCTAGCACCACCTCCTGATATCTCTGAGGAGTTCCACAATCCTCAGAAGCAAATCTCTGGAAGGCACAGGAAGGTGCAGTGGGGAAGTAGAATAAACAAGCCTTACAGTTCTCTTTTCCCAATCTGTTCCCATCTAAGCAACTTAGATCTTTAAGGCACTGTCTCAGTGACTATAACCCAGACAAGGAAAAAAATGATGATGCATACCTGTCCTCCCTTTCACTGCCTAGTAGTGCTGCAGATGATATCTCAACTGCTTCTTTCTCGGCCTTCTGACAGAAAGAAGAGAGTTGTTAACTTGGTTGATAAATATCTCAGTAGCCTCTGAAACATCCCTATGAGGCAGAAGTGTTTCAAAGATTTAATCTGTGTTCTACATTGGAACTCAGATAATTTCTAGGGATCAGTAGGATAAATAGAATTTTGAGGGTAGGGCTATTTATTATTTATCTACTAAACTGCAACAGTTGTTAGAGGAAATTCATTTACAAATTTAAAAGATTGGAGACAGTGAAAAAATTATATGACCAAACAAATAGCTATCAGTTAACTTTGTTGTTGTTAGTTGCGAAGTTGTGTCCGACCCATCGCGACCCCATGGACAATGTTCCTCCAGGCTTTCCTATCCTCTACCATCCTCTGGAGTCCATTTAAGCTCAATCACTTAACTACACTTGTTTAAGTCTAAATATTTAAATCTAAGTATCCAAAAATTATATAAAGCAAGCAAACTAACAACTATCAGTTAACTACACCTGTTAAATCTAAGTTTTTAGTCAGACAAATCCTTGGCATATTTTTTTACCATCTAACAGATAAGATGCAAAATATGACAAAGCAAAGATGAAGAAAAACCCTCAGTTCTGGTTTGACAATATTTCATGGAATGGCTAATGCAAGAAACAGTTAAAAGAGATAAGGAACTAAATGGCAATTGGCTTTCTTTCAGCTTCAGAACTGAACTTTAGAATTTGGAATGTCTTATTATTGACCTTGTATGCTCACCACCTAAGCTAAAATTTTAAAAAATAAAATTAAGGATTAGTGAAATGAGCCAAACTACTGTAAAGTAGTCAAAGAATGTTTAAAAAGATTCTGTTAAAATCAATTAATGCTTTGCTGAAGCCATATACATTCTGGAATTCATATCTGGTATGCTCTTATCTGTAGATAATTTTGGATTGTGTAAAATTCGGTCTTGCATTTCTTGAAAAGTAATCAATGAAGAATATAACAAATAGCTATGTCAGCAGTTTTATATTAATATTCAAATTTAAAGCCATGTGCTAGAATATGAGGGCATTATCATCATACCCTGCAATGCAATATGATCATGAGGAGAGAGAATGTTGAACAAGACACATTGAACTTCTTCTGAAACTCATTTTTGGTTAGTAAACTATTAAAATTTCTAAAAAAAAAAAAAAAGTTATGTTTAGCTATTTTTGTCCAAACCATATTCTATCATTTCTTTTCTTGTGTAACAAAAATATGTACATGCAAACATTCATTTTTAAAAAATATCACCCAGACTAAATGCTATAACTACTTATAGCTACTGCTGCAATAAGAGCTGCTAATTGTGTTCCAATGCAAGACTGAAAACTAGAAACATGGAATGAGTCAGTTTAAGATATAAGTAATCTTTTTAAATTCTGATATTAGACTGAATTATATAAGTCATTCATATTTAGTAAATCCTAAGCAACCTCCAATTTTTTCCCCGCAAGATAAAACTTTGGGCTTCACTTTTGATTGGTTATGTCTAGCAAAGCTTTACTTTAGTAAGAAAAGAACTGTACAATTAGTATGAAATGTATACAACTATACTTCTGGTATTTTCCAAATTATTTTATTCATGTTAATTCAAAATATTACCTTTTTTCCCTGTTCTTTATCTTGATTCTGCTGTATTATTTTCATGTATTTTTCAAGTGGATTGGAAACATCAGTGCCAGAATGTTCTTCAGACTTCAGAGTACTTATCTGCATATTTGTTACTATTTCATTTTGAATCTCTTCATCCATCTCCAATGACTCTTGGACATGCTTTAAAAAAGCATTAAAAACATGTAATTGGAGCAAAGTACCTGAATTAACCCAAGTCCTTATATCTCCACCCAGTATTTTACCTATTACTATATACACCACCCTGTGGAAAAGATACCTTCCAATTTGATATAATCAAAACATCCAAGCACAATTTAATCGCCTCCATTTCTCAGAAAAGCAAGAATCATGCCTAGTAGATCTTGGGTGAACACCATGTTGTATAGGCTCTAGCTTCAGTTCAGTTAACCACCAATCTTTAGGACCACCTCCTTTGTACCGTTTCTATTCAGTCCATCAGCTGTAAAAGTATGATGATACTCCAGATCCCATTCATCAAAGGTTGCCTTATAGACTCAGGAAGCAGCCTTTCCTGTCACAGGACCTGCCCTTTGGAACAGCAGAGTGGCCATAAGCAGGTTTATTGGCATTTCAGAAATCTTGATGTACTGGATGGGATCCCAGGCATAAGGGTCAGGTTAGTTTAAGGCTGGGAAATTTTGTTAATTATCATCCCAGTTGCCATTTTTTGCTCTTTATTATTTTTATATTTTTCTTTGTTTTGTACTTGACAGTCTTTTAAACTGGTGTTAGCCATTCACAGTCACTTCTGCAAGATGGGTAGCCAAATAAATAGAACAAAATAATGAACCAAATACAGACTATGGAAAAAGCCTTATTGAAAAGAAAAGAAAGCAAAGGAAACATAAAGAAAAAAAGTCTATCTCTTAATTCCTCCTCTCTTTCACTCCCCTCCCCATTATTCCATGGTGGCACATGAATACAGTGAAACTGCATTCTAACATGCAGTATTGCAGGCTAGCTCATTGCTCACTGTCAGGAATTCAATCATGACCAGCTCAACATTGACTCAGCCTTCCATGGTCAGTAAAATGAGGACCCAGATTGTTGGGAGCAATACACTGACTTTGTAAATTGCTTAGGGAGGGCCGTAAAGCACTGTGAAGTGGTATATAAATCTAAGTGCTATTGCATTTACATTGTGAAAATGTAAGAATGAGATACATTACTATTTCCTTATCCGGTTTCTCTGGTTCTCCTTGGTCTCTTTCCGAAGACTTCCCACTTTGTGTTTTCTCTTCTTCGGCCTTTTCTTCTTCCCATTCTGACTCCTTTTGTTCTTCATGATGTCTTCCCTCTAGGACAGTTTTCTCTGTTCCACCTTATAACAATGCAAATAACTTACATACCACAGAGAACAATGATTTGCCTATTAGTATAAGTCTGATTCCAGAGCCTGCATATTCTTATTAGTACTGATTCATGATATTTTTGCTTTTTCATAATTGCCAATATGCTTCCTAAACAAAGTAAAACTTCTATTGGCCTGCAGAATTACTTGGATAGAACCTGGCATCTTCTATATTTAGTTTTTTGCTTTTAAAGACCTATTGTATCATATGATTTGGGGAACAGTATTACTGGATATATTCTGCAGAATTCTCAGAAACCAATTTAGAAAGACAGCCTTTTTAGCTACTAGTTATGAACAGGGAAGACAAGTGCACTGCTATGACACTATGTCACTAGTATCTACTTTCAATTGTTTCATTTCAGGATTGAACACCACTTCATTTATAGCTTAGTACAGTTTAAAAATTGCTTTGGGGTCTGAATCTTTCTTCTCCAAATATTGGAGGCAAAGAGTGACATACAAGGGACAAGGTAGGCAAAGGAGTTAAGTGAATTTTCTCCTGGAATCTTTTATTCCATCCACATCAAACATGCCTTCATTACACTGTTACATTCAGCAGTTTCATCACTGAAGTCAAACCTGCTGGAACCTGTATTTGAATATTTTGTGTGCTTTTATTAAAAAAAATCATTAAATGTTCTTGAAATGCTTATCTTCGTATTGTAGATATTAGTCATTTAGTGATGTCTACCATAACAGGCAACTGTTCTACAGTGATAAAATATATTTTAGTTCATTAGCAGGAATCATAATTTCATTATGTACTTTCTTAAATTACAGAATTCACTTCCTAAGGTTAATGCTATAAACCATATTTGAACAAAATTTTCATGATTTCACTGATATGGTCTCTCAGGTTCTTAGTACAGTATATCAATGAAAGATAAATAATCTGTATTCAATGTTGCTTCCAAACACTATTGTACTGAAAGAACCTGACAATTGAAAAATAATTGCAAACTTTTTTCTTTTTTGGTATCTTGCAGCATATTGAATGCTTCTAGACATAGAAAATTAAATCATTCTTAATCCCTTGCTGTATATAATTTCCCTATTATGTATAATAACTGCTTAAAGAGCAGCATTTAATGTAATTTAAAAGCAATTCTACCAAAACCTTCAACTTCTGTGTTTTATAATAAACAAGCCATCTAGAAACAAGGCATTCCCAGAAGTGAACCAAAAACTTACTTATCTCCTGCTGTGAAATGCCTGTTGCTGGCATGGAGGCTGGAACATGGTTCCAACTAACTATGTCTCCAGATGGTTGTGACACATCGCTTTTGAACTGTTCTGGAATGTCCTCTTGATCTAGAGAATAAATATAAACAAAAACTTCATTATTCTGCAATTATCCAAGCCAGGAAGAAGAATGGAACAGTGTGGGAATGACTAGAGTTCAGAATGCCTAGTATAAGCTATTAATTAATTGTTTCTCCTGGCCAACCTAACAATTACCATAAAAATGAATAAACTTTCAATGGATGTTGAAAGTTCTTTTAATCAGAATCATGGGACTGTCTGGCTTGGAAAATAGTTTCTACAGTACATTTGTTAGTCAAGTAGGTGACTACAAATTCAATGTAGACGTCCTTTGTTTAAAAGGAGCCACAATAAGTATAAAAACAGTTTGCATTACTTCCTACAGTATTTCTTCTTTTGTGTGTCAGGTTTCCATTTCAACAACAGTACAATCTCACTGTGAGCATTTACATGATTGTTACAGGAGGTATGATAATATAGCAGCCTCTTAAATTGATCCATAGGTTCAAATCTTGAGCCATGCCTGGGATATCAGCACCACTCACATTTACCTACTATAGGTTTCATAATCTTTGGCCAAATCTATTTAAATTCTATCCCTGTAACAAACATGTGCATTTTGTGAATGTACCTGTTCTTTTACTTTTGTGAAAATAAATTTCTCCAAAATTGCATTTAATTAGTGTCATATATGACACTAATTTCCTTGTTTTTTGCAGTTAACTCAAATCCTACCTTCCATTTTCAAATAATGTTCCTATTGTACATTGCATTTTATAATTTTTCAGACAGATGCTTCTATTCTTTCATCCCCAAATTCTGACATTCATTATTTCTCTCCCACAATATTTTTCTGACCTTGCTTTAAGCTTTCAATAATACTCTATGACAGCTCCATAGATTTTATTTAGTTCCTAGGGTACCAGTTAACAATATCACTAACATTATATCTCTTAAATCAGGAAGAAGCATCATGCTTCTCACATATAATAGTAAACTATTTATTATAAATAGTAAACTCTAGGCGATGTAGGCTGGTTTTCTATCACGTTAAAGAGGCAGAATATATATCTTCCAATTAGAAGGAATTAAAAGGGTAGTACGGAAAGAAACACAAATTAAAGGTCTGGAAATCAAGAAAGAAATCTATAAATTGCAAGCCTTCACAGACAATCTGGTCTTTATTCTTGAGGAACCACTACAATCGGGTATGAAGCTAACGGAGGTTTTAGTAGAATATGGAGATATAGCCAAACTGAAAATTAATAAGGATAAAACTAACATGATCGTCAAAAATATAACGAATAAACAGAAAGACGAGTTGACCAGGAGAACAAATATACAAATAGTGAAGAAAATGAGATATTTAGGAGTCCATATAACCACAAGATGCACTTCAATCAAAGAGGATAACTATGTCAATTAATGAACCATATAAAAGAAGATTTGGAGAGATGGAGAAATTTGAGGCTCTCTTTGATGGGAAGAATAGCGGCGATCAAGATGAACATCCTATCAAAATTACTCTTCTTGTTTCAGAATATCCCTATAAAATTAGATAAAAAGTATTTTGGAAAATTGAATAAAATGACATTGGAATATATTTGGCAAGGGAAAAAACCAAGGATTAAATTTAAACTTTTACAAGAAACAAAAGAAAGAGGAGGGTTTGGCATACCAGATTGGGAATTATACCATGAAGCAGCAATGCTTACCTGGGTAGTAGAGTGGATAAATTTAAAAAAATAGAAGATTGTTAACGTTAGAGGGCCACGACCTACATCTAGGATGGATGCACGCATTTTTGTGGTACGGGAAACAAGTAGCACATCAATACTTTCGAAGACATTTTATAAGACAGGCTTTACTGGAGACAGGGAATAAATTTAACCAGAACTACATGAAGATTCCGATTTGGTTATCTACATTAGAAGCGCTAGTCCATCCAAATCTAATCAATCAGGGAAAATGTGTTACCTATAAGGATATTATAAACGAAGAAGGGGGACTGAAATCAAAGCAAGAATTAAAAGAACAAGGGGTAGAATTGGAGTGGTGGCCCTATTTACAAATACAAACACGTTATTTGAAAGACATGAAAGAGTGGGGCACTAATAGGAAATTAATGACAATAGATAAGATTTTTCTGGGGACAAATGATAACTTGGTAAAGAAAATTTATAAATTCTTACTGGATTATAAAATGGAGGAAGAGCAGGTCAAGGAAATGATGGTGGCATGGGCAATAAATTTTGGGTATAATATGCAATTGGAAAAATGGCAAGAATTATGAGGAAAAAACAGGAAAATAACATTGGCAATACTGTACAAAGAAAATTTATATAAGATGTTTTACAGGTGGTACCTTCCGCCAGCGAGATTGGCAAAAATGTTTAGAAACTGGGCACGTACTATCATATGTGGTGGTTATGTAAAAAAGCACAGGAGTATTAGCGGAAGATTTATTTATGGTTGGTGAAAATAATTGGAGAAGAAATAGAATATAAACCAGAACTATTCCTATTGGGAATAATAAATGGGAAATACAGTAAAGGGGTAACTTACTTAATAATACATATTATAACAGCAGCAAGAATGAGTTTTGCCCAAAATTGGAAAAATAAGGAAACTCCTCTAGAAGTTGAAGTGATCAAAAAATTTTTGACATGTGCGAAAATGAATAGATTAACCTTGGAATTGAAAAATAAAGGCGAGTCAGAATACCACAAGATATGGAACAAATTTTATTAATGGTTGGAACAGAAAAGAGGGTCGAAAAACAAGAACTGACTAGGATTAATAATAATAATAATAATAATAATAATAATAATAATAATAATAATAATAATAATAATAATAATAATAATAATTTTATTTCTATACCGCCCTTCTCCCGAAGGACTCAGGGCGGTGTACAGCCAATTTAAAAGCACAAGACACAACAATGATTAAAAATTAAAATAATTAAATAGATTTGGCCGGTTTAAAACCCCCCCAAAATTTTAAAAATTTAAATTTAAAATACCCCAATTTAAAATTATTATAATGATAGCCCGGCCTGGCGGAACAACAGGGTCTTCAGTGCGCAGCGAAACACCCGGAGGTCGGAGATCTTACGTATTTCCGGGGGCAGTTCATTCCACAGGGCTGGGGCTCCCACAGAGAAGGCCCTCCCCTGGGTGTCGCCAGCCGACATAACTTGGCTGATGGCACCGTGAGGAGACCCTCTCTGTGGGAGCGAACTGGCCGGTGGGAGGCTATTGGTGGCAGAAGTCGGTCTCGAAGGTACCTGGGTCCTGTGCCATGGAGCGCTTTAAAGGTGATGACCAACACCTTGAATCGCACCGGGAAGACCACTGGGAGCCAGTGCAGTTCGCGCAGGAGGGGTGTCACGCGGGCACAACGAGTTGCGCCCATAACCACCTGCGCGGCTGCATTCTGGACCAGTTGGAGCCTCCAAGTGCTCTTCAAGGGGAGCCCCATGTAGAGAGCATTACAATAGTCCAGCCGGGAGGTGACGAGGGCGTGAGTGACCGTGCGCAAGGTATCCCGGTCCAGAAAGGGCTGCAACTAGCGGATCAGGTGGAGAATTAAAGTTATGTATGTAATTACAATAGAATGATAATGGATAAAACAAATGTATAAGTAATATAGATAGAAGAAGGATGTCTTTATATATGTAAATACTGAACAGACTAATTGTATATAAGTAATACGATATATATATGATACTTATCTTTCATTTTAGTATGTATGGCAAAAAGAATGCCAGGATGGTTACACCGTATCCAATGTTTTAATATGTGTGTAATAAAACTTTAATTAAAAAAAGACTTTTTTTTTTGTTTATCTAAGAGAAAGTTTAAATATTACCAAAAGCCAAAAAAAAAATGATCAAATTTTTATGCTCATAAGCATGGACGCTGATTCTCATGATTGAAAATCTTACAATATAAAGAAGAAACTTACAATCACTAACAGGATTGTGGTTTTCTTGTTCTTCATCCAACAACTTGACAGGATTTGCAGTGTTGCTAATATTTTGATGATTCTCTAGTTCTTGATATAAACTAAAAAAAATTAAAATTTAATTTAAGAAAACTATAGACCACAAAGCTAGTCAAATCTGGAAAAAAAATAGATGTAAAAGAAATAGATGCCCATGTGAATTACTGATACCTTAAGCTGATGTAATCATTTTCAACTGATATTGTTTTGCCCTGATTTATAAACACTCTATAAGAACAGTTGCATATATCCAATGCAATGGAGGGGAGGATTACTAGAAGATGAATTGCCAAGACAAAACTTTAGTTAAATAGTTAGAATAGTTAAAATGAGTAAACCAAATGAAGCTGACAAGGAATAGTCTGTGATATTTTACCATCTCTGAATGATAAAGATGACTCATGGATAACCTCAAAATTATAACTAGAGAAAATTAGGCATATCTCATTACTTTAGAGAATAATGTATATAGGATGGCAAATACAACTATATTAAATATCAAATACTTCAGCGAAGTGAAGTTCTTGAAACTATCTTTGATTAAGAGTAACTGAAAAAACAGGTTCATTCAGTTAAATTTTCTAAAACAATTACCTTAACTTTTGTTTGTTAGGAAGTGGAGATGAACAAGCTGAATCAGGAGATGCACAGTCTCCTATTCTTAAAATAGGAGACAGAGGCTGATTAGCATTCTCAAGAGGAACTGCAAGAGATGAGCCAGTGATATCTACAAAGAAGAAGTCAATTGTTTATTCTCATACAATAGTCTTACTCAAGCAACATACCTGACATACCTCCTTGAGTGATATTTTTTAATGGCTAAACAATCCTCAGGAGACAAGTAAAATGTCAAAAATATTCACAATTTAATACTGGCAAAACTTGTGATTTTTAAAAAAATATTCTGGAATTTGCTAAATTAAATAATTCAGAATAAATGAGTTGAATATTTTATATTAAGGAATGCATTTTATGTGAAAATATGTAGTGGGCCTTCTGTATATACTTTAAATGAAACACATACACACCCTGGACAAGGGGGGGAAATGAGGAATCATTAAGAGATTGTTCTAGTTCATCATGCCAAACAGAGGAGCAAAATAGCTCACAGAAAATGCACATGGCTCATGATGGCTGAAAAACTGCAGAATAATTTAAAATGAGCACACATGCAGGTATTATAGGTTCTGGAACGTGCATGGCATTTTGAAACATTGGTACACTATACACTAGGTGGAAGTAAACACTTAATTGTGATATAAGACAATAATTTTTTTGTATCACTACTTTAATTTCAACTTTAATTCCATGTATTTATTAGACAACAGAATTTATTAAAATTGAAACACTCCACAGATAGTTCTTGACTTATGACAATTACTCAGCAACTATTCAAAATTATGGCAGATTTCCCAGAACTGCTTAGCACCCAGTTCCAAAGATCCAATGTTCATGTGATTGCATTTTGGTTGCTTGGCAACTAGCCAGCATTTATGGCTATTTGCAGCATTCTGTGGTCATGTGTCTGTGATTCTACTTCTGGTTTCTGGTACAAAATGCCCATGGACTACAATATAAAGGTTCACTTAATGACTGTAGCTTTTGCTTAATGACTTTGCTTAATGTAAAAAAGTAATAAAATCAGGCATGGTCATGTGATAACCTACTAAATGACTGCCACAATTTACGCCTGTAATTCTGGGCTCAATTATGTTCCTAAGTCAAGACTTACCTTTATGCAGTGATTATGTGAAGACAAACACTCCCACACTGCAGGAAGTATATTGAAACAGTACTCCCATTCCAGCAGTGAGTGGGAAATTAGAAATAATCTATGAAAGGGAGTAATGAATTATGACACCAAACTTTTATATCAATAATGCTTGCAACTCACACTAAAGCAACCAGATTTTGTAACTGTATCCAATTGTATACCTTCATTAAAAAGATTTTTACTGATGTTCCGCCTTGCTTTGGAAACAGGAGTAGAAGAGAGACGCCTGGAAGATTTTTTTGGAGTGGTACTAAAATGATTCTCATTTCCTGGTGCCCAGGTATAGCTTTTACTCTTTTGAAAGTGAAAGGAATGTTCTTGGGACAATGAATTCTCCTGTGTAGATCTCTTTCTTTGCTGAGATGCTAGGAAACAGTTCCTTGGTGATTGGGAAGATGATGGGATCTTTGTTGAGTCAATTGCTCTTTGAGTGACTTTGTGCTGGTAATTCCTGTAGGCCTCTTCCAAGTACTCGGCTTCTCTTTCCAGTTCTTTTATCCTAGTTTTTGTAGTAGCTACAAATTCTAAGTCAGAATCTGGTGACGTGTTGAATTTTACAATGTGATTATTATGAGTGGGACCTGGATTTCCCATTCGAACACTGGTCACAGGCTGAGTTTTCAAGAAAGCACGATCTATATAAATATCATGTGGAACAACCTTATCATCAATCAAGTCAATGACTGAACGATCAACCAGAGAAGGCTTAGGATTCCGATACACTTCATTCTGTAGTGCTAGATAACCAAGAGTTTCATATAGAAATTAAAAAAAAAAACATTTTAAGAAAAGTTGTAAGTGTGAATGTTGATCTGATCATATAGTTAACACATAAAAACAACCTGTGCATTTGAAACCTACCTTAATAGTTTTGTATATTTTTTTCTACACTCAAATCCAAATAGCAAAATTACCCCAAGTCAGGGTGATGAGACAAAATTCTAAAATAAAACTGAAAATATTATAGTAATGGTAACAAGTCATGCAATGTAATGTAATGTGCTCCTTTCACAGATAAAGGCTGCTTCTACTCATAGCAAGGGAAGCTCCCTCATATCTTAGTCAATACCTAAGAATCCCTTGACCCTTGAGCTCATCCTCTTAGAACTAACACATGAAGGGTCTGCAGTGAGAGGAAAGACTTGAAAATCCTGCTTGAAGAACTAGCCATTAGCCATTGGAATCTATTCTGGGTTCTCTACGAATCAACTCCAACTCCCAAAGATTGAATGAAATATTTAGCATTCAGCAAAGTTAGTTAGCTGATTGTGCCTTCAAGGCACAAAAAGAAGAAAAGCATGCTAATAAGCTTTTAATACAGCATCTGTCCCCCTTTCCTCAAAGTAGTTTGCCATAGACTTTTGCAAAGGTAGATACAAGCCCATATTCTTGTTTGTGCAAGCTTATGAACACAAAACTTTCAAAATACATTCTCTCAACAATTACCCAGCTCTGCTTTGGACACTATATAGGCACAAATGATTACAGCTACAGGCAACAGAGTTTTTGTTACTTCCTTTCATTTCTGTGTTGGACAGACCAATAAAATCTTAAAAATCAAACGAAGATCTAAACTACAAGCTGAAATGTTAGAAACCAGAGGGCAGTTTTTAATTATTTCAAAATTATTTTTTGGAAACAAGGAAGCTTTGAATTTAAAAGACCTTTTATAAGAATTGCTCCTAGCCCAAATTATTTCCCTATGTTCCGTAATGAGGTGTTGTTCTTTGCAGTAAATAATTATATCAAAGAAACAATACTTTATTTTAAAAGAGGGCAGTCATTCATTATGCATATTGAATGCATAATTATGCAAAATTCAATAATTTTATTTTCTTGCTATTTAGTTAATAAGTTGTGGCAAAAAATAATCTACATGTTTAAATAAAATTGCCTCAAATTTGTATCAAATAGAAAAAGGCTTGAGTTTAAAGGCAAAAAGATGTGAGAAATCAAAATGTTCAAACCTGTCTGTGTTTGCTTCCATTGTAACTTTAATTCTTCTATCTGTATATTTAACTTCCTGATGGTATTTTCATAGTCTGACAACTGGTCCTTTAACTGTACACAGTGATCCATCTGAAAACATTACAAAGAAAATTTGGCTCAAAAATACAAAAGTGTTATTAATACAAATAAGATTAATAACAATTCACACTGGAAGCTAGATTATGTTTACATTGCCATTTTTCTCTACTGAATGTCTCAGACAGAAATCTGGTCAAATATTATTGGAAGCATCTGCAAAACCCAGAAAAACCTACCTCCTTTTGTAACTGTTTTTCCAAGACCTGTTTATGAGTTTCAGATTCCTCACATTCAAGCTTTTTGGCATGTTCCATTCTTTTTAACTCTGCCTGAAGGACCTTAAAATCAGATGACAGACGACTCAGCTCTGTAAGTTTAGGAGACTGAAAATTATTTTTTTAAAAATCACATCTTGCCTTCACTCTGAAATATCATATCCAAGAAAATATATTCTATCATGTATCCAACTTCATTTATAGCTTTATGATGTATGGATAAATTATTTTTCAGTATCCATAAAAAAATGGTAAGGTATTTATTTCTAGACCAATCTTATAAAACATAGTAACATAAAAATACAACAAAAACATCTCGCATACAAAAAACCAAAATAAAAATAATATAGCAGATTTACTGAAGGGAACAGGAAAATTACACTGAACTGATAATTTAATGTAAAGAAAGAAATTGGAGCTACTGTATATGAGCTTTTGTCTCTTGGCCCTACCATCATTGGGTATTGCTTAATATTATCTTAGCCTGCAATCTTAGTGTAAAAAGAAATCTGAATAGTTTTAAATATGAGGCAGATACACCAAGTAAAACAAAAGTATGTACTTTCATTATTGCTAAGTAAATCTGGCTAAGAAGCATATAACACTATGTGACAAACTAACAGGAGGAATGAGATATGCACCTCATCTTCTCTGCCTGTAAAATGTTATTACTGTAATTACTTTAGGCTTGGATAAATGATTGATTCAAAAGAATGACACTAGATTCAACCTGGTCACTGCTGTATATATAAAATACAGATAAATATGTTTCTTCTTTAACAAAGGTTCTGAATATTGAAGAGCCTTGGTGGCGCAGCAGACTAATGTGCTGTTAAGTAACACCAGCTGCCTGCAATTACTGCAAGTTCAAATCTCACCAGGCTCAAGGTTGACTCAGCCTTCCATCCTTTCGAGGTAGGTAAAATGAGGACTCAGATTGTGGGGGCAATAAGATGACTTTGTATAAAAAAGAACACCGCTTAGTGGGGCCCGAAAGCCCTACTAAGCAGGTATATACAAAAGTATGAAGGCTATTGCTTAAACGCATTGTAAGCCACCCTGAGTCTCCGGAGAAGGGCGGCATATAAATCGAACCAATAAATAAATACAATAAATAAATATTCCCTTCAGTTTTCTTTTGAAACAAGAATGAAATATTTTAATGGTTTGAGGAGCAAAAAAGATGTCATTTCCCACTCTCCTTAAAGAATATATGAGATATAATTGTTGTGTGTGTTATTCTTTCCAGAATTTAGAATACTATGTCTTTACTGAAATAAATGACAGAAAAGCAGGCTTTACAGGTCAATGTTAACTGCACTTCAGTTACAATGTTTCTATACTTTTGCTATTATTTCCTGAAACACTAAAAACATTAACTCTTAGGACAGAAGTACAACAAGAAAGAAAACAAGTATCTCATATCCAATGTAATAATGCTATCACAAATAGTACAAAATTATAGTATCTGTGTAAATCCTTGCCAATAAAATAACAATTAGAGTATTAGATTCACACTAACTGTCTTGGAGCCGTAGGTTTTCATTGTGTGCTTCCTCCAGCTGCTGTTCAAGTAGTTTATTTTGTGCTTGATGCTTTATTTTCTCCTCTTTTAGTGTAGGATAATCTGAAACTTCTTTCAGTTTTTCAGTCAACAACTGATTCTGTTTGCTTAATAATAAAGCTTGAGCCTTGACTGAATCAATTTCCAGCTAGAAATAAATCATAAATTAGAAATAAAATTATCAGACTTGTTCAAAGATCTATAGACTATTCATTTAGCATGTCTATTTCAGAACATGCTAAAACTTCTGTATTTAAATTTCAATTACCTCAAGTTCTTTTGCATGCAAAACAGCTTGGCTGAATTCTTTCTTTTTTGAATTAAGCGCAATATTCTCTTCATGTAAAAGCATAGCCTTTTCTAATCAGAAACACAAAAAGTTTTAGATTAAATTTATTTTGAAAGTAGATTTACAAGACCAAAAGTTATTTAACTTTTTTTACTAGTTTACCTTTTTGTTCTCGCTCATTTTCAGCAAACTTTTTTGTCCTGGTTATGTATTCTTCTTTTAATTCCAGTTGATAACTAGAAATAAAATAACATGATTAAAGACTTAACGTGATACTAAAGCTAATTTTAGAGTGCCTTTGAGTCAATCTTGGCTCCTGTTTATTGCCTGCTCTAGTTCTTACTAATTTTTCTATCCAAAAGAAAACAATGTTGAAGAATGCAAATTTGCCAATCTTCTTTTCTGTCATAAATTGAATGTTAGGATGAATACATTTTGAAAAGAAAATCAACTTGGGCATATGGTACATCAAAAACCTACATACAGTACATGTATCATTACCTACATAAAAGTTACAATCATCACTCACAACAAAAGAGAAGCATCATCAAACTCTTAGTGACTGAGCCAGCATTGCCAGCTTTATTTGTGGCTTCTACTTCTAAACGATTGCTTTTTAAACAAATTCATATCATCTAGATTTAAGTGTTAAATTCTGTTTCAAATCTAGACTTCAAGCAAGTTGTATTTTCTAATACTATATTTATGCCTTTTTATTTCTTTTTTTTACCGTATTTTTCGGACTGTAAGATGTACTGGTGTATAAGATGCACCAAGTTTTTGAAGAGGTAAGTAAGAAAAAAAAAAGGTTTTTGCCCTCTCCAGCCCCCAGGGGCACTCTGCAGGCCTGCCAAACCCTCTGCGTGCGTTTTTCGCAAAAACGGGCCTGTTTTTCACAAAAACGGGGGCATTTTTGCCCTTCCCCAGCCCCCAGGAGCATTCTGCAGGCCTCCAAAACCCTCTGTGCGCCTTGTTTTTGCGAAAAATGGGCCCATTTTTCGCAAAAATGGGACAAGCAGGGCGGGGCTTTTGGAGGCCAAAAATGGCTGTATTCAGTGTATAAGATGCACCAACATTTCCACCCTCTTTTGGGAGAGAAAAAATACTCCAGAGTCTTATACTCCGAAAAATAAGGTATTTGCTTTAAATTTCAATTATTTTTATATTCATTTATTGAAATAAAAATGCATTGACCTCAAAACTCAGTGTTTAATTCTTCATAAATATGCCTAGAATTGTATTTTGGTTTTTTTGCATCAAACTGAATATGGAGAAAAAAGTCAGTATGTCTGTATATTCGCAACAGCAGCATTTTCTTTTAATCATAGTACCAGCAGGTAAATAAGGCAATAAGTTTTATTATGGGTTTAAGCTTTTGAAAAATCTATTAACAAATTAAAATCCATGTCCTTCTAAACAGTACCCGTCACTACAGGCTGAGCAAGTAGCATGAAATACACGCACTCTTGACTGTCAAGAATACCAAAAGCCCTACTTACCCTTCTTCTTCCACCTCCCTCTGACAAGGTATTTTCATAACATACAAATATAATCTAACAATTTTTCTCTTCTTGATGAGGTGACTTGTTCTCTATACAGGCAGTCCTCTTAATGAGCAGGAATGTTCTTCTATACAGATACTACTTACTCAATGTTCGTAATTGGGACCGGAATTTCCATTACTAAATGATGTGGTTAGCAGGCACAAATCACGTGACTGCATTGCTTAGCAACTGCAGTTTCAGTAGTTCTGAAGTTCCTAAAGAAGTTAAGTTGTGGTCATTAGGCAGGACTGTAGTGTTGTTAGGTGAGGACCTCATGCTTCTCCTGTTCTGCCATGCTCATCTCTGCTTCAACTCCCCCCACCTATCTATTTCCATCCCCATCTCTGCCCTTTTGGCCATCTTGAACTCTACCATCCCTATTGTCCTGCTCTCTGCTGATCCTGTTTGTCTGAACCCCACCATACATTCTGCTTCTCCTGCCACTCCAGCTGAATCTTTACCACCTTATTCCTCCCACTGCTGATGAAGCACACCTGGCCTGGACCTTTGTGCCTTGTGAAGAATCACATCAGGCAAGCCTCATCAACAGCAGAAGGAAGACAATTGCAAATGTCAGCTGGGGGCAATGGGGGTGACAGGGAAGTTGACATATTAGCAAGGCAGTAGGATCAGTGGAGTGTAGGGCACCCAAAAAGGCAGAGATGGGAGGATGGGTAGGTGGGAAGAGTTGAAATGCACTCTATGGTCATAAATGTGGGCAGGCTGCCAACATCCAAATTTTGATCATGTAACCTCAAAATCACTGAAACTGCCATAACTTTAGGGATTGGTTGTAAATGCCATTTGTTCAGCACCAACATAACTTCAAAGAGTTGCTAAACAAATGGTCATTAAGCAAGGACTACTTGTATACATGTTTAAACATTCTCTACAGACCACAGGCAAATATATTACTTTAACAGCTCATTCTTCAACTTCTGATCATACGTCTCCTCAATGTTTTTCACATTATTCTCCCGCTGATGAAGTGAATCTTCAACTGTTTTATTCTTTGATTCTTGAAGCTTTTGAGCTCTAGGAAAACAAAAGAAAATGTCTGGTTAGCATCATAAATGAGTATGCTCAGTGTGGCAGTGACACCTTTTTTTTTTTTTTTTTGGTACAACCACCTTCACCAGTCTTCTCTGTTGTGTCAATATGACATTAGAAGGCATAGTTCTAACTTCCATTTCCAATCTTTTCATTGCTGTTTGAGAAAACAATATCATTACCCCTCTCCTATGAAAACATTCTCCATAAAAAATAAATATTCTCTTAAAGAAATATTTATGATATTTATTAAGACTTATCAAGCAAATTCCTGCCTTTAAATCAAAAGTGGTGAATAGCTTTTCCTTTTAGAGTCAACCAACAGTAGGAACAAGCAGTCAAGAAATATGCCACCAACTAACACTCGGTAGAGCAATCATGAAAAGTATTGGAAAAGATATTTAAATGCAAGTAATATGATTATACCTATAAAGATCAAAATCGTGCAAACCATACTATACTGAAGCAAAAGTTGGACTTTAAAGCTGGATAGAAAAATTAGTCCTCAATTTATGAGAGCAATTAGAACCAGAATTTTCATTACTAAGGGATACAAATCATAATGTGCAACTGCATGGTTTAGGAATGTCAATCTCTGCAGTTCTGGTTGCCATTATTAACCAATCTCACATGTTAGATGAGGCAACTTCCTGCTGCCTTCCGACAATAAAATCAGTTTAAGCCTAAATTGATTTAAATATAAATTTAAAGCATGATATTCTTCAAAGCATAAAAATATGAATGCAAAATAACATTGGATGAATTGCTATTGGCATCTGTATGACTGAACACTGTATGGCATCTTTATGACTGAACATGAAAAACATGTTTCTAATGTATGACTCAATAGGAAAAAAATAGCAGAAACATACAGTAACAGGGAATGACTATCCTTCTAAAGATGTAATATTTATAGTAATATAATTTCATCTGTTTATCATTTCAACTTAAAAGAATCCTTTGAATAATAATAAGAGGGAAATAAACACGCTAGATCCAAGCCTTTCTAAAAGCATTTGGGGAAACTACAGAGTTGGTTGTTCCCCTAACATGGATGTCTGCAACCTGCAGCTCTAGAGCCACATGTGGCTCTTTCACCCTTCTGCTGTGGCTCCCTGTGGCCCTGTCGCGGTAGAGGGATGAAAGAGCTGTCGCCCAGTCGCCGTACTGTGGGAGTGAAGCGCCCCTGTACTTGCCTTTGTGCGGCAACAGAATTCCGCTTGGTACATTTGCTGTTGCCACCAGCAAAGAGGATGGGAGAGAATGAAGGGGGCAGATCTTGCGGGATAGGGGCCATCCCCCAAGCCTAGCTTTTGTCCTCCCTTGTTGGCAGGGCCAAGAGAAAGAAGGGGGCGGCGTGGGGAAGTGCTCCCCTCCCTGGCCCAGCACCAAGCACAAAGGTCCAGTGGGGGAGGGGTGTGGCCCAGCAGAAGCGGCCCCATTGGCGAGTGGGATGGTGGAGAAGCCTGGCCCAGCTCTCACAGCTGTCCCGCTGTTCAGCACCTCCACTTGCCACCTTTGAAATGTGCTGCGCCTTTGAGGAAGCCGGGCAACGATGGCTGGGGCAGTGGAGGGGCAGCGGAGGCATCAGGGCTGCTTCCCCCGTCCTCAGCAAACTGGGCCTGGAAGAGGGCAGAGAGTTGCGGGCCAAGCACTGGAGGGTCGCCCCAACACGTGTTTCCAGCGTGCGCTCCTCTGTCCCGAAGTGGGATTGAGTGGGGGGGTGGAGGAAGGGAGCGCGGGGAGGGGAGGGAGGCTTCGGAGAAGCCTAGCTGGCTTTCCTTTTGGCATGGGGCGGTGGGAAGACCCAATATCACCTCCATGGCCTGCCTGCTGCTCTCGCACCATCTTGCGCAGCACAGTGAAAGTGTGCTTCATAATGGGGGAGACTGGATCCCCTCCTCCTCCTCCTGGAGTCCATTCCCTGCCCCACTCGCCCCTGGCAACTCTATCTCTCCCAGGGCGGAGAGCAGTTCGCACGTCCAGCACCAACAAAGCTAGAAGTAGCTGCCCCCCATTTCCTGCTGCAGTCAAGCAGTGAGAGACACAGAGAGAGAGAGAGACAGACAGATTCAGCTCGATTTGGCTCTGTCTGCTCCCCTCTCCCGGCCTTTGCCCAGTTTTGCAAGGATTCAGCGGACACTGCCTTGGTGATGGGGGAGGGGTCGTTCCATACTTTGCCTGCCAAGTGTCTTCGGGGGTGCCCGGGGAGGGAGGAAAGGAGGGAGAGAGCGAGAGAGAGAAAAAGAAAGAAAAAGAGAAAGAAAGAGACAGAGAAAGACATGGGGGGGTGGAAAGAGAGAGAGAGAGATGAGAGAGAAAGAGAGGGAGGGAGGGAGCTAGAGATGGGAGGGAGAGATGGGGGAGGGAGGGAGGGAGGGAGGGAGGGAGGGAGAGAGAGAGAGAGAGAGAGAGAGAGAGAGAGAGAGAGAGAGAGATCTGTTTCCCAAAGAAAACACCTGGAGCCACAAAACCTGGGTAGGCATGGTTGGATTGTGTGTGTCATGTGACTGGGTAGGAGTGAGTGACATTGAGTTGACCATGCCCACCCAGATTTTGTGGCTCCCGGTGTTTTGTTTTCTGTGGGAAATGGGTCCAAATGGCTCTTTAAGTGTTTAAGGTTGCAGACCCCTGCCCTAATATGTCCTGAGATAACCAAAATTTATACAGTATTTAACCCTGTTTGAATAGTTTTTGTTGTTATTCAATTGTTAAGTCCTGTCTGACTTCACAACCCATGGACCATAGCATGCTAGCCCCCGTCCTGGAAAGGTTGCCTATATTGAGAAGTTCTATTCTTTCACACATTGATTTCTTGATTTACTGCATTTCGTAATATAGACCAACTTCTTTCAAATCTTCTCCATTTTATGCAGTTTAAAATGTGGATTTAAACATGTTAAATACATATATCCCAGAAAAAAATTCCTATGTTAGGGAGAAAGGTATATACCAGTAATGGCACATGCGCTTGTCTGAGTTGCAACCCGGAAGAATTGCCCAGGGTGCATGCATGCGCCCGAAAATGAACTTCCAGTTCATTTAGTCTTCTGGGTTTCTGGCGCACATGCTAGTCTTCCGGGTTTCTGTTGCGCAGGCGCACATGATGATCAGCTGACTGGTGTGCATGATCACGCAGGAAAATGGAAGACCAGCTCTTCCAGTTTCCAATACTGCCACACGCACCAAGGCCAGCTGATCATCACATGCGCATGCGCGCCAGAAACATGGAAGAGGAACGGGCAACGCCGCGCATGCCAGGCGACATGGCTCTGTGTGCCACTTCGAGAACATGTGTCATAGGTTCGCCATCATGGGTATATACAATAGCATACAATGGTTCCTCAGCAGCCTTTCCAGGATCTTTTGATTGTTTCTTAATGAAATGAATCTATTTTTTTTGTCTATAACAGGGCTGTCAAACTCCTGGCCAATGGGCCGGATTCATCATGCACTGGCCACACCCACGCCCAGTTTAGCAAAGGGGAAAAAAGTCACAATATGTCATGTGATGCCGCCGTGACGACGCGAGTTTGATACCCCCGGTCTATAAGGTGTGACATTTAGAAAATTAAGATAGGAATCGCTTCACAAAAGAAGTATTTCCATTAATTATTTTTAAAAACTCACATTTCAAAGGCTTCTATTCTCTTCTTCAGTTCTTCCTCTCGGCTTCTTACTGTTTCAATATCTTTTAGTAAGGTTTGTCTTTGCAAGTAAATTTCCTTTGCATCAATCTGTTAGGAAAAACAGTTTGGGTGATATATCACTCAAAAACAACAATTTGAAAAAAACCAGTGTTTGTAATACCAACTTCCATAAGTTCCTACTTCCTTCACTGGTTTATTGATAAACTAATTACTTGGCACAAGAAGATATGGAAACTGCAGCTTAGGTGAAATAACAAGTATGAGGGCAGATCAATGAACATGAAGCAATGAATTCCAAACCAGGTAACAAAACAAAACAAAAACCCTCTTGTCACTAGGGACAAGCAAAACATTTTAAGCTTGAAACAGATATTTCAAGTAGTCTGAAAGGCATGTTTCACAATGTCATGTACAAAGTGAAGTTGTTTTGCAATTCTCCTCTCTAAGTGGACTGGATTTAGGCTTAGTCAGGTGATCTGGGGAGGGAGATCTAGCAGGCATTTTAAGGAACACTACTACTTGTGGCATTGTAAAAGATTCATTCTAGAACTGATTATTCTCCAATGATGCTGCACGACTGTCCAGAAAATAAGCCATTTCTGTTGTAACTAGAGAGAGGGAGAGAGAAGACAATTCTGTAATTTCTTTATCTGCATCTCTTTCAATCAACCTATAGGAAAAGAAGGATATACTCCTGTTTGAATTCAAGGAAGCATGGGAAAAGGATGAAACAAATACTTATATCCACACCTGTAAGGACTTGCCCCAGCTGGTCCCTCAGGAATGCGAAACTCTTGATTCCATTGAGTTGAATCAAAATAACTTTTTCTGAGAGAAAGTGGTTGCAGTAAAGTCAGGCGGAATCTGAAGGTCCTGTGCAAAGCACAAAGCAATTCTTCCATTTCCCCAAACCCAACCCCTGACCAGTCCACCGGCAGCCAATGTGATGCCACAAGGATGATTTGAGAAAGCTGAAGTGCTAGGTAGATAACAGGTCACTCTCAGGGCACGACGGCCTTGGAACCAGGCTGGAACCGGCTGCAAGTCTGCTCTGACTCCAAAGACAATCCCACTCCCTAATTCTCAAGTGCTTATAGCAAAAGCATGCGAAAAATGCCAGCCAGCCTTCCCCCCTCCCCTCCAACAGAATGGCAGGACACTATGTAGACCTGACAATTTGCCAAATACTGAGAGGTTAGCATTTCATATTATGTTCTGTCTATTCTTGTGATCCTGTGGTGAAATTGGACCAAGAGGCTTGTTCTGCATTCTTATTTCAAAAGGTTTTCAAAGTTTTCAAGCCATTTTAAGGTAAGCTTAAAAAACATTCCCAGAAACTTTGATCATGAGGTAAAATTAATAGGACTAATTAAAAAAATTGTCCTAAATGTTTGAAATATTTCATGTTTTCTCCTCAATGAAGCACAAAATACTTCAAGTGATTCAAGTTTTGTTCTGTCATAATGCAGTCAATGCATGGCATCTTGATGGGACAATCCAGATTGGATATTTTCTTGCAAGCCCAAAATAAAATACATTTCCCATTTCTTTCACAACTCTGTTTATCAAATATAGGCCATTAGCTGAATAAATAAATATATCTTCATTTTCCCAGTACAAACTGAACATTAGTAGCATCCTACATAATTAAGCATAATGTGACATGTCAACCCATTGAAATCCTCCTAAAAATCCTATTTTTATTATGAGTATCTAATGTACTAATAACCATATGTGATATCAGAAACCAAGGCAAAATATACATAATTACTTTCAGAAACTTTCTGAAAGAACTCCTAATATTGGATAGTTCACCAAACACTTTCATTGCATGGATAGTTCACCAAACACTTTCATTGCATGGATAGTTCATCAAACACTTTCATTGCAGAAAATTTCAAAGGATTAATAACTATGTAGCTTTACTTTTTTAAAAATTACCTCTTGCTGTTTATGAAGTCGTTCAATAGCATTTCTTTCTCGAGAGATCAGAGCCTCTGACTTGGCCTGATGATCTCTTTGAAACTCTTTCCGAAGTTCTGAAATTTCTTTCTGGGATTTTGCCCTTTCATCCATTTTGATTTTGGCAATTTCAACATCCTTGAAGTGTTGTAACTGTAACATTTATAAAACAGAAATTGAAAACACTGAAAACAGGTATGCTGGCCAGAAATTCAACTACCTTTTCCTGTGCTTCAAGTGTACTGTTCATCTTGTAATTTCTTTAAATTCCTTAATGACATTAACATTTATTCATATGGTATATTTTCAACTTTTGAGGGAAATTTGAAATAGCAGCATTCACCTAGAATTAACAAAGCCATTTATCTTAAAATGCAGATGTTCAGGGAATACTGTTGGAACCTTAAATTATTTATGCTTCATTTACGCTCAAGAATGGACGTATTTCCTCATCTCTGCAGTCTATAACATTTCAGGTATTGAGAAAGAAAAGTATGGAATGGCACAGTGATTAGAATGTACAGTAGTATTGCAGGCAAAGTCTACCCACAGCCAGGAATTTGATCCTGACCAGCTCAAGGTTGACTCAGCCTTCCATCCTTTGGTAAAATGAGGATCCAAATTGCTGGGGGCAATGTGCTGATTCTGTAGACCACTTAAGAGAGGGTTGTAAAGCACTGTGTAGCAGTATATGTCTAGGTGCTATTGTTATGGAATAGACAGTCACAGAATTAAAAACAACACAGAAGCTCAGGGATTTGAACATCACTGAGTTACACTAGATACAACCAGTATTTGTGGGTCATGTTATTTATATATACAATTTGATTTCAAAATACATATATTCAGAACATATTTTACTTTTCCAACAAGCAGGGAACAGGAAAAGAAGCACCAACATGTTGCAGAGGAATCTGTTAATACTTCCTCTTGATGTACTACGTCCCTATTTCAAATTGTCTCCTGTGAGGGAAGAAACTATTTGGAGATCCAATTGTAGTTTTTCTAAGACCCTTTCAGCTGTAGCTGATAGTATAGAACAGCAGTCTGAAACCTTAAACACTCAAAAGAGCCATTTGGACCCGTTTCCCACAGGAAACAAAACACTGGGAGCCACAAAACCTGGGTGGGTGTGGCCAACTCGACATCACTCACTCCCACCCAGTCACATGACACCCCCCCCCCCCCGCCATGCCTACCCAGGTTTTGTGGCTCCCGGTGTTTTCTTTTCTATGGGAAACAGGTATCTCTCTGTGTGTCTCTCTCTTTCTTTCTCTCTCTCCTTACCTCTCTTCCATGTCTCCCTTTATCCCTCTCCCTCCCTCCGTCTCATCTCTTTCTCTCTCCCTCTCATTTCTCTCTTTCTCTCTCTTCCTCCCTCCCTCTCTCATCTTTCTCTCTGTCAACTCTTTCTCTATCTCTCTCTCATCTCTCTCATCTCTTTCTCCCTCTCCCTCCCTCTCATCTTTCTCTCTCATCTCTCTTTCTCTATCTCCCTCCCTCTCTCTCCTCTTTCTCTATCTCCATCTCTTTCTATCTCTTTCTCTCTCTCATCTCTCTATGTCTCTCTCTCTCTCTTTCTTTCTGTCTCCCTCCCTTCCTCCTTCCCTCTTCCCCACTTCCCAACCCACACACCCAGAGAATAACTGTAAAGGAATTCGGCCACGTTCACTCTGTCTCTGGAAAGATACAAAAATAAACTTTGCGTTGCAAAACGAGTGACTGTCAAGCTGTTACATCACAGCACCACGAGTTTGCCACCTTAGATCGCCGCACACACTTCAGAGAAGATTCGTCCCAAGCAGCTGCACACTCACACAGGCACGCACACACTTCCTGCAACTCGGTCCAATTAGTCTCTGGACGCTCCCAAAGATGCTTAGCAGGCAAAGTATGGACAACACACACACCCATACACACCATCACCAAGGCAGCGTCTGCTGAATCCTTGCAAAACTGGGCAAGGCGGAGAGAGGGGAGCAGACAGAGCCGAACTGAGCTGAATTTGTCTCTCTCTCTTTCTGTCACTCTCTCGCTGCCCGACTGCATCAGGAAACAGCGGGCAGCCGTTTCGATCTTGGTTAGTACTGGACGCACAACCTGCTCTTTGCCCCGAGAGAGAGAGTTCCCAGGAGCGAGTGGGCAGGGAATTGGCTCCAGGAGGAGGAGGGGATCCAGTCTCCCCCATTGTGAAGTGCGCTTTCACTGTACTGCTGCTAGAGCAGTGGGCAGGTCATGGAGGGGATATTGGGTCTTCCCCCTGCCCCACGCCAAAAGGAAAGCCAGCTGTGTTTCTCCTCCTAGAATCCCCCCTACCCTTCCCCCTGCTCAAATCCAATTCAGGAGCAGCGTGTGCTGGAAACACTGTTGGAGCAACATTGGAGCATGCCTTCTGACCCTCTGGCACTCTGCCCACAACTCTCTCCACTCTCTTCTCCTCTTCTCTCTCTCAACCCTCTCATCTTCTGCTGAGGAGAGGGAGGAGCAGCCCTGATGCCTCTGCTTCCTCCCCCCCCGGCCCCAGACATTGCTGCCCGGCTTCCTCAAAGGCGCGGTGCATTTCAAAGGCGGCAGCTCGCGTTGGAAGTGCCAAACAGCGGGACAGCTGCGAGAGCTGGATCAGGCCTCTCCACCGTCTTGACTCGCCAATGGGGGCACTTCTGCCAGCCCGGCAGCCCCCCCATTGAGCTTTTGTGTTCAGCGCTCGGCTGGGGGAGGGGAGCGCTTCCCCACACCGCCCCCTTCTTTCTCTTGGCCTCGCCGACAAGGGAGGAGGAAGGCCAGGTTTGGGGAATGGCCCCCACTCCGCAAGATCCGTCCCCGCCGTTCTCTTCCAGCCCTCTTTGCTGGCGGCAACAGCAAATGTACAATGAAAGCGGAGTGCTGTTGCCGCGCAAAGGCAACTGCAGGGGCGCTTTGCTCCTGCATTAAGGTTCTGCCCATCACCACTGCTGCGACAGGGCGACAGCTCTTTCATCCCTCTGCCGCAACAGGGCCACAGTGAGCCGCAGCAGAGGGGTGAAAGAGCCGCATGCGGCTCTAGAGCCACGGGTTGCTGACATTCGTTATAGAACATAATCCAATTAGTTGGCTATCTGTGCTTATTTTAACAATCATTCAAAATATTATTCACCTCACATACTCTAAACAGAAGAAAGTTTTCTCTCTTATAATAGACAAATTCCTTTTATTTATAACATCAATAATTTATTTATTTATTGGCTTCCGATTTGATTTCCGTCGCCACCAGACGGTCCTTTGAGACCGCCAGCCCCGTCGCTCGTAAAGAGCCGCCTTTACATCTGAAAGGCGGCTCGAAAAACTTCATTTCCATAAGGAAATGTGAGATAGAGCAGGCGAGGGTAGGTAGAACCCTCTGCGAAGTCCCCAGAGTTTTTCCTTTACTCTTGGGGACGAAGCAGGATGAGGCTCCCCTATTTCCCTCGCCGCTGCTCCGGGCTTCGGGAGACCTCTGCCTCTTGCAGAGCCAGGCGACGAGATCAAGCCTTTCAATGAAAACAACAGATTGCTTAATTAAAGAGGATGAGATCTGGACTTGGGACCCTAAATTGCAAGTATTTTTAATGATTTTATAAGCGTTTCTAAGCGAAGGAAAAAAAAGCTTAAAATGGCGGCCGCTGAGGCTTGAGAAGTAGCCGAAAGTGAAAGTCCTTCCGTAACAAGTTACAAAGTAGCGGAGCAAACAGTGCTGGCTAGAATAGAGAAAAGAAAAAATTTCTATTCTAAGTTTCTTTTTTTTTTCTTGGAGATCTGATATTGATCTTGTTGGAGAGAAGTCCTCTTTCTTCAAAAAGAGTTTGTCTGTGTGGCAGGATGGCGTTAAAATTAACAAAGCCAGACGAACAAGCAGCGGGGGGGGGGGGTTTCCCCCATTTACAATTATGTGAGCAAGTTTCGAGTTTACAGACTCAGAAGGATGGTTTTAATTTAAAAGAATTTGTTTTGAAGGAAATGGCAAGACATGACGAGATTGTGAACCAGAATTTTGAAAAATTCAAGCAGGAAATTAAAGAATTCATACAATTAAAGTATGATAACCTACAAAGAAAGATTGTAACAGTGACTAATGCTTTTTCAGAAATAGTTATAAAGATGGATACAAATATCAAGTTATTAGAGTCTAAAATGGAGGAAGTTGATGATAAAATTTATAATTTGAACAACAAAATACAAAGAATGGAAAATGAATTGATAAATATTCAAGACAATAGCTCTGAAGTAAAGTCTAAAAAGGAAGCTGATCACGAGACTTATAATACAGAAAATATAAAACAAGGGATTGAAAGAGAAGTTACAATGATGCAATACAGGCTCACAGAATTTGCGGTTAGAATGAGAGGGTTACAGGAAAATAATAGAGATGATTTAAGAAAAATATCTGCTGAAGTTTTGGCTGGGATTTTAAAGATTCATCCAGAGGAGGTATCTTGTAAGATCGACAAGGCCTATAGAGTAAATTCTTGGATTGCAAAGCAAAGGCAATTGCCTAGAGATGTGGTGATTTATTTTACAGATAAAGAAATAAGAAATGATATTGTGCAAAAATCTTTTAATTCTACTCTACAATTGTATGGAAGAAAGATCTGGATATATAAAGAGTTGCCACCCAAGATATTAAAAGATATAAAGAAATTCGGATTTTTGGTGACTGAGCTAAACAAACAAAACATCTCATTCAGGTGGGATGTCCCAGTTGGCATAATATTGAGATATCAAGGAGAAAGATATCAACTAAACTCTGTTGAAAAAGCAGAAGAATTTTACTATAAGGTTCTTAAAATGGGTTCAACTTCTTCATGTATAATACATGAGTGGAATAAAGAAAAGCAAAATCAACAAGAGATAGAAATTCAGGATAAGCAGAAAGAGATGGAAGTAATGAAAAAACAACAAGTTTCAGAGGACTTTGTAGATGAGCAGTTTCTGGATTCTCCTTCAGAGGTTACAGCTGGACTATTTATAAATACAAGAGAGGCGGCTTTGGATTCTAATGTGATGATTCATCAAGTTACAGACCAGCATAGAAATCAATCAGTTGATATACAACTTAAAGAAAAGAAACCAGAATGGAGACTTAAGCCACAAAAGCAAAACCAACAAGATCAAGTTATAGATCAGCATGAAAACCAAATAGTTGATATACAATTTATAGAAAGGAAATCAGGATGGAGATCTAACCCACAAAAAGTCAAGAAAAGAAGAAGCAGGTCTTACAAAAACAAAAAACTTTTAAACTAAACAACAGTGCAATGCCAGTTATCTAAAAGATGATTGAATATATGAAAAGATAGCTGAGGCAAAGTATTGATTTATATTATCCTGAGGACAGTGACAGACCTCTGCAGTGCTCTACTTTTGGGATGTGAAAAGGGCCTTAAACTGAATGGATTGGAATTATCTATTTTGGATTCTTTGATAAATGTATTACGTTTATGTTGAGCTACAAGGCAAGAGAGTTATGGGATTGGGGCACGCAGAAGATCTGGTTGTTACCCTATTACGGTGGTTGGAATTAATAATTTAGATGAAAGACACTACTATAGACACTATATGGAATACAAATATAAAGTCACTCGGATGGTTGTTTTTTATATATCAAGACATCTATTGTTGATGGGGGCAGATGGTAATTGAAGATACCGAACATACTGTTGGAATTAGGATGTGATGTTACCCTAATATGGGTGATGGAGTTAACAATCCAGCTGAAAGACACTACAGAAGATATTATATGGGTTACAAGTTTAAAGTCATATGAGGATTTTATTTATATAAGGGAATACTTCTTAGTGGTGTGGGCAGAAGAATAAAGAGATCAAGAACTATTATGTATGGTAGTTCTGTAGGAATGTGGGTGGAGATAGGTTAGCTTATTGATGGTTTAGTTGAAGAAAAGGGATATTATGTTATATTAATATATCTATTATGTTTAGATATGAATATATGTAAAAGATTTGAGTTAAGAGATATATCTATGGGGGTGGAGGAAATGGGCAGACTATGAGTTGAATAAATGTTAAATTAGGATTTATTATATAGTGTTATAGTGGAAGGTTGCTTTGAAATGTCATATTAATATACAAAAAAGATTTGATTTAAGAGATACATGTATGGGGGAGGAGTAAAAGAGTAGATCATGAGTAAAAATTGTTAAATTGGGGGATATAATAATACTACTATGCTAAATTAGGAGTTATTATATAATATTATAGTAGAATGTTATTTCGAAATGTATAGTATATGGGGGATATAATAATATTATTAGAAAGAAAGGGTCAGCATGTGGGGGATGGAGCAAGGGGATGGTAAAGTATTATATAATCTGTTATGAATTTGGGTTGTACTCTGAAGAAGCCACAGGGGGAGGGGAGGGTGAGGGGGGGTTAGGGAGGAGGGGGGGCGGAAAAGGGGGGAAAATTTGTATTTGAAAAACTTTTTCAATAATAATAATAATAATAATAATAATAATAATAATAATAATAATAATTTATTTATTGAATTTATATTGCCGCCTATTTGCACATGGCAGAATATAAAACCTCATTTAAAACAATAAAACTAATAAAAAAGAATCAAATAAATTAATGTAATAAAATCACGCGCACCCACCCCGGCGACAGACATCTAATGGGCTCTATCCTGCTCTGGGTTCCCCAGGCCCGCTGGCAGAACCAGGTCTTTAGCGCCTTCCAGAAGAGTGCTAAAGTGGGGGCCATTCTAATCTCTGGGGGAATAATGTTCCAGAGATAGAGAACCACCATAGAGAAGGCCCTTTTTTTGGGTACCACCAGGTGTATCTCCCTAGGGGATGGGACCTGCAACATTCCCTGCCTCCCCGCTCTGATGGGTCAGGTTGATGTGACCGGCAAGAGATGGTCTCTCAGATAACCTGGTTCCAAGCCATGAAGGGCTTTAAAGGTGACCACCAGCATCTTGAATTGCACCTGGAACCAAATCGGCAGCCAATAATAATGTTAAGTTCAACAAATATTGATCCTTTACTTTTCTTCCTTGGGTTTTATTTTCTTAAGGAAAAGCCAGTCATAAAAACAAGGAGACAAACATAAAACAACATAGGCATGAATATGAATATATGAAATTACAATAATTTCATATAGCTGTAACTATCCCTTTTCTCCTTTCCAGCTGTCATTACCTTTTGCAACATTTCTGCTTGCAGCTGCTGCTCTATTTCTCTTTTATATTCAGCAAGTTTTACATGAAAAGACTCAGATAAATGGCGCTGAGGATACATGTCTGCAAACTGTTCATCAATTAGTTGAAGTTTCTCAGCTACAAAAACAAAATATATGAAGTGTTCCATTATTGAGGTATAAAAGTCTTTAGTAAAAAATATCCAAAGGAGAAGAAAATGAAACCAAATTATTTTGGTATTTCTTGTTATATTCATATAACGTATATGATACAGAGGTTGAAAACAGAACTTAAAATGCAGACTAATTTAGAAAACTGGCTTAATGCACAGATGAGAAGCTGAGCAATGGAATTCTTCAGAAAAATAGTTGTTTGGGGGATCATATTAACAGATGCCATCTTACAGTACCATATACTGTATATGACAAAGGGAGCAAGAAGAAGAATTCTGCTACTCATCCTGTTAAAAAAATGATCTGTGAAGCAACCCAGTATCAACAAGTCTGACTAGGTGGCTCAGTGACTAAGACACTGAGCATGTCAAACAGAAAGGTTGGCAGTTTGGCAGTTCAAATCCCTAATACAGGTCTCCTGCGTGAGCAGGGGGTTGGACTAGATGAACTCCAATTCTGTTACTATTAACTGTTAACATTAATGAAAGATAATTGTGGATCCCTTGATGTTCCCTGAAAGATAACTATGGAGCCCTTGGTTGTTTGATCGCAGATGTTTCATTACCTGACTAGGTAACACTATCAGTGCTGGGGAATGTGGGATTTGCTCCGTTTATATACAATAACTTGCAAGCTACTGTATGTAAACGGACGTTGGCTTACCTGAACGTCCCTTTTAGGAGTGCTGCGACCACTGTCCATGGCTGGCTGGGATCTTCACTCCAGATCTTGACATTAACTGAGTGAGAGCTGTAAAACTCTCCCTATTAAGGCACGCCTCCAATCCCATGATCCTCCAGTCTATCACGAAGACACAACAAGACTCCCAGGAAAAGGTCCAACAGCAGGTCCAGGAAACAGGCAAGAAAACACTGCAGACAGTCTGAAAGAAAACTGCAACAGCAGAACATAACGGAACAACAAGGGAGGGAATGGACAGTGGTCGCAGCACTCCTAAAAGGGACGTTCAGGTAAGCCAACGTCCGTTTTCCAGAGTGCTGCTCCCACTGTCCATGGCTGGGACATACCCAAGCTCAAAAACTAGGGCGGGAGACTGGATGCCCCCAACCCCTTGCCCAATACCACACTCTGCAAAACTCGTCGCCCAAAGGCAGCATCTGAAGAAGCGTACGAGTCAATCCGATAGTGACGGATAAACTGTGACACCGAGGACCACGTGGCAGCTCTGCAAATGTCCTCCACTGAAGCCTGAGTCGCCCAAGCAGCGGATGTGGCTGCGCTGCGGGTGGAGTGCGGAAGGATGCGCCCCGGAACGGGTTTCGCTGACAACTCATACGACAATGAGATACACGCCCGGAGCCACCTTCCCACTGTGGCCTCTGAAACCTTCTGTCCCATCGAGCCCGGGTGAAAGGAGACCAGCAGAGCCTCCGTCCGGCGAAACGTAGAAGTCCGGCGAATGTATATACGAAGTGCCCGTCTGACATCTAACTTGTGCCAACGCCGTTCCGTCGAGTTCCGCGGGGACGGGCAGAAGTTGGGTAAGGAGAGTTCCTGTGCTCGGTGAAAGTGCGTGTTTACTTTCGGAATGAACGTAGGATCAAGCCTGAGAATCACAACACTTTCTCGAAACATACAAAGGTCTTCCCGAATTGAGAGCGCCGAGAGCTCCGACACCCTCCTTGCCGAAGTGATGGCTAACAAAAACACGGTTTTAAGCGACAGATGTTTCAAGGAAACCGACCTCAGCGGCTCGAAGGGAGGAGACGTCAGGGCCTGCAACACAAGTGGTAGGTCCCAGGTAGGGTATCTGTGTACCGGGGGAGGAGACAAGTTCGTTGCGCCATGAAGAAATCCTCTGATGAGTGGATGTCTAGAGAGAGAGTCGTAAGGTGGACATTTCAAAACAGTGGAAAGAGCCGCAGTCTGACGCCTCAACGTCGCAGGGGCCAGACCCTTTCTGAGACCAGAGTGGAGAAATTCCAAGACTTCCTCAACTGTCGCAGACGTAGGATCCACATGGTTCGACACCCCCCAGGTGCAGAAGGATCTCCAGGAAGCCTCATAAATCCGGCACGTGGATGGCCGTCTGGCAGCTTGAATAATTTCCACAACACCGTCAGACAAATGTGATTTCTTTAGGATGACGCGTTCAAGCGCCAGACGGCCAATTGGAGCCATTGAGGCTCCGGATGACACACGGCCCCTTGAAGAAGTGACACTTGATGGGGTGGAATCACCCAGGGCGGAGCCACGGAGAGGTCGACGAGGTCTGCATACCAAGCCCTGCGAGGCCAATTGGGAGCGACCAGGATTAGATCCGCCTGTTCTCGTAGCAATTTCCTCACAACGCGTGACAGCAGAGGAATGGGTGGAAACGCATAGAGAAGGCCCCTCGGCCATTGGCACCTCAGGGCGTTGTGATCCGTCGCTGATGGGTCTGGGTACCGGGAGACGAACCGAGGGAGGTGAGAATTCTTCCTGGAGGCAAACAGGTCCATCACTGGTGTCCCGAACCTGTGGCAGATCTCTTGAAACAGACGAGGGTGGAGTTGCCACTCCGCCGGGTCGATCCGTTCCCGGCTGAGCCAGTCGGCCCTCACATTGTCCACCCCCGATATGTGTTCGGCCTTTATAGATCGTAGATGGCGTTCCGCCCAGCCGAAGAGATGTTCCGCCTCGAACATTAGAGACCTTGACCTGGTGCCTCCTTCTTTGTTGATGTGCGCCTTTGCTGTCGTGTTGTCGGTAAGGATGAGTACGTGGCGCCCTTCCACCGACGTCTTGAGATGTTGTAACGCCAGTCTGATTGCCCTCAACTCGAGCAGATTTATGCTGCATTGTTGTTCCGACGGGGACCATCTGCCCTGCACCACCAGTTCACCGAGATGAGCCCCCCAACCTCGTAGGCTGGCATCCGACGTCAAGGTCAGCCTCTCCGGCTCCAGAAAGTCGCAGCCTTCCAGAGTCGCCGGCGACAACCACCAGGTCAGAGACAGGCGCGTCTGAGGGGGTAAGTATACTCGGAGGTTCGAAGCCGAGCGGCCCGACCGTTGGTAGGGCAGAAGGAACCACTGCAGCGCTCGGGAGTGTCTGCGTGCCCACGGAACGATGTTGTAGCAGGACACCATTTTCCCGAGCAGTTGAGCAAGGAGCACGAGAGGTACCTTCTCCAGGGCTTGAATGCGAAGAAGTAGGTCTGTGAGGCTCCGAGTCCTGTCTGGGGAGAGAAAAACTCGCCCCTTGACAGAGTCTATTAGGGCACCAAGGTGAATCAGACTCGTTGTTGGAGCAAGGGTGCTCTTCTCGAAGTTCACCGAGAACCCGTGTCGTTGAAAGGTGTCCAGGACAAGACCCCGGTCCCGGGATGCCTGTGCCGGAGAGGAGGATAATATCAGGACATCGTCGAGATAACACATCACTCGAACAGGAAGTTGACGGAGAGAGGCGGCCACCACCGCTACCAGCTTCGTGAACGTGCGGGGCGCGGAGGACAGGCCGAATGGCATCGCCCGGTACTGAAAATGCCTCCCATCGTACTCGAACCTCAGGAAACACCGATGGTCGGGATGCACTGGAACATGCAGGTAGGCTTCCTTGAGGTCCACCGATTGGAGCAAATCCCCTCTCCGAACCCCTGCCAGGATGGAGCGAAGTGAGTGCATCTTGAATTTGTGATACGCCATGGACAGGTTCAAGATCTTTAAGTTCAGGATACCCCGCCAACCCCCGGAAGTTTTGGGGACAAGAAAAAAGGTTGAGTAGAAACCTGAACCCCATTGAGTTGATGGAACAGGTTCTATCGCTTCGATGCTCAGAAGATGGGCAATTTCCTGCAGCATCAGTTGGTGACGATCCGGAGATGACGGGACCGGGCATGGAACGAAGCGAATCGGCGGGGTTCCAACGAATTCGATGGATAGACCTGAGAAAATGGTGCGCAGCACCCAAGAGTCCTTTGTGGACCGGGCCCATTGGGGATAAAAAAGTTGTAGTCTCCCGCCGATGGGACCCGGAAGAAACGAGTCATTTGCCTCTGCGAGGCGGTCTGAAGTTTGAGCCACGAAAGGGGCGCTTGGATTGAGGCTGGAATCTGCTCCTGTCGCGAAAGGAATCCCTTCCTTGAGGCCGCTCCGGACCGGAAAAGTATGACCTGCGGGAGGAAGGACCGCCCGAACCCTGAAAGGAACGAAAAAGCGGGCGCTGGCTGTACGGGGTGTATTTTCTCTCCGTACGGCGGTACGAAGTCGGAAGTATCTTTCTTTTGTCTCGGTCTTCTATCAGGAGCGGATCCAGAGCAGGCCCGAACAGGTCCGGTGCCTTATAGGAGGCGGATGCCAGCCTCCACTTGGCCTTGAGGTCGGCCTTCCAATGGCGAAGCCAGAACAGGCGCCTGGAAGAGACAGTGGACGCTGGAGCCCGGGATGCGAACTTCACCGAATTCAGGGACGCATCTGCCGAATATTCGGTGGCAGCAACAATCTTATTTATGTCCTGGTGTAACCGGGTCTCTTCCGGGGGGAGCCTCTGTTGGAGTTGTTTCAACCATATCAGCGAGGCTCTATTAAAGAAAGATGTTGCTGTTGCCGTTCTGATTGCCCAGGAGACCGCCTGATGTGACCTGCGAAAGGCCAGCTCCGATCTGCGGTCCTCCGATCTAAGGCCATCCAGGGAGTCAGTCGAGACTAAGGTGTTGGAAGCTAAGGAAGCTACTGGTTGGTCCACCTTGGGAAGAGCTAACAAATCTTCAAGCTCAGGAGCGGCACAGTATAGTTTCCTATCAAGAGTGCTGGGCGATGTCATAGAGCCGGGTTGCCCCCAAGGGGACTGCAGAACATCCAGGAACAGGCGGGGGCACGGGATCACATCCTTGTCAGGTTTAGCAGACAGAAACAAGGCGTCGTGGGGTCCCGTGGACGTCGAAGCGCCAGACTGGTCCGTGCCTGAGGATGTGAAATTGGTAGTAATGCGCGCCTTATGTAACAACGATTTGAACATAGAAGGCCGAAACAACCCCGTAAAGGATGGGGATTCCGCCGGTAAGTCCTCATCATCCGAAAATTCTATGTCCTCCGGGCATTCTTCACCGTGGTCGGATTCAGCGCGTGAAGAAGAGGAGGTCGGTCTCTTGGCCCCCTGGTGTGAAAGGACCTGATGAGACCGCTGCGGAGGCGGACTTGCAGGAAGAGGTGGAGGATTTTGCGACGCCTGATGAAGGCCAGCTGCCAGAAATGAAGAAAATGCAGATGAGAACAGCGCTTGCAGGTCCTGATGCATAGGTAGAATCTCCCCATCAGGGCCACGGAGACCAGCGGCAGTTGGGGTAAAGGAGGCCTCTGGCGTAGGACGAAGGGGCCTCTGGGAGGTGGATAGTCCCACACCCGAGACATCCGGTAAGGATTGAGAGACGCCTTTAGACAGGCGTAAGCGCTCATCTCGGTGGACAGAAGGCGGAGCAGGTTGTTCTGGAGACGAAGGCGGGGACCCGGAGGAGGAAGAATCCCCAGCAGCCGCAATAGAGGCGGAGTGCTGCGCGGCGTCCGTGCCAAGGCCGACTTCTGCCACCGCCGCCAATCTTGCCTTGTCCCACTGCTTCTCCAGCGCCCTATGGCGGCGCTGGGCATCCTTGTCCACTGCCTTGGAGGCCTTAGATTTATGAGAAGAGCGGCTGGAGGGTGCCAACTGCCTCCGAGAAGACTTTTTGGCCCGCTTGGGTGAGACACGTGGTGGGCTATGTTCTGGTTCCATGTCCGACGAGAGAGCCTGGTCCGCCATAATCAAAATTTTCAGGCCAAGGCCGACCAACCGAGGCGCGGCACTGGCGGGAGAAAGGTCTCAGTCTCCCCTGAGAATAATTATTATAATTGGTTTTTCTTTCTTTCTTCTTTTTTTTTTTTTTTTTTTTAATATGTACAGACCGAAATCAAAAGGACCAAAGGCTATACTTGGCAGGAGTCTTTTTTTTTTTTATATATATATATATATATATATATATATATATGTACACCCAGAAGCAAAAGGCTCAAAAGTCTATGCTGTGCAGTTTTTCTTTTTTTTTTTTTTTTTTAAATCAACTATGTACACGAAAAAACACAGTCACCAGGTGAAGGAAGGGCTTTTGGGGCTGTATTTAGTCCTGCAGCAGCCACCCGTCGTAAAATGGGAGCCCGTCAGAGGAGAGGGGCAGCTAGTAGAAAAGGGCCCAAATCCTGCAGTCTAGCCCACACACAAAATGGCGGGCGCCGGAGATGACCGAAAATGGCGGGCGCGCCAGCAGTGACAAAATGGCGCCTGATCCACTGTCTCGGCAAGTCCAACAGAAAAAAATGGCGGGCGCCCCAACACGATCTGAAACTGCGCCCGCCGTTGCCAGCCGCCCTGAGAGGCCCCGGAGTCACTCACGCCGCTCGTGTGCTCTGTCCAGCCGCCAACTAGTAAATCTGCCAAAAGCGGAGGGCGCGCCTCGAGACGACGCACCTCCGCGGTAGCCGTTAACGACGCGGCTCCGAATGGCGGCAGGCCTGCGCGCCAATTTTGCCTCTTCCGGCAAGTCCGCTCGGCAATGTAGAAGAGCGGGGAGCGCGCCCGAAGCGACGCTAACCCCGAGGCCGCTGCTGGCAGCAGAAAAGGGAGGCAGGGATGGCCGCAAGCCTGCGCGCCTGTCCCACTCCCGCGGCCAAAGTCCACGAGCCGGATCCGCCCCGAAGAGTCGGAATCCGGCGGCTGCGATCCCGCAGGCGAGGGCGGCCCTGCGGCACACCACACGCTTCCAGCAGCCCGTCAGAAGAAACAAGCAGGTCGCGAAGGAAAGCTAATCAAAAATAAAGAAAAAAATCTAAACGAGAGAAGAGGCAGGGAGAGAATAAGGGGAAATTTGGTAGAAATTAAGGCCAAATATCACAGCTCAGAAAATTCACTACAGTTCTTGTCAGTAACTGAGTGATAGACTGGAGGATCATGGGATTGGAGGCGTGCCTTAATAGGGAGAGTTTTACAGCTCTCACTCAGTTAATGTCAAGATCTGGAGTGAAGATCCCAGCCAGCCATGGACAGTGGGAGCAGCACTCTGGAAAACATGGAGCAAACTCCATACTCGCTAGCACTGATGTTACCTGGTTGGTAATGAAATGTCTGCAAGCAAACCACCAAGTTCAAAGAGAAAAGGATTACATAATTCAATCCTGAGCTACAGATATTCTCTTCTATTGGAACATAACCTCCATTTACAAACTGTAATATACATTTACAAACTATAATATATCTATGTCTAACAAAAATAAGGCAAATGTAATTGAGGACTCAGAGGTACCTGTACACATTTCAATACTAAAATGCCTAAGAGGTTTTGGCCCTCACCTAAAATCCTGCTAAAGAATATACACACATCCACTGAAGCTACATAGATAATTTGCTGAGTTGCCTGAGGATAACTCAATTATAGTACTAAACTTACCAAGAGATTCTTTGTAGAGTGCTGAACTTGTCTGAGTTTCTGCATTACAGGTCTCCTTGCAGAAATTGTATTCCACTAATTCTGTTAACATCTGTACAAGAAAGCCTTGGAGAAGTACAATTAATAACAAATCTATCTCTCATAAGGAGAATATCAAAAAAGAATGCTATGCTATAACACAGAGTCCCAAACCCTGGGCCGCGGACTGGCACTGGTCTGTGGCCCAACAGGAACCGATCCATGCAAGCAAGTGAAGCCCACAGGCGGGATCCAGGCAGCATGAAACCACTCCCTCCCGTCTGCGGAAAAAACACTCCCCAAGGGATGGATCCCCAGCACCCAAAAGGTGGGGGGCCACTGTCATAACAGTAAAAAAGCAAAGGACAGTTCATGGAATTTAAAGCAAAAAATGATCTTCTAACACTGCAGTCATATTGGTTACCAAATCCTATCCCTATTTTGCCCAATTCATTTCCTCAAAACATTACATTAAACCAGAAATGACATTTTACAAATTAATTCTCTAATGGGAGTTTATGTTTTTAAATATACTGAATGCTAATCATCCTTCTGCTTTAATTTTATACTAAAATAGAAGGTTTGTTTTAAAGCAGGGATAGAGACGGTTTTTGTAGTTGTGGAGATTATTTTTTTAAGCTCAATCTGCACAGTAAGCAGGAATAAGATCTTTGTAATGGACAGGGTTAGCATTTTTAACATTTTAGTTAGGAGGTTTTCATGACATCCATTTCCTCAACATCTTTGAGTAGCTTATAATGACGTGTGCGTATCACTAAACAGTTTAAAACAAATAAATTGAAAGTCATACCTTTCATGCTGGTTTTTGTTAAATCTGAAATCTGTAAACAGAAATCCATTTATTCAAAACAATGTTCATTACTAGGTGCTGAATACATAAATTTTGTTGAAGTAATATTCTTTTACCAGCATTTTATAAAGATCACTCGTTGGACTGATCCTAATTAGCTGGAGCAGATCTTGTATACTAAGCTCCTACGGAAAAAGAAAAGTAAATTCTTAACCATCATCTACATATTTTAAATTCTACATAGCTGAGAACAATAAAATAAAATATCATATTGTAAATGGCAAAAGATAGTACTTCAACATATAAGTCAGCATTTTCTCCTTTTCTATAGCCAACGAAATGTCTCCATCTACAATTTCCACAGTTACATATATATCTACTAGCTGGATACCTGTGCTTTGCTACGAAACTATGTGATTGGGCATGATAAATTGAACTAGTAATGCCCAGATAGATTCCAGAATGGATGTCCCTCTCATTGTCATCATCACCAACAAAGTATATCTGGAGAAATGAAGGCTGCTGCTGAGGCCCCGCCATGATACTCCCTATCCTGTGGTAGACCTGCCCCTGCACTTTGAATGTTGGCATATTTGGCTGTAGCTGCCTGATTAACGTAGGGTTATTATCTTCCTCCTCCTATTGTCCCCATAACAACCCTGTGAGGTAGGTTGGGCTGAGAGAGAGTGACTGGCCCAGTCACTCAGCTGGCTTTCATGGCTAAGATTGGATTCACAATCTCAAGGTTTGCATTCTGGTGCCTTAACCTCTAGACCAGGCGTGTCAAATTCAAGGCCTGCAGGCTGGATCCAGCCAGCGGGGTGTGCTTAGATCTGGCCTGCAGGGCCGCCCTGGAAACAGTGAAGGGCTGGCCCACAATGCCTCTGCCAGTGACTGGTGTTACAGTAGAAGGAACAAATTTGTCTGAACTGAGGTCAGTGTAAGAAGTGATTTGGGCCTTGGACACTATGCAGGAGAAATTCGGTTCACAATCCGTTGGCTCAGTGGTGGTCGGTGATTGAAGCTCATAAGGGAATATCTCTCCTGCCGCCTTGAGTTCAGAAGCAGTTCCATAGGTGGAAGGCGTAGACATTTTGATGAGGTAGGGACGTTTAGTACTGTAAAGAGCCCCAGACCGCTCCTCAATGAAGGAGTGGAACATCTGCCAGTTTGAACTGAGGTAATGGAATGTGAGGCACCTGGCAGTTGGAACTTTTCAGGTGGGGAGGGGGAGTAGAACGTCTAACTCCTTAGCATCAGAGTGTGTTAATATACTGTATATGAATATACTATATATGCAATACTAATGATCTGATGGTAATTTCAAAATATTCTTTCTTAGCGAGCACCTAGAAGCCAAGAGGAACATATGTGCCAAATTTCAAGTTTGTAGGCTTTATCATTCTGGAGATTTCATGATGAGTGAATGGATTTCGCTTTTATATATATAGATTACAATCAATCTTATGAATACTGTACTCCTCAATCCATTATTAAGTAATAGAAAAGGGTTTTTCAATGCCTTAAGTATATGGGACAATTCTAAAGATGGCTCAAAAATTTAGTCCGAGTAGAGCTACAGTATTACTATCTACCACTATTCAAAAAGGTCATGTGATACCAGTGCTTGATTAAAACTGCTAGATCACCAGTCTTTTTTCAAATTCCATTTAAGGGTTTCTTTGGTACTGAATTTAAAACCCTGAAGAATCAGAAGGTAGAGTACCTCAAGGAAATCTTCAGATGTTAGTTTGTCCTCTCTTCAGAGAGAAATGCATTTGACCTTTTTCATTGCCAAACGAGACACAACTCTTATACGAAACATTTCTATAGTTTTATACTTGATATTAAAGTCTTATTCAGCATTAGAAAGTATATCTTGCTGGATTACTAATTCACTGCAGATTATTTTTCTTTCTTAACATTGTTTAAAATCTTTTTGATATGTTAACTATGCAAAATGCCAAGAGCACCTTGGTTATTAGATAAAAATATAAGAAATAAACACATACCAATTTAGATTTTTGTTATCTTGAAACATTATTGCTTTTCCTGTCTGTCTAATATTCCTAGAGAACTTTGTCTTTCCACTTCTGCTTTTGAAAATACTTGTGGAGTTATAATCTATTCTTAAGTTTCTTAAGGAAATTTAAAATGTATATGCCGGCAACAGAGAGAGAGAGCGCTCCTCTCCTGTGCCGCCACAGCCCTACGTCACCGCCGGAAGTCTCTTCACCAGCTAGCTGGTGAGCGCAGCTGGCCCGGAGGCCCGACAAGCCAATTGAGACCACCGGGGAAGCGGAGGAGTGAGTACAGTGCAAAACTGCCGAGGTTGAGCAAGCGAGGATCGTTATCTTGGAGTATTTTGGAGCATTTTGGCGCAAAACCGAGGAGGAAATAATTTTCCCGGAGGAGCAGCACGGAAGAGAAGATGTCAGAGCGCAAAGGGGCGGCAACTGAGGAGGTGAGCAGAAAGGAAGAGGACGAGACAGAGACAAGTGGAGAAAGACTTTAAACAGTGAAGACGAAGGTGAGGAGAGGTGGATTTGAAGTACAGAGATTTAAAGACTTAAAGAAAACGAACATTCCTTGTATCCTCCCTTTTTTTTGGCTGCTCTAACGGAAGGGGAGAGGTAGTTTGGCAAAAACAAATTGGGGACTGTGACTGTGCAGATTGGAGATCGCCATATTGAAACAGGAAAGACCTCTCTTTTGTTGAAATTACGACGAAAAAGACTTACAAAAGTCATAGAAATTGAATAGAAAATTGAAATACATTACTTCTATATAATCCTTTTTAAAAAAAAATATATAGATAATTGCTATTGTTATTGATATTTATTGGAATTAAGAATCATAGTGATATTTGTGTTTATTAATAAATAAATTAGTATATAGTATATAATATATAACAGTATATATAGTAAATAATAAATTAGGATTCATAATAATTGTAGTGCTATAGAAGTAAATAGTGGGAATTAATTGAATTAATTGATTTGTAAAGCCTGTGATTATCTATTTTTATATATCTATATTTATATCTATTTATATTTATATTAGCTATTTAGATTAATTTATATTAATATATTGTAATATCTATATTATACTCTAGCTTATATTTTTATTGCATTTTTTACGAAGTATTTTATAAGAGATAATTAATTAGTTAAAGGAATTTCACTTAAAGAAAATAGATAAAGTAAATGAGAGACTATTGAATTGAATTTTTTACAAGTGAAAAGGAAAGGGAAAGAAAGAAATTAGACAAAAGTTGGATGGTGATTTGGGAGAAAGTTGATAAAATACTGGTGGAACAATATAGAATTCTGAAAGAGATGACGAGCACTACTACGACAACGTTGAAGACTGCGAAGAAAATGACATCAATCTTAGCTGGACCATCGGCCTCACCGGTGTCACAGAAAACCCTAGAGGGAATGTTTGCATCAGAGAAACAACCCAGCACACCCAGTTTGCCAACAATGCAGGATACTTTGATGTCAATCCAAGAAACAATGGTCAAAATGCAAGAGTGCATGACCAGAAACTATGAACAATCTAGAAAAGATATGGATGAGGTAAAGAAGGAAGTTAAGAACGACATCCAAAAGATTGATGAAAAAATGGATCTGATTCAAGAAATTATCCAAAGAAATGATCAAAAGATAAAAGAAATAGAACAAAAAACTGAATTGACAGAAGAAAAGTTGGAAGCATTGGACACAAAAATGACAGGATTAAATAAAGAGCTTGAGAACACAGTAGCCCAGCTGGAGATGGAAAAGGTGGCATTCTTCCTGCGTTTTCAAAATGTAGTCGAAGAAAGAGAAGAAGATTTGACAATGATAATGGCGGAGATGATAGCTGAGGCTCTCCAAAGGGAAAGGGAAGAAATAATAAATGAATTAGATGAAGTGTACCGGGTACACACAAACTACGCCCGACAACACAAACTTCCGCGGGAGGTACACATAAGATTCATGAGAAGAAAGGTGAGAGATACCGTTTATAAAATAACAAAGGATGAACCTATGCTTTACAAGAATAAAGAAATAATAACTTTGAAACAAATTCCCAAGAGAATAAGAGACTTGCGAAAAGATTACTGGTTCCTGGCCATGTTGCTAAACAGGAGATATATACCTTTCAAATGGATGATACCCGAGGGAATGTTGGTAACGTGGCAGGGAAGGAAAATAAAGATGGATTCGCAGAGTAAAGCAAGGGAACTATATGACCAAATGACGGCCAGTGAGATAACAAACAACAGCAGAGAGGAGAGAGGAAGAAGCATTAAAGGAAAACATAGACAGGAACGTGAAAGAACCCCACCACAGGGAGGAAAAGAGGAGGAAGGAGAGACTCAGGAGGAAGGAGGAGTACAAACAAGAGGCAAAAAAAAGGAACTAGAAGAAACAAAGAAGAAACAACAGGAAAGTCAGTAAGACATGGAAAGAACTCTAAGAATTCTATCAGTAAATGTAAATGGCCTCAACTCACCATCTAAACGACACCAAATTTTCAAAAAGATTCTGAAACAAAAGTCCGATATAGTATGTCTCCAGGAGGTACACATAAGAAAACTAGATACAAATTATATACAATATAAGAAATTAGGAATAACATATTCATCACTGGCAGAAGAGAAAAAAAGAGGAGTAGTGGTATATATTAAGGAAGGGATAGATAGTAATATAAGATATACAGACACTGAAGGTAGAATTGTGATGATAGAGTTAAAATTTGACTTCAAAAATATATTATTGGTTGCGATATATGCACCAAATAGTAAACAATTAGAATTCTACAAAAAAGTGCATGAGAAAATCATAGAGCAAAAAATGGAAAATGTATGTCTAATTGGAGATTTTAATAACATTTCGGATGTAAAAAAAGATTATAAATCTGACCAGCAAAATAAAAATAAGAAAAACATATTACCTAGAACCTTTACAGAAATGGTCGAAGAGTTAAACGTGATAGATAGCTGGAGGTTTTATAACCCTGAAATTAAGAACTTCACATATTACTCGAATCCACACAAGTCTTGGTCCAGGTTAGACATGGCATGAGTATCTGGTATGTTAATGAGAGAGATAGAAACCGTAGAAATCTTATCAAACGATTGGGCAGATCATAACCCATTAATGATGACGTGGAAGGGGCATCAGAGGAAAAAAAACAGATGGACAATGAATTTACAGGTAATCAAAGAGAAAGAATATAAGAAGTATTTGGAAAAAGAATTAGAATTGTTCTATAAGGAAAATACAAAACAACACACCTCCCTACAAAATTTATGGGACACTACTAAGGCGTATGTAAGAGGCCTTACAATAGCGTATAATGCAAAAAGGAGAAAAGAGAGAAAAAGAATATAATAAAATACGGGAGGAAATTCAAAATTGGGAACATAAATTGCAAGGGAAACCAGGAGATGAAGAAATAAGGGTGAAGTGGATAGCGGCAAAACATAAGCTCAACATATTAGAACAAGGGAAATATGTACTAAATTTGAAATATATAAGGCAGAACTATTTTGAGCACGCAAACAAACCAGGGAGGTGGTTGGCGTATAGGCTAAGGAAAGAAAGGGAAAAAAGAACAATTCAGAAATTACAAGATGATGAGGGGAAGATCCAACAAAGCATAGAGAAGAAAAAGGAAATAATACTTCAATATTATCAGAAGCTTTATGAGAAGGACATAGCAACAACAGAGGAAATTGAACAGTACTTAAAAGGAGAGGGGGTACAAATATTAACAGAGGAGGAAAAAGAATTACTAAATAGAGAGATCACGATGGGTGAATTAAAAGAAGCATTGAAGAGACAGAAAAATAATAAAACCCCGGGGACCGATGGTTTACCAACAGAATTTTACAAAACATTTGGAGAATTATTAAATGGAATATTATTAGAAGTGTATAATGAAGCCCTGTCGGAGGCAAAATTACCAAACACATGGAAGGAAGCGTATATCTCCCTAATACCAAAAGAAGGGGCAGATGCCACATTGATAAAAAATTACAGGCCGATTTCTTTGTTGAACACCGATTACAAGATCCTAATGAATATAATTGCTAATAGAATGAAAAAAATATTACATAACAAAATACATCAGGACCAAAACGGTTTCTTGCCCACAAGACAAATAAAAAATAATTTAAGGATGGTAATGGATGTTTTAGAGTATTATGAAGTGCATTCAGAAAGACAGATAGCCCTGATCTTTCTGGATGCACAAAAAGCATTTGACCAAGTTAACTGGCAATTTATGAAAGAACAAATTAAAAGTATGAATTTCGGCAATAAATTCACAAAAATGATATCATCAATATACCAGGACCAAAGAGCATGTATATTGGTAAATGGGGACCCAACGGGATTTTTTGGAATAAATAAAGGAGTAAGGCAGGGATGTCCGCTGTCCCCTTTGCTTTTCATTTTAACGTTAGAAAATTTATTAATTAGAATTAGGGCAAACAAAGAGATACAAGGACTAAAGATTAAGAGAGAGGAGTACAAGGTCCAAGCTTTTGCGGACGACCTTGTTTTTTTTATAGAAGACCCAATAGAAACAATCCCCAAGTTAATAAAAGAAATTGAAAAATTTGGAAGAGTAGCAGGCCTAAAAATCAACAAAGAAAAAACAAATATGATAACAAAAAATATGACAGCAAAGCAAGTAGAGCAATTAGTAAATGTTTCACAACTACAGGCAGTAAAGAAAGTGAAGTACTTAGGAATCCATCTGACGGCTAGAACAGTAACAATAAAACAGGACAATTATGAACCCTTGGTCCAGAAAATTAAAGAAGATTTAGATAAATGGGGGAAACTAAAGTTGGGGAGGATAGCAGTGGTAAAATCCAACATACTTCCAAGACTCCTTTATTTATTCCAAACGATCCCAATAAAATTGGATAAGAATTTTTTTGACAATTTGGATAAAATAACCACAAAATTTGTATGGGAGGGGAAAAAATCGAGAATAAAATTAAACATATTACAAGATGATAAAATTAGGGGTGGTTTCGATTTTCCAGCGTGGCAAAAATATTACAAGGCTGCCAGTTTACTATGGATCAAGGAATGGATAACTTTGGAGAATCAAAGACTGTTAAAGTTGGAAGGACATGACCTAATGAAGGGATGGCATGCCTTTATTTGGAATTCCGGAAACAAATCATACAAACATTTTAACAATCATACCATTAGGAAATCTTTAATTAGTACCTGGCAACAAATTCAACGTAAACATTATATGAAAATCCCCAGTTGGTTGTCGACAATAGAAGCAACCACCCACCCAAACATATTATCAAAACAAAAAATACTACGATACAGAGAAATATTGGATACACAGGGTAAATTAAAAACTAGGGAAGAATTAAAAGAAGAAGGAATAGCAATAGACTGGTGGCCCTACTCACAAATAAAAATAAGATACAGGAAGGATCAGGAGGAGGGGGGAATAGATTTGAAACAAAACAGGTTGGATAAATTATTAGAATCTAAAGAAGGGAAATTAATTTCGAAAATCTACAAATATTTACTTGAATATGATTTGGCAGAAGAATTAGTGAAAGGACAGATGATAGCATGGGCGAGAAACATTGGCCACAGTCTATAGCTAGAAGATTGGGAAAGAGTGTGGGAAACTAACTACAGCATGACAAAATCGGTGGCCTACAAAGAAAATCATTATAAGATGTGGTATCGATGGCATCTGGCCCCCACAAGACTTGCGAAAATGTACCCAAATGTAGATCCGACCTGTTGGAAGTGTAGAAAAACACAGGGAACCTTCTACCATGTTTGGTGGCTTTGCCCGGTCATTAAGAAATATTGGAACAATATAAGGATATGGATAAGAGAAATTACAGATTGTGAAATTGAATTAGAACCTGAGATTTTCCTATTGGGCATGATCAAAAAGAACATCCGAAATGACATAAAATACCTAATACTTCATATAATCACGGCGGCAAGATTAGCACTAGCACAATTTTGGAAAAGCGATCGAATGCCAACAGACCAGGAATTAATACAAAAAATATATACATGCGCAGAGATGGACAGACTAACTTTAGAGTTACAGGATAAGGAGGACTCTAAATATTATGAAACATGGAATAGATGGTACCAATGGATAAACCAGAGGAAAGGAAATGGGTAGAGATGAAATTTAGAAGAAATTAATATAACAAAAACAGCATTGTCAGAGGTATAGAATATGGAATATTTTATTGTATGTTTGTATATATATACATATAATACATATAATATATTTATATAGAATAATGGAAATTAGTCAATAGGTGACGTTTATGTACTGTATATGTAAATTTGTTTCTCAATTGAGAGAAACTTGTATGTTTTTTTAAAATGTTTTTTCTTTTAAACAATAAAGTTTAATTTAAAAAAAAAATGTATATGCCTTTTACAAAGAAACATGTAAAAGTACTACAATTCTCTCCCTGATCCTTTACCCCATTAGCATCATCAGCATAAGTATGCGTTCATACAATTATTGTTTTAGATTGTATTTATGCATGCCACCTTTGAACATTCTCTATGAAAAAGCCTCTTCAAATACTTCATAGGTTTTGCCTATAAATTAGCAAAAAAGGAATTTGTCACTTCTTCCTTCTATCACAATACTGAGTTAATGAACCAAATGTTAATATAAAGTACCTTCTTATCCTCATAAAATATTACAGTTGCCTGCCTCTAATACAGTATTAAGAGAATTTGTAGGGACACTTCTTGCCAGGTTCTTAATCACTAAATAAAATTGAAAAGTATACTTTAACTCTTCGATTTCGTTAAAAAATGCTGTTTCAAACAAAATGCAGGGCATTAAATAAATAAATAGGAGCTGTGAAGAAACCTGCTTGGAAAAAAATTAGTGATTTCAATTTTTTATGGATTTTAGTGGCAACCAGTGCAAATTTTAACATTTTACTTGGTGGCATGCACCAAGCAAACTGAAAGTCCTAGCAGGAGTTTGAAATCTTGCTTGGATTTCTGCTCCCTCTTGTCTCTGAGAGTTGTCTGAAAGAACTTCCTGCCAAAGGATTTCAGTTTTGTGCCTGCTTGGATTTTGGCTATCAGGCACACAGCTGAAATCCTTTGGCAGGGAATTTTTTCAGCTAGCCCCCAAAGATGAGAAGTCCTCAGCAGATGGCAGCAGCTTGCAACCTTCTCTGCTAGCTTCTCCACTGGGTTTCTGGGAAAGCTGGCAAAGAAGATTGCAAACAGAGATCACATGACTGTAGGATGCTTGGCAACTGGTCCTAACTACAAACAGGATGCCAAACACTCAGATCATGATCACATGAAGGCTGGTGCAATATTTTGTGATAGTTGAAAGTGCTTTACAGGCCATAAACTACCCTTTCCAAGACTGTCATTAATTTGAACCATAGTTAAGCAAACTGCCTTAGGTTGAGAAATTCTTGTAATAGATTGTTTGGGTACCAGTTCTAAATTAAGAAGGCACACTGTAACAAAAAACAGAAAAAGCTACTCAGCTCCTATTTTGGTTTCAGAATGCAACTTGATTGGCAGAAACATGCTCAGGAAATACCTCTCCACTTTTGAAGAGGAAAGTACTTACTTTATCCTTTTCTAATCCACTTTCTGGGTAAAAAACAGACAGTGAATATTCATAGCCACATCTTCGCAAATGATCTGCCACTAAACTATTACATGCCACAATGATCAATGAACTGCATTCACTAGAAGTAGCCTTTGGGAGAATTTCTCTACATAAAACTGGATTCATTAGTTCATGTATGAGTTGCTTACGGAGTTGCATCTGAAACAACAACAAAAAAATTCATTACTGTTGTTTTAAACTTCCCCCCTGAAGAAAAGCAGGGTATAAACATGATAATTAGTGAAGTTTTAAATCTGGAAAGGTAAAACTGAGCTATGTGTTATATTATGCATAATGTGGTATTGGTTTTGTAATCATTTACATTAAGGAGAAAGCTATGGTTTGGGGATATACTTTGGAATGAGTTTAGAGAAGCACAAGGTGGGTATCACTAATTAAATGTTATGTCATTTTACACACTCCTAATTAAAGTTAATGTTTTGATCTGATCTGCATTGAGAATATTTGAAAAGCTCCCTTGAATAAAATGAAAATGCACTCTAATTTTAAAGATTAGGACTGGGCAATCTTTTGGCAGCCAAACTATAATTTGAGCAGAGCATGAGCTTTATGAGAAAAATTGGTAGTCACATCATAGATATGGGCAGTGCTGGAATGCTTTGATTCCCATAGCAAGGATGTCTTAATTTGTGTATTAGGGTTAAATCTATGTTAGGTGTATACAAGCTTGCACATTTTAAAATGGCAAGAATTTAAAATTTAATAATTCATATGAAAGTGGCTAAAAAGAGAACCACATTTAATCCCTCTAATTTAAATTACTGTATGAATCTTAGATTACGGGGGGGGTCTTCCCCAAAAATGCACTGAAAAAAAGTGTATGCAACTAGTAAAGATATCTTACTAATAGATGTGTGAATCAATAAGTCATCACAAACTGGATATCTGTAAGGTTTCACATATTTTATCACTACTGCTACCAATATACTATATATTTTAGTATACTCAGCATCATTTAAACTGTAAGCTACTACATTTTTAACAAAAGTTTAAATTAAATTGGTATAACTTGTTATAACAAATATTCAGCTGATTTTGCCAAGATTAAGACCCAAATTATCCTAATTTTAATATATTTTAAATCAAAGACCTTAAGTGTGTCCAAAACGCCACGGTTTTTAAATGTCTGGTATAATTGTTTCCGGAGGTCATCTTGTGACAGAGCTTTAAATTCAGATGAAGACATGAGAATCTGAAAACATGAAAAAAATAATGTAATATTTTTATATCCATAATCCAATTTCACAATAACATATTTGGCAATATAAATAGACTCCATTAAAATACTAAGCACTACATACTGAAATCTACATCACAACATTTTAAAAATTAAATGTTTGGAAGAATGAGCAATGTGTTGTAGCAAAACAACAAAAAATGCTATAACATATTACTCATTTACTACAACTTTCTTTACTACAACTTAAGCTTTCATAGACTAGAATTTAGTTTGTCAAATGCACAAAGACATAAAGACTTAAATGCTTAGTTTAAATAACTGAACTACATAAATAATGGTACAGATTCATTTTGGGAATTTAAGATCATAAATAACGATAGCAATCAACTCAGTTTAGATCTGAATTTATAGAATTATTTTATAGAATTAAAAAGAACAGATATGTAGATGAAAATAAATGAAATACTGAAAGCTTCAATAAAAACAATAATCAGTAAAATACTCATCATATAAAGCCCATGTATTATTTTATTATTTTTATTTATTTGTATCCTGCCTTTATTATTTTTACAAATAACTCAGGGCACTGAACATATTCAACACATCTTCCTCCTCCTATTGTCCCCACAACAACCCTTTGAGGTAAGTTGGGCTGAGAGAAAGTGACTGGCCCAAAGTCACCCAGATGGCTTTCATGGCTAAGATTGGATTCACAATCTCCCGGTTTGCATTCTGGTGCCTTAACCTCTAGACCAGGCGTGTCAAATTCAAGGCCTGCAGACCAGATCCAGCCAGCGGGGTGTGCTTAGATCTGGCCTGCAGGTCCGCCCTGGAAACAGCAAAGGACTGGCCCATGGTGCCTCTGCCAGTGAAAACAGAGCTTGGGAGGGCCGTGTGTGGCCTGAGCTCAGTTTTCGGCTGCGATGGCCTCCTACAGCGCTCTGCCAGTGAAAATGGAGCTCGGGAGGGCTGCACACAGAGCTCCATTTTTGCTGGCAGAGCACTGCAGGGAAGGAAGGAAGGAAGGAAGGAAGGAAGGAAGGAAGGAAGGAAGGAAGGAAAAATCAAAGGAGGGAGGATGGAAGGAAGAAGGATGTGAAGGGGAGTCATGTGACTGGATGGGAGTGTGTGATGTCAAGTTGGCCACACCCACCCAGGTTTTGTAGCTCCCAGTGTTTTGTTTTCTGTGGAAAATGGGTTCAAATGGCTCTTTGAGTGTTTATGGTTGCTGATCCCTGACATAGTGAGATCCAGCACATCTGCAGACCAGGTTCTGAAAGGAAGGTTAAGTCATATTATCATTAAAAGTTGCCAGACTCTAATGCCCTAAGCCCACTTTATGCATTTTTATTTACTTGCTAGATGTATACTCCTGTTTTGTGTCCTTACAATGACCCAGAAAAGCTTTCCTCTCATTTCTTACTTTTCCATTTTGTATCATATAAAAGTTTGGATTTTACTTACAAATAAAAGAAATTAGCAAAGGCAATTTTAATTACTGTGGTAGAAAGCTTCGGACTCTAATATTTAAGTAACAGTACCCAAAGCAGCATTCCATCCATTGCTCTGCAAAGAACAAAGCAATAATACGTTCATCCCAGTTTGAAAACATTAATTCCTCCAGAATATCTGCTCCACTTCCGTCTCATAGACATCACACTTTCCAGGCTACTTTCCCACCCTTCTCCCTCATCAGCCTTGCTCGTTTCAGGGTTTATTTTGTACACACTGGGGATCGGAGAAACGGGGGAGGTGAAAACAGAACAGACATACACAACGCACCAAACTCGACACCGCAGCAGAGAAGAAAACCACAGTTCCTCTAACGATCCACCAAAAAAAACACACAAAAAAAAAAAAAACACCAAAAAGGCAAAAGGTCTCCTCACGCCCCACCCCCGAAGGAATCGCGTCCAATGACGATGCGCCCTGAATCGCCTCTTCCAATCCTGCCGTTGTTGCTATTACTACTCTGAGACGCGTTGCTATCCCAGAATTCTCACGAGAACTCGCGGGGCTATTTTCTAATTCGCGCTTTAAAAGAAAAAAGAAAAAGTGGGGAGCGGCTTCTGACGACATCAAACAGCGCCGAGTGTTCTACGAAGGAAGGATTAGATTCTTATCTTTTCCGCCCTCTTTGAAACCCGGCAGCTGTAGGGCCTCAGGTGAGCTGTTGTTTTTTTCTTTTCTTTTCACGGATTCTCTAAAAATGGATAGATGGCATTTATAGTATAGAAATAAAAAGAAATAAACAGCAGCAGTGTACTATAAAAGTCGAAATTTTCAACAGGGAATAAGTGAAATATAAGGCTGTTTCTAACCCTGGAAAATCTCTACTTGAAAGTCAGATAGAATCTCTGGTGCGGAATTCAGATATTTTAGGTTATCTGGCCCGCCCCTGGAGGGCTATTGTATTTGGAATTAGCATCATCTGGGTAGCCGGTTTTTCCTGTTTAACATTTTATTATGATCATCTGGCATATATTTTCCAATCTGTGCCTTATATATCTTTCCTTATATTTAAGCCATATATCAAGTGCCCAAGGAACAAATTATCTCCATAAATGAACAAATAAATACCGTAGTACAATTATCTGAAATTTTGCTGAGTTTATTTAAAAGAAATGGAAAGCTTTATTCTGATCGAATATACTATGTTTTTTTAAAGAAATAAACTTAAGCATAGTTATAGCCAGGTGAAAAGGTGACGATAATATTATGCATCCCATCCCCCAGTAATATCTTTTTAAAAATATTATTTACATAAATAATTGTGAGAAATTTTCAACTGACAATATAAAAAGTGTTATTTTTCATAATGTACTAGTGTATTTCATAACTTATATTGACTGTTAAACAGTAGAATTGATATTTATTGGAATACAATGTAAATATTAGAATTGATATTTCAATAAATGTGAACTGGAATTTATGATACGAATCTCAGATAAGATGTTGGGAAAGAACTTTGCATTGTTGCTACTCAAACGAAATTATACTTTGTGACTTTAACAGTAAATTTAAAAGTTAAACATTTTCTTTCCAACTTTTACTATAACTTGTTAATAAAAATATATATTTAAATTTTTCATTCCCATTGAGGTGGAGCCAATTACAATACTTTATGTATAAATAAAACTTCAAATAGTATCAAATAGCAAGAACTTCATGGGATTCATTATCTTCACTAATCAAGACTGTTATAAATGCTTTAACATTTAATATGTCACTATTTTTTTCTACAAACCACTTCTTTTCTAGTTGCATGATTCTGTTCTCTTTCAGAAGAGGCCATATTTTCATTATGTCGGGAAGCTACTATTTTGTAATTGTAGGTCACCATGATAATCCTGTATTTGAAATGGAATTTCTACCAGCTGGTAAAGTAGAATCTAAGGTATGAAATCTTGTTCAAATGCACAATATATAGTATCAAATCGTTCTATCACTTAATCCAGGGGTCAGCAACCCTCGGCTCCGGAGCCACAAGCGGCTCTTTGGGCCCTCTGCCATGGCTCCCTGTCCTATCATTGGTTGGCCCTGCCCCTCATTTCTTTTTTGGACTCCAGCCCAAAGTGGCAGGAAGAGACGGCTGCCTTACGCGCAAATGCGTGAAGGCAGGTACAGGACTGCTTTGCTCCTGCACACTCCTCCTCTTGCGACCCCCTGGCCAGCTGTGGCTGAGCTGGCAGTGTGCACACACGTGGGGAGACCCTCCCCAAGCGAGCGCCAAAGCTCAGGAAAGGCGTGCATGGGGTGTGCAGTGGCTCGCTTAAGGAGGGTTTCCCCGTGCGTGCACATGTTCCCACCTCAGCCACAGCTGGCCAGGGGGTTACGAGAGGAGGAGTGGGAGGAGGGTCGCTGGAGAATGCAGGAGCGAAGCGGCCCTGTACCTGTCTTCACACCACATTTGCACGTAAGGCAGCCTTCGCTTCCTGCCACTTTGGGCTGGAGTCCAAAAAAGAAATAAGAGGGGCGGGGCCAACCAGTGATGGGACAGGAATGGAAACTCCTCACTTTGAAATGGCAATACAAATCCCCAAGGTAATTAGTATTTATGTTGTATAAGAGAGAGTAACATATTGCTTTGCCAATTCACATGACTTCCTAATATGCAACTATTACACATCCACATGAACTTTTCAATTGCCTCAACACAGTTAAAGTTACTCCCTCGGGAAAGACACATGCGTGTTCTCTCTCTGTTCTTCCCTCCGCGCTCGGCTGAAGAGCTGCCGGGGGTAGGCGATGACATGGCAAGGCGATGGCCGGAGCATTAATGCAGGAGAGAAGCCACATCCTGTTAAGACCCTCCTTAAGTGAGCGGCCACCCACCCTGTGCTTGCCTTTGCTGCGCTTTGCTCCCGACCAGGGAGTTAGGAGGGGGGAAGGAGGAGGACGGTCACCCGAGGGAGGGGGGGAGAGAGAGAGAGAGACATACACACATGCAGAGAGAGAGAGAGAGACACACACACAGAGTGACACACAGAAAGTGGGTGAGAGAGAGATATAGACACATACAGAGTGATACATAGAGAGCAGGGGAGAGAGGGAGAGAGAGAGATACAGAGAGAGAGAGACACAGGACAGAGGGGAAGATAGGAAGAAGGACAGACACAGAGATAGAGAGAGGGGGGGAGATAGGGAGAGGGGGAGAGAGACTGGGACTGGGTGACTGGGTGGGAGTTAGTGACATCGAGTTGGCCAGGTTTTGTGGCTTTCAGTATGTTTTTTTTTTCTGTAGGAAACGGGTCCAAGTGGCTCTTTGAGTGTTTAAGGTTGCCGACCCCTGACTTAATCACTCGGGTTCTTTGTTAATTTGATTTTGGAACTTAATAGATTTTTTTTTGCTGCTATTGAAAATTATATATTCAAGTCTGCAGCCCATCTCACCTGGATTATATATCCTGATGAACATCCATTTATTTGATTTCTGTCGTCCTGTCTACCATATAAATTGGATCAACTTTTATGCCTTAACTATGATTTAGTATACAAGGATATATTTCAGTATGAATAAATGTTTGAAATCATCTTTTTTTCTTCTAAAAACTGCAAAAAAATATTTTTTCTAAACTACATACAAGTACATATGTTAGTATCTAATATTGCATTAGTCTGAATTTATTCTGTTCATAGTTGTATATTATAGTACATATTTTACATTGTTTAAGCAAATGCATGAAAAAATAAGTTATTTTATACTTTTTGTTTTCAGTATTTAGAGTTGAGCTTTATTTTTCCTCTCAGGATGACCATCGCCACTTGAATCAATTCATAGCTCATGCTGCTCTTGACCTAGTAGATGAAAACATGTGGTTAACAAATAATATGTACTTGAAGACTGTGGATAAATTTAATGAATGGTTTGTTTCTGCCTTTGTCACTGCAGGCCATATCCTTTTTTGTTGCAATGCTATAAGAAGAACATTTCAGAATAGAGATGGAAAGCCTATGGCCTTCCAAATGTTCCTAAACTATCATTTTCCACATTTCTTGCCATGGTTGCGCAGTGGTTAGAGTGCAGTACTGCAGGCTATTGCTGCTGGCTGCTGGCAGTTGACTTGGCCTTCCATCCTTCCAAGGTCAGTAAAATGAGGACCCAGATTGTTGGGGGCAATATGCTGAGTATAAACCTCTTAGAGAGGACTGTAAAGCAATGTGAAGCGGTTTATAAGTCTAAGTGCTATTGCTATTGCCATGGTCGCTGAAATAGTTGCCGTATTTAAGTTGCATCCAGAAGTCTATAGGTTTCTCATCCATTTTATAATATGTAATTATCAAACCATCTCACAAATGTGACTTTTGGTGGTTAAAAATGCAGAGATTCAGCAATAAGTATATTTAAAGCCCTTAATAGCATAGAACCACATTACTTGCAGATCGCCTCTATTTCACCAGGTCAAATAGGGTGGGCACATTCCAGGTCCCTTAAATGTTTTCCTCTAACAGAAGCTAGGAAGTGCACCTTGCCCTGTGGAATATCCTCTATACAGAGATCTGGTAAGCCTCCAGTCTCCTTATTTCCTTTATCTGGCCCACAAGTGTTGGTGTAGAATGAGGTTGAAGCCAATGGTGGGTTGCTCCTGGTTCGCACCGGTTCACTAGAACCGGTAGTAAAAATTTGTAGTAGTTCGGAGAACCAGTAATAACATTGGCTGGCCATGCCCCCGAACCGGTCCCTGGCCCGCTCGCTGCTCGCTTACCCCGCCTACCTCATCAGAGGCTTTTTTTTTTTTTTTACTTTTAAAAGCATTTTTTCTACAACCTCTTCAGCTGAAAAAATGCTTTTAAAAGTGTAAAAAAACAGCCTCTGACGATTGTGCGGCTCAGCTGGGATCTCAGAGGTTTTTAAAAGCATTTTTTCTACAACCTCTTTGGCTGAAGAGGTTGTAGGGGAAAAAAATGCCTTTAAAAGCCTCTGGCGATCCCAGCTGAATTGCCTGATCGTCAGAGGCTTTTAAGACCATTTTTTCCTGCAACCTCTTAAGGTTGTAGAAAACATGCTTTTAAAAGTAAAAAAAAAAAAAAGTTGGCCACACCCACCCAGTCACATTACCCCCACCACCAAGCCACGCCCACAAAATAAGCCACACCCACAGAACCGGTAGTAAAAAAATTTAGAACCCACCCCTGGTTGAAGCCCAGTAATATGTTATGTTGATATGTTTGTGTTCTGGGGCACCATGAGTTTTACTGTCAATGTTTGAAGCTTTCTATAGTTCTAAGGTCTGCGAGGCCTACCATCACTTACTTCATGGTGAATTCCCTGCTCAGAAAACATCTCTACTCGTATTGAACCAGAGGGTTAATTTAGTCTGAGGAGTTGCTGAAGAGCATTATTCAGAGAATCAAATGCTCTGCCGTCTGATATGAAAAACATTTTCCAATGTGAAAAAAATAGTTTTATCTTTATCAGAAAAGAGAGATTTCAAGGATAATTAGGCCATTAAGATGGAATAGCAGTCTCCAGCTTCCTATTTCACAAACTGGCCACCTGAACAAAATGCTGTGCTTATGGCAAGGTTCACTCTAATTTGAAGCAGATTTCAATTAGCCCTTCCTTTGATGGATGATACAGTGCCCTGCTCTTACAAAAGGGTTAAATTCAGAAATTGCATATTGGGCACATAATCTTTCTTTAATACATTAAAAACATACACCCCTGTGTTGGAAGTGGTATTTGTTCTGCTGAAGCACTATCATTCTAAAAATCACCTGAAAATTTACTAGTATGCTGCTTTCTATTGCCACTGCATACTGTAGCTTCTTGAAGTAGTATTTCATACTATTTCATACTACTGTACATTTAATTCTTATTTTAAGTTCAATTTCCTAAATTCATATAACACATTGAATTAGCTAACTACAAGGGATAGCTTTGTGCATATATGAAAGTTTAGATGGCTAGTTTCTATTTCGGTGTATGATGTGAACATGTCCAAATTCTGATAGGATATAGAATGCACAGGCATGATGGTATCCATTCTGCTTACACACAACAGAATTGTGTGCTTTTGTATGAGTTTTTGTAAGATAGGGTGATCATTTTGTCATAAAAATTAGATTCATGATGTAGTCATATTTGGAACAGGGATTAAGGGAAAAATCTATCAAATGTTGTAGTTAGATATTTAAATATTCATTAATTTCTGCCTAGAACTCATCTTTCTGGATCTGAATTTTCTTATGTATTTCTTACCTATTATAAGTTCCCCATAAATTCCTGATATCTATAACACATGGAAGAATACAGGTAGACTTACAACCATTCATTTAGTGGCTATTTGAGGTTATAATGGTACTGAAAAAACGTGGCCTGACTGTTTTTCAAATGTCACTATAGCATCCCCATGGATTCTTGGCAACTGTCATGTATTGAATTTATTGACACGGTTGCAGTGGCATAGGTTCAGGTGATCACCTTTTGTGACCTGACAAAGTAATGGGGAAACCAGATTCACTTAACAACCGTGTTTTTAATTATTCACTTAGCAACTGTGGTAAGAACTGTTGTAAAATAAGGCAAAATTCACTTAGCAACTGTCTTGCTTAGGAGAGGAAATTTTGGGCTCAAGTAAGTAGAGGACTACCTGTATACAGGTAATCCTCAATTTATGACTGTAATGGAGCCTGCCCATTATGGTGACAACAGTTGTGTGAGAGAGCTTTCCTTAACTCCCACCCCCTACTTTTCTTGATGCCATCATTAAACATGTGTGGGTCGTTGACCTCATAGGTGGGGAGGTCTACCATCCAGCTGGGTCCATAAAGGAGGCAGAGAAGCTGCAAAAAGCTTTGCAAAGCGAAAAACAGATCAGCAAGGGGAAGAGCCCAATTAGATTAGGGCCTAGTGCTGTATTCTAATGCCAGAGAGGCTTCCAAAGAAGCCTCTGCATGGCTGATGCTTGTGGGCTGAGCCTCTGCTCCAATCAGCTGGTCATTGGTAGACTGCAAATCTCTCCTAGGTTTTGAGGAAGCCAGCTGCTGCACACAAAAGCGGCAGCTTCAGATAATCTTCCCAAAACCAGAAGCATAAATTTCTTAATAAAGAAAGCAAAACAAGCTGGGAGGGACAGACTTCCTGATTTATCCCCCCCCCCCCACACACACACACACCTTATTGGATGCTGAAACTACATTCTCTGTCTCTGCCCTCCAATTTCAATCCCTTGTAACCACTTAATTTGCTAAATTTGATGCATGCTGGAAAGAGAGTGACAAAATCTGTAAATTACCTATCTTGAAAGTTACTGTCATGCTAAAGCGGAGAGAACAAGAAGAAAACAAGCAAAAAAATCTGCATCTTGTTTGCCTTGAGGAGATGAAGAAAAAGTTCAGCTATAAAGAAAAAGCGGCTAAAGTGCAAGCATGCACCAAATGGCCATGGCAGAAGCTGGGTCCTAAAGGGAGCCAGAAAGCTTTGGAATGCAGAGATCAAAGAATTGTCAGAGCACTGAAAATGGATGCTTTCGAGAGGCATGGGGAGCAGGCCCAAGCCCTGCAGGGTTTCTTCAGCGCGGGATGAAGGAGAGAGACAGGGAGATATTGCAGCATTCCTGTGGTCAACTGTAAGGATGAATGACCATGGGGATACTGCAACTGTCATAAGTTTGACATTGGATTGTTTGTAGCTTTTGGGAGGGGGTGTCATAACTTCAAAAGGATGTTGTTACTGGCAGTATCTCAAAGACTACTTGCTTAGCAAAATATATCTACAAACTTACCTTTTCTATGATTATTTTTCATCTTTTTCAGCCTATATGTTTTCAGTAATAAGTACTTCAATCTCAGATAGTCATTCTATTATAGCTTCTGCATTCTTTATACCTGTAAAAAGTATACTAATTTAAATCAATAGAATTAAAAGCAGAGAACTATCACCATAAATAGAGCAAAAATTGATATAACAAAAATCATTTATCAAAATCCTGGGCAAGAAGAGTCAGCTTTGTGGTCATGAACCAAAGAATACTTTTTGAAAAATGTGTTTTTTCATAATTTACAGATATTAAACAAAAACTTGTTTATACAGAATGTCATCTGTATAAAGAAATGTAGTTTCTTTAAAAAATGAAAACCTCATTTGTTAAGAATTGGATTTCAAAGAAACTTCAAAGATACTGTGGTCTAGCATCTGGACACTTGGTTGTATACTTCTCCAGTCCCTTCTTAGTCTGAGACTTAAATGTGATACTGAGTGAAGAATTTTAGGGTCATTTTTCCCAGTTGCCATAGTTTATTGGCAGAGTTTCTCAATCTCAGCAACTTTAAGATGGGTGGATTTCAACTCCCAGAATTCCTGGAAGTATATTCTGTTCAATATATTCTGAAAATATATTCTGTTCAAAAGGTTGTTTTTTTTAAATATTTTGCTGCCTTTTTTAATATAGGATTTAAATTGTGTGGCAGGTAGCTTTAACCAGACTGCATGTAAATCCTTAAAAACACATTTGTTTTCTTAACTTTTTCTACATATGAGATTTATAATGCTTCATGATGTAAGACAAGAAGATGGAATCAAAAACTTCTTTAGCGATGTCTATGATCTGTATATAAAGGTAAAAGCTATAACAATGTTATCTATCATACAATGAATTGTGTATTCAGTGGGAATTTGGCTTAGGAAATAACCTACAGGTAGTTCTCCACTTACAACAGTTCATTTAGCGACCATTGAAAATCACAACAGCACTGAAAAATGTGAGTTATGACTGTTTTTCACAGTTACCACCTTTGCAGCATCCCTATGTTCATGTGGTAAAGATTCAAATGCTTGGCAACTGGTTCATATTTATGACCATTGCTGTGTCCCAAGATCATGTGATTACCTTTTGTGACCTTCTGACAAGCAAAGTCAATGGGGAAAGCAGATTCACTTTACAACCAGCTTACTAACTTAACAACTGCGGTAATTCACTTAACAACTGTGGTAACTAAGGTTGTAAAATGGGGCAAAACTCACTTAACAAATGTCTCAACAGAAATTTTGGGCTCAATTGTGGTTATAAGTTGAGGACTACCTGTATTTGGCTAAACCTATTCACTTGCCCTGTATGTATAGAGTTGGAGAATGTAAATTGTGTACTTTAATTCCATTTTGCATTATGAAAAAACATTACTGTTTATGGTACTTTTGCTTATTAATCGATAGGCAGTGAAGGCCTAGCATATTTGCATGACAGGTACGTTAAAACTACTGCTTTAGCTGTATAAAATCTGTTGTTCTGAAACAGAATGTTCTAGGGAATTCAATAATGTTCTATTCCTCCTCTGTAGGTTTGTCTGGTCATAGGGTAGGAAGAGAATGTTGAGGAATTCTCTAGAATATTCTGTTCCCAGAACAGCAGCTTTTGCATATATCTGTGAACTGGACGGAGATAGAATGCATTTCGTTCAAAATAGTTCTAGGAACTAAAATCAGTATGATAGATTAGATAGTTAATGTAGATCAATATTCTTTGAAAGTTTTCATTGCAAAAATAGAAATAAGTCTTCCTCAAGGAGAAACAAGGCATTATCTGTCTACTTTTCCATCTAAAACCAGAATCAATCATTAATGGTAGGTTGCTATAAATTTCCAGAACATTAGCAAAGACCAAGTGGTTCAATACAGGTCTTTAGACAAATTGATTCTTAAACTGTTCTCACTATATTCTTTCTTTCTTTCTTCAGTTTGCAATGAATCCTTTTTATGAAGCTAATTCTCCAATTCGATCCACCGCTTTTGATAGAAAGGTTCAGTTTCTTGGGAAGAAGCATCTTTTAAGTTGAATTATTCCATCTGTAACATGACATGAAAAACCTATTGAGTGAAGCAACAAAGAACAAAGTGTTTAAGTTTTACAAAGCAAGAAAACTTCAGAAGTCCAGCAATTTCACTATCAAAGCTGACAACTTTAAATGTTTGTATATACATGTATATGTATGTAAATTCCAAAATAAATGCTAATATGTGTCTTGGAATTTTCAAGCACCATTTACTAAAATGATTGATAGCATAGACCACACTTTATGGGAAGTTTTTTTATTGTAGAAGAGTTTCAGTTCAGGGCTAATGTGTGAAGGTAATTTCAAATCCAACTATGAGTTGAAAAGAAAAAGTATTGGAGTGTGCATAAAAAACTAAGTACTTCTAGTCATGAACAAAGTTAATCTGCTTTTAGTTTGATAAGCTAATACAGATAGTCCTCAATTTACAACTGGTCATTTAGTGACCATTCAAAGTTATGATGGACCCCCCCTCCCTAAGGTACAGGTCAATTCTGAAGTTCTGTCCCCTCCAGCCACATGACTATATTTCAGTCACTTGGCAACCAGCCTCATTTATGACTATTTGCTGCATCCCGTGATCCCGTGACAATTTACTACATTTTTGCCCAAACCCCACATTTACTTCGTTTTCCGCAAAAATGTCCCATATTGAACAATGAGTTCACTTAATGACTACCCTAAATAAAGGTTGTAAAATCAAGTCAGACATGTGCTGCCTGCCTTATGACCACCACAATGTTCCATTACGTTAGTAAGTTGAGGACTTGCATGTTTAGTGGGGGGGGAGGGGGGAAAGTAAGCACATATGTGCAGCTCTTTGTGCAAGCAGGGGGCGCATATGCCCGCCACTTGCACAAATAGAGCTGCATGTGCATTCATGCTTGCCCACCGCTCACATCAGACCATCCCCTCTACCCCCATCCCCAACCAGTTCTCAAAGCTGGAAAGGTTGGAGACCTCTGATCTATTTTCATATATGACTTTTTGAATACCACTTTCTCTTTTCTCTGAACATATATTAGTAAAATAATGTCTTCAGACAAATAAAATTGCATACCTTTATGTAAAGCCGGAGGTGGTCATGAGGTTACTTGGCTCTACTTTAGACACATTAAATATTTCCCCCCCATCTTTATTACAAGTAACTCAAGGCAGCAATCATACATAATACTTCCTCCTATTTTTCCACAACCCTGAGGTGAACTGGGCTGAAGGAGAGTGACTAGCCCAAAGTTACCCAGTCAGCTTTCATGCCCAAGGCAGGATTAGAATTTAGCCTCCTGGTTTCTGTCCTGGTGCCTTCATACTTTCACAAGCATAAGTTATCTCAAAATGAATGACATCCAAAATTTGCAAGTGGCAAACTCTGGAAGCTTTTGTATTTAAATAGTAATGTGTGTGCTTAGGAATGCAGATCCATTAACATCTATTACATAGCTTTCCTATAGAGAATATGTCACTGCCTAAATGGACTGGATGGTGTAATAGCAAATTAATTGCTGGAAAATAAAAAGGTGGTTACATTGTTTGGTATTGTAGAATCATTTTGTTCAGTGTTTTCTACAATGTTCATTAAGTCTTTGAATCCATTAAATAACTGTCAAACTATTAAGATAGAGCTTGAATGTATTGCAGTTTACCAAATAATTATGTATTTAAATGGCTACCCATTTATTCAGTGAACCTCTAATATACACAGCTACTATTGCCAGTTCACTGAATAGTTCAGACAAATCCTTAAATACCTATCTTAACTATTTCACTGATTTTTGAATTAATATGTATCTTTACTACTTTTCACAGGCATTCTGGAAAATACTCCTTAAAAGTAAATGTACAGTTGCACAAATGACTTAACTGTCAGTTATATGTTTGTAGGGTGTAGTGCAAATATTTAATATACTGTACATTTTCTGAAAATGTAATTTTTAAAGGACAGAATATATTCTAGTTAACATACTTCCAGATTTACAATATATCTGTAAGTTGTAGGAGCACAGAGAAGCATACATTGCTGGCTGCCAGAGGTTCAGCAGTTCAATTCTCATCAGCTCAATATTGACTCCGTCTTCCATCCTTCCAAGGTCAGTAAAATGAGGACCCAGATTCTTGGCAATATGCTGACTCTGTAAAACCACTTAGGGCTGTAAAGCACTGTGAAGCAGTATATAAATCTAAGTGCTAATGCTATTGCTACATGTTACTCTGCTAAATTTATCCATCCAGTTGTATGGGATAGATTATTTTTCATCAATTGTTAGTGACCAGCCCAATGAGCTTTTATAGCTGAGCATGAATTTAAATTTGGGTCTTATACTAGTTGAAAAGCAAAGACGTTTACAGTGATACAGGGACTTCTCTTTAAGCTGCCTATCTAATCTCAACATCGTTTGGAACATAGGAGAATGCACACAAGTAGGGAAATCCTATACGTTGACAGAAAACATATAATGTTTGAATACATTTTCAGTTTCTAAATCTTCTTGTGCCATATCCATCATTGGATGTTGGCGATCATGTCTGCAATCCTATTTTTTCAACAGCCGTATGAAAAAGTGCTGCTGAGTTTTGTCCAAACCATTCCCTTAGGTTTTGAAGCCATGATGTTCTTCTGCCTGGACCTCGTTTGCCTTCAATCTTTCCTTGGAGGATTAAGTGAAGGATGCTGTATTTTTCTGGGTGTCGCATCACATGTCCAAAATATTCTAACTTTTGCTTTTTAATGGCTTTGATTATTTCCCTTTGCTTTCCCAGGTGGCTTGTCACCTCATTTGTGATTTTAACCCAGTTTATATGTAACAGTTGTCTGTAAATCCACATTTCAAATGCTTCTAGTTTCTTAAGTGGTTTTCTGTCAGAGACCAACTCTCTACTCCGTAGAGCAAGATAGAAAAGATGTAACATCTGACAAGCCTGATTTTCAGTCTTAGGTTTATATCGTGACTGCAGAAGACGTTTTTTGTTTTGAAGAATGCTGTTCGAGCTTTATCCTTGTCTTTATTTCACTTATCATGTCCCAGCTTTCATGTAAATTAAAACCGAGGTACGTGATCCTTTCAACTTTTTCTAATGGTATTCCTTCTGAATTTATCAGCGGTAAATTAATGGGTTGTTTGCTGATGACCATGATCTTGGTTTTTGAGGTGTTAAACTTCAAGCCATATTTTTCAGGTATTTCTGAGACTGTTGATGAGGTGCTGAAGGTCTTCAGTTTCTGAATATGTAAGCATTAACTTTTGTATTTATGCCTTCTGTATTGTGATTTAAATATGGACAACTTCTGCATTTAGAATTCCTTATTTTCAGTCGTAGCTATTCAAAGCAAAATGAATTTAAGATCAAATATTAAAACATACACTTCTCATTGGGATGCCATCATAAGACAATAATTCTTTTTACCTTTACATACAGATAAGTCTAGGGAATATAGGTAATCCCCGGCTTACGAGCGTTCCCTTAGTTAATGTTTGAAATTATATAAGTGCCCTAGTGTTTGCAAACAAGTCCTGAAACTACAAATCTTGCAGCACCACAGTTCGTCCTTACGAACAACCACAGAAGCTCTGTAACATTCATTCTGAATGTCGCCAGCCAAAATGGAGCTGAGCTCCGTTCGGGCCTCATGCTCCCCACAATTGCTTTCCCCCCACCCAACCTGCCACACCATGTCACTTACCTTGTGAAGATCCAGGAGTCTCCAGCCTCTCAGCCATGTACCCCCCTCCCCGATGCTCTGTTTGGGTCTCCTCCAGTCCGTTGCAAGCTGAAATGGAGCTTCTGGGGGGCGGATCTGGCCCTCTGACGCTCTGTTTGGGCCTCCCCTGGCCCATTGCAGGCCGAAATGTATCCTGTGAGGGGCGGATCCGGCCTGCAACAGGCTGGCAGAGGCCCAAATGGAACTGCAGAGGGGCGCACACGGCTGAGAGGCTGGAGAGGAGATTGCTTGCTAGATCTTCATAAAGTAAGTGATCCAGGACAGCAGGTTGGGATGGGGGGGGGCGTAAGCAACTGTGGGGAGCATAAGGTATTTCAGTGGGCCAGGGAGGCCTTGGGTGGTCTTAGGCAGGTGGCCTGTTCCATTACTAGGCTCCCTATGGCCTTCCCCACCCTGAAAGACCTAATGTGCACTTAATGAGCCTTGCATTTTACTAGTGAATGTATGGACAAAAGAAGGGAGTGATCCCGTTAAGATATGAGATTCACTCCCATGAATTTTTGGGTTACAAATGGGTTACATTCATAACTCGAGGACTACCTGTACAATGGGGTGTTTTAAGAAAAAGGAAATATAACTGAATAAAATATAACTAGTTCTCATCTTAAGTCTAAAGTCTGTTCTTAAATTTATTGAATAATGTGGTGCAGTCCCCTAAAACTACGCCAATGTACATACTTGAGCATATTCTGCTTTTTACTAAAATAGTATCTAAACTGCAGGGGAATAGTAATACGTAGACTAGCATATGGTAACTATACAAACATACCAAAATAGAAATGTAAAGGTAGTATAATTGGAAATGGAATAGAGATGTTTGACTTGGAGCAGTGAACATTTCATCTACATGGTATTTGTAAACATGTGATTTGCAAGTTGTCTTGTTCTGAGTTAGCTCTACACTTGTATTAAGATTTCTGCCTTGTAAAAATATTTGTAACATACAGGTAGTTTTTGATTTACAATCATTAGTGTAACATATCTAAAGTTACAATGTCATTGAAAAAAGTGACATAGGACATTTTCACACTTGATGACCGTTGCAGTATCCCCATGGTCACATAATCAAAATTCAGACATCTGGCAACTGTATATATGACCTGATAGTCTCTGATCACCTTTTGCGACCTGACAAGTAAAGGCAATGGGGAAGTCACTTAACAACCATGGTACTAATTTAGCAACTGCAGTGATTCACTTAAGAACTGTGGCAAGAAAGGTAAAATGGGGCAAAACTCACTTCCTTAGCAACAGAAATTTTGGACTCAATTAGGATCATAAAGTTGAAGACTGTAATTTCACCCAAACTCAACAAATCTGTCTGGGATTTCATTCACAGATTTTCAATCAAAACTGAGTCAAGCTAATGTTGTAGTTTAAAAACCTGACAACTTATGTCAAGATTTAAGACATACTGCAATCATTTTTTTAAAAAACAAACCTAGTAATGTATTATCTATTGCCCAGTGTTGGGCAAAAAGAGCAGATAAAGACAAACACGCACAGGCTCCATATATGCATATTTATTATCGAACTTAAAATCTACAGGCAGCTCAGTGGCACTAGGCAAATAGCAAAAGCCCTTAAAATGTTTATATTAAATCAGATTTTAAAAAAACAGATTAAAGATGCTATCGTGAATAAGAATGTACTATCTACTAATATTGCTTTATGAAAAAGGTTTTAGTGAAGCAAACATGGATTAGTGACCTCAAAAATATACATTAGATATAAAATTTCTATTCGTCAACTGAGTCCCCAAGTAGTGCTTCTAGAACTTTCAAGTTTTAGTATATAATTTATTATTCAAACAACATTTAAATTAAATGAATTCTTGAGTTAATACCTTCCCCAAATGTCAGATACCATTTATTTAGCAATAGGTCACATAGAAGAGAATCTTCTGGCAGCACATAAAGCAGTAAAATATTACAGTTTAATATATTAGAGTGTCATCCAATGAATCATATGTTCTATTATTATTCCCAGTTAAGAATGATATTGAACCAAGCTAAATAGTCAACAGCATGATGAACTAGGTTTGGGCTTTCGGTGAAGATTTATCGTATCTGTTTGAATCAAGTGATCTGATCTATCATCAGTAGCAAGAACTCTTCGAACAGCTTCCTCAAAAGCTGCTGCAACATTAGTGGCATCTTTTGCACTCGTTTCAAAGTAAGGATGGTTGCCATTGTTTCTGCACCAGACCTGGGCTTCTTCTATAGAAACTTGCCTCTCGGTTATATCAACTTTATTACCCAGTATCACAAAAGGGAATGTTTCAGGCTCTTTCACATCTGCATAGTAAATGAATTCTTTTTTCCAGTTGCTCAGATTTTGGAAGCTTTGAGAATCATCTACACTGAAAGTGAGAAGGCAACAGTCAGAACCTCTGTAGAAGGGAGTCCTCAAGCTCCTAAACCGTTCCTGGCCTGCAGTGTCCCATATCTGCATTGTGACAAAGTGTCCATCCACTTCCAGATCTTTATTTAAGAATTCTACACCTATTGTATGGAATAATTGGGTATCAAATTTGTTAGTAACATATCTGTTCATAATTGAACTCTTTCCAACTCCTCCATCTCCTAAAAGGATTACTTTAAGGAGCGATGATTTTGTTGCCATTGTTTCAAGATTTGATCCTTTATGATCTCCAGATCTGCAAAATAAAACAAGACTCACATGTTGCAAACATTTCAACATAAATTCAACATGAAATATTAACTCTATATGCTAGTGAATCAATCAAAAATATTTTCTTTGTTCGTCAAAAAGAACAGAAGACTGATTTTAGTACAATTAGATATTGTATATTCCACAAATTAGGCAGAAATTCGTACAGTATTCTAATGGAAAATACTGACCTTTGGAGGATGAAGCTAAAATACTTTGGCCACCTAATGAGAAGAGACGACTCATTGGAAAAGACCCAGATGTTGGGAACGACTGAAGGCAAAAGGAAAAGGGGATGGCAGAGAATGAGATGGTGTCATTGACACAATGAGCATGAATGAAAACTCTGGGAGACAGTGGAGAACAGATGTGCTATGGTCCAAGGGGTCACCAAGAATCAGACATGATTTAGCAGCTGAACAACAGCAACAATTCTAATGGAGAGGACACTATAATGACACAAAATAAGCTTGGGTGGCAACACCTAGCCAACCTTGGCTGATCTTGAAAGAGTTCAACTTGATTAGGACTAGGATGGGAATAAAAAAACATTCCAGAAAACAATCACTAGGAGTCAAACTTGACTTGAAGGTTTTTTTAATCCTTTTAATAGCATTTTATTAATGATTCCATTCTGCTTTTGATTCCAAATCACCCTCCTCAATTGTTAAAGAGTTATTGCAATATGGCAATTTAGATTTTGTAGGCATATCCACTGCCAATGCTGCAGACAAGACAAAAGGGTGTGTGTGTGAGATGAAAAACTCCCAACTTCCCCATGATACGACTGGAACAATGCAAAGAAAAACAACAAGAAGAATCTAAGAGAGAATTTGGGGGAACTGTGTAAGTAGCATGTAAAAACAAGGGAAAAATACATTTCTTTATATATTTTTCTAATTGACTAAGTAGTACCAAATGTAAAGGTACAAACAAAAAACAAATAACTTTATTCCTTACTTTCTTCTATGATAGTATACTCCTACAATCTGACTATCATGTTTAAAAACATTTTCAGTAAAATACGGACAATAAGAATTATTCTCAATTTCAGGTCTTATATTAATAATAATTGTCTAGATCGGGCCCCAACCTGTGAGCTGCGGCCAATTTGCAACCGGGCCATGCATGCAGCCTCATTTGCACAACTGATGGGCGCTGGTGTTCAGAGCCCCACTTGAGCGAGCACCAGCACTCACAATTCAGATCACAATTCAGGGATCACAATTCAGGAATTTGACAACTGGTATACATTTATGATGATTCACAGTCACATAATCACAATTTGCAACCTTCACAGCTGGCTTCCAACAACCAAAGTCAACATGGAAGTCAACAGTAAGTCATAAGTCATGGCCATGTGATCTTGCACTTAATGACTGCAGCCATAACTAATTCCCTAAGTCAGATGTCACTTTACAACAGGGTGGATAAAAATCAATGATTTTTTTTAAAAAATAAAAAAAATCAGATTTTTTTGATTTAAATCGGATTTTTTTGATTTAAATTCAATTTTTTTGATTTTTATTGAATTTATTTTAATAAAAAACTTTTGGGGTAAAAATCTATCGTAGGATAGTTTTCTATTTAAGATACATAAATAATTTAGTTTATTCAGCATGAAATGGAGCTTAGTTATGTAGCACAAGACTGTATATTCTGCAACACTGGGACTATCGGTGAGTCAACAGCGGGTCAAAGGAGTAGCAGAGATGACAGTTGCTCTTTAAAAATTATGATTTAAATCAAGTTGATTTAAATCAAGTCTTTTTACTAGTGATTTAAATCATGATTTAAATCATGATTTAAATCGACTCTATTTAAATCAAATCCACCCTGCTTTACAACCACATTGCTCAGCATTTGTTACAATTTACAATCAGTAAGTGAGATTACTTGTTTCCCTCTGCAGTTTGTCATACATTGTTTTTATTTTAAATGAAATGTTCTCATGATTTAATTAGGGCATCTGTCGGAACCCTGACACATGACCTGGATGACTGAGAATCTCCATAGACTAAAGGTGCTTCAACAAAGTATTGAGTGAATAGTCTGAATACCATTCAGACTGAATGGCCAATATGATATTTGAGTTTTTTTCTTTTTAATAAATTTACAGACATTTCTAAAATTGTTTTCACTTTGTCATTATGGGGTACTGAGTGTAGATTAATGAGAAAAAAATGAATTTCAACAACTGTAAAATCAGGCTAGAGCATAACAAAATTTACAAAATTGACATTGCTTAGCACAATGTAAGCCGTCCTGAGTCTACGGAGAAGAGCGGCATATAAATCAAAATTAAAAAAAAAAAAAAAGTGAAAGGGGTCTGAATACTTTCTGAATGTACTATACCTTGGGGGAGTGCTGACTAAATATAACTGCAACTGAAATGCCTAATACTATTATGTATTAATGTAGTATATTTGGCATGTTTATATATTACACATATTTACTTTTGTTTTTGTAATTTTAATCTATTTTTATATTTATAATTGTTTTTATCTGCATGCATTATTACATAGTAAAATATGTGTAATTATTACTCTGCCACTCAGTTACCTCGAAGTTTGAGATGTGTGGCATATAAATTTAATAAATATATTTGTTACTTCGAACTTACTGCATTTGTAGTTGTCTTCTCAATTTTGGATTTTTTTTCTAAACCTGAATATCACAACATAAATACTGGAAAACAGTCTATTTTAAAACCACTTTCCAACATGCATTACATCTGTCACATCTAGATTAATATCTAATCTTCCTTTGCTACTTCTCTTTATCTGGATGTGCATATAATAAGATGATTATATTTACATTTTTGTCACATTTATCATTTAAATTTATTTATCATTTAAATTTAAGTATTATTACTATATGAAACATTTGATCAAAATAGTTACCTTTACTGTTCAGTGTAAATCATAATTAAATACCTGCCAAAAAAAGAGAGATATTGTATTACTATTGAAAACATACTGCCAGGTACGCATTTTAAAACTAATATACTTTGTTTTATTATGAAATGGAATATACTTAATATGTTCCAAAGGAAGTTATAATCAAATTATACAACATTACATAAGCATTTATTAAATTTCACCACTTTCAACTTGTTTTCAGTGAAATGAAACCTTTGCATACCCATTTTTTAAAAATTAAATTGAATTCTTATGTATTTTTACTATACACTAGTAAGTGAGAGGGAGGAGGAAACAACATTTAGAATTTAAACTTCATATGAATATTTTATATTAAATTACGCTTTGCGTCATTCCATGTCAAGTAGACAGGCGAACAGAATTGCTTACAGACAAAGTTAATTACTGCTCTGTATGCACATTGTTTCTTCAACGATGATACACGGTGAATTTTCTTCTTGTTGTTTTTTTCCTTAATGTCTGCAAACCCATGGCTGATACCTTGCCTGGTATTGGGAATGCCCCCCTAGATGATGGAGTTGCCAATTTTGCTAAATTGGCAAGTGGCTTAATCATCACTAACCAATGCAAGGTAATTAATATACCACAGTTTGTTTTTTTGTTTTTTTTAATTTGATTTATATGCCGCCCTTCTCCGGAGACTCAGGGCGGCTTACAATGCGCTAAGCAATAGCCTTCATTCTTTTGTATATTTATACAAAGTCATCTTATTGCCCCCACAACTGGGTCCTCCATTTACCTACCTTAGAAAGGATGGAAGGCTGAGTCAACCTTGAGCCTTGGCGAGATTCGAACCTGCAGTAATTGCAGGCAGCTGTTCTTAATAACAGGGTGCTTTAGACCACTGTACTACCAAGGCCCTTAAGAGTATCATATACTGAAAGCATGATCAGCATAATAAATTTAGCTGAACTGTGAAATTTTACACCTCTAGCTCATTTATATGTCAAACAGTCTGGTGGTAAAGATAATCTTTTTTAACAAAGCATCCATGTATGTAAATTATGAATGTCTTTGGGCCTTAATTCTGACCAAAATAGGCCTGATCCAAAAGTGAAGTATGGTGAGTTTTGTAGCAGAAATGACGTTCTTTCCAAAGACATAAAAACAAATTAAAAACTACAACATGGAGATATTTGCAACCAAAAAAGGGTGAAAATTTGCATAAACCAGTAATATCATATATTTATGTACGTGTGCCTTTGCAGCTAGTTGGTTGCAAAGACTCTTACTGCAAATCCTGGATGGGCTGGAACCACTGGTCCAGTTATGTCCTAAATCGAAGCATAAGGACTCAAAACAGGCAACACGTTTATTTCATGAAATGTTTCATATACCTTGCTGATCCATAACAAGAGGCAAAATTATATTATGCTTCAAACTCTGCACAGGAACTTAAACCAGGATGTGTGCTAATTCACAAAGTTTTAGCTCTCTGATAAGTTTCAATGGGCTGCAGTCCCTGCACAAATTGGTTACATTGTGTCACCTAGAGCATGGTACATCAAGGGTGGCACCTCTAGCTAGCCACACCCCAACATCTGCCTCGCCTTGTGGTGGCAGCTGTGGCAACCCATCCAACAAGACCCCGCATGTCCCCCAGTCCACTTCTTCCGGCACCGCATGACACCGTACCAGAGCAGGAAGCCGAGTGATGTGCTGATGCCGTGACCGCAAGGCGAGCTGGGGGGGTTGAGCTGCCCGGTGAGGCAGGTGTCGGGGAATGGATGGCTTGGCTCTGGGGGCCCTGAGGTAAGCTGGTGTGGAGCACGTGGGATAGCTCTACCTCCCCTGCCTCACAGCTACAGCACCAGCACTTCGCTCAGCGTCCTGCTCTGGTGCCACGCCACAAGAAGTGAGCCAGCAGTCACATGGGCTCTTGCTGCACATGGCTGTTGGTGTGCTGCCATGAGGCAGTTGTTGGGGCATGGATGGCCTAGCTGTGGGGGCCCTGAGGTAAGCCGGTGTGCAGGTGGGGCAGCTCCATCCCCCTCGCCTCAACTCACCTTGTGTTGGCAGCACCGTGAGCAACCAAACGGAATGGGCAGGCAGCCGGTAGTGCAAACACTTAAGTCAGGGTTATTTTGGGGGTAGGGCCTATATTGGGTGCACAGGCAGAAAACATGCTAGGGCTTATTTCTTGGGATAGGTCTTATTTTTGGGGAAACATGGTATATTGGCCATTGTATCACAATGATTACAGGAAATATTAACATATTTATAAAAATTAGCCCGGGGGAGGGGGGATAAAGTGCATACTTTCAGATATATTATATTACAATTCCCAACAATCTCTTGCCATTAACTAATCAAATGTAAGGGTACTATGTTGCTAGTTCTGGAGTAGATTGTTTTATCCTACATTTAATCATATCTAGTGAAATAGTGAATAATGTTAATATTTTTAATTTTTATATTCCACATTACTTTCAGAATTCTCAACTATTGAATTCAATTATGAATAGTTTTACTATTTAAACAATATGTTATCCCCACTGAGATTTTATATAGCTGTAATCCTATGAAAAATGTCTTAGAAGTGATGCTTTAAATCACGGGTGTCAAACTTGGATCACGTCACATGACAGCATGTTATGTATTGTGATATTTTTTGCCTTTGCAGAGCTGGGGTGGGCATGACCTGCGAGTGATGCATCCGGCCCACGGGCCGCCAGTTTGACACCCCTGCTTTAAACTATACTCATGACTTAATATAAGTCTAGCTGATATGCGTATTTGAAAGCAGGTTGGATAAAAATCAATGATTTTTTTAAAAAAATAAAAAAAAATGGATTTTTTTTATTTGAATCGGATTTTTTTATTTAAATCAGATTTTTTTGATTTTTATTGAATTTATTTTAATAAAAAACTTTTGGGTTAAAAATCTATCGTAAGATAGTTTTCTGTTTAAGATACATAAATAATTTAGTTTATTCAGCATGAAATGGAGCTTAGTTATGTAGCACAAGGCTGTATATTCTGCAACACTGGGACTATCGATGAGTCAACAGCGGGTCAAAGGAGTAGCAGAGATGACAGTTGCTCTTTAAAAATTATGATTTAAATCAAGTCTTTTTACTAGTGATTTAAATCATGATTTAAATCGACTCAATTTAAATCAAATCCACCGTTTAAAAGTCTTGAAAAAAAGGCCATAGTTATTTGAGTCTTATTCAAATAAACCTATAGAAATAATCATACAAAAACTCACCACATACTTGATGCTATTTAAAACTGCAATTTTCCAGTAATCTAGATAGTAGAGGCCACAGATCACTAATATCCAGCAATTGTCTTTTTCCATTATGAAGAAACAATTGTGTACAAACATGTTAGAATTTTGAAATGATTGTGTGAACTGTAATAAAGCTGAACTATGATAAGTCCTATAAGCACTGGAACAATTTGCCAGGGCTGTTGACCATATATCTCCTTAAAAAATAAACCCAGTATCTTCACTGTGCCACTAATAAATATGGAACTTTTGGAAACAGTTCACTGAAACAATATAATAAAATCATAACTATATGTCAAAACATAGGTCATAGTATATATGAAATATTTAATAATGAGCACATTATGATGTGTCAATGAATTCAAACAGATTTAATTCACTTTTACTTAGTGTTTTAAATTGAACTTAGAATATTTAGAATTTAGAATAATTTAGAATTCAAAGCTAAATATTCCGATCAATACTATGAAGAGCAACTTGAGTAGTTGGGTATAATATAGCATAACAAATTCATTACATCCAACTGAGAACTATAAAAATGCAAGATTTACAGAGCAAAAGTACATACTATGTGTCCTCTTTTGAGTGGATCTATATAGTCTATGGGCTTGGGGTAAAAAAACCCTGTATCACTGTATCTTTAATTACAGTCTTCATGGGTTTGGTTTTGTTGAAAACAAAAGTCAGGGTAGTTCTTTACTCTTTGAGTTTATAATTAAAAATTGCTTCTATTCTCCTTTTAAAATATTGTAAATACAGTAAATACAGTTTACAATTTTTTATCTTGCTAAAGAATTTTTTTTTTTTTTAAATCTGATTGTTTTCATAATCAGCTAAAAAGGTTATTTTGCTCTCTTACCCACCTAGACACAGCTCATGTCACCTAGGCCAGTTTTTACACTTAACTGCACAAATAGGAGGAAATAATACTTCTTTAAACTCAATTTAATCAAAATAAAAACAGGCAGAGCAGCAAACTAAGTAGCTTGATTATCTCTTTGGGGAGGGGGGGCACGGATTTTCCACATGAAAAATGCAACAAAGAGGACATACATAAGTTGTTGAACCGTCCTGACAGTCGAGTGATTTTAATCAGTTTGGCTTATTTGCCCCAGGGATAACTTGGTCATGCGCCAACCGAGAAGTACAGAAGGGAAGCAATTTCCCAACAAAACCGCCGTCTCCTTCTGATCACGGGACTTTTAATCATGCCACTGGAAGGGCATCTTAGAAGGACAACTTTCTCCCTGTAAGTTAAAAAAAGGGAGAGGGGTAATTGTGCGGGATAAGATACTGCTACCTGCCCCCGAAGGCTTTGTTTCCTCAAGTTTCACGCTAGGAAACCCTACAGCCAGGACCATTTGCAAGAGGCTCTGCAGCCCCCAACTGCCGAGGCGGGCATTTTTCGAGTGTCCATACAAGCAACGTTGTCTTTAGCACCTCCCTCTTGCACCAAGGAGCGACCAAGAGCCACTCTCAATCGGACCCTCAGAAAACCTTTCCTAAAGAACCGATGGGAGACGAGGGAAACATCGCTAATGCCTCCTCCCCATCTACTGTAAGCGGCCATGAAAAGCGCAAGCCGACGCCCGGAGTCCTCAGGGCCAGGAACCGCACCCCGGAAGAACTGGGTTCTTTCTTGAGCCCATCCATGGTAAAAGGCCAGAGATGGGGCGCGCTCACCTGTCAAGAAAGCGGAGAGCCGAAAATTGGCCCGGAGCACTTGCGGCCACCGCAACAGAGAGGAAGGGAGAGAGCTTGAGAGGGAAATAACATGGCCGGGGCTGCGCTATGAGGGCGGAATCTGGCCCTCACGTGATATCAGACGAGGACAGCCTCGCCTCCCCGATTCTCGGCCCAACTGAGCGGAAGGGAGGCTGTTGCTAGGCTACGAGACCTCGTCTCCCCTAGACTCGCGGTTCTAATTGGAGATTGTCTGCCCCGTCCCGCCTCTACGTGTGTCCGTTCGGCTTCCTGGGCCCCTGGAAAACAGCGAAGCTACTACAGTTCGTTCCTGTTTGAAAATTTCGCTGAAGAACAAGTTAGTTAGTCTTCCTCCAACTCTTTTGTTTTCTGCAGGTCTAGTCTATAAAGTATTTTCTTGGGTTCTGACATTTTATGCCTTTGAATTATGCTACTTGGACAAGATTATTAAGAACCAGGCCATCAATATGCTTGATGAAATAGATCCAAAGTAATCACTGGAAGCCTTAATAATGAAACTAAACTTTACAAAAATGAACGCATAATTGTTTTTCCAAGGAGATCCTAATGTTAGTAAATAAATTCATTGAAATGCAATAAAAAGAGACCTGCAGGATATAAGGTATCTAGTTGCTATCACTATGGATTTATAAAACAATATTTAGTGAAATGAGGCAAATCTCTTCGGAAAAATACCACTTTTCCATTGCAACTTGTAGTGTGAAGTCATTGGGCAAATTTCAGCTATGTATGAAGTAGCCCTGTTCTCTATCCTTAGTACTGAAGAAGACAGAGCACAAAGGTTTGGTCTAGCACACGAACTGTGCTGAATGTTCCATCAAAATGGTTATCAATAAAATACCTAATCATCCACATTTTCAAGAGATGTGTTTTGCCTCACATGCTTATGGAACAATATAGATTTTTTTAAAAAGCCATTTGTAATGCACACTAAACTGAGTTTGTTGTGATGTTAAGAGATATATTACTTGGAGATGTAAACTTACACTATTATACACAATCAATGCTGTGTCGTTTATTTACAGCCATAATAATTTGCAGCAAATGACAAGACTATATGATTGAACAAAGAGGATGAATCTGAAATGTACCTAAGACCAATATACTTGATAAGAAAAATGCAGTGAACAATTAATAGTCTAAAAATTAAAGCAAGTAGATAAATACCTCTACCTTAGCAGAATGCTTACAAATGCTGGGGGAGTGGCAGCAGATGCTGGAACAAAGATAACAAGTAGTTTGAATGAAGTGTGTGTCAAAAATAAAATGACCAGATATATAAGACAGTGAGTACTGGTTATATCAGGAAAGTCATAAGATCAATGTAGTGTGTGATAAGAAAATATGGGTCAAGAATGAATGGGTGCTGCATGAATATACTGTATATTGAATACAAAATTGAACAATAATACAAAATAAGAACATAAAGGCAATTTGGTCACATCAGTGGTGGGTTGCTACTGGTTTGCCCTGGTTCGGGCGAACTGGTAGCAGCGGTGGTGGGAGGCTCCGCCCACCCACCCGGACGTCATCATACACTCTGCGCATGCACAGAAGCTTCTGTGCATGCACAGAAGCGGCATGCAAGCGAGTGAACCAGTAGCAAAGGTAAGTGAAACCCACCACAGGTCACATGGGAAAAATGAAGGAGGAATTAATCATAAATATGTAACTAGTTAAGAGTAAAGGAAGATTGAGGAAGTTGTGAATAGATGGGTTGATGGGATTCTTCAGAAAGAGTAATGTTTTAAGAACAAAATGTAATGAAGAAATAGAAGTATAAATATTGATATTGAACTAAATTCAGTTTTTATTATTTCAAACTGGATAGACAGTTTGGTCTAATGATTAAAGCACAGGGCTAGAAAGCAAGAGACTGAGTTCAAGTTCTGCCTTTGGCTGTGGAAGCCACCTGGATGACCTTGGGCCAGTCACTCTCAATCCAACTCTTCTCACAGGGTTGGTGTGGGGAAAATAGGAGGAAGAAAGTGTGTTTAAGATGTTCGCCACTTTGTGTTATTTGTAAAAATAATAAAGATGGGAAATAAATAATATTGAATTTTTTTCCCTTATTTTGTTTGGCTTGTTATTTTTCATTTCTTTTCTGAACTTTACATAATGTTATCTCAGAAGAGATTAGTATGATGGGTATACATGCATATATGCACATTTTTGGATTAGGCAATAAACTGTATAACACAAATACCTAAGTCATAATAAATGCTTTAGTCTTTAAGGTGCTTCAATAGTTTATTAATCTTCCAGAAATAAAAAACTATAATTTTAATGAATATTGGCTTTATTTAATTTATCAACTATTTTTTAAAAAAATATCTTTTTTTAGTATTTAGTAACTACCCTGTTTCCCCCAAAATAAGACATTCCCTGATAATAAGCCCAATCGGGCTTTTGAGTGCATGGCAATAAGGCCAAGCACTTATTTTAGGGTTCAAAAAAATATAAGACAGGGTCTTATTTTCGTGGAAACACGGTAGTTACATTGGCAGGATTAAAATACATTAGTGTAAAAGCTTAGAACAAAAGATGAATCCAATAAGGAACACCCAGAACCACCATACTGAGTAAATCTAGAAATCAAACAATAAATCTGTATTAATTATAAAGTTTGATGGTTTAGAATAAAATTGATCTAATCCATCATTCTCCACAAAAACCACAGCACTGAAGACTACTGTGTGACTGACTAGAAACTTGGCAGGTAGCTATTGTCAGCAAATTTAGTGTAAGAAATAATAAAACACTGCTTAATACAGCTGGCATCTGGCTGCTCTAGGAAAAGGTACTTCCTTAGTCCTCTGGACTCAAGTCTTTAAAAAATTAAGAAACTTGCACATTCAATTAGTTCAGGAAACTAATAGGTAGTCAATAAAGCTGTTTTAATATTAGTATGATATACGTTGAGCTATATTATCATAAAATACATTTATTATTTGCCCTCAGCGGTGTGATGCTAGTTCGCCTCCTCGTGGTGCACCCTGGATAGCATGGTAGTGAACCAAACGACTAGCAACAATTGGCAGCCAAACTACATTGAAGAATTGGCTGTTAATGACAGTTGGCAGCCAGACATCTTTTGTAAAACTCCTGGCTCTCTATATACATGGCAATGGATAAACAACTATAAGTCCATGTATTTGCCATACACTAAATAAATAAATTTGCCCTCAACTTGAACTGAAATCATACAGATCAACTATGCACATTTCAAAAAACTACACTGCCTTCATATCAAGGACATTGTGTGTGTGTGTGAAAGAGAGGGAGTGAGGGAAGGCAGGAGGGAGAGAGATCTTTATTATCAAGGACACCTCATGACGTCTCTTGGGTCCTCTCATGAGAACTACCAAAGATCAAAGAATTTCAAGAATAATAGTCAGGAAACTTCATTCCTAGAGATTTAACAACTACAATTTAAGTCTTCAGATGAATGTAAAAAGTTACTAGCTTAATAATGCTTTTAAAATATCCTATTATCTGTAAGTTGCATGATATTGATACTATAGTAATGCTGATTTGTTATTACGAACTGGCCTGAGTAATACTCTGCTTTCTAAACAATTTCCAACATTTTATAATCATTTGTTCAATAATTCACATCCACATTTTATTACAGTACAAAACCATTTAAGCATTTTCACTACTTCCACATTCAAATATTTGCTCTGGGTTACCTTCATATTTTATATTTACTTCTAAGTAATCATAAACAGATCCATCTGCTATGGTACCACTGCTCTCCACATTTATTACAAATCACATAAGTCATCATTTGTTCATCTGGATTTGTATTCTGCACCCAACCAGGAAGGAAAAGGGCTCCCCTTGCAATGACAGTAATAGTTGTTGATTTCATACTGGCGGGCTCCTCATGTATGGTCCAGATTAGAAAAAACACAGGACAAGTGTTTTCTCGGGATGAGAGAGCAGCAAACAAAAGGCTACAATCTCTTTTATTAGGTACCAAAATACAGCGTCATCAGAAGGCGTTATTATGACTACACATCTCATATTACGTACAAGAGATGGGAAAACAATAGTAATGATGCAAAGCGGAACTTTAACTCTGGCTTTTTACAATTCTCAGATATTATTAGGCGAGAGGCCCATCTCCGTTATCTGCTTCTCAGGAATGTGATTCTCAGGAAGGAGATAAGAGATATTTTTACTTTGTATCCCAGGATGTTTATACAAGGAGATATCTTTACTTTTGCAGGCACATCCTATGTTAAAAACAATGAGAGAATGAATAGGGCCCTTCATATAGTATCCATGTGAACCCGCTTTTCATTGTCTGGTTATTTCGGTGCTAAGCTCCATACAAGTGTCCAACCAGTTAAACTGGTTTAAACATGTTTTATGGCCACCGCATTCCCACATTTCCTCTGTTTTTGTTTTTTGCAACTAGGTTCAGCTGTATTGTTATTATGATGTTCTCTTTATGCCTGGGAAACATGTCTATCATCATAGCAAACAAAGCAGGAATATATTGAATACATACAAAAATAAGCAAAGCAATAAGAAAGGCATACAAATGGTTATACATGTTATTTTAGTTAGTTTCTTAAGTCATAGGGAGATTGTCTCCTTTATTCCCCTGATCCCATTACCACATATGAATCTAACTCAGAATCTGTAAGTTCTTCCATAGGGCAGGGACCAAGTTGATCAAGAAGATGTTCTGTCAAAGCTAGTTCCTTCTCAACTTGAATCTCTTTTACCGCTCTGATAGATAATTGTCTAATGATTGGTATCACACATGGGATGAACGTTAAACCAGCTATTGCGCATATGAACAAAAATATCATTTGCTTAATCCATCCGGATCCAGGCACCCAAGAAAACCACATGTCAGGAGTTTGTAACCTCTGAGTTATCTTGGAAGCCCTATCTTGCAAGTCCCGAGCACCTCCTCTGACCACACCTGATTTGTTCCTCCAGTTCCAGAAGGGCTTTGGTTTCACTTTTCAGGACGTCCTTCCTATTGGAGGGAATAAAACCTTTGCACATTTGCAGAAGGGAGGGGAGACATAGGATGCAGCAACAAAGCAAAACAAGCAGTACAATTATAGGTACAATATTTGGCATAACTGATTTCAACCAAGAACCATCCGGGAGCCATGACCAAAGAGCAGTCCAGGTGTCAATGGCGCCAGATCCATTGGATGATAAGGGATTGTTTTTTGATCAAGTTTTCCATATGTTCTATGGTGTGAGTGATGTTATACTGATAATCAGATACATAGGTACAACAACGTGAATGTATAAGGGCACAATCGCCTCCTTTAGCTAAGGCATATCGGTTTTGTAAAACTACCTCTCTGATTTCAGCCAGTTCTTTATTCATCAGCTTCAGCACCTTGATAGTCTCGTTGAACATATATACTGTCCAGTTATTTAATAAATGAAGATCCCGATAGTTCATTGCCACCCAAGATTGGGCAAGATGCCTCTGGATATCTGAGTTTTTAATGAGCCACCTGGTGTCAGTGGTGGGTGTGGTTTAGCAAATAGGAGTAGTGGAGTTTGTCCGATTAGCAGCTATTTGAATGTCTTTTACTGTCCCATCATGATTGAATGTAGAGGCTGCTGACATGAAGGATCATGAGATGTAGGGGCAATAGATGCAAGATCGTGACTTAATTCCAGAATCCATGATATATAGTCTCTTTTATGTAATTGTTACAGAGGCCCATTGTCCTTATCCACTCCCCCCTCAGCTGGAAATGTCAATATGGGAACCTTAGGTGGTGGAGTAGACTTAGGTAGAAAGTAAGGACCTTGTGCATAGACAATGCGTTTGTGGCAGGAGCGTTCTTACATGGTCACTTGAGAGTCCCAAAGCTAACAATGTCCAAGGCCATAAACAAATCATAGTCACTTATACGTGTGAAACAAAATTACTAGCAAAATCAAAAAAACAATTCTGCTAACATTAGTATGTGTAAGAAAGTGTTAAAATGTATATGTACAATGTGAAGGTAGTTTCCTCCTGATGAATCTTCCGCTGTGCGCAGGGGACCAACTTCCGGTGTAGTTCTGCAAAGCTGATGGTCACCACCTTGCGTTAAGAGTCTGTTGCCGGGAGGACTCAGCAAGATGTTTTTTCTCTTAAATCTCAACACCAGGGGTTTCTCCTTCTTTTTGTTGTAAATGATATGGTCTTACGTGTCTTTTGGGGATCCAAATGATGCAATCGTTATGCTGGACAGCAGCGTATCCATGGCCCCAGGTAATAAGGTCAGCAGGTCCTCTCCATGCAGGATCAGGTTGTTGGTGGAAATAGACCTTTGGTTTTAGGATAGCTAATGGATAAGCAGAAAAATGACGGGTCGCAGCCGATGTGGGAGGCTGTCCAGTCAGGTTAAGGAAGTTCAAAGTACATAAGCAAAGATTGAGTTTGTTTTGCATGGCTGGGAGGCCGAGGCATTTTTCCTCTTTCAATTTTATAAGCCAAATTTGTGTGTGATGGACCACTTGTTACAAAAGTCTGCAAAGGCAGTACTGGTGTACACAGGTCTATTGTCAGTTTTAAGTTCAATTGGGCGTCCCATCGATGCAGAAGTCCGAATACAATGATTTATTACATGTTTGGTTGCTTCCTCCCTTTTTGGGAATGCCAATAATAAATCCTGAATAAGTATCCAAGGAAACATGCAAATATTTCCATGGGGCAAAGGATGGGTACTGAGTTACATCCATTTGCCAAATTTCACAAGCTTTTAGTCCTCTAGGGTAACACCCATAGGGATAGAATGAGCTTGTTGACTACAGGTAGGACATTGTTGTATGATGGCAGTCACTTCAGCTGCCATGAAACCAAATTGTTTCGCTAATGCTTTTTATTTTGATGAAAATAGGCATGACTGTCCCATGGTGTGATGGAAGATATAACCATGAGCGCAGTTGCAGCTTTGTCATTTCCCTCTTCCAATCTCTGTCTCCGCTACCCACAATATCTATAACCTTCCAATAAACAAATCTCCTTATAACACTAAACATTCAAGTCCTTCTCTCACTGCCATTCTGACTTCCAAGCCAGCCCGTCTGTGCAAACCAACTTTCTCTTAAACAATTCAACTCCTTCTCTGCACCAATATCTGATTGTCCTTCTAAATCTCCTTGTAAACTAGCATACTTCCAAAAGTCAACTTTCTGCTTTCCTTCACTAACTCTCTCTTACATTCCCTATAACACTGGGTTCTTTGCATACCAGTCTTTATTCAAAATAGCACAATTATCTATTCACAGCCTACAATATCCAGTCAATCCTAAAAATTTCCTCAACTCTTCAGGTGTTACTTCTTTCATTAATTAAATGTCCTAAGTATTTTATCTCTCTGTCTACATATTGTAATTTCTAACTCATCTCTGTGATAATTCCTAAAAATGGCAGCAGTTTTTGCTGCTGACAAACAAAAAAAAAAAACAAATAAACAACAGACAAACAAAGAACAAACATGCCATTTGTTAAGTATGCAAAATGCATGTAGACATAAAAACAATAAGGAGTATTTTGAGTCAATGCTCTGAAATAGAATTGGGTATGAAAGTATTTAAAACGTCAAAAATTTCCAGAAGGAAAAAGAAGGTATTTCATTCTGAGCCAAGACAGTGCTTTGCAAAGGCAGGTATCAGATATCACCCTTCACCCCCGCCTTTCTCTGGCTCGTTCTTTGAGAGAAAAAAAATGGTTAAAAGTACATAGTAGCCCCCCCCCTCTTTCGTGCCTCTTATCTCCCAGGGAAAAAAAGGAGGGGGTGAGGGAAAGGAAAACTTTTTTTAAAACAGACCAAGCCTCCCTTCTCCTCGGAGGGCAGGGAGAGAAAAGAAAAAAGGTGCTTATACACAAAATTACATTTCATTTCATGCAATCCAATACACACCCATTCACATCTGTACTGCAATCAGACCTTTTGTATAATACATCCTTCATGCGAATCAGTCATTCAAATTATTTCAATGAACTAGTTTATTCCCAAAACAGTGAAAAAATTCAGGCAACAGTCATAATCACAAAAGGTGATATGGGCCCATAACCATTGCCCGGTTTTCCACAGTTTCAAGTTCAAACCCAGTCAATTTTTTGCTGGCCAGCCAAGCATATCAATTCCACACACTATCATTATAGATGTACATCAACAAAATATTTTTAAACAGAAATCACTTCAAGTTGATTAGTTCAAATTATCTGAGTCTTCCCATTTAGACAGGCTCTAATTTTATTTCCTGCTAAACCCCGGGTGGGAAGAACAATAAACAATTTATTTATTTATTTATTTATTTTTTCAGCCTGAGAAACATATTGAGAGTCAGAGATCAAATTAAAAGCTTGTTGAGAAAAAGTGTGAAAGCTAAGATAGTCGCAGACAATTAGTGTAAGATTCTTTCCAGACGTCGTCATGAGTATCCTTGTAAGCAATGGCTCCTCTGGAGAAAATCATTAAGCAAGTAAACCTAGGATCTTTAGGCAAATGATATGAAATACAGTTTACATAGTCAGTTAGAGCACACTGAAAAGATGAATCATTCCGAAGACAAAAGTAAAAGTCAGATTTTGAGATAGAAAGAATAATATTTATTAGATCAGTTCCATTTCTTCAACAGTCTGGATTACGTCCCAAGGTTATAATTTCAGCAATAGCTTAAATAAAGGGTAAAACATTTTTAGATGGTAATGAGACAAATAAAGCAATGTACTTTTTACTGTTCTAAAACAGAATTAAATCTCCTGGCTTTTTTCTTTTAGTCAATAACTCAAATAATGGACTAAGTAAATGCATAGGTAAAGAGAAATATGAGCAGTCCCAATTAATAGTACCCAGTAATTGTTGCAAATTTAACTTTGGGTAACTTTAAAAGCCGGAGCAGAAAGAGATTGCACATACAGATAAGGAGCTGTATTTTCTCTGGGGCAATGTGCAATTCATTTACACATAAATCATTTTGTATTTTCAAAAAGCCAATTAGGTTGTATTTTTTGTGCTCCAATTAAAATGTCATCTATACGATGATAACCAGGGTTTTGAGGGCTAGATGTTACAGACATGCCCCCACTTTTTGGATTTTTACACTTTTCCTTGAGGTTTTGCTGTGAGATGATAAAGCAATTACTAACAAATTAGTTTTATACGATGTTCCTATATCCTGACACACCAGAAGAAACTTGCAAAGTTGCAGCCGGCAGACACACAGAAAGCATTTCAGCAATTTATTCTATCCATCCCCCTTTTTTTGTCTAACTGTTTCTTTAAATTCTGCTTAGTGGGGGTGTAACTGACTCCTTCAGAATGAGCTGATGTTTAATTTCATGCCGTGCGTCTGCGTGGGTGATTTAACGTGAGAGCAATCTCTCAACAAAGTCTGAAAAGGAACTATTAACAGTGTCCTGAAGGCTTTTTTATTTATTTATTTTTAATGTATCATAAAACACTCTATAACTAATCTCCAGAGTGCAAAAAATTTTTTCAGGGCTGGGGAGGTTTGTGGAGGCATGTTCCCATCTGCTTCCACATATTCACTTTTAAAGAGCCCTTTTATTGCCAAAAGTATTTTAGAAGGTAAATCAAATTCTTTTCATGGGCAGGACTTTCCCGTTATCTTTTTAAAACAATAATTGAGGACTTGGCCAATTCTCTAAGTTTGTGGAGGTACGTAACCTGGGAGAACTAGAGAATTCTGCCCCCATACTCACGATTTATGGGAGGGTGCTTCGTTCGCAGACGACCGGCCCTGGTTTGCAGAGGCTCTTCCAGCCGAATGAGTATGAGGGTGCCAAGAGACGTGCTCGATCCATGAATCACGTCGGGGTCACCAGATGTTGATTTCATACTGGCGGGCTCCTCATGTATGGTCCAGATTAGAAAAAACACAGGACAAGTGTTTTCTCGGGATGAGAGAGCAGCAAACAAAAGGCTACAATCTCTTTTATTAGGTACCAAAATACAGCGTCATCAGAAGGCGTTATTATGACTACACATCTCATATTACGTACAAGAGATGGGAAAACAATAGTAATGATGCAAAGCGGAACTTTAACTCTGGCTTTTTACAATTCTCAGATATTATTAGGCGAGAGGCCCATCTCCGTTATCTGCTTCTCAGGAATGTGATTCTCAGGAAGGAGATAAGAGATATTTTTACTTTGTATCCCAGGATGTTTATACAAGGAGATATCTTTACTTTTGCAGGCACATCCTATGTTAAAAACAATGAGAGAATGAATAGGGCCCTTCATATAGTATCCATGTGAACCCGCTTTTCATTGTCTGGTTATTTCGGTGCTAAGCTCCATACAAGTGTCCAACCAGTTAAACTGGTTTAAACATGTTTTATGGCCACCGCATTCCCACAAATAGTGCAATCATATTTTTCACAGCGCTTACATTTTATTTTGCTTGTATGTGTACCACTGATATTTTGGGGGAGCTGATGTTCCAGAACAGATGACTCTGTAAATGAAGTCCTGAGCTCTTTCAGTTCATCATGTGCCATTTCCATCACAGACATATCAGCAAATGTTTTGGGATTAAGAGCCCCTGAAAGCAAGTTAGTCTTTAAATGAAAATTTTTAGGATTTTTCAGGTTTAAAACTTTGCTCCTGATACAGTTTTTGTATTTTCTATTATTTTTTACATACATTGCAAAAATGTGCTGTTCAATTTCTTCTGCTAGTTTGTGATGCTTTTCATTTTGTTCATTGCTTGTTGAAGAATCATGCAAAGCTTTGTTAAGAAGTTCTACGCATTTAGACCTTAGAGATGTAATGGGATCCTCAGATGGGTTTATTTTGCTATCCAAGCATGAGACTCTCAGATGTTCTGATTGAATTGCATAATCCTCTTGCACATTACTTCTAACAGCTTTTGAACTCTTTTCTGATGGCAGGCAATTGTTGGAACTGACAGAATCTACTTTTTCAAGCTGACCTTTTTCACAGAAGTTTCTATTCTTCAAGACTATCTGATCATTCTTAAAAGATACTTCCATATTACTGAGTCCTGGTTTAATATGCATTGATTGGTATTTTTTATAAAGTGTTTTCCATTTTGACAATAAATGCTTAGATTTGTTTTTCAGTACTACAGAAGGACAGTTCTTGAGGATTTGGAAAACAGCTTTGGCAATATCAGTCTCTTGGAGATTATTTATAGTCATATCAACAGTTTCAAGATATTCAAGATGACTGCCAATATCTTGGTAATTTTTTTTATGCAGTAGATTCTCTATACAACCAGCTGTAATCATGATAATGCTTCTGTTAGACATTGCAAATTCTGAAATAAAAGTAGCAAAAGCATTTTTTAAACTACAGTGCACCATATAATTTTGCATGGAGAGTAAAGTATGGTATAACAAGACAACTGGTTCAAACAATTCTTCATATTTGAATATTTACCTCTCCCTGCCCCCCTCCCCCCCTCTCCCTCTGTCTCTGTGTGTGTATATATAAATGTATTTTTTCTTTTTCTGGTTACTTTCCCAAGACAAATCTGGTTCATTTTCCTTTTGTTTTTTGCAGGTTTTTCTGATAATGGGCAAAGTGCCTTTATATAATTTGTTCCAACGTTCTGTTGGGCTGGAAATAATGAAAAGGAAATTTAAAGTTCCTAATATTGGACCACAAATATTTGTGTATAAACATTTATTTACACTTTACAGTTTTCCTTCAAGTTTTACTATAAAACAGATTATTTTTTTATTTTTTAAAGCAGCTGTTATTTAATATTTTTGAACAATCAATAGTTGGGAACAATTTAGTTGTGAGATAGGGAGAGCTTGGATTTCACTTGGTAGGGTTGTACCAAATATATACCAGTACAATATGGAAAATATTAGAATTTTCTATTTTTTCCCTTGGGTTTGGCCAGTTGTTTTTTCTTTATACCTATACTAAGCATATCTGAACAGTTACACTGCAGGTTATTTGCATTTCTCATCATCAGAATTTTGGGAGGCATAAAATGAGGCTCTTCTCTAATACAGAGCACTCTGAGTTTTTTTCACAACTTCTTGAATGATTAGACTCTTCTTCTTTTATACCACACATGAAAATATGGCAAAACTTACATATCCCTCTAAAACAGTGTTTCTCAACCTTAGCCATTTTAAGACGTATGGACTTCAACTATAAGAATATCTGGGAGAATTTTGGAAGTTGAAGTCCACACATCTTCAAATGGCTAAATTTGAGAAGTATGCTCTAAAATATGGCTTTCCTAATCACTATTTAATGAATAAGCCACAAGTAGTTGGTTTTTAGCTAAGCCTAGATTTGTAACGTGATGCCTCAAACTAGCAAACCAAAAAGTGTATCACATATTGCATGAATGCGGCTCATCCTCACTACACAAAACAGCCTTCAGCTTTGAGCTACAATTCCCATCACTTTCAGTGAACATTGCTCATGGTAGTTAGAAATGATGGAAATTTTAGTTAATGATGTTTGGGAGTGGCAGCTTATAATTATCCTTAACGTTTAGCATGAACTTACAAAACGAGGAAAATATGAAACGGAAAAAATTCTACTATACAGAGTGCAACTTCTATACAGGTTTGAGCCCGAAACACATTAGGAGAGACAGAAGATGCAGATACAAGGGGTACCAACAGAAATGGTTTTTCTAAATTAAGTATTGCCAAAAAGAAAAAAAAAGAAAATCCACCTGATGCGATTTCCATAGAGTTTACACGAGCTCTTCGTTTGAAAACGCTGCTGCTATTGCAGCTAATATCCACATTTTTGTCATATGGCTTAAGGTTTATCTGGCTAAACTACATAATAGTATCCTGCTAAGTATACAAATAGTTTATTTTTAAAAGATTTCCCCGAAGCGAAGTAACAAGATAGGGCGCCCTCCTGTGGTGTCACCCAAGGTTCAGGGGGCGCTTTCTTCCCCACCCAAGACGAACCCCACCAGGCATTGGTTCTTTCTCACCTGAGACTCCCAACAAGTCCGGTGCAGGGGTTCCGCCCTTCCAGCCTCCCTTCAGAAAACGTAAAATGCGCGCGCCTCTATACCCTCATTGCGAACGAGCGGCTTCTCTCTCTGGCTCAGCCCTAACTGCAGCGCCCTCTGGAGGTGCGGACAAGCTGTCGCAATTCCAAGAGAGTACAGCCAATGCTGAGAAGTATGGGAGTTGAAGTTTTTATATTTGGAGACTGAGGAAGGCTATATTGTATGGTACGCTATTTGTGATTTCTTCGAGGTTGCGGTATTTGTGGGATTCTAGCAGCGCAAAGTAAATATTCAGAAATAATTCAAATTAATTTTGGTGCTGCTTAGTTCCATTGACTGTTAAAGACGTGTTCACCTGGAACACACTCTACATTGTCTACAATGAAGTTGCCAACTGCATTTTAGCCTTATGCAAATTCATCTGTTATGATCAATTGGATTCTTGTAAATGAATGTAAATCCACAAAACTGAATTAGTAAACATTGGGTCTAAGAAGTCTAATTTATAATTTATTTTTCCAGTTAACTAGACACAAGAACAGTTTTTTCCTGAATGCCATCACTCTGCTAAACAAATAATTCCCTCAACACTGTCAAACTATTTACTAAGTCTGCACTACTATTAATCTTCTCATCATTCCCATCACCTATCTCTTCCCACTTATGACTGTATGACTGTAACCTTGTTGCTGGTATCCTTACGATTTATATTGATATTGTTTCCTGATTGCTTATTTGTAACCTATGACTATCATTAAGTGTTGTACCTTATGATTCTTGATGAACATATCTTTTATTTTATGTACACTGAGAGCATATGCACCAAGACAAATTCCTTGTGTGTCCAATCGCACTTGGCCAAGAAAAATTCTATTTTATTCTATTCTAGAAATATTAAAATGTTTACCATCATATACTGGACTTGAAAAGGAAATATACCCTATCATTCAGCCTCCCAAAAAGAGGTTTACATTAAAAATACAAATTTACTAAAGAAAGAAAAATAAAATACTTGCTACCCTTTATATACATGAGAACACACTGAAGTCAATCGGTATGTGTATTTGGCAGTATATTCAAGATAATTTAATGGAATTGCGGCTAAGAAACAATTCATAGGCTTCAAGGCATATTAAAGGGTTTACAAGATGTACATACAACATTTGGCTCAATATAAAAATAATATGCAACATAAAATAAATTTAAAAGTACAGTATTTGCTGTTTTAGTAAACTATTGTTTTCCTCCCCAGAAGTTTGCTTTGGCATCTTTATTTCTATTTCAGTTTAAGAAACTCTTTATCTCTGGCTTATTCTGAAGAACACTTTGCACAGTATTTTTTAGTTATTCATACATGCTTATTCATACATATTCATACATACACATACATTCATAATTATTCATAAATTTTGTTATGGCTTATATTGCTGCCTTTGCATTTTGTCTTCACTTTCTGCTGCCTTCTGCTAGTGCAGGTTTCATATAACCTTCAGTTTTAATTTCCATTGGGGTAAATGGATCTTCAACATGCTTTAGGTATTATATGTAACATAGTGAAGCCCTTTGTATAAATATCACTTTAATGATATATTTTTTAACTCTTTAAATATCATTTTAGTTGAGCAGCTTCTTTTTAACTACATGAATAGGTCTATGTAATTTTTCTCAGCAACAACACATGAACTTCCAAGATTTTTTTTATAACTTCTCCAATCTGCTGGCTACCCTATACACTCACATCTATGGTAGGTCTCCAGAATTTATACCCAGTTTCAACTGCTACTTTTAGTGGCAGTAGTAGTGGACTGAACTAAGTAGTTTCAGTCTTTCCGTGGAGTTGATTTTGTGGTCTGGACTACCTAGTGGGGCTTTCAACAATCTATCTTCAAAACCTGTCAACTTATAGAAAAAAGTCTGATGCACTGCCTGTATTTCTTTATGTGCCAAATCACCTCTTCTGAATTTTTTTAAAAAACACATAATCCTTATTAGATACTCATTTAAAGGCATACATGGCAACATTTTATTTTCAACTGAACTATTCTAGTGCCTCATTTTTCACAGAACAAAATAAATATGGCTTGTTTCATATAGCCAATATTTCAATTTCAATTTCAAATTCATTTTGATGATCTTTTGATATCTCTTCTTTCTATACCGAATTATAAGAGAAGGATGATCGAGCTAAAACCTACTAATGATCACAAGAGGGTAGCATTGGATATATTTTGCAACTACTACCTTGATCCAAAAACAAACTCCTTCCCTAATATGTATTAGTAAAGTCAGATATGTATGTAAAATGTGAAAAAATATAAACAATAGCAAAGAACATTGGAATGGGATATTTTACTTATTTATCAAATTCGTACGGCTAATCAATTCATAAGAAGTAATCTGGGCAGCATACAACAATCCATCCTCAAGCACAGCACAATGAAGACTAAGCACATAAAATATGCTTCAAATGACTCCTTCCTGTCTTCCACTTCCTTCCTGTCTGATTTTATCTGGTTCTAGCATGTTTTATCTACTGGTGCTGTTTTATCTGCTCTCCTAGTGCTTGCTATCCTTCTTATATTCACAGATTACTTATGCTTAATTAAATTTATTCAAATTTATTCAACCAATTCAATTATCTGGCTTGCTTGATGCATTGAACATTAATCACACTGATAAGGTTCACATAACACAAGAGGACATGCCATATAAAGGCAGCAAGCAGATGTTTTAAGTTCCCCATTTTTCTTATTTATTTATTTATTTATTTTATTTGTCAAGAACGTATTTGGTAATAAGAATAAGCATGGATTGGATACATAAAATAGATACAAATAGAAGAAACATTAGGACAGGGTCCATAGGCACGCTGGTGCTCTTATGCACACCCCTTACAGACCTCTTAGGAATGAGGTTAGGTCAACAGTAGACAGTCTTAGGTTAAAATTTTGGGGGTATGGGGATGAAACCACAGAGTCAGGTAGTGCATTCCAGGCATTGACCACTCTGTTGCTGAAGTCATATTTTCTGCAATCAAGTTTGGTGCGGTTTACCTTAAATTTGTATCTATTGTGTGCTTGTGTATTGTTGTGGTTGAAGCTGAAATAGTCATTGACAGGTAGAACATTGTAGCAGATAATGTTATGAGCTATGCTTAGGTCATACCGAAGGCGGCATAGTTCTAAGTTTTCTAAGCCCAGAATTTCAAGTCGGGTGGCATAAGGTATTTTGTTGTGAGCAGAGGAGTGGAGGACTCTTTGTGAAATATTTCTCGACACGTTCAATTGTATTAATGTCCGATATGCAGTGCGGGTTCCAGACAGATGAGCTATATTCGAGAATTGGTCTAGCAAATGTTTTGTATGCTCTGGTTAGTAGTATGATATTACTGGAGAAGAAGCTACGCAAGATTAAGTTTACAACTCGTAATGCCTTTTTGGCGATGTTGTTACAGTGGGCTTTGGAACTTAGATCATAGGATAGGATAGGATAGGATAGGATAGGATAGGATAGGATAGGATAGGATAGGATAGGATAGGATAGGATAGGATAGGATAGGATGTCAGTCAAACACCATTGCCCAACTAAAGCAATGACAGAGGTGGGCAGGAGGAGTCTAGCTGGTATGCGCCCTTGATAGACAATATTAACAGCAAGATTGCTAACAGATGGCTATGAAACACTTACATTCAATAGGCTCAGTGTGAAGAAGGAAGAATAATTTACTAACCCCCCCCCCCCATGCTTCAATCATTCAAAAAATAGATTAGTCTACAATAACTTTTATAACTGTTCTACCCACAAACAAGAGTGGACATAAGTAGGATATATTTGAATTAATAACCCTATTGTGCAACATTTATATAAGATATAAAATAGTCCCATCTATAAAAAGAAAATACTTTCTACACTATGTAACAAGATATAGCATTGGACCTATGTTTCTGCTAATGAATTCATAGGTTGTACAAAACTACCAGAAAGCTAAACATACTGTTGTCCCCAATTTGGGCCTGAGCCTGGTGCCAAGGCCAATGAAGGACGCCAGACACGAGGTGCAGGTTTTGATTGCTTTTTATTGGGGTACCCCAAGGAAAGGGGCTCCTGGCCAAAATGCCAAGAGAGCCAAGAACAAAGGATTAAGAAAGCTTTATACATTTTCATTAAAGAAGAAGGTGGGACAAGGCGGACAAGGTGAGATAATAAGAAATATCATCTAATAAACATTTTAGTAATAATTCTGCAATTTGTTCTATTGGTCTCTAGCTGTCCCTATTCCTAAACCTTGGCTAATTAATGCCCCAGGAGTTATCTAATACACCTTTTATTTGCTGCAGGCCATCTATGTGCCTAACTTTTACCTGAGGTCTGCAAATTGCCTAACTCTTGTTACTTTTATCAGCTTTCAAACTACCCAGAATTGCTACATATTTCCTACATACATATTTCCTGTGGATAAGCAGTCTTTGTTCTTGCCAGACAGACTCCACAATTACAGTCTTCCTGACTTACTTTCAAGTGTGTGTCATGACCTGGCTTTATTTTAGCAGACAGCCCATCAATACTGAGAGCAAGATTAAAACTCTTTCATGCTCTAATTCTTTAATTTCATAATTATTTCCAAAGTTACAGCATTAAGTAAAGCCACTGTGAGATAACAACTTGCCTTTGATGTGATAAACTTGATTGGGAGAGAGTATTTGTGTTGAGCAATGCAATGATTTATTTGGTTTTGGCTATTAATGTAGTAAGAACCCACACTTAAATAATGATTTATGGTGTCATAAGCCGGTCGTGTGAGGCCTCCGTTGCTGCTGCAGCCGTCCCGGCACCCCCCTTCACCTCCATGGCTGCCGCTATGGCATTCCCAATACCCCCCTTCACCCGTGCTCCTTCCTGCCCCGATGTGGCAAGCCCTGGGCCTTGCAGCTTGACAGTCATCTGAGATATGAAGCAGTCAGTTGTGATTTGATAAACCATCCTTAAAGGAAATCATAAGGTAGCACCATATGTGAATTTGGTTGTTGAATGTTAGCAACAATGTAGGAGTGATGTTGCTGTTATCTCATGATGATATCCCAGCTTGTTAATAAGTCCTGGTTAATACCTAAAGAAGGTTTAAATTAATCTGAGTCTTCCTAACTTAAACTGACTATGGACTATGGGATTTGGTTTAATATATCTAAAGGGCTTTGGACATTGTAAACAAAAATAGGATGCCTGTGGGAAAAGAAGACAGGTTAGGGTGCTGAATGAGGATGTGTCTCCTCACGATCTTATAGATCATCTTCATTCTGATCCCTGAAATATGCCTAAGAAATTGGGGATCACAACACACTGAATTGTTATTTCAAAAGCAGGAACTCAGTGAATTTATGTACTGTATGTTCCAATGCTATGCATTACAGAGAAAATAAATGTCAAATTTGATTCTTTTTGCAACTTTTAAAAAACTTTTAAAAACTTTTAAAAAGATTATTGTCCTCTTTATACATTATGAATCTATTTCTAATTAAAACCTGATATTTGCAAGCTTACATTAAAGTTTTCTGAAGCTCTGAGAAAAGTTCATCATTAATAGCTTTTATAATTGTAATGTGTAATAAGTTTTGCCTCTTAGTAGATATTTTACATTCATTTGTAATATTAAACATATAAAGGCAAATCCAATTATTCATAAATTTAAAGTTTCAAGACTGACATCTTACCAAAGACATATCAGTTAACAGCAGAAAAATGTTTGCATATTGTTCTCTGAATCCTAAATATTTAGAAAAATATTTCCAAAAGAAAACTTCAATATTTAATAAAAGAGCTTTAATGGATTTTCATTTTAGAAGACAGTTTGTCATATTTTCCCTATATAGATTATACAAGAATGTTATCAAATTATGAATAAGTGCATTTATAAAAGAGAGAATCTATCTTCCATTTCCCAAATACATCATATATGTATACTGTTTTATGCTTTCAAGCCCTTTGATAAAAATATATATTTATCTACTTTTAAATATATATAATTCCCAGCTGGGTTTTGGGTTGCATATTTTTCTGTCATGATATACCAAAATACTTTGAATCTGATCCAAAAATCTGGGAACACTCTGAAGTTGGACATAAATTCTTGGCAAACAGGGCAGAGCCCTTAGTTTATATGTGAGAAATCATAAGAATGGGTACTCAAAGCTATTTCTTCACTGAAAATGAAAGCTTATTCACAGTGAATCTCATTTTCATACGCCTAGAAGTAGAACCAGTTGCCTTTGGGGGGGGGAGACGAGTACTCCATAAAGCAAAAATATTTTTCTGTCTATTATGATCAAAATCACTTTTTTCACCCCTCTGGGTAGTCCTTATGTGCATAGGGACTACTCAGAGGGCTGAAAAAGTGATTTTTGACTGGTCCTCGCACTTTTGACTGTCCTCACATTTTACATTTTGCGCCCTATCTTGTCACCATGGTGAAGAGAAGCAGTTGTGAAATGAGTGACACAGTTGTTAAGAATGCTGCAACAGGCATAAATGATGACCAGTCATAAGTGCGAGGACCAGTCAAAAGTGTGAGGACCTGTCAGAAATCACTTTTTTCAGCCCTGTGGGTAGTCCCTATGCACATAGCCACGCCCACCCGGTCACATGACCACCAAGCCACGCCCAACCAGTCACATGACCACCAAGCCACGCCCCCTGCCCCCCAATAAGCCACACCCACAGAGCCAGTTGTTAAAAAAATTGAATTTCACCACTGATTTAAGCCCATCTGTGGATAAACAATCCCTCGAATATTTAATCAAAATACCATGAAAAATCCAGTTTGGCTTCTCTGCAGGTGACACATTTTTCATGGTATTTTGGTTAAACATTTGCAGGTCAGCTTATCCATAGATGAGCTTATATACTAGTATACTAGTATACTTATATACAGTATACTATACTGGTACCAGTGTCAGTAGAAACATGAAGTACCTGAACAGTGAGTTTCTAAATGTTTTGAGAGCTATAAGTGTCTTGTCCACTATACATATTTATTGCAATAAGTGACAGTAACTCCAATAAACATCCACAGTGTAAGGCCATTTTTAGTGGCCATAAACTGGTGCAACCTCTAAGACAGTGGTAGGTGTGCCTTGTATGGTTGTAGCCATATTTAATGTTCTTTGAGAGAGCCATATTATGTGAAACAAGTTTGCAAAATCAGCAGTCATGTGATAGTCACATACATACTGTATATACAGTAAGCAGGACCAAGACTTTATTTGAAGATAGGGTCCTTTTGGTTTTTTTATTGTTGTTAGAAATTTATTTTAGAACTTTTACCGTATTTTGTATGATTTGCTCTTCAGAATGTCAGGAAGCCATGCCATCAGGTTTCAGCAACTATGTTTAAAAAACTGGTCCTAGGCCATAATGTCAAATTGTACTTTGCCAAAGGCTTTACCACCCTGTTCTAAAACATCACAATATTATAGGAAAACATAGGGAACGTTCAAATAAAGCAAAATTTATCTTAAATGGATTTTATGCAAAGATTATTCTTTGCCACTAGACCACTAGACATTTTTTTGTATAACATGACTACAAGTTAAATTGTATAGTTACATGTACTGGAAAATGTAATATGTTTAGGTACAAATAAACTAACCAGAAACATCTAAATCTATCATTTTTTAAAAAAAAGATGCAGTTCCCAAATCTACATTTCATCTAGGTTACGGCATTATAAAATCTCTGTCTGATATTTTAAAATAATATTTTATATATAATATAATAGAAATAAAATAATCTGTTCAGATATCCAACATTAAGAGGTCTTCAGAACATAAATTAGAAAATAGTAGAATGACATCAACTGCAGTTTCTCCAGTTTTACCTTTCCCACGTTCTGCCTCAAAAGTGACCTGATAAAAGGAAGAAAAAAAATAATGATTAATAAAATTATGCTATCTATATAAGGGATGAGATAAAATGGAAGCCATAGAATTTTACTATCTTTTGCATCATTATTAATTTGTTATAAGAATCTAAATCCTACATATTCAACTACAATTATTTTATGTGATAACAGAATAATAAATGTTGCAGCTGTTGTTGTAGAGACTCTTTCTCTATTTTAGATTGTTAACTTCTGCTAAAGGAGGGTGAAGAAATTCCACAATCTTCACAAGGCTATCTATGATGGCTGCAGTACTTCTGAGATTCAGCTACTGCAATTATGCGGGATAGCCAGATAGGCAACAACTACAAACTGTTGTTCTTTTCTTGAAACAATAATCTGCTGTCATGTAGGAATGTTTCCAATACTATGTTAAGGCATTTCAAAAGCATACCACAATCTGTGTGAACTATCTATCAATAAAAAAGAAAAAAAATGATTATCTCATACAATGTAAGTATCCCTGAATAACAACTGAAGTTTGTCCTAACACTTAAATGTCTTTGAATCTTTTGATTGGTTTTCCTCTCAGTCATCAAGAATACTTTCACAAGTTAAATATCTGGATTACATTAACAATCATTCATAATGAAATTTTAGAAAGCACATGATCTAAAGCACTCACAAAATAATGAATATTAACAATTTACTCATATTATAATTCATATTTATTTTCTGTTCTTGTAGCAATTGACTTAGTCAATCTTTCTACTGAAGATCATTTTCAAATTGTTTTTTTGCTATTTTGTGAATAACAGTTTTCAGCTTTTAAGGAATAGCAAAGCAAAATACAAATAATTACAAGTGATCATTTCTAGTATGCAACTTATTTGACACACCCAGCCCTGTTGCACTCTGTACATAAGGCAAAACCCTGACAAGAGCTGTTTTTTTAAACCTTTAGCTTACATTCATAGCTGTTTCAGCCCCTGTGTGCACTTCAATCTGTCCAATCCTCCATCGTTCATCATTTCCCATACTCTGTTCCCAGGAAGGACTGCTAGTAGTGTTGCCTAGGAATACTTGAAGTTTTCCCACCCTTTCTCCTGTAAGTTGATAACTAAAAATCAAACAATAAATGCTCTTTGGCTCCAGATGGGTGAGAAGAAGTTTCATACGCCCAACATCTCTCTTGTGACCTATGAAGGCTGGAACTGTCATGTAATATCCATCACCTAAAAACACACAGAAGGAAAATTACAACAAGGGGAAACAGTGTGACATTTGTTTCATCCTGAATGCTATTACTTCCCAAAAGTAAAAGGCCACAGCTGTTTAAGCAAAAAAATAAATAAAAATAAAATAAAATCAGATTCAACCCCGGATATCTCCAGTTAAATAAGATCAAAAAGCAAGGAACTGAAAGATTCTGTTTGTGACTCTGGAGAGCTGTTTGGATTAGATGAATGTTCTTATCTGAAATATGTTGTAGGTCAAGGGACTCCTTCATAAGTTAGAAATCTTTCCAGAGAGAGACTCAATATGGTACCAAGTTTTGATAATAAGCCTCCAATCCTATGAATAAAAGCTGGTTTATTTTCCTGCTAATGAATACTTCATTAAATCAGGACATAATTAATTACCAAACTCATGATCTGCAGGATTCCAGTCAAAGTCATCATCTGCATCTTGTTGCCAAGCACAAGAACCTCGACCAAAGCTGCAGTCTACAACTGTGATGTCCAGAAACAGTGATTGACGTTCAGAGACAGAAAGACAAGAAAAATTAATCTAAAACTGCAACAATAAAACTTAATTTAAAATATAGTCAAAGAATTTTACCTACAATTTGTTATAATGTAACAAATGCTATAAACCCCAAATAAAAGTATACTGTTGCATAAGAAGCAATCATATCTCATGTAACTCAGATTTCTTTATCTTAGCAAGCCCCAGTCTGATCTCTTAGGGAAGAAAAATTCTCGTCTCCATTTGGTTGAAGAAAAGATACTTTTACTAAGAGACGCTGGCTGCAGTAAAGTCAGGCAAAATCTGAGTTTCCCGCACAAAATGACAAAAACTATTTCCTTCAATCCTATCCCTCCCCCCACCCCCCGACCAGTCCAAAACCAGCCAATGCAATACAGCCTGGACTTTTGGGGATCACTGGAGTGTTTCAGCTGCTAACTTTCCACACTCAGGGCAAATGGCCTTGAAGACGCCTTGGCACAAACTGATCCCATGGTGATCTGGTTTTTTTTCCCCTAACTGTCATTCCCCTCCCGAATTCACTCACAAAAATGAATACAGGTTTATTGCTGCCCATTGATTCTCTCCCCTCCCCCAGCCCCCTAGTCCTTTGATGGCAGGATGCCAGCAGGGTGCCAAGCTGAAGATGGTGGACTTGACACATTAGGTCAAATCATGCTGGCATTGGAGTGGTTACTTCAATCTTTTATACTAGGGATTTTGGAAACAAAGTGCATTGTCTTGAAATGGGCTGCTTATAATTATCCCAAAATATTTTTTAAATATAACTAAGCAACAAAAAAAAAAAGAAGAGGAATATATCGATTGCACAATGACAACTTCAGGCCATGCACCATAATATGAATAATATGAAAGAGTATGCATGCATTTTATTATTTTTTTAAAACTTTTATTTTAAGTTTGTCCACCTCCACACCAGTTTAATGTGAAGTAACACAATTTCAGATAGATGCTTGCTTAATATATTTTTGCTCGGTTTTATTTTTGTATTTATTTTTGCATAGAATAACATGCAATGAACCAAAGGAAGGATATACTTTCAAAAGCAGTCTTTTTTTAAAAACAAAACAAAACAAAACAAAACAAAACTGATTTTACATTTTCAGGAATATTTTTAATAGAAAGTTCAACAGGTAAAAAGTGAAATGACAGACAAAAAGATAGAATTAAATATACCAGTGGTATATCTTGAAGAAAGCACAAGATTTAGTCAGTTGTCACCAACCTGATACCTTACAAACCAAGTGATAATTATGAAACTGAAGAAAGCCTTGGAAATGACTAGAAGCTTGTTTTTAAAAGCATATAAATTTTATAAACGTATCCAAATAAAATTTTGCTAATCCTTAAATAGCTGTATCAGATTATCTCTGATAAATGTGATACATGACAAGATCATTTAAAGCAATTTTAATAAAATTAAACCAAACTTTAGCAGATCAAAACTTACCTCCTAAATTAAAATTTGCTCACCTTGTATGTTTTCTTTTAAGTCTGGAATTTTTTTGTATGCTATGTGAGGACCAAAAACAGCAGCTTCTTTGTCCAATTTATTAAAGGATACATTATTATTATCAATGCTAAACACACACACATTTTCCAACAGAAAATTTCACATTATGAAGAATAACAGAAAAAGCATATAAGAAAACTCATCACAGAATGTATGTGCAATTGTAAATAAACCTTTATGGCTTTGTGCAATGGACCAACTCAGTTATCTGCAAATTATTCAGCACGGTTTTAAAAATGGAAACAAGTGTAGTGTGCAAGTCATCAAATAAGTCTGCCAATCATTATCATTGTTATGAATTTATACACAAATTATGCTTTCAGTTTGTTGTGTTTAGAGAAAATCCAAATCTTGGAGGGCATGGATCTAAAAACAGGAAGAGGTGTAGCACAATCAACTTTGGAAGATTCTCTTATTATAGCCAATCTCAATAAAAGTAATTTAATCATCCTATGGAGTTGATTTCTGTCTGGGCTACCTATTGGAGCTAACAAATTGCAATCATAGAGGATAGTAGAATGATGTAGAGGGGAGATCCATAGAAGGACCTGGTTATTTCTGCAGACAAAGAAGCTAAGTCAGATCTGCAAAGGTTATATTCAAACCTTTTAAGTTATGCAAGGCTGGGGTACACTTGAGGCAGAGTTTGATCTTCATAGGCCTGAGGAAATAGGCAGGTTCTGTTGGCTGTTAGCAAGGCCCGCCTCTGTATTAGATGTATGTCTCTCCCTGTTGGCTAAGGCGACCCAGAAGTGACATGGGATTGGGTCTTGGCTATGATTAATTCCTCTTTGAGAAAAGGTTAGTTCCATGTCTGTTAAGAAAGTGGTGGTACACCTCATCCTCAAGAGGTTTCAGCCTTGCCATTACAAAAGGCCATTGTTGGACACATGGTACTAGATATTTTTCTTCCAATTTCTAACCTTCCCTTTTTAGGAACTTTTGAATGAGCTCTGGAGGGAGTGGAACAGGTGTGGTGCATCTGTCCTTGATTTTCTTGACTTCTCAGTGACTTTAGTACTGTGATGTCCTCTTACTCACACATGCACGTAACTGTAGTTTAGTGAGTTTATTAATATTCCCCACCAATTCCCTTCACCAAAAAAACCCAGAATTGTCCCAATTAAGTCTGGCCATGAGCAGATCAATGCTAGACCACAGAGCAATGGCCAAAGAGTCCACAAGGCACTTGAAAATTTCACAATCAAAATAAATCCACCAGGCAAACTTAAATCCACAACACAAGAGAATTCATGAGGCAAGAAAAGTCCAGAATTTCCAAAGCATGATCCAAGTCAAGACATGGCATCAATCCAAAGCAAGGCAGGAATCACAACAACCAGAAAACCCACAGCTAGGAAGCAAAAACATTATTCCCAGCATCGCCTCCATCTGTCTGCTGTGCTAAATTAGTGCATCCAGGAGTGGGTTCCACTTACCTTTACTAGCGGTTCGCAGCGGGAGCACGCTCACTCGCTTCGCTCTCTCTCTCTCTCTCTCTCTCGCACTTCTGCACATGTGCAGAAGCTTCTGCGCATTTGCAGATTACCCATGATAATGTTGTGGTGGGTGGGCGGAGCCTCCCGTCAGTTTTACTATCAGTTCTATAGAACCGAACCGGCAGCAACCCACCACTGGGTGCCACCACTGGGTGCATCCCATCAAGAAGAGTGAGGCTTTCTCGTGAATAGTAGTCTGGCTGACTACTCACGTAGTCTGGCTGATTACTCTGTTCTTGCCTCTTCTCTGCCCTATGTGTTCTTGGATCAGCTGCAGAAGGCAATTCCTCCTCTTCCTCACTGACTGGCTGCAGCTGCATATTTTCCCCATCTGGAGCTTCAGCCAAATCCCTCACAGATGGTTGCTCAGAGCCATCAATCAAATCAGCTCCTGACATGCCAGGAACTGGTTCATCCTCCCGAGCTAACATCTAGAGCGGTATATGGGGAATCGTCCAGGGGAGTCATCATAAGTACCATCAATCATAGCATCCTTTTAAACCAACTTTGGGGGTTGGTGTGGGAGGCATTCGTGCCTTAGTCATTCCTAGATAGTTTACAGCAATGTGCTCTACATGGTATTGCCCATGAACAATATTCAGAAGCTGCAGTTTTGTTTTGCTTTATTTTATTATTTATTTTATTTTATTTTATTTTATATTATTTGATTTCTATGGTCGCCCATCTCAGTCAATGAGATGGTGCTCTACAAGCTACACTGGCTATCAGTATGCTTCTGAGTGCAATTCAAGATGCTGGTGGTTACCTTTAAGTCCCTTCATGGGTCAGGCCCAGATTACTCAAGGGACCATCTCTCCAGTGGTGTCTACCCATCCTGTCTGACAGAATAGGTATGCTCCAGATTCAGTTTGTGAGACAGTGTCAGGACCCAGGAAGAAAACTTTTTCTGCACTCAATGGAGTAACATCTCCTCAGAAATTAGACTTGCCTTGACCATGCTGGTCTGGGACAGGGTACTAAAATGTGGATTTCCCATTAAGCCGGGGACTCTGGTAGGATGGGTGAGCCCATATCATTCATGGCTTGTTTGAGTGGTTGTGAGGTTTTCAGCTGCTACTTTTATGTTGTTTTTGTTATTTTAAACTCTGATTGTTAATTGTTTTATATTCTAATAGTGAGCAACCTCATGTATATGAAATGGTAGCATATAAATTTACGAAATAAATTTAAAAAATCTGAGAGGCCAGGCTCACACATCATTATCTGGTGGCATTAATCACATTCATCTCTCTTAAACATTTTTTTCCAGATGACCAGCACAAAAGAGAAAGCAGGACCAAGATGTCTTTGTTTTTTTGGAGACCACCAGATAAATACTTTCTCTATGCTCCAGTGGTGAAATTCAATTTTTTTTTACTACCGGTTCTGTAGGCATGGTGTGGCTTGATGGGTGGGTCAAGGGAAGAATACTGCAAAATCTCCATTCCCACCCCACTCCATAATGGCTATTATAGCTATAGTCTTAGGATATGAGAAGTGCTCTAGAGCAGCGGTCCCCAACCTTTCTGGCTCCATGGACTGGCAATGGAGGCTGGTGGAGGGGTAGAAGATGGTTTCATGCATGCAACCTAATCCCATGCATGCACAAATGAAGCCCGCTGCTCCCTCAGCCTGGTTCCCAACTGGCCCCATCCACAGACTGGGAGTTGGGGACCCCTGCTCTAGAGTACAAAATACTAACTTATATGAGATTTAACGAATGTAATATATAATAAAGGCATAATATTGTGTTCTCTTATTTGGTAGGATCTATTAACCAATTTTATGTTTAAAGTCCTTTGCCTTTAATTTATTGGACGAGTGCTATCAAAAACTGCCATAAACATGGATTTGGGGGGATAAAGTAACACTTACAAAATACATCTCCCCTGAGTTTCTTTTCATGGACAGTCTGGTTTTTGAGGTATTCAATTTCTCCTTCTTCTTCAACACTTTCTTGTTCTATTGTTTTTCTGTCTTTTCTGATTTCTTCAGTGCTTTCCCCCCATTTACTGAAGGTACTCTCTGGATACAAGTCATCTTCATAATCTAAAGGACTCACATGAGCTTTAGATGCTGGGATTGTATTTTTTATGTCATCATGCTTTTTTGCACTTTTCTTGTAAAGAAGCAGTTTCTTGAATTTCTCTTTGGTAATGCCAGACATTCTGTGAATTGCTTTCACTGAATTTTCATGAGCAACTAGGAAAAAAGAAATAACAAAAGGTGTCCAAATTATCACACACATAGTAAAACCATTCCATCTTGAATTTGGAACAATCTGACATTGGGACACCTCAATTTCTCTAAAATCCTGATGTCTGTAGTTCAAATATGGATGAAAAAAAAAGACAGAGATGGTAGTGTTTTCTGTAACTTATTTTTGAATATTTCTTATGTTCTTCTTTTGACTTAAATTGTAACTATGAAGGAAAATATTAATTACCCATATAAAATCAAAATGAGCATATACTTCTATGTTTTTAAAAAGTCTAATATGCAGTATTCAAAATTTAATATGAGAGAAACAATAGCATGGCTTTCCACATTTCAGTTTCAGTAGTAGTAGTAGTATGGATTCAATATTATTGATTAGTAATACTGTATTCATTGTATGAAGCATTAACTACAGTTTTTAGGAAGAGAAAACCTGAATAAAAACAAATGCATCTGCCCATCTTATGGATAATATATTCAAATTTCTTTTATCCAGATGTCTACATGCCAATGTTATGTTAATAGTTACTTTAAATTCCTCAGTAGAATCACATCTACTCGGTTCTGGGCTTTTTTCCTTTCTAACACCTAGCAAGCTCTAACTGCTAGGTGGGAGACCTAAATAGATCCATTTCTAGCTCGTTAGCTGTCATCAGTAGGCCACACCCATATCCTCCCTGTAAAGGCACAGTATCAATTTTCTTACTTCTTCGTAGGGTTTATGTGTGTTTTTCTTCTAGCCAGGTATATAATATATATATTATATATATATATAATTTGATTTATATGCCGCCCTTCTCCGGAGACTCAGGGCGGCTTACAATGCGTTAAGCAATAGCCTTCATACTTTTGTATATTTATACAAAGTCAGCTTATTGCCCCCACAAACTGGGTCCTCATTTCACCTACCTTAGAAAGGATGGAAGGCTGAGTCAACCTTGAGCCTTGGAGAAATTCGAACCAGCAGTAAATTGCAGGCAGCTGTGTTAATAACAGGGTGCGTATACCACTGTACTATCAAGGCTCTTATATAATATAATGTTAATGTTTAGTCCACTTGAATTCTTTTTCTGAGAGAGAGATGTTATAAGAGGTAAAGGTAAAGGTTCCCCTTGCACAGTGGTGAAATGCAAATTTTTTTGCTACTGGTTCTGTGGGCATGGCTTGGTGGGGCGGGTCATGTGACAGGGTGGGCGTGGCCAACTAAAAAAAAAACTTTTTAAAAGCATTTTTTACTACCTATTCGCCCGAACTGGTAGTAAAAAAAATGCTTTAAAATTTTTTTTAAAAAGGTTCCGACAATCACGAGCACAGCTGATTGACAATCATCTGTGCCGCATGATCGTTGGAACCTTTTCTTTACTTTTTTAAAGCATTTTTTTACTACCTATTCACCTGAACCGGTAGTAAAAAATGCTTTTAAAAAGTAAAAAAAAAGTTCTGATGATCACGCGGCACAGCTGTGATCGTCGGAACCTTTTTTTACTTTTTAAAGCATTTTTTTACTACCAGTTCACCTGAACCGGTAGTTTTTATCACTACCGGTTCGCCTGAGCCAGAGCGAACCAGTAGCATTTCACCCCTGCCCTCGGTCATATGTGCTAGTCATTCCTGACTCTAGGGGGCGGTGCTCATTTCTGTTTCAAAGCCAAAGAGCCAGCACTGTCGGAAGATGTCTCCATGGTCATGTGGCCCACATGACTAAACGCCAGAGGTGGATGGAACGCTGTTACCTTCCCACCAAAGGTGGTCCCTATTTTTCTACTTGCATTTTTTACGTGCTTTTGAACTGCTAGGTTGGCAGAAGCTGGGACAAGTAATGGGAGCTCATCCCGTTACGCACCACTAGGTATTCAAACCACTGAACTGCCAACCTTTCGATCGACAAGCTCAGCATCTTAGCCACCGAGCCAGCGCATCCCTCATTATAAGAAAAATACTGTAATTTAACAGACAGTTCATTGAATCTCTGCTCAGGATATGATGAGAAGTTAACAGGAAACCCTAATTTGCAACAAATCTGTTCTTAGCAATCAAGAAGATAAATCTCCAGTGCTTTAATAAACAAGTCCACAAATAACGTTTGACCAGTGAAGCAGAATATTTCCATATAGACCTGAGATTGAACCCCAAACCAAGATCCTTATACATTGCTAGCCAATTGTAAAACAAAGAAAAAGATAGCACCTAGCAGGAAATTAAGGCCATTTCTAAACAACTTTGTAGATAACCCTCTCTAGTATAAAATGTACCCAAGATAATTGCTCTAGGCTATTTTTATGTTTTGCAGATCTATTCCTTGTTTTCCTTTTTTAGCAATAGCAATAGCACTTAGACTTATATACCGTTTCACAGTGCTTTACAGTCCTCTCTTTTTCTTGCATATATGATACAGTAATCCAAATAACTGAGCAGAGCTGCAATTTACTAAAATTAATTAGCAATAGACGAGCTTTTTAACAAAGTCCCAGGCTGGGGGTGGGGTCATATCAATTTCAAAGACAGCAATTGCCTTCCCAGGAATTTCTCTATTGAGTTCTTGTGCACTTGCAAGATTATATAACCACAAGAGGATTGCATTTTCTAGTAATCCCCTGAAGAAGAAATGGGAAAAAACACTTTCCCAATGATTGAACTTTGCTTTTTATATTTCATAGGCAATATAAAAGCGATTTGTTGGTGAAGGCTGGGGAAGCAAGCACCCTGAGGCTCAACTTTCATGCCTTCAAAAGACCCGATGGCTTAGGACCCCAATAGGAGGCATAGGAGAGAAGTAATACAAATAGAATAATCTAGTTTACTCTTTCAGTAAAGGAAAACCTGATCCCAGTGTTGTCCTCTTAATTTTGGAGCTCAAAAAATGTAAAAAAACCAAAAACAACAGCCAACTCATTTTGCTTGAGCTGATTCCTTTAATGTCTTTGTATGGGCTCTAACCCACTGTTTTCACTGTTTTGTGAATGAGATTTCACAGAACCAGGGCTGCAGAACAACTTAGTTTACGTAGGTAAAACCTGGCTAGAAAGAATATGCACATAAAAGCCTACGAAAAAGACACATTGTACCTTTACAGGGAGGATATCTGAGAAGTGGGTGTGGCTCACTGACGACGCCTTAAAAGGCAGAAATAGCTATCTGAGTCTCCCAGAGAGCAACACAGAGTTGCAGTTTGTCAACAGAAAAAAAGCCCAGAAGCTTGTGAATGAGATTTCACAGAACCAGGGCTGCAGAACAACTTAGTTTACGTAGGTAAAACCTGGCTAGAAAGAATGTGCACATAAAAGCCTACGAAAAAGAAAAAGACACACACACACACACACACACACACACACACACACACACACACACACACATATATATATATATATATATATATATATATATATATATATATATATATATATATATATATATATATATACACATACACATACCACTGTTCTTCAACTTACCTGAGCATTCAAAACCATTGCCTCTATAGCCCAGTTTACATTTACACTTGAAGGAACCTTGAATGTTCAGGCATTCTGCATACAAGTTACATTTTGGTGTACTTGCTATACATTCATTTATATCTAAAAAGGGAAATGTTAAGTAAAATGTATTACTGAAGTTGGAAATTGAAAATAAAGCAGTTTTTTTACACTGTGAAAAGATACAGCTAATTCTTGCATACAGATATGAAATGCTGGTTGTTGTTACTGTTAACTTCTCCTTTAATAAAATACTAGTCCTTACCTTTCTATAGTTTTCCTCATTTAGTGCTCAGCAAGTACAAACTTCCTTGGAGTAGTTATGAAGATGCCTATGAGAAGTCTACAAATAACATGTACACGTAATAGCTTTTTACAGATTATAATCTCCATTGCATGTTAAAGATGAATAAGTGTTGTTAGAAGAAATATCCTTCTGGGTTCAGCTCCAAGTGGGGAAAAAGAAACTGGAAACATGGAGACCTCTTGGAAAGATGGTTTAAAGGTGGACAGGATCACATGGTTTGAGTTCCTGAACAGAAAAGGGGCCGAGACGCAGTGAGTCCCCAGGTTTTATACCCTCTCTGGCTTTGAACTTCCTGGGGCCCAGAAAGAGTATCCTGATCGGTTGTCAGACTCCCAGGGGGTAGGGGTCTTAGCTAGCCTTGCTGGCTGATGTAATCTTCCCAGGTGCCATGTGGTGAGTTTCTGTTGCTAGATGAGTTCTATTGTGTTAGTTTCTGTTGCTGGATGGGTCCTATTGTGTTGCAGATGATGGTCCATTGACAAAGATTGAGTTTCTGCCTCTGGCCCATTGACAAAGGGGGGGGGCAAGAAGGTGAGAGCTGCTTTGTCTTTTAAAATATGCTTCTCCATTTCTCATCCAGGGAAACATAATATTCTGCCTTTTTAATATTTCCTAAAATATTTAATTCTTCTAGGAAAGGGGTGGGTGCTAACTTCCTACAGTGTCATAGATATTTTGCTCTTCCAGTACTAACATGATTTATACATTTATACATTGGTCTAAAAAAAACCCTGAAAGCCATTTTTATAAATATTTAGGTGCACTTTTCCCACCTACTGTATACAGGTAGTTCTGAAGGTACAAACCTAATGGAGCCTGCCCATTAGGTTCATAAGTCAAAAAATTCATCAAATGAATCAGACTCAATTTTACAAATTTTTAAAATCAAATTCATTAACTGACTCAAATGGCTCATTAAATAAACAAAGATCTGACTTACTATTTCCTCCCATTCGTTAATTGATCGCTGCCATCCTTAACTGAACTGAGAGGCTTTCCAGCCACCTATCAGCCATTTCTGGTACAGCCTTGGGCTGAGGAACTAAATTGCCTCCAAGCAGGCTCGCACAGCTCTCCGTTTGCAGTTGCTTTAAAAAAAAAAAAAAAAACATTTGCTGCTAATCAGCTCAAGCTTCTTCAGACAGCTGGGGGAGGGGGTGTAATTTACAGAACTCTCCAATTGCAGTTGCTTTAAAAAAAAATCACTTGCCATTAGCATCTCCAATCAGGCACTCAGAGGGAGGTGGGGAAGGGGTTTTACAGAACTCTTGGCTTGCAACAGTAACAGAGATGGAATGGAACTTGAGATCATCTAGTCCCATGATGGTGAACCTATGGCACATGTGCCAGAGGTGGTAAGCAGAGCCCTCTCTGTGGGCACGTGCGCCATTGCCCCAGCTCAGTCAGCTGGTCGTCGGGTATCCGAGGCACGCATGCCCTCCGGCCAGCTGATTGTTGGGTTTCTGAGGTACGCATGCACGCCAGCCAGCTGGTCATCAAGTTTCTGGTGCTCTGGTGTGCATGCGCCTTCAGGTTTGGGCACTCTGTGCCTAAAAGTTTCGCCGTCACTGATCTAATCTAACCCACTGTTCTCACAAGAGAGTATTTCTGATAAATGCCTATCCAGTCTCTCCTTAAAAGCTTCCACTGAGGGGGAACCCACAACTTCTGGAGGCAATCTAAATTTAAAACCTACAAATTACAATAATATACACTAATCTCCAAAATAAAAGCAAGGAAACATTGTTATAGAATGCTTTGTGTAGATGCTGGCTAGCATTTCTACAAGCAGTTTCAAGGCAAATGCAAACAAACTTTATCTTTGCAAAGTACTGTACTTATAATAAGGTGACCAGACGTCCCGCTTTTGGCGGGACAGTCCCGATTTTTAGCAATTTGTCCCACGTCCCGCGGCATTTCAAAAAAGTCCCAGATTTTTCATTCTGCCTCCTGAGTCCCGCTGCCTCTTGAGCCCCAGCTGATGGCTAGAAGAAAAAAAAACTGTTTAAACTCTTGCCCGGGGCTTCAAAGGGCCGCCCTACAGGCAATCAGTGTAAAGAGTTCCTGAAGCAGTTTTTTTTTCCCCTAGCTAAGCTGCAGAAATGAAACCGAAACCAGGATCTTTGGTGCAACGTGACAAAATGAGGCAGAGAGAGATTTATTTTTATTTTTATTTTTCCTCCCCAAAAAAGGTAGGTGAAAAACTGCAAACAATGGGAAATTTAGGAGGAGAGTTCAAGATTTTAAAACACAAAAGAAAAAAAAGCTGTATTTAACTAGGGAATTGTAATAATTGAGATACTATTAATTGTATATTGTGTTGAAAGCAGAAATGGTTAAGTTGTGGTTCAGAGGAATATATGGGGGAAATTATTTGGTTTATTATTATTGGTAAATATAATTAATTGATTGTAAGAAATTGGATTGCATGGAAATAATTGGAATATTCATATTCATATTGATTAATATACAAAAAAGATAGTTTTATAACTAATTGATTTATATTAAAATGTTGAATTTGTATTAAACAACTGTATTACATAATTACATAATTAAACAATGTGAGGATGGATATAAAAATAGATGACAATGGGAAGGGGTATAATATAGAATAGAAGGGAAAAATTGAATTTGATTAAGATTAGAGATGAGGATGAAGGGTAATATTGGTTTTTTTAAAAAAATAGATGAGGAATAAATATGGCAAAAAGGAAATATAGAAATTGTAAATTTAATTGAAGTGACTAAACACTGTTTAAATTTGTGAACCAGCCAAATACTCTGTTCAAAGAAAATAAATTGTATGTTTGTATGTGTGTTTCTAATTACTGCTATTTATTCATATTTGTTCTCTTTTATTCTTTAAAGTTTAACCATTCATTCTTTATCTTAATATCTTTATATTTGTTTGGGGTTGGCTTTCTTCCCTTTCATCTTTTTTATTGTACAGCAATCTTTCTCCTCAAACCTACCACCGCTCTCTTTTCTTTCCTTCTTACTTTCTCTTCCCCCCCTCTTCTTCTCCTCCCTACTTCCTCTTCCTTTCTCTTTCTCCTCCTCTCTTCCTCCCCCTCTTACCCTCACTCCTACTCTAATTTCCCTTCCCTTCCTTCATCCCTCTCTATTGCTGTATCCTTTTATGCATATGGACTACTCAGAGGGCTGAAAAAGTTATTTTTGACTGGTCCTCACACTTTTGACCAGTCCTTGAACTTACGGCTGTCTTCACATTTTACGTTTTTTGCCCTATCTTATCACCATGGTGAAGAGAAGCAGTTGTGAAATGAGTGACATGGTTGTTAAGGATGCTGCATGGGCATAAATGTGAGGATGGTCATAAGTGTGAGGACCAGTCAAAAGTGCGAGGACCTGTCAGAAATGACTTTTTTCAGCCCTCTGGTTAGTCCTTTTGTGCATATGGACGACTCAGAGGGCTGAAAAAGTTATTTTTGATTGGTCCTCGCACTTTTGTCCAGTCCTCAAACTTACGACTGTCCTCACATTTTACATTTTTTGCCCAGTCTTATCACCATGGTGAAGAGAAGCAGTTGTGAAATGAGTGACATGGTTGTTAAGAATGCTGCATGGGCATAAATGTGAGGATGGTCATAAGTGTGAGGACCAGTCAAAAGTGCGAGGACCTGTCAGAAATGACTTTTTTCAGCCCTCTGAGTAGTCCCTATACACATAGCCATGGCCACCCGGTCACATGACCAGCTAGCCACGCCCACCCAGTCACATGGCCTCCAAGCCACACCCACACAATAAGCCACGCCCACAATGGTGTCCTTCTTACCAATGTTAAAATCTGTTCACCTTACCCTATACACAGCCATGGCCACCCGGTCACATGACCAGCTAGCCACGCCCACCCAGTCACATGGCCAGCTAGCCACGCCCACAAAATAAGCCACGCCCACAATGTCCCTCTTTACCAATGTTAAAATCTGGTCACCTTAACTTATAAGCACAATAGTTTGCGAAGTATAGTACTTAAAAAGCAGAGCAGTTCCCAAAGTGCTTACAAACAATACAGTACTATAGAATAACAAAAAAAGAATATTTTAAAATAGTTATAGAAGCAATTCTAGTACTCAATTCTAGCACTAGTCCTCAAGCCCACACAGCACCAAAAAAGCCACCAAAAACTAAAAGAAACTCGCTGCCGAGCCAGCTGCAAAATCACCGGATCTTGGCCATGTGACCAGGGACAAAAAAAAATGCCAGCTTCATAGCCGCTGCTGCAACAGTGACTGAATCCAAGTCACATGGCTACTTTTTGATCGCAGTTTTGAATTTCTAACATAAGTACCCTTTCTGAATAAATTTATTCTTGTGAAAATTTGCTAAATAAACCTTTGTACCTGGGGGATTTTCTGTATTTACTGTACTTCGTGCCTTGTTTTTAACCATGACCTATGGCTATTCCTGGCCCAGATTCTTACAGTAATGAGGGACAGGTGCCAAACATTCATCTAATTCAGAGTGGAAAACTTTGAGCCCACTATTCCAGAGGCAGGAGAAAAATGCACAATGTGAACCTTGATTTAAGGACAATGCTAGTAATTCATAGAAACATCTGTTTAAGTAAGTTTTCTACAAGATATGGGAAAACCATTTTTTAAAAAATCTCAACAACTGCTAAATATCAGGTTTAAGTCCTATTCATAGCAAAATCCAAGTTCACTTATCAGCCAAACAAAGCCAGATTGCATAATATATTTTTGTTAAGAGAAATAATTTGCAGCTATTGATTTTAAACATATTTGTTGAACAACTGCTGGACATCCTACTATCTAGTAGATTTCAGTTACTCAAAGCATTATGATTCAGAATGTGGCAAATGTTTCTCCATTATGTAGAAGAGAGCTTTAACTCATCAAACCTATGGATAACTGAAGTTTTCTGTGTAATTTTGGCATTTTCTACCTCTGATTACAACAGAGAGGTCTATTTTCCACAGGGAAGTGGGAATATTGTGTGGCTAACACCTCTAGTCAGAAGCACAGCAGTTGCAGCATTGTGTATGATTTGGAACATAATGCTGTTGCATTGAAACAGACTATTTTAATGCAATTCATTAAATCCACCATGTTTGTATTCAGGTTTGTTTGGAAGCCAGAAAAATGATGTATCTGTTTTAAGACAGGCTGTGCTTGCTTATGCATCTTCCAAGCCATATTTATAAAATCATTTTTGAAACATGTACAGCCCTCCTTAATGGAAGTTCCTTCTGAGATTTTACTTTTTATTGTCATCAGTTATTACATAACTTCTGAATAAATTCAGAAATTCTGAATAAAATAAAAATCTGAAGGGACTTCTGGCATCAGTTAAAGATGTATCAGTCTTCCCATAATATAGGCAGAAGCAAATTTAATCCTTACCTACACAGTCATATCTGCCATTCAGGTGTTTCAGTTCATATCCAATCTGGCATTTGCAATAAAAACTTCCAAATGTGTTGATACATCTTCGACTGAAAGAACAAACTGCTCTGCCAGTGGCACATTCATCAATATCTATTACATGAAGATGAAATCTTGTGAGATCAGAAAATGAGCAAACACAAGCCTAATTGTCATGGTTACTTTTTTTTTTTTTTTTGGTAAATATACTTTATTAGTTTTTAAAATTTTTACAAAACAAAACATCGAATCTCTGCTAACTTCTGAGGTGTCATGTAATTACATATTTACATTATAAGCATGTCTAATGCATTCAAATCTACCATTATTAAACAATAAACGTAATCTTACGATCTCATTCTATTCTTCCACCATTGGTACCACCTTTCCCATATTGCATTGAATTTTGAGTTCTCTTCATTATTAAGATCATTTGTTAATTTTACCATTTCTGCGCACTCTAGGATTTTATTTATTATTATTATCTCTGGAGGAATTGATTTATCTTTCCAATATTTTGCATAAGTTATTCTGGCCGCTGTTGTAACATGTATTATAAGATGTCTCTTATCTTTAGAAAATCCTTCTCCAATCATTCCTAATAAAAAGATCTCAGGGGATAATTCTATTTCTTCTTCCACTATTTCTTGTAACCAGTTTCGTATTTTTATCCAAAACTTTTTTGTCTCGGGGCAGGACCACCACATATGAAAGAAGGTACCAACCTCCTTTCCACACTTCCAACATGTTGCTGAGGCATTGGGAAATATTTTTGCTAATCTAGCTGGCGCTAGATACCATCTATGGAAAATTTTATAGTGATTCTCCCTATAGGTTGCTGATTTAGTCAAATTGTAGTTTCTATTCCAGGCCTCCTCCCAATCATTGAAGTTTAATTTATAACCAATGTTCTTTTCCCAAATATTTAATTGATTTCTGGCTATTCCTTCTGCCCTGTCCTCGCCTAGTAACAGATTGTAAAATTTCACTAACATTTTTTTTTCAGCCCCCAGTATAATTTTGTCCAAATTGTTATATTTCCTCTCTATACCAAATTGATCCCTATCTTTTTGATATCTTGAGCTTATCTGTAGATAGCTCCACCAATCTAAACTAAAGCCTAAGTTTCCTAATATTTCCCGAGACTTAAGAATTCCATTGTCGTCTAATATGTCTTTATACGTGCCAAATTTTAGAATATCCCTTTTATTTGAGGCGGTCAGGGCCTTCATGATTGAGAGCCAATATGGTACTTTCCCATAAAATCGTTTCCTAATTTCCTCCCATGTTTGAATGAGAGTTTCCCTTAATTTGTGTTTATAAAAATACGATTCTTTTTTGTTCATGTACAGCCCTCCTTAATGGAAGTTCCTTCTGAGATTTTACTTTTTATTGTCATCAGTTATTACATAACTTCTGAATAAATTCAGAAATTCTGAATAAAATAAAAATCTGAAGGGACTTCTGGCATCAGTTAAAGATGTATCAGTCTTCCCATAATATAGGCAGAAGCAAATTTAATCCTTACCTACACAGTCATATCTGCCATTCAGGTGTTTCAGTTCATATCCAATCTGGCATTTGCAATAAAAACTTCCAAATGTGTTGATACATCTTCGACTGAAAGAACAAACTGCTCTGCCAGTGGCACATTCATCAATATCTATTACATGAAGATGAAATCTTGTGAGATCAGAAAATGAGCAAACACAAGCCTAATTGTCATGGTTACTTACTAATTTAAATTTTTATTTATTTATTTACCTACGGCATAAGATTGTCAGGGAAATCTACAAATGCTAAACACAATGCAGTTCTAACAGCCTTAATTGCTAACTTTGTTTAAAAATTAAATGTCACCTTTCAGGTTAAATTTTTCTTAGCAACTAATTAATTAAGTTGACTTATATAAAACATATTTCAACCAGTATGTTTTAAAATGGAAGCCAGATTCACTTAACAACTATGGCAAAAAAAGTCGTAAAATGGAGCAAAAGTCACTGAACTGTTTTGCTTAGCAGCAGAAATGTTGGACTCAGTTATGGTCATAAATTGAGGACTACATGTAATTTGTCCTTCAATGGCATATTTACTGTTCAGCAGTTGAACTAAATATCCACATGGGCTTATTGTATGATTCCTAAAAACATTCTCAATTCATGAATTCCATATGCATCTTGCTTTTGCAGCTGTATGTTAAGGCAGCAATCCTCCAGAGCCATGTTTCCAAGCTGATGAATTTGCTGCTTGAAAGTTTATAAATATCTGTAGTTTCTGATAAACTTTATTTCCTGTGTTGTCAAATTTCTCCTAGGCTCTACAATGTCTCCAGAGTCCGTTATGCTGAGGAAGTGCTTTTTCTCTTCAGGAAAAAAAAAATCTTCCCCACTTCTCGTATATCTAGATTTCACTGTTTAAGGCCCAGGCCATATGCAGCCCCTGTCAAAGCTTCAGAAACAACTCCCACTGTCCTTCCAAAGGTGCTGCCAAATCATCAATTTTAGTGCAAGAAAAAGGGAACATTAAGAAATATGGAGAAATAATCATATTAACTGTCTGTAATCGATGTCACAAAAGAAACCATTAACCCCAACCTTGGCTAGTTCATTTGCAAGGATGATTCAGTAGGAAAATACAGTTCAACATGCTAAGAAAATCTAGAGGTTTTCAAACATCCAACAGCACCCTTGATTATATACAGGCTTTTAATAGCTTTTTCTTAACAGGTTGATATGGGCTGGAGATAGTATTGCCAGAGGAGAGACTGTCCATATCGTTGCTTTTAAAATGTACAGTTGAAGGAATAAATATACTCTACTATTGAAGATCAGTAATACTGAACTTTTAAACTCCTGAGAAAATACACAGATGTATGTCTTCCTTGGCTTCCTCTGCTATGTGGGGATATCCCCACATGGCAGAGGAAGCCAAGTAAATAGCTATTTACTTTTATGTTTCTTCTAACGTAACCAACTTTCAGTACTATCTAACAAAGTGGGCAGAAACATACAGCCATTCCATCCAAATACACAAAAAATAACATTAGTTTGATTATTTATGTACAACTTCAAATAATTCAATTTTCTACCTTAGTCAATTACCTTAATTATTACCTTAGTCTTTGGGTTAATTATATTTATTTTCAGATATATGCTGTCATTGCCTTACATTTACTGCAAAGAATTTGTATTATTAGCAATAGCATAACATCATCTGCATTTAAAAACTTATATATATTCGCAACATACCCCTAATGTCACAACAAGAATTATTTATACAGAGGTTATTATTTGTTAAGCAGAGGAAAAGAACATCATACATATATTTGTCTTATTCTCGCATCAATATTGTATTATTCATTAAGCAGGACATTTGACTGGTCAATTATGCAGCATCAAATTGTTATTAACTCCTAGCACCACACACACATATATATTCATAACACAATCTGTCCCTAACCTAGTCCTTCAGGTCTTTCAATTGTACATGTTTGCCATGTATACTTATCAATGGGCATGATTAAATCATAAGTTTTATATGTAAATCATAAGTTTTAAATCATAAGGTGATTTTAATTGGGAGATTTTAATTTATTTTAATAGTCATTTTTATTGTTTTCATCGTTTTAATTTTTGTGAGCCGTCCCGAGTCCTTTGGGAGAAGGGCAGCATATAAATATAATAAAATAAATAAATAAGTTTGAAATATCAGTAGATCTTTTTCTAAGCAGAAATTCATCTGTTATAATTCTCACTCATTTGTTGACCAAAAGCCTAGCCAAATTTTATGAATACTCTTCTCATTCCCACCCACCTATTTATCTCACTTAAGTAATTTTTCCCCAAACTCATCTCTGTTACTTCTGTTATCACCATTCACTGGAATGCAATATACACGATTACCATGGTACATATGCCAATGATCCTAAATACATACTGTAACAGCTTTATAGTCCACATATTCAAGTAAAGCATACTGTAGTTTTACCCCATTGTCTGTATCCAGGATAATACTGTGCAACTCAACATAGTGCTGCCTGCATCTCACCAACCAAGAGCATGCAGTATGCTGACATATACTTGGGATGTGCACTATAAGGGTTAATATTACTGTTGAATATTCAAATACAGTCGGTCCCTAGTGGCCAAGTTAGTTACTACCTATTCTCTGATTGGTTGGAAGATGACAGCTCCGGGTATAAAAGGGAGCTGTCAAGCGCGGGAGTTGTAGGCATGTTATGTATATTGAAGAGAGTTGAATAAACATTACTGTTGCTGTTCCTGTTCGCCTCAGAATCGTTCATCTTCGGCCGGAACATATTAGTGGCGACGAAGGTGGGATATGCCGGCTGGAGGCAGTGAAAAGAGGAAGTGAGGCTTTCCGAGGTTTTGAAGTGCCCGGCGGTAACGGGGAGCCAGAGAATTGACACTTGAATAAGAGGGGGTGGAGAATGGCGTCCTCAAACAACTTTGCCCCATTTAACCCCTCGATGGAATCGTGGGAGGCGTTTGTAGCCAGATTTGACTGCTTCCTGATAGCAAATGATTACAGGGAGTTGTCTAGCGAGAGGAAGCGAGCCTATTTTTTAAGCTTCTGTGGCTCAGAAATGTTTGAAACGGCTATGACCCTCATGGCTCCACAATCAATTCATGCGGGGACATGGGAAGAGTTCATGTCAAAATTAAAAAAACACTACGCTCCAGCTCCGTCACGCATCGCTCGCCGCCAACATTTCTACCATCGGGATCAGGCTGAGGGGGAGTCAATTAGTCACTACGTTGCGGCGCTACGAAAATTGGCCAGACACTGCCAATTTGTGGACTTGGACGATTATTTGTTGGACAGATTAGTCAGTGGGGTGAGAGACGAGCACCTTAAAAGACGCCTCATTGCCAAGCCTGAGTTATCCTTTCAAGAAGCCCTTGATGAAGCGTGTGCCGCGGAGCTAGCTGCCCTGTCCCTAGCTGACTTGCCCCGGGGACAACAGACCGCCAAGCCTAAAGGCGAGCCCATTAACTACAATGCGACTGAGGGGAGCGATGAATACGATTCCAGTGTGGAGCCAGAGGTGGATCAAATTAGAGATGTGCAGCGCCCTGCTGGGCAAGCCAGGCAGCTGAGGGGAAACTGCAGTTGCTGTGGGGGTAGTCACTCTAGTAATACGTGCCGATTGAAAGACGTGGTCTGTCGCAGATGTGCTCGCCGGGGCCATATTGCGAGGGTGTGCAGAGCGCCTAGACCTGCGGAGATGCCCCCTCCCCCCCCCAGGGCCAGTCGTCGAGTTCCTGGCAGAAGAGCAGCCGATCCGGGCGGTCGCCCTTCCTGGAATCGAGAACAAGGGGGAATTTACATGGTACATCCGGATCCACCTGGGGCTGCCTATCGCAAGATTAATGTGACAGTATATATCGAGGGCCAGCCGTGCATGATGGAGGTGGACACTGGCTCCGCCCATTCTATCGTGTCCTGGAGCACTGTCAAAAGACTGGTACCGCGGATGGCCAAGAGCCGTCTTTCCCCTTGTCAATTACAGTTGAAAGATTTTCAAGGAAAACCAATAGCCGTCGTGGGGTGTGGCCGTTTCTGTGTTAATTTTAAGAACTTTTCTGGCCGCCTGCCTCTAATTGTCGTGGAAGCTCCGTTGCCCAGTTTGCTGGGATTAAACTGGTTCCAGGCGTTGGGGCTCACTTTGCAAGGGGTGCATGCCATCCGCTCATCTGAATTGGACATGCTAATCCAGGAATTTCCATCCGTTTTCGATGGCAAGTTAGGATGTTATACCGGGCCCCCGGTGTCGTTTAGCCTTGACCCCAGGATTCCCCCTCGGAGATTGAAACCACGCAGAGTGCCTTTCGCATTACAGGCAAGGGTGGATGCAGCATTGGATAAGTTGATCTCACAAGGGGTTTTAGAACCGGTGGAATTTGCACGGTGGGAGACACCTATTGTGACGCCCATTAAAGCGGATGGCTCGATCCGCATATGCGCAGACTACCGGGCGACCTTAAATAAGGCTCTCTTGGGACACGCCTATCCTGTCCCCGTTGTGCAGCATCTGCTGCACTCCTTGGGCCAGGGTTCAATTTTCGCCAAATTGGACCTGGCCCAAGCATACCAGCAATTACGGGTGGATGACCAGACTGCGGAGGCCCAGACGATTGTGACACACCGGGGGGCGTTCCGATGTCGTCGTCTGCAATTTGGAGTTAGTGTAGCCCCGGGGATATTCCAGAGCCTGATGGAGAGGTTATTGCACGGGATCCCCGGTGTCATGCCATATTTTGACGACGTCCTTATCTCAGCGAGCAGCACGTCGGAATTGAGGGATAGGCTTCGTTGGGTCCTTCGTAAATTTAGCAACGCCGGGCTCAAAGTGAACAAAGACAAGTGCCAATTTGCAGTGCGGCAGGTAGAGTTCTTGGGGTTTTTGATCGATGGCACCGGGATTCACCCGACGGCTGCCAAGACGTCCGCTATCTTGGATGCACCAGCCCCTCGCGGTAAAGCCGACCTGCAAGCATTTCTGGGGTTGTTAAATTTCTATGCGGTTTTTCTGCCACATAAGGCAACGGTCGCAGAGCCCCTACACCGCCTTTTGGACCGTGGGGCTGTTTGGCGGTGGGGAGCAAAGGAAGTTGCGGCATTCCATGCTGTAAAACGCCTCTTAACATCTAACGCCATCCTCACACAGTTTTCGCCTCACCTCCCACTTACTCTGGCATGTGACGCTTCCCCTTATGGGGTGGGGGCGGTTTTGAGCCATAAGTTCCCCTCTGGCCGGGAACTGCCCATTGCCTATTTTTCCAGGACCTTGGCTCCTGCTGAGCGTAATTACTCACAGTTAGATAAGGAAGCATTGGCTCTAGTGGCAGGGGTCAAACGCTTCCACCATTACTTATATGGTCGTTCCTTTGTATTATACACTGATCATAAGCCCCTTCTAGGAATTCTGGCGGGTGACCGGCAAGCTCCACAAATTATGTCACCCCGCATGACTCGCTACTCCATGTTCCTGGCTGCATACACGTACCAATTGGTTCACCGCCCCGGCCGAGACATTGCTCACGCTGATGCTTTGAGCCGCTGCCCCATTCCAGCTCTGCTCGCTGACCCTGTTCCTGTATCATCGGTGTTCCTGATTGCTGATTCGTCGCTGCCAGTCACGGCTTCGGACGTCGCTCGTCTCTCCGCCAAAGACAGAGTCCTAGCCCAGGTATTGGACTGGATGGCTAGGGGTTGGCCGCAAGGACCGCTCGCCCAGGAATTTCAGCCCTACTTTACGAGAAGGCTCGAGTTGTCCACGCAAGCCGGATGCCTGTTGTGGGGTCATAGAGTCGTGATTCCGCCCCCTCTACGACAATCCTTATTACAAGAATTACATCGGGGTCACCCGGGGGTGGTGCGCATGAAGGCATTGGGTCGTTGTTACATGTGGTGGCCGCAATTGGATAAGAATGTCACTGACTGGGTTTCAGCCTGCTCACAGTGCCAGGCAGCGCTACCTATGCCGGCCAAGGAGCTGCCTCAGGAGTGGGAGGATCCCGGGGCCCCGTGGTCTAGGTTACATATTGATCTAGCTGGCCCTATACAGGGACAGTCCCTGCTGGTGGTAGCAGATGCCTTTTCTAAGTGGGTGGAGGTGTTACCCATACGTTCCACCACATCGGAGACCATTATTCGGGCACTAGGCCGACTATTTATCACCCATGGGTTACCAGATATGATAGTGTCCGACAACGGTGCCCAATTTACATCTACTGAGTTCGAGGCATTCCTGGCGCACCGGGGGATACGGCATTGTCTAATTTCACCGTTCCACCCAGCTAGTAATGGTTTTGCGGAACGCGCCGTGAGATCCGCTAAGGATGCACTTAAGAAGCTGGGTCACGGGAGTTGGAGTGAGCGAGTAGAAGAATACTTAATGGCTCAGCATACGACTCCCTGTCAACTTACAAATAAAAGCCCTGCCGAGCTCTTAATGGGCCGCAAATTACGCACCCTGTTAGACAGAATACACCCCTCTTATTACCCAAGCAAGCCTTTGGATTCACGCAGTAGGTACCAACCATTCCTAGTGGGAGACATGGTTTACGCCCGTAATTATGGGGGTCAGCCATTATGGCTGGCTGGAACAGTCGTAGGAGTAGTGGGGCCGCGTTCCTACCAAGTTGAGGTGGATAACGGGAGGATTTGGAAGCGTCATAAAGACCAACTGCGGGCTAGAAGGGTGTTAATTCCCCGGCAGGACAGCAGAGAGGACATGAGCGAACAGCCTTCAAGGATGGCCGCGGCCAGAGCAGAAACCCCAATTCCGTCCGATACACCAGCGGACGACGTACCTGTCGATGGGGACCAACTGGGGGAGGCCGGTCCCGGGCAGTCCGGTAAATCTAGCGAGAATGGCAATTCAAATCCACCGCCTGTACTAGACGAGGGGGTGGAGCTCAGGCGATCAGGGCGGGTCCGGAGGAGGCCAGCATATTTGAGTGATTACGCATGCGAGTGACGTCCGCATGCGCAAGCTGGGTGAGAAGGAGTGTTGAATATTCAAATACAGTCGGTCCCTAGTGGCCAAGTTAGTTACTACCTATTCTCTGATTGGTTGGAAGATGACAGCTCCGGGTATAAAAGGGAGCTGTCAAGCGCGGGAGTTGTAGGCATGTTATGTATATTGAAGAGAGTTGAATAAACATTACTGTTGCTGTTCCTGTTCGCCTCAGAATCGTTCATCTTCGGCCGGAACATATTAATTACTATGTGCAATATTAGGGTTAATATTTATTCTAGAATTAAAGTTGCTATTTCTTCCATCTTTATATGAAGCACATGCCAGATTTTGAGAAATGTTTGGAATAATAATATCATTAAAACAACTAACATACCTATGCAGGTTTTTCCATTTGGCGCTAGCTGAAGTCCACTTGACGGACACAAGCATCGCACATCATCTTTCACTTCTTCACAACCATATTGGCAATTCACCATGGTGCATGTTCTGGAATCTTTTAAAGCATATTATTTATTAACATCTACATAACTAGAAATACCTACTTTAGAAAATTATGCTTACTAAAAGGAGTATTTTAAAGTCTGTTTAATAGAAAGACATTGGGATGCACAAATCAGCATCTTTGTATCTTTTAATTGCTATTTGACTGTTGCCATTCCTATTACCAAAACGACACACATTTGTTAAAGTTAGCTCACACTGATAAAGGCTTCAAAATAACTATATTTTTAATTTTTAGATAGCTAGAAAGCTCTAGGCACAATACAAAATGGTGGTGACCTATCAATCCTACATGGATTGTTATGTACCTGAACCACTATACCTGATATGTACCAGAAGCACATTATCTGAATCTTACACTGAATGCTCTTTCCAGGTGCTGTTGTACATAAAGTTAGGCAAGTAAGATCAAAGGGTACAGACTTTTTGGTCATGCCATCAGATGCACAAAGCACTCTATCTAGAAAACTGCTGCAGGTTTTGATTTGTTTTTATAGCGTCACATGAATACCCCTTTGATGGCATGATCATGCAGTGGTTAGAATGAAGTATTGCAGGCTGACCTCTTACTGCCAGGAGTTTGGTCCTGACCATCTGAAGGTGGACTCAGCCTTTCACCGTTCCAAAGTCAGTAAAATGAGGATCCAGATTGTTGGGGACAATATGCTGATTCTGTAAACTGCTTAGAGAGGGCTGTAAAGCACTATGAAGTGGTATATAAGTCCAAGAGCTATTGCTATTGCTATTTTATTAGATTGTTCTGTTCTTTGTGTTTGAAAGCTATTTTTAGTCATCCCTTTATTTGCTACACTGAATTTATTGATCTGTATAACTGCTGCTTCTATGATTTCTCAAGTTTAACTCTGAATTAGATACGTTGATGTAAATAGTTTAATAGATACGTACAATTTACATTTTTTACATTACAGCCATTCAATATGTATTTTTAGATAGGAATTATAATATTCCCTGGTTGCCCTGGCAACTCATCTCTCTGTATACCTTTTTCCCCTGCATGCCTTTGAAAGCCCACCTGACATTTCATCCTGCAGCATTTTGTTTCATGTTTCATTTAGATTCATGAGAAAAAACAACTTTTCTGTCACTATCTAAGAAAAGTAAAGTAAAATTGCTAATAAAAACTTGTTGATGCCACAAATAATTTATTGAGCATTTCCATGGCTTATGCTTCATTTTCAACATTTATTGAAAGCCAACAATTGGTTCAAACTTTGTGCTTTAGCCCTTCCTAATTTTTCTCGATTCTACTATACAGGTACATTACAAATGTAAAGTGGAAAAAAATGGCAGGATCAAATGTTTAAAAATATGTTCAAAACCCCGCATTTGTTTTTTCCTTCTCTCAAGCTCAGGAAATGCTTTGAAGACAGCTAAAATGTCTGATTTAGCATAGCATGGTTTTTCTATATGCAGTGGAAAATGAGCAGAACTAAAGAAATAAGTCCGTGGTTTGCCTCCTAAAGGTACACATTAAATAACTTGTAACATCACCAACACTGCCATCACAGTCATTTCCATATAATACCTACAACATAGATTTAACCCCAAATCTCAAGTTAATATTGATACTTACTGGCACAGGTGCCATCTGGCATGAGCATGTACCCATTTAAACAATAGCATTTGTAGCTTCCGTGAGTGTTCATGCATCTGTGTTCGCAAACATGTGGCTTTAATCCACATTCATTGATATCTGCAGAAATAATTAGAATAATTGAGTTTAGACATCTACGGAGGGAAATTGCAATGCACTCTACATGGGGCTGCTCTTGAAGAGCATCCGGAAGCTCCAGTTGGTGCAAAATGCAGCAGCCTGCATGGTTTTGTGCAGACCCCAGTGTGCACATGTATCACCTTTCCTGCGGGAGCTGCATTGGCTGCTGATTTGCTTCTGGGTGCAATTCAAGGTGTTGGTTGCCACCTTTAAAGCCCTTCATGGCTTGGGACCATGATATCTGAGGGACCATCTCTTGCCGGTTACATCTACCCAACCCATCAGAGCGGAGAGGCAGGAAATGTTGAGTATCCCATCCCCTAAGGAGATACACCTGGTGGGACTCAGAAGAAGGGCCTTCTCAGTGGTGGCCCCCTCTCTCTGGAACATCATCCCCACAGAGATTCAAGTGGCTCTACTCTGGCACTCTTCCGGAAAGCACTGAAGACCTGGTTCTGCCAGCGGGCCTGGGGAACCCAGAGCGGGATGGAGCCCATTAAATGGCTCCTGTGAGGTGCTGTTGCCGGAGCGGGGGGATGGGGGGTGATTTTAGTATATTAATTTATTATATGACTTCTTTTATTAGTTTTATTGTTTTTATATGGGGGTTTATATTCTGTAAGCTGCCTTGAGTCACCATATGCGAATAGGCAACAATATAAATTCCATAAACAAATAAACAAACACCGAGTTGTGATTTATGACTTAAATTTGTATCAGAAAATGTTACTTGTATGTTTAACTATTATTACAAACAGGCACTAGTATATTCAGGAAATATATTAAAAATGAAATCAAGGAATAATTTCTTTTCAATAGTATACTAAATACCTTGATTTAAATGGTAAGCTTGGTGATCTTGATTTAAAACACCCATTTGCATTAATAAAATGTCACTTTAGGAGACTTGTATTTGATAGAACAATTTGCAGAGAGATTCAGCCAAGGCTATGGATATGTTTATCAATCTCTTCCTCCATACTCAATGGAATGGAAGATACCCTGCCATAGTCAAAGGAATTGAAGATCTTAAACATAATGCTGTTTTGAAGATCCATGATCTGATCTTCTGAAAACAAATGCTTCTTTGGTTAAAACTAGATGTGAAGAACTCAATATAATGACAGTGAAGATTAGGAATATAATACTTTAGTTTATTTATACATATATCCTAAACACATGTACAGAAACCTATGTGTATATCTACATAATCTTACAGTATTTCTAGACCACCCTTTATGGATGCTATGCAATTCACATCAGAGCAAAAATAAAGACAAAGGCAAAAATTGTGAACCAAAAGAAGATTGCACATACATGAATGAAGGTGCCTGCAATCAGCATAATATCTTCTCCCACCACTACCAGAGGTGGTATTCAGCCGGTTTGCACTGGTTCATGCGAACCGTTGGCGAAAATTTGGCCAAGGTCACCAAACCGGTAGTGATGGCTGGCTGGCCACGCCCCCGAACTGGTCCCCCGGTTGCCGCTCACATGCCCTGCCCGCTATGTTCATCGCTGCCATGTTCTCCGCGCATGCACATCCCATTGCCTTGCAAGTCCAATGGGATGCGCATGCGCGAAGAACATGGCAGCGACAGCAGCAGATTTTTCCGTGACCTCCAGTACTTTTTGGTAACCTGCAGCCAGCTGCTGCAGCCACAAAGCAGCTCTCAAAGAGGTGGCAGCTGGGAGGCTTCTTTGCCAGCCGCTTTCCAGAAGCGGCAGCTGGCTGGGGGCCACCAAAAACTCCAGTCAGCTTGCCTTCCGGACTCTGGACCAGCCACCATGGAAGGTAAGCAGCCCGAACAAAGAGGCGGTGGTGGGGGAGGAAGTGGGGCTAGGGCTGGGGCCGCTAAAGGAGGTGAAGGGAGGGGGGAGTAAATAGGTAGAAATTCCAAAAAAAATCCTACCTTTTGTTGTGGGCATGGCTAGGTGGGGGGGGTCATGTGACTGAGTGGGTGTGGGCATGAGTGACATCATGTTGGCCATGCCCACTCAGTCACATGCGCCCCACCTAGCCATGCCCACTGAACATTTAGCAAAAAATTTTGAAACCCACCACTGATCACTACCCCCTGCCTCTCATAAAAATGTCATGGAAGAGGGGATTGCAACTACTTGAAAACAATCAATCAACACCAGTTTACCTTGGTTGCAGGTTTTCCCTGTATATCCAGGGTAACATTTACATGTATCTGGCAACATGCATTCACCATATTTGCATCCATCTACACAGATAGCTGTGAAAGAAATGCGAGAAAAGAAAAAGGAATGAAACATAAAGACAGAAACTGAATAAACTTAAGATAATTTCTAGGAATTTGGATATAGTAGCACTAAAGTAAATAAGGAAAGTTGGCATATCCTGGCTTCGGAAATCCTTTCCAATGCGTTAATAATTGTTCCACTCTGAACCATGTGACCAGAAGGAAGCATTTCTCAAAGTGCAGCAATCAGCAACATTTTAAGCCAGTCTTTCTCAGCCTTGACATTTTTAAGATGTGTGGATTTCAACTCTTAGAATTCTGGGGATTGAAGTCCACACACCTGAAATTGCCAAGGTTGAGAAACACTGTTCTAAGCTGTTGCCCACTGCCTGTCCCATTGAAACATAATGGGATTTTTTTTTCATTTTTTCCCTGCAGCTTCCAACTGAATTCAACCCATTTTCAAACACAATCTTGCTTTTGTTGGATTATTTCCCAGTACGATGTTTGGCCCCATTTTGCATTTTGTTTTTGGAGAGTCATCCTGCTGATAAAGGAGGTGTAGGCAGAATCTCAAGTCTCTTTGTGAAATTAATTTCAAATATTCTACAGAGTTTGAAAGAATAGCATGGGTTATTGTAGAAAAGTAACAGGTTGGAGCTTGAAATGTCTACTTTGATTGAACTAAAAAATCTCCATACTGACTAAAGATCAGCATGAATGGTAGAAATATGTTGACATAGATTTTTGCATATTCCAATATATCAACAGTAAATAGGAAACAGAATAGAGCATTGTCCTGGGTTTTTATATACTAAGACAGAAGGATGCATTTCAACAAGTTCTTCTGAAAAGAATGGTTTGCTTTTTATTGTGGATATCAAACTACTGATATTAGGACTATCTCCCTTTTTTATAGACTTTCTTGTACAAATCAACTTTTATTGGAGGAGGAGGACCATAAAAATTAGTAAGGAATGGTAGGTACAGAGTGGTAAGAAGAAAAGATGATGAAGCTTTTGCATGAGAAGCAAAACTTCTTCTTCTTCCTCAAGGAAAAACAGTCCAGTTGTTGAAAAAGCATTCTTCAGACAACTGTAACCTATATCAGTGGTCCCCAACCCCCGGTCCGCGGACCGGTGCCGGGCCGTGGAGTACCTGGCACCGGGCCGCGCAGCGGCCGGGGGACAGGAACGCTGCAGCGCAAAGGCTCCTGGGCCGTGCGCAATGGGCCTGCGCAAAGGCTCCTGGGCCGTGCGCAATGGGCCTGCGCAAAGGCTCCTGGGCCGTGCGCAATGGGCCTGCGCAAAGGCTCCTGGGCCGTGCGCAATGGGCCTGCGCAAAGGCTCCTGGGCCGTGCGCAATGGGCCTGTGCAAAGGCTCCTGGGCCGTGGCCCCACCCCTGCGCGCGCTCAGCGGGCCGCGGCGATAAAAAGGTTGGGGACCACTGACCTATATGACTGAGAATCCATAGACAAAAAGAAAAGAGTTCTGATTTTCAGCTGCTCAACCCACCTGTTGATGTCTGGAGATACATCTTCCAGGGGAATATTCTCTAGACATTTAGTCTCTATAGGAAATTGAAAAATATCTCTGAATCAGACTTGATTAAGCATCAGAGAACTTTAAGATATAAATTACCATGAAGTAAATGATTACAACCCTCATCAAGGCTAAGTACAAGAGGAGAAATAGATGGGAATAAAATATAAACTAAGGCAAGGCACTTGCCAAAGGTGGGGATTTGATAATTAAATGCAATTTAATTTTTATTGTAGGTCTTTTCAAAGGGGGTTATAATATCTTTGGCAAAAGCAAGCCTGATAATAGTGCTAATTCTCAATTCATGGATTCCAATGGTTATTTTATATCCTACTTTTCTTTATACCTGATTATAAGGTGGGGCAAGACCATACTATAGTAGAGGAAGTCATTCTCAGAACCCAACCATACTTTCTGGAAATTCATGAATTTACACAAAACGGAACCTGAAAACAAATGTTTCAAAAGCATTTTTGCCTTTATTCCTCTCTGTAGAGCTCCAAGCTTCTGATTCTCTCGTAATATCTTCCTAGGTCCTGTGCCATCTCTGCAGCCCAAACCAATTCAACAACATAGCATTTTTCTGCATTTCCTTTCTGCATTCTATACATTTTACATATCTACATCTGACACATATTTTGGGACACAGAATTTGAGCTTTAAGTTCATAATATAAGAGGTTTTTTTTACATGTGCCACTTACTTTGTCTTGACAGTTACAAAGTTTTCCAAATTTAACCCAACCAATTGTCTCATATAATGTTCTTCTGAAATCTATTAAGCAATATTATCTGGCGACTTCAATCATCTTGTGTTCTAAATTGATTAACAATATTTTACACAAAAAGCACCAGCAAAACCCCTGCCTTAAGGAAATCTTGATCAAAGGTGTCTTAATGTGAAAAGAACAGTGTAATAAAGGAAACAAATACAGGAAAGAATGTTGGTATATTAATTCATATGTTCAGCATCATGCCTGACTCAAACCAGAAATGTGGGGATAGAACAATTGAAAAAGCTTTTGAAAAGTGAATACTGATAAATTATTCATGCTTCACTTGCTGCTTTGAAAGATTTTTATTTGTTATCTTTTTCAACATACCATATTCTTGAGCAGCTGAACTAGGTTTATACAAACAATTAAAAAGCTTTATTAATAAAGGATCTCCCCATGCAGCATATGGAAATACTTTAATTTATGACAACTATCTGCTATATATATATTAATAGATATTCAAGTGGAAAATACTTTTTTGACAGCATTCTCCCTTGTATAACCATCTGGTAAATATATTATATAATATGAACCTTTGCTCATCTGTATTGGGTAATCCAGTTCTAAATTCCTCAAAACAGCAGATGCAACATCTAAGAAATAAATTATCCCAGAGTCATTATTTTATTACTTTAGGTAGCTTGCCAGAATCTAGCCAGAGAAATATTTTAACCTTTCTCTTATATTTATGCTTCTATTATTAATAATAGTATTAATATCATTAGATAATCATGGGCTTTTGTTAACCTAATTCCCCAGAGGCCTAAATCAGAGACCCAGCACAGGCAATCTTCAAATGTTTTTACAATGAACAGTTCAAAATGATCAATTCTCTACTTATGTGGAAATGTGAAGACAATTTATGTTGTTTAATGAAAAACATCTATTTATAAATAACTCTGTGTGCCCTATGTAAAAGCTTTCTTCCCCTGAATTTCCTTAATGTCTACTAATATGGACTTGGGCAGTATTAAAGGTTAACAGGGTAGAGAAAACATGCAGAAACTGAATTCTTTCCAACTTCTTAATAGTACTCTCTTCTGAGTTATCTTTGCAGAAAGAGAGAGAGCAAACTTAGAATGGAAGGATTGGTAACATGCAATATCACTGCATTGGAGGTGAATTTGTTCCCATTTGAAATTTATCTATCTCTCTTTTTTTGTTGGTTTCACCATCATAATTCTAATCTTGGACTATTAACTTGCTAATAGACTGTCCACTTGACAATGAGAAAAACAGGGTTCTCAGTGAGCCGAATTAATTCAAATTTAGGCATATTTTTATAGAAAAAAATGGAGCAACAAGTAGGTACAGTATGGTTACCTTCACAGCGCTGTTTGTGATTTCTTTTCCAGCCATAGCAGCAATCAGACATAGATCCATAACGACAGACCCCGGGCTCATTCACAGTTAGCAGCTGCCTGTGACCTCTTAAACAGTGCAAAAAACAGAACATGAATTCTAGCTAAGGAATTAACAAAGGCTTATGTTCTGGACATATGTCCCATCTATCCATTGAGAAGTCTGGTTATATTGCCATAGCATCATAAGAAACTCTTTCTGCTGAAGCTGAACTTTATCCATTATAAGTAATAATAATCTGCATATTCTTAATGGAACACAACTGACTTCCTCAATTTAGCAAGTACTTGCTTCATTTTTATTGATTAATAGATGTACTGTCTTTCTAATGTCAACAACAGCAGGGAGCAGAGTTTCTGTGTGGCTTTCCCTCCATATCCTGCTTAAAACCGTGGTGGTGCAGTGGTTAGAGTGCAGTACTGCAGGCTATTTCTGCTGATCACCGGCTGCCAGCAGTTTGGCAGATCAAATCTCACCAGACTCAAGGTTGACTCAGCCTTCCATCATTCCGAGGTCGGTAAAATGAGGACTCAGATTGTTGGGGGCACTGTGAAGTCATATATAAGGCTAAGTCCTAAGTGCTAAAACCAAAATCAGTTAATTTTAAAGCAAGTACCCACAGGCCATCCATGTTGGAGCCATAGCATATTGATAGTGCTAATATTTTTTAAGTAAAAGATGCTGAAACAATGTGTATTAAAAAAAAAAAATCTAATGCCTTCCCTACATTCATTTTGCTGGATTTGACAAATGACAAAGACTTTTTAGCATGCAAAATTCATTTTCAGCATCACAACTTGTGCTTCAATCTGTGAAACCTATTCAAGACACCAGGACTATATTCCAAATTACATGGCTGTAATTACAAAATGCTTTTTAGCCATTTTGGAAGCCAGTTGACACCTGGAAAATTTTGTCTCAGTCTATGCATGTCATATTTAAATGAAATTTAACATTACAACTAAATATGTTGTTAAAAAGTTTGGTGAAATAATGCAAAAAGCAGGAGATTAAATTTAGAAAGAATCTTGTTATGGATATTTTTGTTGTTTAACTCTGGTCATTTTCTACCTGAAAATCACCTTTGAGCAGCTGCTTTTTCACCAGGGTGAAACAACTATCTCTAATTTTAAAAACACTTCATTGCAGGGATGGAAATCAATGAAAGAAAAGAGAAAGGATTAAGTCACTTCTCCCCTCTTCCATTTGGACCAGCCTTCTTCTGGTGCCCTCCTGATATGAAATGCTGTTTAATTGGTGCTATTCTTTCCCATTGAATAGTTACCCTGAAAAGTTATCTTCTTGGCTTTTGTGAACTTTATATATTCTTTCATAATAGCAAAATGAGAATGTCCCAAAGATGAATGTCATTAATTCAGCCACAGATCCAATGAACAAACTTTCCTTTTAATTGAAGAACACAATATAAATATTTTTAGGAAAGAAAAAGGCAGGTAGTCCTCTTGGGTGGGCTATTTGAATCAAACAAATTCACCCCACATGGCATGACAGCAAAGGCTAATCTATCACTACTGTTATTACTCATAAGAATGGTGAAGTAGCAGTCTTTGGTATAATATGGTCAAATTATGAAGGAAGGAAGGAAGGAAGGAAGGAAGGAAGGAAGGAAGGAAGGAAGGAAGGAAGGAAGGGTTTTGATTCAATTCAAATAGCTATTCTGTTTCTAAGAAAGTGCCAAATGATTTAGGGTAGCTAATATCACGCCTCCAGAGAGTCTCTGACTTTGGCAATCTTTGACCAGGGCATAGAACCTTCTACAAACCATCTTTACTGCTACTTCATGTTACTGTGACAAACAACCAGTTTTAGCTCACTCCAATGCTCATATTAGTCACTGTATTGCACAATAAACTGAAGGACATTTATGTGCGCACCCACCCACCTTGAATACTAAATATGTGCAACAACATTGCAATTCACAATCCTGCCATGAAAATTTCTATGAAATCATTGGATGCTTCAAGAAATAAAAAAAAAAAAACACTCTTGCTATTTGAACGGACTTCAATCTGCAAGCACAGCAGCAGGAAGGATGGATCCAACATTGATGTGCCTTTAGCAACTGACTGAGAAGCCTTCTGCTAGACATGTAGAAAACTTCTCACCATGTCCCCTCTTCTGCTAGAAGCTGTCCCAAATGTAACTCATGGGTTTTTCTCATTCTTCTTTCTTTCAGACTATCAAAAGGGTCAGTGTGATTCTGTTCGTTTACTGCTTTGTGCCTTTGAACTCAGATTTAAATTAGGCTGAGTGAAAGTGAGTGAAGAATATAAAATGCCTAAATGCATTAGTGCTTACACTCCATCAACAGTCTTCAGCTGCCCTGCAGGGTTCTGGAAAGAAGAAACAACTCAACAGATTTGGGGTAGGGGAAATCCTAAAAGTCTGGGAAATGTCTGCCTAATGTGGATTCTGCACCTTTCAACTATGAACTGGTTTTAAAGACAGAAGTGATTTATCTCAAATGCAATTCCAGAAGAAATTCCTAGCTCAGCATCCCAGCTGTTTTTGGTTGTTCAGTGAGGATCACTGTACAATGCCTTCTCCATATGCTCAGAAACATTCTCCAGACAAAAGCCTAACTTCAATTGTCAATCAGCCACGGTTGCTTATATTAAATTTTCTGCACATATTCACAGAATTTTTCTATCATTCTATATTCCCCAACTGAGTCGCTCTGTGTTGGATATGACTCCCATCGTCCCGCGCCAACATGGGAGCAACCCAGAATCCCAGATACTTTATTTCAGCTCCCAAGAGACCGCATCTCTTTCCCTCAATTGCTCTGCCGAGAGAGAGGTAAACCTATGAGAGTCATCCCCACTGATGAAAGGCGAAGCAAGAAGGTAGAGGAGCCGAACGAATAAATCCCCCGCCCCTCTTCTGGCTGGATTCGCAGGACCGCCAGGCTTATGCTATTTTAAACTCAGTGAGTCTTATGAATGCTGCCGGACTGGAAGAAAGGGCTTAAAATCCGCGTCCGTCCATCCACTCCTCCCGCCCCCCCCCACACTTGGCAACTAACCTGCCACTTCCAGTGAAGGATAGCTGGGGAAGCGCGAGACAAATGCCCCAAGCGAGCAACCACAACCCCATGCTGGAGAGGGTTGCGCAGCGCCTGGCAAAGCTGGCTCTCTGATCAGGACCGCTTCTGCTGTCGCTCGCTCTCACTGTTACTGCCTTGGGCTGCTGGATGGTTTTCTAGTCCAGTTGCATAGCTATTCCAGGGGCCTTTCCAACGAGGAGATAGATGGGAAGACTGGGGGGGGGGGGCAAAATCCACAAGGATCAGACAGACTTCCATACAAAAAATCCACCCCCCGGGGTCTGCATTGGGCTTCTGCTCGGTGGGATCTATATGCTTTGGCGGGGATGGGGTGGGGCGGATCAGAGCTTTTGCATTGGAGACCCGCCCCCACAATCCACCCGAGTTAGTCGTTTTTTTCGTTCTCTCTCCCGATGCAGGTATTGTATTACATGAAAACTTGAGTAGTTTCAGTACTAAGTGAAATAATAAACGCCGGCGCTGAAACTCGCGTTTGGACGAGAAACCAAAGCAATAACTATCGAAACAAATAAAGCAAAAACTCAGAGCGGGATGCCCGCTGGCAAAAGCGAACGGAACGGCGAAGTCCCACATCTTAGTCAGCCAGAAGAGATTTCCATGAGAAACAAACAAATCGTAGTCCAACAGATTTGTCAAAGACAAATCTTTTTGGGGGAAACCCTTGCTCCGCGTGGGGCCAAAAGTTCCAAGTTAAAAGATACCAACAGTAGGTCCAACCAACTTAGCATCATCATAAGCAACTGACTGCAATAGTAGCGATGTAGCTCTGTATCGAACCTTGCTCAAAAAAGGGAAGAGTTTCTGGGTTCTTCACTGAAAGTGTATTTGCATCTAAGAGACATCTCTATTTTTCTTAGCTTGGATGAACAGCGTTGCAAAAGCTATGAATATAAACAAAACATTACAGGAATCTGTCAATACCTTCAGTTCAAAGTCATTTCTATCCCAGCGGGCCTTTGCAGCTTTACACTGATTTCTGAATTATCCTCTTTACTGCAGCTGTCAGTAATAAGTACCAACATCTACAGAGGTGGTTGCACAGTGGTTATAATCCAGCATTGCAGGCTAACTCTGCCCACAGTCAGGAGTTCAATCCTGACTGGCTCAAAGTTGACTCAGCCTTCCATTCTTCTGAGATCGGTAAAATGAGGACCCAGATTGTTGCTAACTCTGTAAACTGCTTAGAGAGGGCTGTAAAAGTATAGAAGTCTGCTATTTTGCTATTGCTACTCACATAGCAAAGTCAGTAGTCAAGCAAGATTTCTCTTCCATCCCCAACAGGAGGTACTCCTGAGCTTGATGAATGAAAGAAATCTTGATTACCAGATGTCATTTCTGTGACTAATGCTATTCCACCATTGTCCACTCTAGTGCCCAAGGTGGTATAAGGAACAAGGAACACAGAAACTGTAGCTTGCCTGAACTTGCCGCTGCTCTTGTGGATTTGGAATACTTTGTCCAGTGCCCACAATTGCTTCCCCCACCCCCTTTCCAAACTGTTCTGTAATAACCAGGATGCCTGTTCACCAATCATACCTTTCTATCCCCCATCATAGGGAGGAAAGGAAGGAAGGAAGGAGGGAGGGAGGGAGGGAGGGAGGAAGGAAGGGCTTCTGATACAGTAGGACAAGGAGGGCACTTTCTTATGGCATTATTGTCAGCTAGCTTGGTGCTTGCTGCCACGGAAAAGGAGGGAGGGGTCAATGGAGAATTTTTCATTGCAGCTTTGCAACTATGGTCTGGGCGTTGCTTATCTCTCCAAGGTCATTTCTTCTGGCTTTGGTATACAGCAGCCCTCTGGTTGCCTAGCTACAAGGGAATTGGGCTCTACAGTTTGTTTTAAATTGCTGCTTTGTGCACTTTTTTTAAAAAATTTGATTTATATGCCGCCCTTCTCCGGAGACTCAGGGCGGCTTACAATGCGTTACACTTTTGCCTCAGATCTTTCCTGAAACTTGTTGCATTCGGTTCACTCCTAGTAAAAATACCTTTTCTATGAATCTATGGAGTCAAGGTTTTTTATTTCCTAGGAAATGGATAGAGGCAGCCCTGACATTAGGCTAGATCTGCTTTAACGGTCAACCTGGAGACAGCAGCCTACCATGGGGGGCCAAGCATCCAATGTCCAACCATGGGAGTGAGCTGGAGGAAACTGGAGCTATGGTCAGCTCCTGCACTAGACCACACTGTGCTCAAGATGAGGCAGAATGGTGAGAGGAGTTGGACTTCAATGAGAAGCCCATCAGGCTCAGATGGGCAAGGGGCATAGGAAAATGTCTACTCGCTGCCCCTGATGAAGGACATGTTGGTGCATTTAGCCAAAAGAAAAATCTTTACTAAGTTAGACTTGCAGGAAGCTTACTACTGGGTTTGAATAAAGGAGGGCGACAAATGGAAAACTGCATTTAATTGCCCTCTGGGATGTATCCAATTCCAGGTGCTCCCTTTCAGTCTACAGGGGTCCCCCAGTGGTGTTCATGCAACTGAACAATGAGGTGCTGCATGACTATTTGTACAAGGGAGTGTTGGTGTATTTGGTTGATATTTTAATACATATTGAAACTATGGAGGAATTTGTGAAATTGGTGTGGGCAGTCCTTAAAAGGCTCTGAGACGCTGAACTGTATGCAAAGCTTTCCAAGTGTGAATTTCAGCAAGATAGGATTGATTACCTGGTTCACCATATATCAAATGAAGGAGTGGAAATGGACCCAGAAAAAAGTAAAGGCAGTACTAGAATGGGCCCCTCCCTGCACTAAGAGGCAATTGCATTTTGCCAAATGAAGGGCAGTTCATCTCCTCATTTACAAAGATTGCATTGCCAATCACCAACCTTTTAAAAACTAAGGGTGAGGGGAAGACAAAGCCAAGTCAGCCACTTAAGTCAGGGGTGTCAAACTCAAGGCCGTCGGGCCTCATCCGGCCCATGGGATACTTAGATCTGGCCGCGGGGCCGGCCTGGAAATATCAAAGGAATAGCCCGTGGAGCCTCTGCCAGCCAAAATGGCACACACAGGCCCCCTGGCCCGTTTTTGGTTGGCAGTGTTGCAGGAGGCTGTGGAGGCAAAAAATGGGCTGTGTGGGGGCCACCCGGGGGCCATTTTTAGGTGGCAGAGTGCTGTTTGGCTGTGAAGGCCAAAAACGGGCCACCCAGGGCCTCTATGTTGCCCATTTTCGGCTGGCAGAGCATTGCAGGAGGCCTGGCTTGGACTGTATTACAATTATGTGGCCTCAAGTAAGTGCCTGATCTGGATAGAAAATAAGCAACATCCTATGTTAATACTACAGTTTAATGCCAGATTTTACATACTGTAGGTCCATTTAATCTACAATCAACAATCTATTCTGTATTCTATTCTGTATCTATAATTGACAGCCATTTCTATTTATTATCCTGGAAATTTACCTCTGCTGTTAGATTTTGTATTACCATGTTATTTATGCTATTGTATTTTTATTATTAGTTGAATAATAAAAATACAATAGTATAAATAGTTTTCTGCCTGGAAAAGCAATTTACTATTAAACAATGGGTATAAATTTAGAAATAAAAAGTTTAGTGGAATATGAAGAATAAGTAATAAATGTTTGCCAGTAATATTTGGTAAAAGAGATAGGAAAATGGTTATAGTAAAGAACTGTGGAAAGAACATCAAATAACCGCAAACTAATGGAATATGTAAGAGAACCAACTCAGTCCTGGAACAGCACCTCAGGTGCTACATTAATTTCCAACAGGACAATTGGGCTGCCCTTTTGCCTTTTGCAGAGGTAGCATATAACAATTCTGTGCATAGTAGCACAGGGTTCACCCCATTTAAGGTGGCCTCCAGTCAGAACTTTGTAGCTATGCCAGAGCTGCATCAAAAGAAACCACACGTACCCTCTTAGCGGAGTGGATAGCCCAACTGCAGAACACTTGGCCAGTTGGCCCATAAGGCACTGGAGGAGGCATGTCAGGCACATAAGAAACAAGCTGACAAAAAAACATGTGAAACCAAAAGATTTTAAAGTAGGTGATAGAGTTTACCTTTCCACAAAATACTTACAGTCCACCCAACAATCAAAGAAACTGGGTCATAAATATGTGGGGCCATTCCCAATTGTTAAATTAACCCAGTCACTGTACAACTGGAGTTGCCTAAGAATCTTAAATGTATTCATCCTGTGTTTCATTGCAACTGAAACTGTGTCATCCTTTCGCCCTGCACCTGACAACCCTCCTGTGCCCACTTTAATCAAAGGACGGCAGCGTTTTGAAATTAAAGAAATTTTGGATTCCAGGAAACATAGAGGGAAGGTCCTACACCTCGTTGCCTGGAAACATTTTCCCACTGCAGTCTGAATGGGTGGATACTAATGTTCTGATCTAGGCTTCCTGAGTCAGTAAAACATATGAGTAGTCCCAAAAACCTCTTATTGCAACAGCTGTGAATTCTGTTCATTCAGAGATAAGTCCCAAATAGTTGTAAAGAGTCCTTCGGGATAAGGCTGATAATCACCCACCTTTATCTTCCTTGACATGCTGCCAAAGCCCTAATTGGCAAAGCCACAAGGAGTCCAGAATCAAACAGAGCTTCAGACTTTAAACTGAACAGAATTAACAACGTTGCTTCCTGCACAGGACCACGTGCCTTTGCTCCTCTTTTAAGTTTTATGGGAGGGGCCAATCATCTCCAAGAAGTGGCAGCATTGGCACTCCAGAATATACTGGAGTTGGCAGCTCATAAATAAAAAAAGGAATAATAAAAAGGAAGGTTGATTTTTCCAAAGCTGGATAGTTCCTCCTCTGCCTCATTAGATTGATCTATATGTCAGCCCTGGTGCGCCTGGCAAACCGGGGCTGCCATTCTGTCAAGGGAAGGAGAGAACAGGGTGGCCATTCTGACAGGGGAAGGAGAGCTGCATGGCTGCACCATGCCCACCAAACGCTATACCTGGATTAATGGAGCCACACACTGACTGAATGGCCCAGACCAGACCAGACCCGGCCAGACCTGGTCGCTGCTGCTGACTCCACAGCTGTGAAGCGGCCAAAACAGCTGAGAAGCAGGGTGGGCGCCTGCATGTCGGGCATGCCTCACCTGATGTTTTCCTGCTGATTTCCATGTGAGGGGTGGGGTGCGCGTGTGGCTGAGCGGGACTGGGGAAACACTGAAACGGTGGAGGTAAGCACTGGGCAGTTATCCCTGACTTTCATTTGGTGATCGTCAGTTCGTGCCAGAGTTTTTGTGACAAAGATAAAGCCATTGTAAACGAGGAATGAGTTCTTTGGTATTTTTTCCACGAATTACCGGAACTTGACAGGAACTCAGGGCTCTACTCTAACAGCATGACAGAGGGAATGGAGACTGGCTTGGAGGCTGCTGAATTGGCAGAGCCTGGAGCCACCCTGGAGGTCTTACCAGTACTATCAAAATTTTTAATAAAACTTGTTTACAAAAAAAAAATAGTTCTATTTTTCTTTATCCTTCATTTGGTTAGCTGGTATACTGGTATTTTGCAGTCTTAGTAATCTTTTCTAATTTCACTGCATGTTTCCCAGCTACACATTCCTCCTTCTTGACCCTTCCATCTTTTATATCTACCCCTTTGATATTCCAGATTTTCATTAAATGATCTGCTGCTGTTGTCAATTTTTCCCATTATATTTCTGTAATTATGCTTTAACTAATCCTTTTTAAGGCTCTTTTCTCAGCATCTTCTGGGTTAACAAGTGGTTGTGAGGGAAATAGGAGGAGGAAGGTGTGTTGGATATGTTTGCCACTTGAATTATTTGTAAAAATGGTAAAGGTTGGATATAAATAAAGTTGCCTTGTGTCCAATGTGATTTGTCCAGAAAACATTCATTCCATCATCAATAAATACATGGTCATAGAATCAAAGAAGGACGCTATCTAAAACTTTTCCTGATTTAGTGACTCTTTCTCTTTTATAATTCCAGATAAAGCACTTTGACTTTCTTCATTTGAATAGGATAAACTGATCAGTATCCAATAGGAAAGGTTTTTTTTTTGAATAGGCAGCATGACAATAAAATATTTGTTTGGCTCAATTTATTATAAGATAAATGGGAAAATATTTGCTGTTTGCAAACATTTACTTTGAGTACTTTTATTATTCAGGCTTTCCTATTAGAAGGTCATGGATAATGTAAGACACATCAAAAACAAAGCTTTCAATGGCATGCCTAAAAAGCAAATAATTCTGTGTAACAATATTATTTTCCATTCTAGTATAAATTCTGATGACTGTGGAATTTGATTCCTACATGTTCCGTGTGCCAAAAATCAATATGGGAACTACATAATTCACTAACTTGCTAGCAATGCAGAACAAACTGCTTTCTATGTCATAACTAGAGCTTATATGCATCTCTTGCCACAGTCTCTTTCCAAAATACTACCCACAACCTCTATGCCCTTCTGAGCAGATTATTTTTGTAGACATGTAAGGCATCTTCATGATCAACTTTAATAAAAATATAATGCATTTGTAATTGTCTTTTGCAGAAACTCTTGGCAGGGAAAAGGGATAAAATGTCCAAGTAAATTAAAGTGGAAACTGTAGGAAGAGATAACATTCAGGGTTATCATGCTATGCCTTTCAGAGACTCATTTTTGTTGTTGAAAGAGTAATAATTCTCTTCTTGCAATTTATATGAAACCAAGTTCTCACCATCCATCAATACACAAGGGATATCCCACACATTAACAGCAAGCTACTCCAAGATTTCAGGGCCATGTTCTACCACTGCCTTGGCAGTCATAATGAGAGCAGAGTTCAACCTGAGGCCACAGAGAAATCCAGAGCAATTTAGCTAAGTAAAAACTTCCTTCTCAACAGAACATCAATAATAGATGCAGTTCACATCTGTGGCACATCCAAAATAGATGCTTAAAGTGTAATTCTTGGGCTGTATCTATTTTGTCCCCCTTTGTAGAGTATCCATACAATACTGTAGGTCCAATTTTTTACTCTTTTGGAGTATTTTCCCCCATTTAATTTGTCTGTAAAAATCTTTCTTTAATCGAAAAAGGGAAAAAAATGAATAAGCAATACCTACTCTTCCAAATGTTATAAGCAACATGGCCTTTATCTGTACAGTGGCTTTTTAAATCCTTTACTATGTCCCATTTCCCATACCAGAGCTTATTTTTAAAATCTAGGGAAGATGTTGTTTAAAAAATAAACAAAAAGTCTGTCTTAATAAACTCAAAATATTAACAACTGAAGGCCCTGTGATCAGAATGCAAAACATGAAGCCCCAGAACTGTTATGGATTTAATAAGACAAACACAACTTTTAGATTAATCAGAGACAGATTTTATATATTGCGCAATAGGTTCAAGGCTCTGTACATGAAGCGTTGAACAAAGACAGGAATTAGGTACAATGGTTTTATACCCTTCTAGACAAAGGATTCTTTTGAAGTCAGCAGTTCATATGGTCCTATACATTTATCAATTTTAATTGACATTTCAGAGTTTCTTTGCAAAACAGTCATAATTCTTTTTGTAGATTACTGAAGCATCTCTTTTATCTTTTGACGATGGACAACTTTTAACTCATGTGGATCCCCTTGACCTAACCAACCTTTAAGCTGTATGTCATTAGAATGTTCCTTTCTTCTGACAACTTAGAGGCCTCCTAGAGGAACCAAAAGGACCTTGGCTGAGTTTGTACTCTTTCCAGCCGGATGCATTGCTTTTTAGAATAGAGTGAATAGAAAGTTATCCAGTGGTCATCCATCAGAGCCTGCTTCATTACATTAGAACTGCTTCAAATTCCAAAAATTTTGAATCTAACCTCCAGAAATGTGACACCAAATTGTAGTTTTCAGTAGAAAAGATGGGGGAGGGTAACATTCACAGGGTGCAATAATGTTAGGTTAATTTAATTTAGTTCACTTCTAAGTTTACTTCCATTTCTTTGTCATAGTCCCATGCAGGTTTAGAACTTACTTTAAGAATGTTACTTTGAGGCCCACATGGTATATCTTATGAGATTATCAGATAACTAAATCATTACACTGAATGAACTGACTTTCTGCTATTGAAAGAGTTTATCTGCAATTTCTTTAAAAAATCCTCTGTTTTCAGATTGATCATAAGAAATCTAATGCTATTGTTAATAATACTGTAGTGGAAGGAAGTCAGCCTTTAAAAATGATTAGCCATTTTTGTATAGGATCACACTTTTCTAAAGCAAGAATATATTTGAAGCTTACTATAACTTTATCATTAAGTATTACTGGGGTTTATCCAAAGCTCATGTCATTTCCTGAATAAAAGGAAATGTGGGTATCACCACTGAATCAAGTCACCTTTGGTGACTTGGTGGACCTTTGCAGTATAAAACTTAACTGGGCAATGGGTAAACCAAACCTGTATGCCAATGACTATCTTCCATTTTTGAAATTGATAAAGTTTATGATTTGTCTGTTTGTTAGATTTATATCTCCCCTCCAAAATTTTGAGGCAGTATAGGTGAGATTCCCTCCTACAATTTTTCCTCCCAAGAATCCTGTGAGGTAGGCTGGGCTAAGAGATAATGACCAACCCAATCTCATCCAACAAATTTCTGTGGCTGAGAGGAAACATGTACCATGGTTTACCCATTCTTATTCCAATAGTTTACGGCAGTATTTCTCAACCTTAGCAGCTTTTAAATTCAGTGGACTTCACTGGGGAATTCTGGGAAATAAAGTTCACCATCTTAAAATTGCCAAGGTTGAGAAACACTGACTTAAGTGTTAGGCAACATTGGTTCTTTCATTAATGTAAACATGTCCTAAAGAACTTCTATAAATAATTTTAAAAATGATAATGCAGCTCTTTTCTTTCTTCTGTGTTCTTCTAAATCTCTCCTTTGGGGCTTTTCCTCTTCTTATTTACAAAATGCATGTAAAAGAGGCTGAGGAATGTGCCATTAACTATCTCAGACAGGGTACCTGAATAATACAATTCATCTTTGAAAAATAGCCTGCAGACGCACATTTAATAGCTGTCAGTTCTAAGGATATTTTCATGCCTTTTAACATTATCCATAGTTCTTTCTAATTTAAAGCCTGAAGAAAATATTACCTAGAGTCTCTGTCACCAATATTATTCTATCTCCAGGTGTTTTAAATATTTGTCAGTAAAAATTCAAGGGTCAGCACTTGCACTACAGTCCTGCTGCAATTACATTTAAAAAACAACACTATTTAATTAGAATGAATTTACACATTTGCTTCTCAATACATTTGTGATTGTCAAAGGTAGGGGTTTTTTTTAGTCAATTTGACTCAAACTGAAAAGTTCCAGCAAAACCACAGGACCCTAGACTGGCAGTTCCCAATCTTTCTGGCTTTACAGACCAATAGCAGCAAGGAGGGGGGACAGGGGATGATTACATGCGAGTGGCGGGTGAGCGCATGTTCAGCTCCATTTGTGCAAGTGGCAGGTGTGCACACATGCCAGTCACACAAACGGAGTTTTGCATGTACACATGCTCACCTGCTGCTTTTGCAAGTGGAGCTGCATGCATGCACACACTTGCCTGTCGCTTGCGCGGCCTGGTTCTGAACAGGCTGAGGCCCGATACTAGGCTGCGGCCCGGGGGTTGAGGACAGTGGTGAAAAGTAAAATTTGTTACTACCGGTTCTGTGGGCGTGGCTTGGTGAGAGGTAATGTGAGGTGATGGGTGGGCGTGGCCAACTTTTTTTTTTTACTTTTAAAACCATTTTTTCTAACCTCTTCAGCCGAAGAGGTTGTAGAAAAAATGCTTTTAAAAGCCTCTGACGATCCCAGCTGAGCCACACGATCATCAGAGGCTCTTTTTTTTACTTTTAAAAGCATTTTTTCAGCCGAAGAGGTTTTTAAAAAAATGCTTTTAAAAATAAATTTTTAAAAAAGCTTCTGATGATTGCGCGGCTCAGCTGGGCATGGGGGGGGAGGGATTTTTACTACCGGTTCTCCGAACCACCCGCCGCCATCGCTACTGGATCTGGAGATCCGGTCCGAACTGGAAGCATTTCACCCCTGGTTGAGGACCCCTGCCCTAGACAATTGGATTTTTTAAAAATCTCTCTGTAAGAGTTGGGGAGGTGTTTGAAAAAATATCCAAGATACAAAAGTGAAACAAACAAACCTTATATGCATAAGCTTTTCTACGTCTACTGTCTTACACTATATTCTATTTATAATGTCTATTATTATTTATATTATACAATGTTATCTTTACTATATTCTATTATTACACCATATATTATTACTTATTTTTCTATGCTATATTATACAATTTCTGCTACAAGCTTACTATTGCTACTATGCTACTACTATTACTAGTATACAACAGTATTTTACCGATTATAGACCTTGGTCTGTCTTTAAATCTTCTCTCTCTGAGATTTCTTCTATTGCTATTTTCTTCTTTATTAATGGACAACATGTAAAGCACTGACACCTTCCCAACACTGTGTTTCACTTTGCCTCTTCTTTTTCTTCTAGGTCCTTCCATTTCCGTGAAAAGAAACCCTTTCCTATATTTTAATGTTTTTTGGGGTTGTGGTGGCTGATGCAGAGTTTGCAAAACATGCTTCTCTCCTCCACTATCTGTTTCAAGGTTGCAGATTTTATAAGCAGTTTTGCCCTGCTGATGCTGGGGAGAAGGATCAAATAGGAGGGTAGAAGGCAGCACAGGTACCTGCAATTTTCTTAGCTGCTTACTCTTCCACAGTGACAAACCATAGGATGGGGTTGGAGAATTACTGGTGAACATCTTGGCTACTGATTTACAATAGATTTACAATGAAATCCCAGAATTACCTGGGAAACACCTTCTTTTATGTTGCCATCTGAACCTGATTCTTGGCAGGCCCTAAGGGAAGAGGAAAAAGAATCTCAGTGGGCTTCTGATAAGTCACTATCTTAAATGATTCTGAAAAGAACTTGAAATGAAATGTTCAATACCAGCTTGTCATAAGGTTATTATGAATACACAATCATAGCCAATTGGGCTTCTGGGCATCAGTTGCAAAAGAGCAAGAAACAGAAAGGATTACTGCTTTCACGTTCAGTTTATGGATTTTTGGAGTAACAACTAAATAATCTTATTGCCTTGATTCCTAAATACAGCTATGATCTCAAACCTGATCCTCTAATCCAGGGCTGTTAAACTGGTGGCCTGCAGGCCGAATGTGTCATGCGCAAGCCATGCCCACCATAGCTCTTTGAAGGGAACATCGCCATATGTCACGTGACAGCAATGTGATGCTGCAAGTTTGACACTCGTGCTCTAATCCTTAGATTCATTCGTTTATTTATCCATCCATCCATTCATTCATTCCATTTGTAAGGTCACCTAATTTAACAACTAATTTACTAATTTATTCTGCTACTGTTCAAGTCAAGGGCTATTTCTCTGGACATTAATACAAATTATAATAGTTCCCAACAGTTCTTCTCTAGCTCCCAATATTCCTAACCAGCATGGTCACAGTCACATCCTTCAACTGTTAAGTCCCTCAATTTAAGACAAGAACAAAGAAGATAGCCGAATCACCTTCAAGCTAGAAAAGAAGCAATCTCTACATTGTCACTATAGGAAGCTATAAGCCAATTCATTTGCTACTCATTATTGCTCCTTACTTTGTCTGGAAATCATGCTGATAGGAAGACCAGCTATGCTCCAACAGAATCTGAATAATTACAGACTACATTGAGTAATTTATGAGTATGTTGTTTGCTTTTGTAATATTCAAAAAAGCATTTCCAAACCAAAGGCCTGGAGCTCTTTAACCAACCATTTTGGTTCTTCATCCACTATTATAGATTTTCCACCCATTAATTTCTTTGAAAGCAATTTGAATTCTTGCCAAGAATCTGACAGAGGATTCAGCATGAGACACTTTTGCTGTTTCTGGAAATCAGTTAATGAAATTCCCTCAGGACCACAAATAAAAAGGCTTATCTTTGACAGTTTAATTTCTGCTATACCCATTTTGGATTAATTCATTGTGAAAGGATATTCTTCATTTTGAAATAAAATTGTTTTTTTTCTTTCACTGCTCCAGTGCTCAGCATTTCTCTTTTTCTTCCCTCTTTTCTTCCATACAAATTCTGATTTTAAAAAAAATTCTCAAGAGCCAAATACAGTTTAGAATTGATTTGTTCTCTTTAGAGAACAGAGAACTGGGGCCAGAATAGTGATTTATTGACGTTCTGGCATGGGTGTGTATGAGATATTGGAAATGAGATTTTGGGTAGATCTTGACTTGATTTATTATCTTGGTTTTTTTCCCTTTTAGTGGGTTGGATATGTTTTTCTTCTGGTTCCTGGAGAAAATGAAGAAACCAAGGGAGAATAAGAGGATTACAATAGTAACATGACATCATCTGGATCCATCTCCCCACCCCCCACGAGTAGGTGTCACCTGGCTCAACAGCAGTAACTATGAGCAGGATCTAAGCTTCCTAGTGGACAATCACTTAAGTATAAGCCAGAAGTGTGCTGCAATTGCCAAAAAAATCAATGCAGTTCTAGGCTGCATCAACAGAGACAATATGAAGATTAGATGAAATTTTAGTACTGCTTTATACTGCATTGGTAGGACCACACTTGGAATACTGCATCCACTTTTAGTCACCACAACACAAAAAGATGTTGAAACTCTAAAAAGAGTGTAGAGAAGAGCAACAAACATGATTAGGGGACTGTACGATGAACAGTTGTGGGAACTATGTAGTCCAACAAAAAAAGGACCAGGAGTCTTCCAATATTTGAGGAGCTATCACAGTGAGGAGGAGGTCATTATTTAACTATTCTTTAAAGTACCTGAGGCCAGGACAAGAAATGCCAATTGGAAGTTTAACAAAGAGAGATCCAACCTAGAATTAAGAGAATTTTCCTGTCAGTGAGAACAATTAATCACTGGAACGGCTTGCCTTCAGAATTCATGGGTGCTCCATCACTGGAGGTTTTCAAGAAGAGATTGGACAGTCATTTGTCTGGAATGGTATAGGGCAGGAGTCTGCAACCTTAAACATTCAAAGTGCCATTTGGACCCTTTTCCCACAGAAAACAAAACACCGGGAACCACAAAATCTGGGTGGGTGTGGTCAACTCGCACAAGAAACACCCCCTCCCCCCCGACATGCCTACCCAGGTTTTGTGGCTCCAGGCATTTTCTTTTCTATGGGAAACAGGTATCTCTTTCTCCCCCTCCCATCTCTCTCTTTCTCCCTCTATCTTCCTCTCCTTCCACCTCTCTCTCTTATCTCTTTCTGTCTCATTTCTCTCTCTCCCATCTCTCTTTCTCCCCATCTCCCTTCAATTTATCTCCCTTAGAGATAAAACGGCGGCTAATGAGCACTGGGAGAAGAAAAGAAGATCTTGAAGCATAATCTTAAAGGGACAAAAACCCGATGGAAAATTGACTTTTGAACAAAATTATTTGGAAAATAATCTGGAAAAATTTAAAAACTAGAAAAATTACCCCAAGATTGGTTAAAGGATCGGAAATAAATAAATAGATCCTTTTTTCCCCCTTTCTTTTTCGAATCTTAAGAAAAACAAAAGAGAATGGACAATAAGCGCTATAACAGAAGTGTTCTATAAACAAAAGGAAAAAAGGAAAAAAGAAGTGAGAAGAGCTGTTTAAATTCGGACTGGACTATAAAACTGATTTGATATTTTTAAAGCTAAAAAGAAAAAGAGAAGCTAGGTAAGATTGTTAATGTAGATTGAAACAAAATGGATATTTGTTAGTCAATTGGAAATTGTGGATTGCAGAGAGACACCTTCAAGAGTAAAAAGGGACTTCCGGTGGCTCCGCAGATCGTCGAGGACGGTCTCTATAGACCGCCAGCCACCCGATCTGTTAAAACCGCCCTGACAGCGCTAAACAGCTGTCCGGCGGTTTGAAAAAACTCTCCTTCGGGCAAAGAAGGAGAGGAGAGCCGGAGGGGGTGGGTAGAGCTCCCCGAAAGTCACTGGATTAATTCCAGGGACTCGGAGGGTGAGAGCTCCCCAGTTCACCCCTCCCATCGCTCCGGATCGCTGGTGCCTCTGTCTTCAGAGCAAGACGTCTGCGTCCAATTCTGCCGGCAAACAGTGAGTTTTAATGATTTCCAGCAAGGCAGACAGAGCGGAAGCAAGAGTGCAAGCTTTTTAAGAGAAACAGAACTTAACTCTGTGAATACATTGTTGCAAACGGAGCTCTCTGGAGCTGGAGGCTGGGAGGAAGCCTTTGTTATGGGCGGAAGGGAAAGTGAAAGTTAAAAGGAAACTGCTTGTTAATAGCCCTCTGCCTGAAGAGAAAATTACTGGGTTTTGAGTATAGTTTGAAGAGAGGATTGTTTATTTTGGAAAAACTTTGGAATATACTTTTTAAGACTGTTTACAAGATTTTTTGGCTGTAAAAGGAAAACTTTTCTTTAAATAAAATGGCTGCTAAACAACTAAAGCCACCAACTTCTAAAGGGGGAGGAGGTTCCCCTGTAGTGACTCAAAAACAACAACTTCCGGCTGATACACAGTCACAAGACCTTAAAGAATTTATAATGGGTGCCCTGAATAATCAGACAGAAATGATGAAAGGATTTTCAGAGGAGTTAAAGAAACTTACAAGTGTGGTGGAGGAGAAACATGATGAAATAAGAGATGACATTGTTTATGCAGTTTCAGGATTGGCTACTCACATGTTAAAGATTGAGGAGAGAGTGCGGGAAATTGATGATGCTAACTTGGAGATTGCAACTAAGTTGGGAGAGGTTATGATACAGACAGAGAAAGTGGATGACGAGATGGTTATGTTACAGTACAGGTCAATGGAATTTGCCCTGAGGCTGAGAGGTTTGAAAGAAAAGAGTGGTGAAAATTTAAAAGATGTTTGCTCCAATGCTTTAGCAGAGCTGATTCCAGAAAGGCCAGAAGACGTGGCAATTCAAATGGACAAAATTTACAGGGTCAATTCCTGGCTGGCAAAACAAAAGCAGTTACCAAGAGATGTGGTGATCTATTTTACAACAAGGAGAGTTAGAAATGACATTTTGCAAGCGTCTTATAGAAATAAGATTAAAGTGGAAGGACAAGAGCTGGTGGTCCTGAAAGAGCTTCCTCCTAAAATGTTAAGAGATAGAAAGCAATTTGGCTTTTTGGTGAATGAACTAAGAAACCAGCAAATTCAGTACAGATGGGATGTCCCATTTGGGATAATAGTGCCATACGCTGGGCAAAGACATTGTTTAAACACAGTTGGAAAAGCAAAAGATTTTTATGCCAACGTTTTAAAGGTTGGAAGGCCACCCTCACCAGGGGGTGCTAGAAAGCAATTGGAAATTACTCAACAAGAGAAAGATGGAGGGCAACCACAAACCTATGCTCAAGTGTTAGCTGGAGGAGCTATTCTGGAAGAAGATCCATTACTGACTGGGGGTCCACCACCAACCTTGGAGTCATTAACGATGATTCAGCTGCCAAAAGATCAACGACTGACAAGGGCTACCTATAAACAACATATGGCACAACAGCCTCAAGATTCAACTCAACAAGTCCAAAAAACGCAAGCAGTGGGAGGAGCTAGGCCGAAGTCTAAAATGGCGGAGGAGGTTCAGCTGATGCTCTCGAAGCTTGGAACGCCCAGAGATGGCAAATAAATTTCTATCTTGGAATGTTAACGGTTTAAATTCTCCACAAAAAAGAAAGAAAATATTTCATTATTTGAAGCAATTTCAGAACGATTTTATTTGTTTGCAAGAAACGCATATTAGATCTTCTGATCAAAAGTACTTGATAAATTCAAAATTAGGTACACATTTTGTGGCATCAGCACCAGAAAAGAAAAACGGCCTAGTAATATATGTTAAAAGAGGCTTAGTGGCCAATTTAATTGAGGCTGATACTCAAGGTAGATATATTGCAATTGAACTAACAACACAGAGTGGGAAGCTGCTTGTAATTGGGGTATATGCACCTAATCAACAACAAGATAAATTTTACAAACTTTTACATACCAAAATACTACAATGGGATTATAGATCCTTATTTTTAATGGGTGATTGGAATGGGGTATTAGATACCCAGAAAGATAAGAAAAGTCTTTCCAAGATCTCAATGCGTGCTAAGTTGCCTAAATCTTTTTTTGATATTTTGGAGGATATGGAGCTTAGAGACATTTGGAGAGAAAGGAACGTATTGGAGAGCGATTTTACTTTTTTCTCAGATAGGCACCAATCTTCTTCGAGGATTGATTTTATATTAACTACAAATGATCTTTTTTCTAGGGTGAAGAGTACGAAGATATGTCCAAGAACTTTAACTGATCACAGCCCGGTTTGGGTGGAACTAGAGCAGGAGAGAGGGGAAAGGAGGTCTTGGAGGCTAAATGAGAATTTATTTAGATATGAAGACAATTTGTGTGAGCTTAAAAAACAAATGAAAGAATTTTTTATTAATAATATGAACAAAGGAACTTCGATGGAGATGGTATGGGATGCGTGTAAGGCTTATATGAGAGGAACATTAATTTTTTTGAATAATAAACATAGATTAAAACAACAAAATAGACGGAAAGAGATAGAGGAGGAAATTAAAAAGAAGGAACAATTGCTTATAATCAATCCGGGAGATAAAAAGGCAAAAGATATGATTAATATTTTAAGAGAGCAATTTAATATGTTAATGGCGGGGCAAGTCGCAACTAGTATACAATATGCCAGACATAATACATTTTGTAATGCTAATAAACCTGGGAGATGGTTGGCTTACACGATGAGGAAAAAACAGAAATCACGTATTATAGATAAAATAGAATTTAGAGGTAAAGAGATTTATCAACAGAATTTAATAAAAAAGGCTTTTTTGGAGTTTTATACAAAATTATATGCTAAAGATGCAATTCAAGATGTCGATATTGATAGATATCTAAAGATGGAGATTCCTGAATTAACGTTGGAACAGAGAGATAGATTGAATCAACCTATAACTTCTGAGGAAATTGTTGGAGCAATTAAACAATTAAAAATAGGTAAGGCTCCGGGAACAGATGGACTAACAGCTGTTTATTATAAACATTTACAATCCGAAATGTTAGAACCATTAAAAATTTTATTTAATAAAATACAATTAGGAGGAGGAGTACCACCTTCTTGGAAAACAGCCTTTGTTTCACTAATTCCAAAGGAGGACCGAAATTCCATTAAACCGGAGAATTTTAGGCCAATTTCACTTTTGAATACTGACTATAAGATTTTTGCTAAAATATTAGCTAATAGACTAATGCCAGTTATGCAACAAATAATTCACAATGATCAATCTGGGTTTATAAAAGGTAGACAAATGAGATATAATGTTAGACAAATTGTAAACTTATTGGAATATTTGGAAAAAAATAATCAAGTCCCTGCAGCGTTTATATTTTTGGATGCAGAGAAGGCATTTGATCGTTTGAACTGGCAATTTTTGTTTAAAATAATAGAAAAAATGCACTTTGGGGAATATTTTACACAATCAATTAGAGCGATATACCAGCAGCAATCAGCACAAATCATAGTTAATGGAGGTTTAACAGAGGCTTTTAAAATTGAGAAAGGAACAAGACAGGGGTGTCCTCTGTCCCCACTATTATTTATTTTGACTTTGGAGGTATTACTGAATAAGATACGTGATTCACAAAAATTGAAGGGTATTGTAATTAGACAACAAGATTACAGATTAAGAGCCTTTGCAGATGATTTGGTTATTACCTTATCTCAACCTATAGAGTCGGCTCCATACATATTGGATATAATTAATCAATACGGGAAAGTATCAGGATTTAAAGTTAATTCACATAAGACAAAGATGATAGTTAAAAATATGACTACATTTGAAAGAGACAAATTAGCAAGATTAACAGATTTTGAAATAGTTAAAAAAGTTAAATATCTAGGGGTATACATAGCAGCTTCAAATACAAAATTATACAAAAACAATTATGAGGTACTCTGGCAGAAGGTACAGAAGGATATGGAAAATTGGAAAAAATTACAGTTGTCCTTATTGGGAAGAATTGCAGCAATTAAAATGAATGTTTTACCTAGATTTTTATTTTTGTTCCAAATGATACCTGTGCTTAAGAAAGATGAAAATCTGAGAGAATGGCAGAAAGGTGTTAATATTTTTATTTGGGCTGGGAAAAAACCTAGAATAAAAATGAAAATTATACAAGATACACGTGAAAGAGGGGGTCTTAAAATGCCTAATTTAAGATTATATTATGAAGCAGCGGTTTTATCACAAATCAGTGATTGGTTTAATTTAACTGAGGGGAGAATTTTGAATTTAGAAGGTTATGATTTGTTATATGGATGGCATGCCTATTTGTTATATGACAAAAAAGTGGATAAAGTATTTAAGGTTCATATATTAAGAAATGCTTTGTTAAGGGTTTGGAAAAAATATCAATATAAGTTAAATTATAAGATACCTTTATGGGCAAATCCTAGACATGCAATAGAAAATATAAGTATAGAACAAAAACAGGAGGTGATTACCTATAAAGAGCTTCTTATTATGGAAAGGGGGGTAATGTATTTGAAATCTTTAGATATACTGAGAGAAGAAGGTATAATTTATACATGGTTTCAGTATGGTCAACTTCAAGCTAGATGGAAGGAAGATCAAAAAATTGGCTTTGTGCAAAATGAGGAGAATTTGGTAAAACAAATTAGAGATCAAAAACAAATGCATATTAAAAGGTTGTATAATGCTTTATTGGAAATAGATTCTGAGACGGAATTGGTTAAAGACTGTATGATTAAATGGGCACAAAATTTTCAAGAGCCAGTAATGATGGAAACTTGGGAAAAGATTTGGATTAGAAATGTGAAATTTACACAAGCACAAAATTTAAGAGAAAATTTTTATAAAATGTTTTATAGATGGCATTTAGATCCTAAAAAATTATCATGTATGTATTCTAATGTGCAAGCTAAATGTTGGAGATGTGACTGTGATGATGCAACTTATTATCATATATGGTGGACTTGTAGAAAAATCAAAGCATTTTGGATAAAGATTTGGTGGGTGATGCAGAATATTCTTAAAAAGAGACTGAAATTTACTCCACAGTTGTTTTTACTGGGTATAACTACGGATTGTACAGTTGCAGAGACTAAATTGATTTTGAACTTGATAACAGCAGCAAGATTGTTGGTAGCACAATACTGGAAGAAGGACTTTTTGCCTACTATTGATGACTGGATATTGAAAGTAACTAATTTAGCTGAAATGGCTAAAATTTCAGCATATCTGAAGGATCATACACAAGAAAGGTATATACAGGACTGGAGAAGATGGATTGATTATATACAAAATAAGTATCAGACCAAAAAATATCAAATAGCTTATGAATGATTCCTTTTATTTGTATAAGCGTTATATAAGTGACATTAGAAGTATTATGTTTAAGAAATAGGATTTTATATATGGGGGGTTAAGAATTTTTTTTTAGGGATGTTAGTTTAATGATTGGTTATGCAATTTAGATTATTGTTAAAGATCAATAGAAATACCTTGTGTTCTGCTCTGGGAAGTCGGGGAGGGGGAGGGGGGTTGGGGGGGGTTGTGGGGAAAATATGTTTGTTTTTAAAACTTTTTCAATAAAAAAAAAAAGAGTAAAAAGGAATACTGCAACTTGGTCTTTGTTTCGGAAAATTGTGAACTTTACAGATAACAGCAGTGAGAACTTTTGGGAAGGATTTCTTTGTCTGAAAGCAGCTTGACTTTGGAAAAAAAAGGAATATAACAGAACTTTTAAAATGGGAATAATATTAACTCAAAAAGAATAAAATGGCACAGGGAATTAGAGAAATGATTAAATCGATGTACTTGTCATGGAAAATGGAAATAAGAAAAATAACGACAATGCTACACGGAGGGATTAAAATCTGAGGACACAAAAGCTGAGATGGAGCATACGCAAGCGGACAAGGAAATAAAGACGGAGAAGCAAGACAGAGGCTGAAAATAAAGAAGATAAAGAATGTGATTAAATATGGAAAAGTAACTGAACATGTGGATAGCAATAATAAAAAGGAGGTTTTTAGAGATTACTTTGGGATTAACAATGAAAAAAATAAAAAGGATGGAAAAGGAAGGAAAGGTGGAACAGAAAGAATATAAAGAATTTAAATGATTACACTGGGATTTACAGTGAAAAGATAAAAAAGAGAGAAAAAGGGTGGAAAATAACAGGAAATATAGGGCAAAATAGAAGAGTTCAGGATTTTGAAATACAAAATGATAATACTGAGCTAAACAGTGGGCTAAACAGTGGTGAAACAAAAAAAGAGAAAAGAGAGGGGGAACAATGGGAAATATAGGGCATTTTAAGGCACAAAAGGAAAAAAGGGGAAAGAAAAAGGTAAAAATAAAAATGAAAAGGGAGAAAAGAAATGAAAGAGGAATATGATGTATATGACTAGAATTGAAATATGAATTGTAGTAAGAAATAATGTTAGATCATATGATGGTGAAAATGAATTGAAAAATAATTGGAATAATAATTGAAATATTTTTAATGGTTTATGGTGGTGTGTATATAAACAATTAAGTGATGATTTGGAATAATACATGGGGAAAGCTATATGATTAGAGGATAATAGCTAGAATATTTTTAAATTTAACTAAAGAAACTGTAATAAATGAAATATTTTTAATTGCATATCATGGTGAAAGTAATATATATATATATATATATTCTCTTTTTCTTCTTGTTCAAATATATAAATGTAAAAGATATCTACATAATTAATTGATTTATATTAAAATGTTGGACTGTATTAGTTAAGGAAATGTATGTTATAAAATAAGTGGGTTTATTATTACTACAAAAATTAAATAACTGTAACACCACATAATTAATTAATTTGATGATGGATATAAAAATAGATGATAATGAGAGGGGTTTAATATGGAATAGAAGGGGAAATGGAATTTGGTTAAAATTAGAGATGAAAATGAAGGGTAACATTGGTAAGAAATAGATGAAAATAAATATTACGGCAAAAAAAGAGGTATAGAAATTGTAATTTTAGTTGAAAGGACTAAAAATTGTTTAAATTTGTTAACCGGCCAAATACTCTGTTTAGCAAAAATACATTGTATGTTTGTGTGTGTGTTTGTGTAAAATATTAAAAAAAACTTTACAAAAAAAAAAAGAGGAGAGACTGGATGAAAGCATTTATCAGAAATACTCTTGTGAGAGCAGTGGGTTGGACTAGATGACCTCAAAGTCCCTTCCATCTCTGTTACTATTGCAAGCCAAGAGTTCTGTAAAACCCCTCCCCCATCTTTTGCTGGCTGGCTGGCTGGAGACTGTTAAGTTAAGTGGCAAGGTTTTTTTTTTAAAGCAACTGCAATTGAAGAGTTCTGTAAATTACCATCCCACCCCTCTGGGCAGCTGTCTGAAGATGCTTGAGCTGATCAGCAGCAAATGGATTTTTTTAAAAAAACTTGAAATGGAACTGCTTGGAGGCAATTTAGTTCTGTACTGGAAACAGCTGATCAGCGGAGGCGGAAACAGCTGACTGGCGGTGGGCTGGAAGTAAGTCAGATCTTCATTCATTTAACAAGCCATTTGATTCAATTAATGAATTTGATTTTAAACATTTGTAAAATTGAGTCTCATTCATTTGACGAATTTTTTGACTTACGAACCTAATGGGCAGGCTCCAGTAGGTTCATATCTCGAGGACCAGTGGTGCTATTCAGCTGGTTCTATCCAGTTCGGGCGAACCGGTAGTGGCGGCTGCGGGAGGCTCCGCTCACTCACCCAGGCATCATAAGGTCCTGTTTTTGATGCTCTGTGCATGCGCAGAAGATCCTGTGCATGCACAAAGGTGGTGCACGTGAGCGAAGCGAGCGTGTTCCCATTTGCAAACCGGTAACAAAGGTAAGTGAATACCATCCCTGTCAAGGACTACCTGTATTCTGTATTCAGTTTCTGAGATCACCCAAGATTAGAAGGTGCTGCCACCTGCTGATACAATTTTAAAATAACATTCCTGATATAGCCTGTCTGGTCCTTAAATTTCTGGCAGTAAACTAAAATGTGTCTCCCCCCCCCCCACATTACAGGTCATTCCAGCTGCTAACTGGAGAATCAGCCTCTCCAGTGCCAAGGAGCAATGGTGTTCTGATTCTTGCTTATACTAGCTCCCATATATTTGTCCCTGTGCTGAATGATTAAGCTATTGATATGCTACATAGCACTTAGTAATAGCACTTGGACTTATACACCGCTCCATAGTGCTTTTAGAGCACTCTCTGAGTGATTTACAATGTCAGCCTATTGGCCCCTCCAATAATCTGGGTCCCCACTTTACGGACCTTGGGTAGAGGGGAAAGCTAAGTCAAACTCAAGACCCATCCGGATCTATAGTAGCTTCAGATTATGGGTTGTTAGCCTGCAATACTGCACTTTAAGCACTGTGCCACAGGGCTCCTCCTACATAATTTAGTAATGCTTTTTTTGTTGTGGCAGGCACAAAGTTCCCCCTTTAATTTCCAAAATTAAAAAAACTATAGTAGAGAGGCAGAAGTGAACTTCCCAGATCCTGACTACTGGGACTTTCTACTCAGTTTCTAAGAAAATATCCATCAAATTTTGGAACATTCGAACTTTCTCCAGCAAAAGGCACGAAAAAGGAGAAGAGTAGTCATATGGATGAAGCTATAATATGCTTAGAATTCAATGGTTCTCTCTGGGCCCCTTTCTAGGACTAATACCTATGGTGTCTGCTGAAGGTACATACCGTGTTTACCCAAAAATAAGGCCTGGTCTTATTTTCTTTTGAAAATAAGCACTTGGGCTTATTTTCGGTGTGGTCTTGTTTTTTTTCTATCACAAGGCCCGGCCTGGCCCACCCCCATGCGCACAGGAGGCAGCAATTGCACAGAGCCCAACTGCAGCAGGAGGTAGAGGGAGGCAGGTGTCCAAAGGGCATTGGCCTGCGCACCTCGATTCAGCTGCAGGCTGCTGTGGAGAGCATGGGTGGTGCCACTGCCATGAGGTGGGATGAGAGAGTGAGAGAACAATCTGATCAAACCTGTGTGCGTGTGTGTGTGTGTGTGTGTGTGTGTGTGTGTGTGTGTGTGAGAGAGAGAGAGAGAGAGAGAGAGAGAGAGAGAGAGAGAGAGAACACTACTGTGGTAGGGCTTGGGGGATGATCAATCCCCATTTGTAGCGTGGCGGAGAAGGTGGAAAATAACACCTCCCGCCAGGCCACACCAGCCTGGCGGGGGTGGGGTGGGAAACCGAGCATCGGCGAAAGCAGCTGAAGGGCTTGCACACTTTCAGCTGCTTTTGGTGCTGCTCGGTTTCTGACCCCACCCCCACAAGGCTGGTCTGCTTGGGTGTGTGTGTGTGGGATTGCCTTCCGCCTTCTCTGTACCACCACCGTGAATTGACCATCCCTCAAGCCCTGCCTCTGTCAAAGTAAATCCCGGGGTCTGCGCTGCAATGGACAGGTGAAAAGTGCAATTTTTGTCTGAAGGAGGAAGAGCAGGAAGAAGAGGGAAAGCGGTTGAGTGAGTAGCGCCCCATCACTTCTCTCTCAACCACCAGCAAGGAACTGAAGCACTGCGACTGCCACCGTAGTGAGAGAGCGAGTAAGAGACCAATCCAATCCAACCTCTCTGTTTGTGTGTGTGTGTGTGTGTGTGTGTGTGTGTGTGTGTGTGAGTGTGTGTGTGTGAGAGAGTGATCCGATCCAACCTCAAAGTTATACCAGGGCTGGCGGCAGTATGTGTTTTCTCTCTCTCTCTCTCTCTCTCTCTCACACACACACACGTTTGATCGGATCATTCTCTTGCTCTCTTACCCCACCTCATGGCAGCAGGACCAGCCATACTCTCCACAGTGGCCTGCACTGGTTCTTTCTCCAGCCCCCACCGCCTTGCTTCGTCTTTGTTCTTCACCACTTCTCCTTGCTCACCGTGACAGAGCAGGAGGCTGAGTGACACATGGGTTCCTGGATGGGGCTGCTGCAGCAGCCATAAGATGGGCAGTTGTCAGGATGTTGATGGCCTGGCTGCAGGGCACTCAGGTGTGGGTGGCAACTCCGCACCCCTCTTGCTTCACTCTCCACTGCCTCGCTTTCTGACTGCTGTACCGGTGCATTGTTCAGCCTCCTGCTCCATTACGGTGGCGAACAAGGAGAAGTAGTGGCAAAGAACAAAGAAGAACGAAGTGAGGGGGTGGGGGTGGGGGTGGACAAAGCAAGGCAGAGGTGTGGAGCTGCCCCATGCTCCCTGCACCAGCTTATCTGAGGGTCCTCTAGCCAGGCCACCCATGCCAAACCCTCACCATCCCAGGGCAGCCACATTCCTTCACTAACCTGCTTTCCAGTTCCATTCTCTGTCACCATGTGCAGGGCAAGAAAAGTAGTCTGTGGGACTACGGTAAAAGAAATAGTTCAGACTTTCCAACTTCTCACAAAAAAAGAGAAAGATCTCATGAAGAGGCCTGGCTCTACACCCCCTCTTACTTTGTCCTCCAACCCCCCACCACCACCATCTTGCTTTATTCTTCATTCTTTGCCACATCTTCTCCTTGCTCACCACCCTAACAGAGCAGGAGGCTGAGCAATGCACTGATGTGGCAGCCACATAGTAAGGCGGTGGAGGGGTGGAAGACAAAGCAAAGCAGGGGGTGTGGAGCCAGGCCACCCATGCCAAACCTCACAGCCCCTGCACCGGTTTACCTGAGTGCCCTGCAGCCAGGTCATCAACAATCTGACAACTGCCTTGTCTTACAGCAGCTCCAGCAGTAGCTCCAGCTGCCCCATCCAGGACTCCACGTGTGTCGCTCAGCCTTCTGCTCCATTACGGTGGCGAGCTAGGAGAAATGGGCCAGCGGCCCTGCGGGGTCCTGGATGGGGCTTCTGGAGCTGCCACCACAAGGCCAGAGAGTTGTCAGGACATTAATGGCCAGGCTGCAGGGCCCTCGGGTAAGCTGGTGCGGAGTGTGTGGGGCAGCTCCGTACCCTCCTGCCTTGTTTTGGCCTCTACCTCCCTACCCCCGCCCTAGCTTGATTTTTATGGCTGCGCCTTGCCCCACTTCATACAACCAGGTGGTGGGCGGGGCTTAACTAGGCCTTATTTTTTGGGTAGGGTTTATTTTAGGCACAGGTGTGAAAATTGGGCTAGGGCTTGTTTTCGGGGTAGGTCATATTTTCTGGGAAACACGGTAATTATCTCCAAAATGTTCTACTAGTCTTATCAGTAAACAAAGCAGAATTATAAGGTATTTACATCCCCAGCTCTCACTTTTACAAGAATAATTTTCCCTGCAGTATTGCTTTAGAGGTTTCTTTCCACTAAGAGATAAGGAGAATACAACCTAATTTTGAAAAAAAAATGCAAAAGTTCCATTCTGTTTCAATGAAAAAAGGAAGATAAAACAAAGAAACACAAATACTGTTTTACCTAGAAAGTTTTTTATACACCTGTGACATCAGGTGTTCCCAAAACCAATTTATTTTTCCTGTGCTAGTTTGAAATGGAAGATTTTCAGAGTTATCCATTGTTTTCCACCAAGACAAATACAATTTTTTATATAAAGGAAGAGTGACACCCAATGGTGGAACATAGTTTTGCTTCTATTGTCATTATTGTGTACAATAATGTCATGGCTGCTTTGTCCAGGGTTACTATCATGTTGGCAACATTGTGTTATACATACTGTATATTTAATACATTTGTTTCTCCAGCTTGGTAAATTTACTTGGAATACGCCCCACTGAATTGATAGGAGAGTAATAACACATACTGTCCTGAGAATAATTTTAATATTACCTCAATGGCAATTTATTATTCATCAAGCTTGGATTTCAACGGCAACCAAGCAATGGAGATCTTTCAGCACAATTATTCAGAATGAGTAGGAAGAATTTACCAAATAGGGTAAAACTCAGTTTTTAAGTAAAGTATACAGATTTAAGGACAAAGCACTCCAAACTTCAACAGTTTTAAGAGGGAAAGCAATATTTTCAGCACTTGTGCAATTTGAAATTGACTGAATCTCTTTAAATGAGTCTTATATTTTAAGAACCTAACATCTAGGATTTCATATCACTGAAATATACCTTCCGCATAGAAAGTAAACATGTTGGGGGAAGCTAATTGCCTAAAGGTGTTACCTATATTATACATCAGCCTGTTCAAATACAGGTAGTCTTTGACTTACAACCATCTAAAGTTACAACAGCACTCAAAAAGTGACATATCATTGTTTTTCACTTACAATTGTTGCAGCATCCTCATAGTCCCTTGATCAAAATTCCAGTGCTTATTAATTAGCATGTATTTATGATTGTTGCATTGTCCCGGAGTCATGTGATCATCATTTGTAACCTTCCCAGTTGGCTTCCAACAATTAAAGTCAATGGGGTAAACAGATTCACTTAACAATTGCAGTGATTTGTTAACAACAGTGGCAAAAAGGTCATAAAATGAGGCACAATTCAACAATTATCTTGCTTAGCAACAAAAATGTTGGGCTCAATTGTGGTCATAATAATGTTGTGTGCCTCCTGGAGTCAATATGAGTTATATATAAATATGCTTAATAAATTATTTTAGAACTCCAAAGTAGTAATAATCAAGATGTGCCAATGTGTTTTTAAAACATAATTTTCATACCGAAACAAAAAAACCTTCATAAAATGTCAAATTGGATTGTCACCTTCATAACACAAATTCAAGAATCTGCTCTAAATAATACAATTTAACTCATAGTTCATTTTTAGTGGACCAAGCTGACTAAAGAACAGTCTTTACTGAATTCTCTTCTGATTAAATTTTGCATATGCAGTCTTCATTGTTTTGCTATTGTTAATTACAGTATTATTTGGTACCCAAACTTATTTGGGGCTTCATCCCTCTAATTTCAATAATATTCTCCATAAACTTTAATCCATTTTCAAGCCTGTAACCTATATTTCCACTTACTAGGTCTCATCTCCAGGGAGTCGTGCAGAAAATGTGTTTTTCCTCTGCAGACTGGAAGACAATTGCAGAATCCATTATAATCAATAATGTGGTTCTTGATTGTGTTTTTCCTCTGAGAGATTTCTGCACAATTCATGCTGTACTTGGTGCTGAGAAATATTCTGAGAACATGAGTGTTCTGTACATTGACTCAGCTTGCTTTTTTCCTTTATAAATACCAGTCTTGACTTCCTTTAAGTGTGTGCCAAAGGACAATCTTTATTAAGAAATCCAGACTGACTTGCCTGGCGTGCTTCCTAGGGCTGAATTGCAAAATATTTCTTCGGCAGGTCCGTAGAGGCATAATAATCCTTGCAGTCATTCACAAAGGAAATGTCCTCTCTGTAATAAAGATGAGTTCAAGACGCTCTTTCACACGATTTTTTTCTGCCAACTTCGACTCTAAGTATTCTGTATTTATCTTCAATCTCAGCATAATGAAGCCCAGATGACTTTTTAAAACATCAATAGCCTATCAACGCCATTCTACACCATGCTCAACAGATGGCAGTAGGCGCCACGCTATATCGGGGTCTTTCCCTATTACCGAATTAAACTGCAAAAAAAGAAGAAAAAATGACAGGCTTTGTCCTCCCCCCCCCTTTTGCACGTGATCAGCCCGTAAGCAAAACATCCACCAATTACAGTACAGTAGCAGCAGGTTGGGACTTACTGCAGGATTGTGATCTATAGGCTGTTTCCTGTCTTCAACCTCCTACTCCCCATTTTGTCATAACCCAAGCTGGTTTTTTTTTAATCTGAGTCACAAAAGGAGCTGAGTCACAGGCAGCACTTTTCCTTACGGTCTCTCTCCTCTCTCTTTTCTTTTTTTGAGGTTGTCAATACATGCTGATTTCCAGATGCCTTTGTTCTGCAGGCCAGGGACAGGGAGTTGGCACATCGTTCCATTGGTTTGCTATTTAAACTACGCACCACGCGGCAAAATCTATACAACGTTATAAAGGTCCTCTGTACTCCCAACTAAGCACGCCAGCAGTTAGGCAGTGGCATGACTTACGGTTTGCAGCTCCCTAGGGAGACAATAGAATGGCTAAATGTAAGAGGCAGCTTCACCTCATTCTGAAACAACCAATAAATATCTCTCCCACCCTTCCCGCTGCTAACCACCTGATTTGACCTCGGTCGTAATGACTAGCAAAGTGATTTGGGGCTCTCGCTAGCTTTATAATAAAATATTCTTTATTGGTCAAGTGCGATTGGACAAGCAAGGAATTTGTCTCCGATGCATAAGCTCTCAGTGTACATACAAACAACCAAGTGGTAAGTCATTGATCATAAATCATAGTTACCATCATAATTCATAAGATGCAAACAAGTGATAACTCATAAGATACCAATAGAAGGTAGTAGGAAAAATGAGGATTATAGTAATACAGCCACACTATATGGGTAAATATCTTTAAAATACACCAAACATTTAGCAAGGAAACGCTACTTTTAACAATTTAGAATATCAAACCTCAAAACAATTTAGCATGACTCAAGCCCGTTTTACTCATAGGTTGAGATGAGGTGGAGTTTTAAGAACAGGGCAGGAAAAAACGTTGCCAAGATATTTTATACTGCGACTGCCGACATGGCCTCTGGGCTTGCTTAGGCAAGCATGCGCCAGCCGATCCCTTTGCACCCAGTGTTTTGGGCAGTCAGCAATGACAGCTTGGAAATACTTTGAAGTGAGAAATATTTCCTTGTAATGGGTTTTAACCCCTTTAATTCCCTCTCCTCAGATTCCTGGGCTCGTCACTTGTGAGAGGTCCTCAGAGGCGCCCTTTCGCGAAGCTCTTTGCAAGCCAGATTCGGCGGGTAAAGGGCTTTGGCTTGAAACAAAACAAATTGAATCTGGAGGATGGGTGTAGTAAATCTGTTGTAGCGCTTCGCCAAGTTTTCCTTCCGCTCCTCCCCCGAAAAAAACATCTATTTTTAATTGCATATGCTCAGGTCGCGAAATCAAAAGCACAAAAGCTAGCCTCTGAGCGTCTGTGCTCCGGGAGGGAGGGAACTCTGCTTAAGGCTCCTTAGAAAGCGACGGAGAAAGCGCAACTTTGAGCCAAGAACGAAGGTTCTTTATTCTTCTCTGTAATTAGGGTTTGGGTCATAAAAACCTGGAGGAGGTGATCGGCTTATTTGCTCAGTCACAAAGATACAATTTTCTTCTGATGACACCGCCCTTGAAAAAAAAAATTCAATGTGTCCTGTGTATGCACAAGCACGCACCTTGCCCATAACTCTCCCCACAAAACCCACAGCTTGTTCCCATTTCGCATCTAGCTCGATGAGAAGGAGGAGAAGTGAAAGGCGGGACCGAAGGAACAACGCCCTGGTTCCGCTGCGCGCACAATGAAGGAGGAGGAGATGAAAAAGAAAGCCACCCTTCCTATCCAATGCCGCTGAAGTCTGTTGCTGCGTCCGCTTGACTGGTCGGACTTTCCCCATCTCAATTACAAACGAATTGTTCTCTCCCCTTGGACCCTCCTCAATTTCATTCAGAGGATTCTGTGTGCCCCACATAGAAGCGTCTTCTGCCTAATCTCTATAGATGCTCTTTCTATTAAGTGACAGCTGGTCAATATGCCAGACTTCCCTATGAAGATTGGGTACGTATTTGCATACATAATATGGAAATTGTGTCTGTTTCACACATTCTTCTAAAATGCCCACTATACTCTCATTGGCGATCAAAACCCATACAACTACCACTTGAGCCAGATAGACTCTACTCATGAAGAGGAGACTGAGGAATTTCCAAGGCAATAGCAAAATTTTACCTTACAGAAATCCAATGAATTGCTTATAGGGTTTCTTTCTTCCTCATATATGTAAGAATGTCTATTGTATTTTAAATTTATGACTTGGTCTTGGACAACAGATGGACAGAATTTTTCCTTCCCTGGGCACTTTGAATTTTTTTGAATTGAGCTTTGCCACGGTGGGCTGATTAACAATTGAAGTGGAAACCCTCATTTTCTGTTTGTGTTTTCTACCTCAGCCTAGAAAGCCAAAAAAATTTTTTTTCACCCCTCAGAAATCAGCTCCCTCAGAAATCAGAGTCACTATATCTGGTGCCCAAACTGACCACTGAAATAACAAGGAATTTAATATTGCGCTGTTAAAGTCCATCATGCAAAGCAGCTTAAAAAACCAGATCAATCATTCAGTAAGCCCAGTGGTTACAGGATTTCTATATATGTTTAACCATAATGATGTTGTAGTTGTAAAGTCTGGCTTATGGGCTAATGTAATGTGTAATGCTGTTGGAAGAAATATCCATCTGGTTCAGTTCCAAGTGGGGAGAAAGACACTTGAAACATGGAGGCTGAATGGAAAGATGGTTTTTTTTTTATTTTTATTTTTTTTAAATTCTGACCTAATCTCATATATATATATATATATATATATATATATATATATATATATATATATATATATATTATTTATAAGTATAAACTAAACAGAACAATGAAACGTATAAAACATAAAAACATATAAACATCCATTTCAATACATGTCCAGTTTGTCGCAACTATAATATACATTTCTCTTTGTATTTTGACTTATTTGGTCATTCCCTTTTATCTATATAATATTGATCTTTGTTAACCTATGTCTGTTCTTTGTTTCCATCATATTATATTTGGTCATTTTATTTACTTCCTATTGCTTCATCTCTTTCCTATCTTTCAACCAACTATACCACTTTTCCCATAGTAAGTAAAAGTCATGTTCTTCCCTATTTTGTAATTCCTTTGTGAGTCTATCTAATTCCGCACATTCCATAATTTTATTGATTACTTTATCTGGTGTTGGTATATCACTACTCTTCCAGTGTTGCGCGTATAGTATTCGTGCTGCTGTTATCATATGTATAATTAAATAGGTTATTTCTTTTTCATAGTATCCATTCACTATGCCTAATAAGAAGCTTTCTGGTCTTAGTTCTATCTTTTGGTGTGTTATTTCCTCTATTTGTATTTTGATCCTTTGCCAATATTGTTTCGCCATTGGGCAGGTCCACCACATATGGTAATAGGTGCCTTTGTGGTGGTTGCATTTCCAACATGTTGATGTTTATTGAGGTCCTGGGCAGTTGACCATATACAGTTGAGAATAAGTGGTTATCTATACCTTCTCTTGAGCCTTGCCCTTGAGTTTCCTGTTCCTGTGCAAGAATATGTATTCTATTGGCTGTTGTAGGGGTCATAGCTAACTTTGTACTGAAGCAATGAAGGGGTTTGTTGGGCAATTCCTGTTGTGGCTGAGGGCTAATCCTACCTTTGTTCAGAATATCCTGTCTTGAATCTGCGTTTCTAAAAGTTGATTAAAAGTTTCTACTTAGGGCAGAGCGCTGAGGTTCTGAGTTTCTTGTCTTTAGAAACATGTTTCTCTTTTAGGGAAATATAATATTCTGCCTTTTTAATATATCTCAAACTATTTTATTCTTCTGGGAGGGGGTGACTTCCCTCAATGCCAAGAAGCACAGAAGTTACAATAGACCATGGTGAAGATGATAGTTTAGGGTAATGTGTAAATCAAGCCATTTGCAACTCAGCCTTGCAGAATTGTTCAATTATAAGTGTTACATATGCAAATACATAGGAGAGAGTTTTCCCTTCTGTCCGCAATCAGCGTGGGAAAATAGTTTAAACTGATTGGCTAATGGCTGACAGCCCTCTATAAAAGGAGTGCTGCCAGCCAGTTTCTTGGTTCTGTCTTAACCATGCTTTGAATAAAGATTACTGTTGGAATAGAGCGGCTTCGCCTCCATTCTTTCCCAGTATTGAACAATAAGGATAAAATGAGGAGGGTTATCTAGTTATATGTTATCTAATTATCTAGTTCAACCAACTGGAACTCTTAGGAGGAATGGTGGTTTTAAAAATGCAAAAAAAAAAAAAGGAAAAAGAAAAGAAAAAAGAAAAAAGCATTAAATCAATCCAATTGTGTGGCATTATATATTTTTTATTTTATGTTCTCCCAGGAGACAGAACTGACTGCATTTCCCTTCTTTTAAGAACCTTGAAAATTTCATGATACACAATAATAGATAGGGATGTAGGCATGCTTACAAAATTGTGTATAGCCATTCAATCTATTGGTACTAGAAGTGCAATAGAAGCAGTGGAGTATTTGCTAGAAAAAAGAGTTAATGTTAATAGAAAGGAGATCTGGAACCTGTTTGTTTTAAAGTCTGGTAGTGTCATCAGATGTTATAAACCTTTTGCATTTATTTCAAAGGCATTATATAAACACACACCCATCAAATACTTTTCTAACATTATTTGTTTGTACATGATGCAGGATCATATCTTTAGTTTTTATTAGACTGTGTAGCTAGCCAGTTTAATGTTCAAAACACACTGTTATATAGCTAAATAAGGCAGTGCTTTTTCTTTTGTTTGTTATATGCACTAACTATGAGTCAGGAAATAGAACCAGGAAAGGCCTTGACAGTTTATCTTCTTTAAAGGAGGGAGGGGGGAGATTTTTGTGGTGACTCAACCTTCCTAGGCAGAGAGCTTGGAAAGTTAAGTTTGGTAAGGGAAGGAGGGAAATATTTGAGATCAAATGGAGATTTGGACAGTGAATTAAATCAGAATGACAAGGTTCTGTTAAAGCAAGTTCTGTCCCTTAGTTTGATATAGGAAAATATGCATAAAAGACTTTCTGCATCTCAATTTAGACATTGCATGTCTATTTTTCTTTTTCTTTCAAGTTGCTACCACAGTCAGTTCTGTATCCAGGTGGTGATGATGATGCTTCTGTTCAATCCAATGTCCTATTCTCAGGGATTCTGTGGACCAGCTCTTTCCACATTTCCTAATCTTGTATGGTTTCTTTCAGTTGTTTGATGCTCTGGGTGCTGTCAGCTTTGATGGTGTCTAGCCATTATGTTTTTGAAAGTCTCATTTCCTTTTACAGTTGACCATTCCAAGCACATATTGGCCTTTTCTAATGAATGGCCAATGTATTCACTTCAGTTAGACAATGTGATGTAATTATCTATTGGCTTTCTTTCATATTCTCATCTGCCCCTAGCACAAATTCTTGTTTATTGTTTAGAATTCCCAGTAGCCTTGCTGATTGGGATAGTCAGAGTTGTACTCCTTGCAAGTGAAGGTACCAACTCAGGGGTGGTATTCACTTACCTTCATTACCGGTTTGCAAATGTGAGCATGCACGCAGAGCATCAAAAATGGGATGTGATGATGGGTGGGCAGAGCCTCCCACAGCTGTCACTACTGGTTCACCTGAACCGGATAGAACCAGCTGAATACCACCACTGCACCAACTTCTAAAATGTTTCTTCAAACTCTCTTGTAAGGAAAAGTAAGCAGAACAATCCTGGTGATTCCCATGGTTAGGTATCTTCCAGAAGTACCTGTTATGGCATCAGATTTACAAAGAAAACTGGGACTTACATTCCCAAAGTTTGCCCATCCTCTCCTATATGTTGGATACTCATAATGCTTTCCATTCTCTCCTGCTCCGAGTATACAAATTCTCTAATTTGTGTCATGTGTAATATGCATAATCAGATTTCACCTCATCCCAGTTTAAATCCAAAATCAGTCTAGCCTTTTTGTGGATCTGATGACATAAAGCTACAGCTCATGAAAGCCTATGCTTTTTCATAAAACTAGTTAGCTGGAAAAGATGCTATCAGATTTCTGATTTTTATTTTTATTTTGCCATGTGAGCTAACCTAAATCTCCTACTGATATTTTACCTGTAAGTTCTATTTCTCCCAAAGGTTTCTTGTCTGCATTGCTATTTATTCCCAATTTAATCAAACATCTGCCCATATTAACATAGGCACAAGTAAAATGTATTTTAGATACAAAGGTATTGTAGGAAGTTAGCACCCACCCCCTTCCTAGAAAAATGAAATATTCTAGGAAATATTAAAAAGGCAGACCTCCCTGGATGAGAAATGGAGAAATATGTTTTTTAGGCAGGAAGCAGACTCACTCTTAATAGCCCCCACACTCTCAATAGCCCACAGCAGATGTCAGCACTAAATAGATAAAGAATAGCTAGGTCTATTCATAAGCAAATCCCTCCCCCAAGATCCAACAAAGATAGGATTAGCCCTCTACCCATCTAGCAATAGAACTCACCACATAGCACCTGGGGAGATTGCATCACCCAGCAAGGCTCTTAGAACTAAGCCTGGAACTCAAAAGACAACCTACAAAGTTACCCCTGCATGTCTCCATGGGAGTTTGACAACCAATCAGAAAACAAGCTCAAATTCAAAGCCCAACAGAGGGTATAGATCTCTCTCTCACACCCATGTGCTTTTTTGCCCAGGACCTCAAAACCATGTCCTGTCCACCACTAAATCATCTTTTCAAGCAGTCTCCATGTTGCCAGTGTCTTTCTCCCCACTTGGAACTGAGCCCACATGGACATTTCTTCCAACAGTATATTACATAGCCATATGGCCACTCTGGGATGTGTTGCTGTAAGTACCTGCCCCAGCTAGTTTCTCAGGAAAGTAAGACTCTTGAATCCATTGAATTGAATCAAAAGAACTTTTACTGAGAGAAAGTGGTTGCAGTAAAGTCAGGCAGAATCTGAAGATCCAGTGCAAAGCATAAAGCAATTCTTTCATTTCCCCAAACGCAATCCCCTTGACTAGTCCACCAGCAGCCAATGTAATGCTGAGAAGATGTTTTGAAAATGCTGAGGTGCGAGGCAGATATAACAGGTCACTCTCAGGACACAACAGCCTTGGAACCAGGCTGGAACTGCCTGGGAGGGAGTCTCTCCTATCTCCAAAGATATTTTGTTGTTGTTGTTGTTAGTTGCAACAGTGTCCCACCCATTGTGACCCCATGGACAACGTTCCTCCAGGCCTTCCTGTCCTCTACCATCCTGTGGAGTCCATTTTAAGCTCATGCCTACTGCTTCAGTGACTCCATCCAGCCACCTCATTCTCTGCCATCCCCTTCTTCTTTTGCCCTCAATCTTTCCCAGCATTAGGCTCTTCTCCAGTGAGTCCTTCCTTCTCATTAAGTGGCCAAAGTATTTGAGTTTCATCTTCAGGATCTGGCCTTCTAAAGAAATTCCCCCTCCCTAATTCCCAAGTGTCCAGGCAAAAGCAAAAGCATCCAAAGCATACCAGCCTCCCTCCCTTCCAATAGAATGGCAGAACACCTGGTTGACCTGACAATCTCATCATTAAAGGAAGAAAAAATACTTCAGCTATCTTGTAAAAGTTAGAAATAAGTTCCTTCCAGGTGTGATCTGACAGTTTTTCCCCGTTAAAAACTGCATGGTTATCTGATTCCAGAACTGGATAGTGAAGCAGAGCAGACTTACCCTTGACAGCTGGTCCATTATTACAAGACATGTAAAACTAGAGAGCTGATTATCATTATTTCTCTCCTCACAAGTAACAATGTTTATAATAAATGTAAATAAACTGCTAATGAGCAGTTATGGTTTGTGAATAATGGACTACAGGGAATATTTAGATCAGAGATGGGGAATGATGGCCCCGTTTTGACTTGTGGACTTCAACTCCCACAATTCCTGAGCCAGCATGGCTGACTCAGGAATTCTGGGAGTTGAAGTCCACAAGTCATAAAGGGGCCATGGTTTCTCACTCCTGAGCTAGATGAACTGCTAAATGCTATCAAATGAAGCAGCCTTCTCATTTTCCAAGATATTTACATAGCTGAGAAAATTATTCTTGGAATGTCAAGCAGCTGCTAATTGACTTTTGAGTTGGGTCAGTTTTGCCTCAGTGGTAGCTAAAAATTTATTTTTGCCTGTAGCCTCGTAATATGTATGCAGTACTACAATTACACAGGTAAAATAAAAAATACAATAAGAGTTACAGCTGTTAACATAGAAAAGAAATCTGTGTTAGAGGATTTTATTCTAATTTTTACATTTCCCAAAATTTATAAGTAATCTTTAGAATAATTGTGTTAATGTCTAAATTATAAATGAATTTTATACAAGCAGTGGTAATTTGACAAATTGGTTCATAAGATTAGGTTTTCTACTTTCCAACATATTTTGCAGTGTAAAAGTTTCCTCACCTTTGTGGCTTGTAAATCATCTGTGCATTGATAGAAGTGAGGACATTACTTTGAAAACACTCCATATTCTGTGACCAATTATTTATGGGTTAAATCCCAGGGACTTTTCTGGGTCTTAAGTAAACTAAATGATATTCTGTAAGCTATACATACAGAATCATCATAGACTCATTACCAGTTTATCATCTTCTTCAAACAATAGAGTTCCCTTCCACGGCTGCTTCATTTTAGTGCTGATCTCCCTGCAGGCAGGCACAAGATCATAAAGTGGTGACATAGCAGGTGATTTCAACAGATTCTCTTTGTCTTAACTCCAGCTGACAAAAGTCTGAGTAATGGAAAGACAATAGTGGGAAGTAAATAACTGATCAATGCAGCTGCTGCTCTTAAAAGGAGTCATTTGTAACCCTTTATCTCTTCCCTTACTCTCCTCCCCTCCCCCTGCCTGCAGCCACAGTCTACTCCATCTTTGTCAGTATCTTCCATGCAAGCCTGATGAATCTCTATTTGAAGCAGACAGTTTATGGCTCATAAATACTTGGTATGTCAGCCTGTAATAGATCCACTGGGAGAAGTAGCACTATTTGAACAGTGGTTGAACACGATCATTGCCACATACTGAACATAGATTTTAATGAATATGATCATATGGTGTTCTGAAAGGAGAACTAATACCTTGGAATAGCAATCTTATTGAACACAGCAGACAAAAATATTCAGTGATGTATTACAGATCTGTATGATTCCACCTTTCTCCAGAGACAGTAAAGGCTGCCTTGATACTTCTGATTTTTTGTTGAGCAAATAATGGTGTCAGATCCCTATCTTCACTTTCTTTGAAGCTCACTAGCAACTGCCATAAACTGGGGGGAGAGGTATTTGGGACAGGAAGAGTGCTGGAGGTGTGAAAGAATGCTGTGAGAATTAAGGGAAATATTTGCATTGATGATACAGATAAACCTCCAGGTGGCCTAAACAATTCTAAAAGAATGCAAATGACCAGTTGTCTGCAAGGAGTATAATTCCTTTCATTCCCCACCATCGAGTCAGAGTTGAAGAAGCTTCTTGGATGAGAAGCAGTGTTTGCAGAGTTTACCATTTAAACAAAGCTACTGGAAATAGCATCCATTTGGTCAGATGATACCCATTTTTTGTTATGTATAAATGCCCACCATTGCCCATCCCAGGTATGATAAGGGTTAACGCCACATCCACCTAGATCCTCCCCTGACCCCTCCTTACCTCAGCTCCGCCTCCCAGGTACTTAAGACATGGTCCAGGAGTCCAGAGGTCACTTCCAGCTAAATACCTGTAATAGAAACATTGATCAATAAAGAGAATTGGTTCAGTGCATCCTGTGTTTGGAGTTATTGGATAAGATCCTAGAAATAAGTCACATTTTTATATGTCCACCTGTAGCTGAACAGACGTTGTTGTGGAAACTTTTACAGTCTGGAGACTGTAATGGTCTAACTAGGACAAAGTTGAGTTTGAATCCTAGCAAGACATTTATTTATTTATTTATTTATTTATTTATTTATTTATTTATTTATTTATTATTTATTTATTTATTTATTTATTTTTGAATTTATATACCGCCCTTCCCCTAGGGACTCAGGGTGGTGAACAGCCGAAATTAAAATACATACAATATAAAAGTTAAGATAGCTAAAATAAATTAAATCAATCGGCCCCCAATTTAAAACCCCAAAGCTATACAATTAAAAACTAACCCATAAAAAACCTAATTTGGCTAGGCTGGCTTGCTGAAATAAAAACGTCTTCAGGGCCTTACGGAAGGTGCGGAGATCCGGGTTCAGTCGTATTCCGGGAGGAAGCTCATTCCAGAGGGCGGGTACCCCCACAGAGAAGGCTCTCCCCCTGAGGGCCGCCAACCAACATTGCTTGACCAACGGCACCCTGAGGAGGCCCTCTCTGTGAGAGCGTATTGGCCGGTGGGAGGTTATCGGTAGCAGAAGGTGGTCTCGTAAATACCCTGGCCCTAAGCCATGGAGCGCTTTAAAGGTGAGAACCAACACCTTGAAGCGCACCCGGAAGACCACCGGGAGCCAGTGCAGCTTGTGCAGGAGAGGTGTTATATGGGAGCGATGATGTATTGATTGCTTGTTCAGCAAATGCATAATAATTAGTTGTTCCCTTACTGCTAGATGGGGTAGCAGTGATCTTTAACCTAGATTTGCAACACTTATCTAAATCAGAGGTGGAAAGTGTGGCCAGGGATGCTTCTGTTCAGCTTCAGCTTGTGCATCAATTGTCATCTTTTTGGGAACAGCAGCCAGTCATGCCATTATCTACAGATTGAATACAATGTTATGCAGGGGTTCAGGTGTGACTCAGTAAAGAATAAAAGATGGAGTCTGGAGTATTGAAAGCCCTGATTCCTTGCGATTGGCCAGGGAATTTCCCCCACCATGTTTACTGTCATCCTGACCGTGGGACCTTACATGCATAATGGCTACCTTGCTAGAAAGCAAAACAGCATCCAATAATTGTCAGGAATAAATGCCTTGCCTCTGACCCAGAGCTAGAGTCAGGGGGGCTGGGCAAGCCAACCCCCAAGGTCCACCCTAACCCAATAACCCCTCCTTACCTTAGCCACGCCCAGGGGATACTTAAGGGTCAGCCATGCGGTCCTGCTCCAGTTCCAGATCTGTACCTGTAATGATAAGATGCCTTGTTAATAAATACCACTTGATTAATGCATACCTGCTTGTTGGAGTTATTGGGCGCGATCCTCGAACATCCTTAACAATAATCTCAATATTTCAGGGGTACCTTGGGCGGTTAGCAACCCATGCTCCTTCCACAAGGCACCATGTACATGTACAACACTAAAAGGAATTTTACTAACTGTGAAAATATTAACAACCATGCCTTCTGATAACTCTAAGGCTCTCTTCAAGGCTCAGCCTTTTGGGCTGAAGTTCCTGCAGGGAAAGCTGCTGCTTCCAATACTTGGTCCAAAGTGACCACAGCATAGCCAGCCAGCCTTTCTCTCTTGGAGCTTGCATCTGATACAAGGGGTGCTTTGACCAATAAAAAGCATATTCACCAGATAGTGGTTCTCGGAGCCTCCAGATTTAAGCCACTGTACTTCCGTAAGGCCTGATAACGATGCTCAAGGAAGTCACTTGGGCTTTCAGAGGGAAGCTGATAGACATAATTTTTTCTGTTTAGGAATGGCTGTTTGTAAAATAGTAACAACTAGGGCCTGAAATTCTATCAAGGGATCATAATCTGGGATATCATAACAGTTAATAGAGCACCTAGGTTTGGTGTCAGGAAAAAGAAACTTTTTCTCCTTGTCAGTATATAAGGGTTCGTGAATTGGAAGACATGGTAACAGGTCAGCCAATGGGACTGTTTGGTGACCCAGATGGCTCAGAGCCTGGGCGTGGCTTAGATTCACTGATCTGTATCTATATAAGCGCTTCTGTGATTCTATAACTTCTGTGATTATTGATTCTGTACTTCTGGATTCTGATTTCTGGTTCTGGCTTCTGCTGTATGGTATTGTATATAAAGAAGTTTCTTTTATAAATGAATCCTGCTGAATTCTTTACTTGTGTGCTGGTTGAATTGCTGCAAACTCTAATACTCATCAGCAAGTTTTTTGGCAGCAGTGGCTACTAGACGCCTCTCCTCGGCCATAAGAAAAACATCTAGCATAGCCTGGAGATCTGCCCAGCTGAGGATTGTGATACCAGAAATGTTATGCAGGCATTCAGGTATGACTCTGTAAAAAATAAAAGATGGAGTCTGGATTTGTCTTGATAAGCCAAACACGTTTATTCAGCTGAATGAAGATGGGCCCTCCCTAAAGATGGAAGAACCATGAACACAGTGTAAGGCAGATATTTATACAATTCTTTGCTTTTACTTGGTTACATAAAAGGAAGCTGGCACACAACAGATACGGTATAGAAATATAGAAATTATAAAAATACTCAACCATGCCTTTTGTGGTTTCGGTCACATGCCTAACTCACAGGCTAGTGTTTTCCTGTGGACTTTTCCAGGGCCTCAAGGGCCTGCTGAGGCCTGAACTTTAGCTCTGCCCTTTCAGCATATGTACCTTTCAGCCAATCATCAAATTCTCAGATTCCTGATCAACAACAATATGCTTTACCTAGGTCTGCTGTTGAAGATAGTCTGTGTCAAGGTTGAACCACTTTTGAAACATTTAGGTTTTATCACTCTTCAACTTGCCAAAGAAGGGAGGGAAGAGTAGAGACAGACTATGAGAGCCAAGATTCCACCAAGGTCACTGATGCAGGTTTCTGACAGAGAAATGAACTGTTCTCAAAACAAACAGACAATTCATAATTGGACAATGTGACCAACGGGGTTGGGAGAAGGAGAAGCTATTGTTTAACTATACAATCATTGTGTGGGAATAACTAGTGTTGTTTTGATTATTCCGTGCTGAAATGGTGCATCCAATAAAGTTTTTCGGGTGGGGGGATTTAAAGGTTCCTGAGAGTGTCTACTTTTATTGGGTTTGTTAGTCGGACCATTGACATTAAACCAACTCTCACTCATCAATCCCAGAGCAGCCTACTGAATGATATCCGAGAATGCTGTGAGGGAAAAAGAAGGATGACATCTGGTATAGAGCGGAAGGCAGAGATGGCAGAAAAGGCTGGAGTAGCCCCTTCAAAAGAAGCACCAATGGAGACTCTGGTGGACATGGAGCACAAGCAGTCTTGACTTGATCCAAAAGGCAAGCAGAGAAAACAGAGCAGTCACTGGTGTGAGAGGAAGAAGCTGCAGCGGGGGGCGGGGAGCTCCTCAAACTGAAGGAACCATGGCAGGATAAAGTGGGAAAGGCCGCCAAGGTGGAGTTTCTTCTGATTCCACCGGGGATGGCCATAACCTGAGGGTTGAATTGGAAAGCCAAGAGAGCTGTGAATTGGGAGAAACCGGTGGACTGGAAATATCTTATGGCATGCTGCAGCCCTTCGGTGGAGCACCTAGAGAGAGGTTCATCAGGATGGAGGCACCCAGCGATATCAGTGTACCAAGCTACGCTAGCCCCAGGAGTGGGAACTGGCCATGCCCATGCCTCCATGGGCCCTTTGCTTCCTGGTCCCAACCCGTGATGTCTGGACCAGCGGCCCAAGGAACTGTGAGTCCCCAAGTGACAACCATCCCTCAGATGACCCTGAGACAATCCCAAGTGCCTCAGGGTGCCACAGGACTGCAGGCACAAGTGATCCCACAAGTGGTGGGAATGCTACCGAGTTATGTGCTGGTCCAGGAAAATCGAGAACCCCGTCCTCTGAGAATGATATTCAATGGGAAGCCAGAAAAGTTAGCCTACTTCCTAAATCAAGTGTGGAACCACATGGATCAGTACAAGGCTGACTATCCAGATGATGCTGCATGTGTGAACACCACCATCACGAGCCTGGAGGGGGAGCCTGCGGACTGGGTGGTGTTCTTCCACAATGAAGGCTCTGGAGTTGGGAAACATTAATGCTTTCATGGAAGGGCTTCAGGCCAGATTTGGGGACCCCTCACAGACCTGCTGGGCTGAAGCAGAGATCCAGACCATTGGGTAGGGAGCCAGACCAATGGCTGAATATATCTGAGAATTCTGAGGCCTAGTGGGGAAGCTGAAAGGGTGGCCGGTGCGATTTCTGGTCTACCAGTTTTGAGCTGGGCTGAAATGGGAGCCTACCTGAGGTATCCTGGACAAGCTCCATGCCAACTGGCAACTACAGTAGAGTTAGATTTGGTGGAGTACAAGCCACATGCTGGGCTCAAGAACCAACCCTTGAGGAATCAAGAGGGATGCTCGCTGGGACACAAGACCCTGGGAGCCCCCTCGGCCCTGAGGGAGAATCCATGGTGGCCAGCAGGAGCCTGTTGCCAGTGTGTTTCAATCTGAAAGTGATATCTTCCTTCTTTTCCCAATTTATAATTTTCCATGTGGACAATCTCAGGTGTCTCAGATATTAGCCTGGAGATCATATAGTCTGATAAAGATCTGGTAAGCTCCAATGGATCCAGTAAATCAGCTGCAAAACTGCACTTTCATCCAGACATTGGTGAAGTGTACCACCTTGGCCATTTTTTCCTTTGGCTGTGAGAAAATCTGGATCTCTTTCTTTTTTTCTCCTTATGTTGGAAAATCACATTCCCAAGAGATCAGTAGATTTATCAGCCAACTATTTTTATTTGTTTCGTGTGGAAATGTACTTAAAACAGTATATTCTTGTGTTGTGTGGATTACTACCATTGAACTGCTGCTGTTTAGTTTGTGTAAAGTAAAAGTAGGCAGTTTATATCAACATACTTAAGCATGTTTACGTGCTTTGAGGATGAATCCTATATAAACAACATTGTGAACTAGCCAACATCTGTCACAATAAACCAACTGGGGGATCTGTGAGTGAAGAATCCATATTCAGAGACTGAAATCAATGGAAGAAGTTGCTCTGCTGAATATACACAATATGAGATGGCTTGCTGACACCTGATACATTTTATCTTAACCTGTATGCTTAAATAGTTGTCCCATGTATCAAGAATGCACTTGTACATCCGTTCCGTGGAATGCAAATTGCTCATACATCAATTTTTGTTTGTACCATTAAATGTTTTTATAGGCTTTTTTAAAAAAAACTATATATGATTCTAGCCCTAAATCTCTTTATTAGCTAATAGGAAAAATGGTATTCCAATTTATGAGATTATACTCCAGTTTAATAAATCCAGAAAACATTTTAATCTGTTAGGCGGAAGACAGGCATCCTTAGATTATCTCATACATTTTGCTACAATTTATACTCACATCTTTTCATCTTGCAAGTCTTTATCCCAATTCTTAGATAGAACTCAAAAAGTTTAACCCACAAGGGCAGGGTTTGGAAATAAGCAAGCAACAGAAGATAGTATCACTTCAATAGTGCAGGATTTGGGGGATGTTGAACATGTTTCTGCAAGTAAATCTTATCTTCCTCTGTTACATCTCTTGCCAGTCACTTACTCTAATTATAATATGACTTAAGTGAGGAAGCCTGTTCCACTATAATTTAATTTTTTTTTTGTTTTAGAAAGATCTGTTCAGTACTAATAAATAATAAAGCACTGATGTGTTACCTAGTTTGGGTAATGAAACTTCTGCAAGAAAACAAGCAAGCTCAAAGAGCACCAAGGACCCCTCAAATCTGTTCAGTGTATTACAATGGTCCCCAACTTTTGGGGCTTGGACGCCCAGTGGTGGGGGAAGAGAAGAACTGGCCCACTCAAGTGGCGGGTTGGCATGCAGGTGCAGCTCAACTTATACATATTCAGGTGGGTACATGTGTGCACACGCACCAGCCCACCGCTTGCACAAGTTGAGCTGCACCCACACGCTTGCACACTGGCCTGCCACTCGCAGGGCCCAGTTCCAAATATGCCATGGCCTGGTAGTGGGCCCCGGGGAGTGTTGGGAACCCCTGTATTACAATACGAAAGAATCCCTTTTGTTAAATGCCCTTTCAGTTTAGATGATTAATATTACATTTCTTCATTTGCTGATATGTTTAAGACATCTCTTTGCCCTATTATTTTGGTTTTCTGATCTTTAGTCATTTCATTTATACTTTTAAAAGTTCAAAAAGAAATTAACAGTTTGCAGCAGCAACATGATTTCTTTAAGTATAGTTCATTATTTGGGAAATTATTGTTAGAGCACCTGAATAACCAAGGACCAACTTTTCAGTTGGGTATTCTCCCTTCCCTTTCTCTTCACTTCTGAGGTTTATGATCCCTAAATGACTAAATGATAGAATATAGATAGTATATTGAGGGCATAGGATTTGGATCATGACACCAACTCTACAAGTTAATCTTTCCAGGGAAACACTGATATCTTATGAAGATATGCTTTCAAGGGAGATAAAAAGGGGCAGACAGCCTCTAGATTCTAGTTGTTTGGTTTTGCTATCACCGTTTCTTTTCTCCATTTTCTTTTTATGATCTCATGTTTCGTTGTTGGTTTCTAGAATCCAATTGCCATGTTTAATTGCTTTAATTATTTCATTGTATGTTATCTTGAGCCTCTTATTGAAGAAAAACAGAACAGGAAATATTAAAATATGCTCTGCTGAAATATGAATATAATTTATTATTTATTTATTTTTATTTATTAAACTTATTTGCTGCCCATTTTGCCACAAAGCGAATCAAATCTCTCTTTTTCTCTCTCTCTCTCTCACTCAGACACACACACACACACACACACACACACACACACACACACACACACACATATGAATGAATGAATGAATGAATGAATGATCAAGGACCAACTTCTCCAATGGGCATTCTCCTTTCCCTTTCTCTTCACTTTGGAAGTTTTCAACGCCAAGGCAGAACTTAAACTCTCAATCACCTGCTTTCTAGCCCCATACCTTAACCACTAGACTAAACTGGCCTGAATATATTTTCCCAAAACCTCCTCTCCAAGCAGGTATTCCTCATAATTCAATTGCCTTTGGGTGGAAAATATCTTACTGGTAGGTCATGTAAAATCATGTCTATGCAGATTCTCAGTCATCGAGGTTATGGTTGACCCAAAGGTGCTTTTTCAAAAGGCAACTGGACTTTCTTTTTGTAAATTCAGTTTTACTTTGATTATCCAGTTCTATCTGAGGAAGGGTTTGTGCCACTTTAGGTAGTCCAGTTGAACAAATGCTATTCATTGATATACAAGAATTATTAACTTTTTTGCTTAATCAGATCATGATATGGACTTGCTGCTCTGGAGTTTTGTATGAGCTATTGCCTCTGAAATCAAGGCAGCACACCTTCATTGTTGCTAGGGAACAGTGGTGGAAAAGGGTCATCAACCTCTCTTTTCTGGAACACTTCCCAAATGCTTTAAGTTGACAAAAGATTGGACTAGCTGGATTCTTCTGATGAGAACAAGTTCATCTAATTTAATTTTACAGGCAGCATAACTATATTTTCATTTATTCATCTTTCATGCAATATTATAATATCAACATGATATAAAATACACCTGAAATTTGCCTATATATTTAAATGGTCTTTTTGCCAAATATTTTGTTCTTGGATTTTTAGTGAGATTTGATGAGTCCAAGATGATCTGAAATTCCAGGAGAGCATGATGATCACATATATGATGGTATATAATGCACACATTAACTGCATGAACATATATTTATACATCACTCACCTTTCTTTAGTAATCTGTTTCCATTTATAATGTCCAGTGGTGCAGTACCATTCTGAAAGATTCATCTTTAAATGCTGGTTGTAGTGATCAGCAATGTCAGCATCTTTATTAAGCACAGTAATAATTTAGGTGACAGTATAGTACTATGTAATCAGTCATAAAAATGATACAAATCAATATTAATAAGATTCTGGCAAGAATTATATTCTTGGGAAGATAGTTGATAAAGGGAACCATTGAAATGCTAAAGCTTAATCTTCATTTTGCCATTTTTTAAAAGGCTGTATATTCCAACTAAGAGTAATTATCTCCAAAATCTTTTAATAATCAGATTTGATACTTCAATGTACATGTCAGTGATATAGTTTGCTGCCTAGAGAGACGTTTGTAAAAATTTAAGGCGAAGTCTAGAAAGCAATATCTTTGTCCTAAAATCCTACTATATTTTTCTAACCTTTTTTTGGTCTTGGTATAGAAAAAATCCATAATATCAATTGATTTCATACTACTAGAAAACTACCATGTTTCTAATGATATACGCTTATTTACAGTGCTGTGGAGTCGGAGTCGGAGTCGGAGTCGGAGTCGAGGAGTCGGAGTCGGAGGAAATTTTGGGTACCTGGAGTCGGAGTCGGAGTCGGCAAACAATGCACCGACTCCGACTCCGACTCCTACTAAATTTAGATTGGAATTTTAAAAAAAGCAAGTTTAAATGTCCCAATTCACAAAAAGTTATAATTAATGACTTCTCTACTGTAAGAATAAAGACCAATGCATGCAGTGCCTCACGTAACCGCAAAATGAACACGTTAAGTGACCGTGAAGAAGCATGCTTTTCATGTGCTTCACTATAAGGCACGCAACGCACAATTAGGAGTGGCAATACTTATACTTTCCATAGTGTTGTGTTCTGCTGTTACAGGGAACGCAGCGCCCATGGGTAACCTAGCCTCTCACTGATAAGGGATTAAGTAAATATGTTTTTTGCAGGACTAGAGACACTTGCATAAGTGAAGGGAATGGAGGGTCAATAGTTCAAGACTGAAGCTGTAAACCATTGGAAAAACTGCTGTCATTCAGCTAAGGCTATAAAAACTTGTAAACTCTGATTGTTAGCTTAAACTTTAAACATGACTATGGGATTCTACTAGGGAAATCATGTTTTATAATAAATGCCCCTTCCTGGATCCTCCCACTGCCCTATCTTCAGCAGCAGATCAGCACACAAAAAGGAGAAGGCAGCAGCTTCTGCCCAACTACCTGTTTTGCTCAGTGCTCTTTTGCTTGCTTGGAAAGACTGCAGATTTTCCCCCCCCTAGCTATACTGAAAAACGAAAGAGAAAGTAAAGCAGGCTGTTGGTTTTGCATGTTAGAAAATTAGGCAGGCAGATTTCTTTTCTTTTTCCTCACCAAAAAAGGTAGGTGCAAACAACGGGAAATTTAGGGAAAAAAGGAGATTTTAAAACACAAAAGAAAAAAAGCTCTATTTAACTAGGGAATTGTAATAATTGAGATACTATTAATTGTATATTGTGTTGAAAGCAGAAATGGTTAAGTTGTGGTTTGGAGGAATATATGGGGGAAATTATTTGGTTTATTATTATTGGTAAATATAATTAATTGATTTGTAAGAAATTGGATTGCATGGAAATAATTGGAATATTCATGTTCATATTGATTAATATACAAAAAAGGTAGTTATATAACTAATTGATTTATATTAAAATGTTGAATTCATATTAAACAACTGTAATATTACATAATTAACCAATGTGAGGATGGATATAAAAATAGATGACAATGGGAAGGGGTATAATATAGAATAGAAGGGAAAAATTGAATTTGATTAAGATTAGAGATGAGGATGAAGGGTAATATTGGTTTTTTACAAAAATAGATGAGGAATAAATATGGCAAAAAGGAAATATAGAAATTGTAAATTTAATTGAAATGACTAAACACTGTTTAAATTTATGAACCGGCCAAATACTCTGTTCAAAGAAAATACATTGTATGTTTGTATGTGTGTTTCTAATTATTGTTATTTATTCATATTTGTTCTCTTTTATTCTTTAAAGTTTAACAATTCATTCTTTATCTTAATATCTTTATATTTGTTTGGGGTTGGCTTTCTTCCCTTTCATCTTTTTTATTGTACAGCAATCTTTCTCCTCAAACCTACCACCTCTCTCTTTTCTTTCCTTCTTACTTTCTCTTCCTCACCCTCTTCTTCTCCTCCCTACTTCCTCTTCCTTTCTCCTTCTCCTCCTCTCTTCCTCCCTCTCTTACCCTCACTCCTACTCTAATTTCCCTTCCCTTCCTTCATCCCTCTCTATTGCTGTATCCTTTTATGTATATGGACTACTCAGAGGGCTGAAAAAGTTATTTCTGACTGGTCCTCTCCCTTTTGACCAGTCCTCGAACTTACGACTGTCCTCACATTTTACGTTTTTGCCCTATCTTGTCACCATGGTGAAGAGAAGCAGTTGTGAAATGAGTGACATGGTTGTTAAAAATGCTGCACGGGCATAAATGTGAGGATGGTCATAAGTGTGAGGACCAGTCAAAAGTGCGAGGACCTGTCAGAAATGACTTTTTTCAGCCCTCTATACACATAGCCATGGCCACCCGGTCACATGACCAGCTAGCCACACCCACCCAGTCACATAACCTCCAAGCCATGCCCACAAAATAAGCCACGCCCACAGAACCGGTAGTAAAAAAATTTAGAACCCACCCCTGGTTGGGGGTCACCACAACATGAGGAACTGTATTAAAGGGTCGCGGCATTAGGAAGGTTGAGAACCACTGGCTTAGAAGAACTTGGTGGAACAGCTTCTTGGATTCAACTGTAAGTGTTTATATTGTATAGGACAAATCATGTCTAGGTTTAGTGCTGGGATATATAGCTTATTTGTTTGTATAAAGCCATGTACGTACAACTTACAAGACTGTGTATGTTGATATTAAAAATCTAATTATATGCCAGTTAGTATAACATATTTTATATTTTAGGGAAAGAGGCATCCTAAACAATGGCAAAAAGACTGCTAACAACAAACACAACAAAGTCTACTGTTTATGAGCACTTTGCATTATCAAGTGATGGAAAACATTACGTGTGCCAATGTATTAGAAAAGATGATGATGGTGAAAAACAATGTGATGCAAAAATTAGCAGTTTCAGTGGGCCTGATAAAAATGCACCTACAAGAGCATCAAATTTGAAAAGACACTTACAGCGTTTTCATCCCAAAGTGTTAGAAGCCGTGAATGAGAAAGATAGCAATGAAAACATTGCATCTACTTCTGTGACAAAAAACGTTCAGAAATCTACTGGAGAACAATCACAAATAAGAAAATTCTTTATATCTGACAAAGTTACCATAAGGATGACACCAGAAAAACACCACATTATTGAAATGGTAGTAAAGAATAGTGTACCACTATCCTTCTTTTCACAGACAGCCTTTTTAGGCCTAAATGGAGAAATGGCAAAAAAACTTGGTGTTTCTCTGGAAAGAGAAAGTATAAGGAAACTTATAATTGAGGAGGCCAAATGTAAAAAGGAAGAACTACAGAAAGTTATGAAAGGACGTTTTGTCTTCCTTAAAATGGATGCATGCACACGTCACAGAGTCAATTATTTCGCTATTAATGTTAGATTTGTGGATGAAAATAACAAAACAATAACACGGACCCTCGGAGTAAAGGACACTCAGGCACATCACACCAGTGATTACCTTCAGAAGTTAGTGGAGGGTGTTCTAGAAGATTTTGAAATTAAAAAGGAACAGATTTTATGTGTTGTGACAGATAACGCTTCTAACATGTTGAGCACAATTGAGAAGATGAAGGCAGATGAAGAAGGTATCAAACAGATATTAGACTTAGAGGAAGACAGCTCTGCAAGTATTAGAGAAAGTTTAGAAACTGAAGAGAATGCTGACATTTTTTTAGACAACTTTGTTGAAGAAGCATCGAAGCTTGCTACTATTCATCATATGCGATGTGCTGTTCATACACTGCAACTTGCCATAAGAGATGGATTAAAAGATCGCCATGCAGCTACATTAATTGGCAAATTACGGCAAGTAACTGTTGCAGCCAGGGCCCCAAAAACAGATGCAATTTTGAAAAGACGTGCAGGAAAAGGAGCCATTTTGGATCAAACAACTCGCTGGGGAAGCACTTATTTAATGGTGAAGCGTTTGCTTGAACTTAAAGACTTCATAGAAGAAATGGACAATGAAAATCTTGCATTAACTGCAAGCCAGTGGACACAAACAAAAGAGCTGGAGAACCTTCTTTCTCACCCCTTCACTGTCACCAAGAGGTTGCAATGTGATGATCTAACCCCGGGTAAATTCCTCTTGGAATGGAAGAGCCTGTTATATCGCCTGAACAAAAATGGAGGGTTAATAGCTGAGGGCATTGCATCTTCAATGATGAAAAGAGAGAGTCTTTTGCTGGAAAATGAAATCTTGTTAGCGGCTATTTATGTCGACCCAATGAGCCGACTTTTATTGAACAGTAAACAGATTGCTACTGGGAAAAAGGCCCTCTATGATGTAGCAGTTCGCATGAAGGGATTACGACCTGAAATACCTCCACAGGAGGATGGAGTTCTTTTAAGCAATAGTGGTAACTCAGAATCATCTTCAAACGAATTCTTCAAACGAAGAATTAGACTTTGATTCCTTCTTAGACAAAATGGAAGTTGCTAAAGGAAAGCGACGTCGCATAAGCATTACAGAACCAGTAAATGTCCAAATAAAAAAATTCCAACAGGAGTTTTATAAAGCACTAAAAGAAGTTGAAAAGTATGATCGCTCATCAAAACTTACTGTTGAAGAAGCCATCCTTGTTTATCCAGAGATCGTTAGTGATGTGGCCAGAATAGTTACTGCAATGCCACCCACCCAAGTCAGTGTCGAAAGATTATTTTCAGCCCTAAAAATAATAAAGTCTGACTTAAGAGCCTCTATGAAAGAGGATCTGGCAGAGGCAATTCTCTTCCTTAGAACTCTACATTGAATTGATTTGCATTTGCTAAGCCTATAACTACATTTCAAGATTAATATAAACCATTTCTAGGTTTTACAGATTTTGTTTTTGGTTCATATAGATAAGCTTTGTTTTTGTTCTAAAACAACCAAATAATGTGGTTTGTATTTTTGAACTGGTAAAGTTCCTGTTCCTGATGTTTATGCCTGCTGCTACTATCCAGCAACTTGATTAATTAAATTAATAAAAAAAAATTAATAAAACTTTGTTGTTTTCATTGTGTTTGTCTTTTGCTTAAACTGTTCAATACAGTAGACTGTTGGCTTCCCAGCCAGTAGTCCTGTGGTAATGACATGTATGTTGCCTTTCTTTCCTTCAAGGAATGTATAAAATACATTCGCATATTAATACAGAGGAGTCGGAGTCGGGGAGTCGGAGTCGGAGTCGGAGTCGGAAGTACAAAAAACTGAGGAGTCGGAGTCGGAGTCGGAACATTTATCTCCCGACTCCACGGCTCTGCTTATTTATGATGTACATTCAGATTTTGTTTAGTGGAATCCAGGACAATAAAATGGGGTTACTCTTATAAATAAAATGTAAATATCCTGCTACAATTGGCATAACAAAAATTGGTAGTGGAAGAAGACTCATGTGCTCTTATCTTTTCCTTCTCTCATTTTCTACATTGTTTATAGGAATAAATAGTTCCTAGTTCAGAGGACTACAGAGTTAAAGGATCTGTAAACTATATAAACTTAAAATGTGAATTTTCCCCATTTATTTCAGTATGATATTATATTGAAATTGGTAGCATATTTAACAATGGACTTTTCCGTGTCATGTTTCTTTTGAATCCCAGTCAGTTGATCTTCCCATTTGCACAGCAAAACTACCATCTTTCTATTTTAAGAATAAAAAGCTGAAGCAAACTTTAGAATGCAAATCACCAAAACCAAGGAAAGCTAATTGGGCTGCATTTTGATCTCAAAGTATACTTCTGACTAATAGAGATGCATTTATATTCCCACAGTCAGAGATGACTTGGATGAGCAAATACAAAGCTCTCTAGGGAGGCTATATTGCTGTTCTATCACCAGTACAAATGATCTAAAGAAATGCCATCTTTGTAATGTTACAATTAAACTTATGCTGTTTGTGCTGTCAGCTGTATCTCAGCATCATTTTTAATGTACACACAAGACATCAAGGGTTCTTGTATCTAAGGGGCTGCCACGAGGAAGAGGTGGTCAACCTATTCTCCAGAAACTAATCAAGGAGCGAAGCAATTTAGAACTAAGGAGAAATTTCCTGACAGTTAGAACAATTAATCAGTGGAACAATTTGCCTCCAGAAGTTGTGAATGCTCCAACACTGGAAGTATTTAAGAAGAGATTGGACAACCATTTGTCTGAAATGGTATAGGGTTTCCTGCCTGAGCAGGGGGTTGGACTAGAAGACCTCCAAAGTCCCTTCCAATTCTGTTATTCTATTCTATTCTATTCTATTCTATTCTATTCTACTCTACTCTACTCTACTCTACTCTACTCTACTCTACTCTACTCTACTCTACTCTACTCTGATCTTTTTGTAAGCTGGTGCACAGCAGGCTATCATTCTTCTTTCATGGGGGGGAATAGAAATTGGTTACAAATGAATAAAGTTATTGTTTTGAGAGATATACTGTAAATGATTCACATTTCCTACTTTGGCTGCAATTTAGCGAAGTGTTTAGCTGGTTTTGGTTAAAAGAGTATTAGATTCAGTAGCATGAAACAAATCAGGAAACCTGTTCGGCTGCATAATCACATAATCAGAATGTAAACTGTGGTTTATGTAGTTTGGTTTCTAATAGTGTAAGATGCACATCAGGAGTATAAGCGTGCTTCCTTAAAATCCTCAAATGCAGAACTATGAAGACTCCTCTTAGAAATTGTTAATTTGAAAACATCATTAAAATCACAAAGTAAGTATAAAGTCTTCTTGATGACTTGAACATGGTCATATCAGTTTCTTGGCAATTATGAGAAATGTCTTGTCATTGTCTCCCCCTCCCAGTATTATAGTCTAGTACAGGTTGTCCTCGATTTAAGGCCACAATTGAGCCCAAAATCTCTATTGCTAAGTGAAACATTTGTTAACTGAATTTTGCCCCATTTTATTACTTTTCTTGACACATTTTTTTAAGTGAATCACTTCAGTTGTTGATTTAGTAACACAATTGATTTTGCAAAGGATGACTTTGCAAAAGACTTGCTTTCCCATTGACTTTGCAAAAGATGATCACATGACCATGGGACACTGCAATTGCCATAAATATGATTCAGCTGCCAAGCATCTGAATTTTGATTATGTGACCATGGGAATGCTGCAATGGTTGTAAGTGTGAAAAACGGTCGTAAGTCACTTTTTTCAATGCCATTGTAATTTTGGTCACTACACAAGCTGTGGTAAGTCAAGGACCACCTGTACTTCCTGCTGGACCTTTTGTCCAAGAACTAATCAGGGCCAATCCTACTTGGCTTTTTAAGATCAACTCAGTTTATACGGGTTTTTCCCTTTTACTTCTGATTTTTCTATGACTCTTTTTTTTCTATAGTAATTTATTGGAGATGTTCAACAAGCTCTTCCTGAAAAGAACCATTAGATCTCCAGAGTTTTACTTGGAATAATATTTAACAAAATAACAAGGATCTTTTGCTATGGATTTCATGGGAAATCTCGCTCTCCTTTTATTTCTTATAGGAAGATTCCCTACCTGCGACCCCTTTTCATGAGAGATGAAGAATGAAAGTGACTTGGATAAATTGTCCCCAACTTGCTGGTATGGTTAAATACCAGACATTCTTCCAGACTTCTAAACAGTGGTGGGATTCAAATAATTTAACAACTGGTTCTCTGCCCTAATGATCAACTGGATAGGCGTGGCTGGGTGAGCATGTGACTGGATGGCCATGGCCAACTCGATGTCACTCACATTGAGGGATGCTTCACCTTGCCTGGCCTCTTGTGACCATGGGGATGCTACAATGGTCGTAAGTGTGAAAAACAGTCATGTCACTTTTTTCAGTGCCATTGTAACTTTGAATGGTCATTAAATGAACTGTTGTAAGTCAAAGATTACCTGTAGCAAAATACAAAAAGCTGCTTTACTTGTAAAAAGCTGCCCTAAATACCAATCATTAGATTAGGAATACCTGCAAGGTGGAGTTAAAAATCAGGCAGGGTGCCAGAGCATCTTGAGGAATTAAAATATGAAAATGCAATTATAACTATCAGTGGCCAACTCTTGCTCATAAAGTGAAACCCTTTAGCAGAGAGGTCATTTAAGCTCTCCAAAAAGAGCACACCCAGGAGAAGCAATTCTTAGATCCATTTGCACCACTTAAAGATACCAGCTGGTCTCACTCACCTCACAAGATATCCTAAGGAAATCATCCAGATTTAAGGAAAGATCACATGCCCCCCAGAAAGGCAGTAAAAAAAAATCAGTGCCAAGCTTGCATCCTACCTCTTGGAAGTACACCCCAAAAGGACAGTTCCAGAACCGCTAAAGCAGGGAAGGAAGAGCCCCCTCCCCAGATAGAAAAAGAAACCATGAGGCAGGAAAAAATTCAAACACAATACAAATAATTAAATCACAACAGTTTAAATCCTTTTAAAACTAAAACACAAGCTTATTGCTGGAGCTCACACCCCAGGCAACCTCAAGTGTAAACACATGAGATAAGCCTAACAACAAAGAAAGCAATTAGCCCTAGAATGTAGCAAAGGAGCAAACACAGTACCTGTTGCTTGTTAAACCTATTACCAGAACAAATAGACACAGGAACTAGCCAGGTTTCTGAATCCTGCTTCTTTTCAGGAACAGAGATTAACCTTTTTCCTTCCAAACAAAGCTGAATAGGGAAAATTATCCCATCAATAAACACAGGATTAAACATCACCAAGCACAGAATTAAACTTCACCAAAAACCAGTTTTAGACCAAAACTCAGAAAGGGTATGTAAACTCAGGTTTGAATGTCAATCTTTCTAGCTAGCCAAAAAGCCTTGCTGAACGTCACTCATCTTGGTTCCTTGTCATTAAAAGCTTCTTTCTGACAGCTCTGCTTTGTTATCCAATTCTTTCTTCAAAGTGCTGATCATTGTATCCCGGTTGGAAGAACTAACAGGGGAGTATTTCCTCCCAACAGCAGTGTAAAAAGCTTAAAACAACCCTTCCCCTTTAAGAAAGTCAAGCCCCAGCAAATACCAGCAAAGGAAAAACAAAACAAAACAAAACAAAACTCCAGAGTCAGTAAGTCTGCGTGTACTGCCAAGAATCTTTAGCTGTTAGATGTAATAAGGGTTAACTGAGAGGCAGTTTCTGTAAGCAGGGCAATAAAGAGTAGACTAGAAACACCACCAGAATTCCTTCCTTACAGGATTAGCCCTGTAAAGTGGGAAAAAAATAAAAGATTTCTTCCAACAACCAGTTCTCCGAACTGCTTAAAAAGTTAACAACAGGTTGTAGTGAATGGGTGCTGTAGGAGGTTAGCACGCACCCCTTTCCTAGAAGAATGAAATATTTTAGGAAATATTAAAAAGGCAGAATATTATGTTTTCCTAGATGACAAATGGAGAAGCATGTTTTACAGACAAAGCAGCTCCCACCTTCCTGCCCCCCACCCTTTGTTAATGGGCCAGAGGAAGAAACCCAATCCTTTGTCAAAGGACATTTGCAACACAATAGCAACAGAAACTAACACAATGGGACTCATCTAGACAGAAACTCACCACATGGCACCTGGAAAGATTACATCAGCCAGCAAGGCTAGCTAAGACCCCCACCCCCTGGAAGTCTGACAACCAATCAGGATACTCTTTCTGGGCCCCAGGAAGTTCAAAGCCAGAGAGAAGATAAAACGTGAAAATTCGCTGTATCTGCCCTTTTTCTGTTCAGGAACTCAAGCCATGTGATCCTGTCCACCATTAAACCATCTTTCCAAGCAGTCTCCATGTTTCCAGTGTCTGTTTTCCCCACTTGGAGCAGAACCCAGTAGGATATTTCTTCCTACAGTGCAAACCGGTAGAATCCCACCCCTGCTTCTAAATGTCCTTGGATATACTGTAGGTGTCAAGGCTGATTTGTAACACACCGCTACTCGCAACCTGACAACAGAGATTGATAATATAATATTATCAATCAGCACTTTGTATATATAATATACAAAGTATTGCCTTTTTCTTTGCATTTTTTTCTGAAGCTCTGAACAAGTGCTGCATCCATTATGCCATTTGGAAATTGCTCCAATCCTTTACAATTATAAGTTCTGTAACTGAATCTGTATGTTGTATTATGTCTATTCATATCATAGATTTTGCAAAGCAGTATGCCTTTTGACATATTTATTTTATATTCCTTTTTTAATGACTCTCAACATGGATTCTTTTTTAGAGTGGTCCCATCCTAAATTTTAACTGTTTTATCAAATGCTTACAGTAACCCTGTTCTAATATGGTACATTACTGCTGCAGCACAGGCCCTATAGTGTGAAGTTAAGATTGTTTTTTCCAGTGTCTGTCCCTCTGCATTTGCTGATATGAAACAATTTTCTCATTTTAAGCTGTATTCTTACTTTGGATAGACCATTCTGAAATGCTTCATAGCTTTTTCACATAGAATTCCTTTTTCCAGAGAATTTCCTTCCCCTGGAACTTACGAAATTCTACTTCTGCTGGATATGGATTTTTAAGAGAATTTACAGCACCCACAATAAGCTACCACGCCCAAGTTTGTTGATGCACTGAATAAAAAATAATACAAGGGTACATAGTACTGATTTAACTGATCAGTGCCTTTGTAGAATATTTTGTCTCTTTTCATCGCTGTTGTGTTTCAGTAGATGTGGCAGGTATAATGGCAGTTATAAAAGCATCACAACTGTGAAGTTAGGCCACACTGCCTGGAAACATGAGCAAATAGTATGATCCATTTGTGGAAGCTATGCTAGTAGGAGCAATTTCATTGGCCATGTTATCCTTGTACAAAAGAGCTGGCATTTGGAGAGTATCTGACCAGCACATAAATATGTGCTGAGTGCTGTACTCTGAATGATTTATAATACTAGCAAAATTTATTCATAAATGTTTAACTTTATCTATCATAAGAGTACCTCCAGTATTGTTTGATTGCACTGAAAAGTAGAGCAATTCTGCAAAATTTAGTTCCTTAACGTAGCACTCTCTAGATATCTTGAGATTGACTTCTAGAACAGTTTTTCATCATGGCTAACAGCCATGCTGACAGAGAATTCTCTGGAAAACTTCCTCAGAGAAAGTATCCCAGATAAATTTGTTGATCATTAAGACATAGAATGGTTCATTTCATTTGACTTAAGCATCTGCTAGTTCTTGGATTACACATACACACACACGTACAAATATATATATATATATACACACACACAAATATCTATATCAATAGATATATAGAGATATATAGAGATACAGATACAAATACAGATACAGATACATACACACATACAGAGCAGTAACATCCAGTCCAATATATATATTGGACTGGATGTTACTGCTCTGTATTGGACTGGATGTTACTGCTTTGTAACAGTAATATTAATTTAAACAACCTGTCCTTGACTCAATTACATTTTTGTGCTTTTTAACAAATTGCTTAACATTAGATACAACAAAGAGTTTATGACAATGTTTTTCAAGCTTGGCAACTTTAAAATCTGTGGACTTCCACTCCCAGAATTCCCCAGCCAACTTGGGGAATTGGAGTTGAAATCCATGCATCTTAAACTTGCCAAGCCTGAAAACACTGGTTTATGACTTACAGAAATTTGTGGAACTTCTATCTCATAAAACATCACAATCCAGTTTGCATGAAAGATTTTTGAATGAACTATATGGGAAGGAGGGTGATAGATTTATCACAAACTATCAATGCCAATTACAAAGGCAATTCATATAAGACCTTTGCTGCAGCCCTAATGAAAGACTAAGGTTTTCTTAAAGGGCAATCTGTTCATTTCTGAAGGCCAAGTATGCTTTGGTGTCTTGTCAGCTGAGCAAAATCAGAGCAGATGTCTCTTTTCAAGAGATCTTGTGTACTAAGTTGTTGAAGCTGGAACAGAAAACGAACAGTATGTTTTTCAACCTTTAATATTTATTTCAGGCTTCATGTCCTATTAGTGTTTCTATAAACTGCCTTACTGAAAGTTCTGTATTTATGGGTTTTGGTTGTGCAGAAACAAAGCCAATTAATTCATGATCCTGGCTGCAATACTTCTTTTCTTTCTGAGTGAATTTCTTTCAGGACAAACTAATTGTGGAAGTTCTACAATACTTTGTGGAGGTTCTGACTAAACTCACTGCCTTTCTAAACCATCTGTTTATTCACAAAACATTTCAGAACTTGATGATAATGAGAGATGTCCTTCAGCCTAGACTAGGCTGAAGCAGAAAGAAAGCCACTGGAAGGAACAATGGTTAGTGGCCAGAGGGCAGAAGATTAACATTTTGAAAATGTCCTTTGAACTAACAATCTCGCCATCTTCACAGATCTTAGCTTATTCTTTGCCTCTTTGACAAAGCCCTCCAATGTTTAGCAACTTAATCATTCTTGTTCAGAGGTCATCCAGACTCTTAAGCACATTTTTTTTTCCTCTCAGATCTTGAAATAGAACCAGTTTTGAAAAATGTCTGAGTAGCTAGCAATTTACTTTCTCTTCTTTTTATCAGACAAAATATTATTTTCCCTTGGTTGCTTATACAAGAAAGTCACTGGATTTGATATAACCATGTTAGCCATTTATTAATAAATATTTTTTGGAAACGACATCAAATTATGCTTTGAGAAACATCAATAGCCCATCTGTATTAATAAGATTCTTAAAAGTGGAAAGATTCATTTTAATAAAAATCAACATGAAAAAGAAGATATTCATTTTTCTATGTTCATTTATCTTTACAATCTTAAAGATTTTTTAAAATATATATATATCCCACACAAATTCTGAACTTGCATGCTGTGCACAATGATTTAAAAAAAAAAAACAGGCTTGATTTTGAATATAATGGGAATAACAAACATGTTCATCTGTGTCTAATTAAATTTGCTTAACTCAGTTTATCATTTAACCATGACACAGCTTTATCACATCAAGCGTATAAAATAGCAGCTATAACATTTAGTTCATGGGTGATCCATTTATTAATTGAGAGCTGCTAGAAATGAATAATGATTGATTTAAATTATATCTATGTAAGAGCATGGTTCAGTCCATAGGGTAAAAGATTGGAGGTATCAAACTACCTCAGAAACACTTGGATCTCCTTTCTGATATATTAATATCACAACAGATAGTTTAATCAAGTTTTATTTTAAAGAGGAAAAGAAAAGAGGAAAGAAGACTCCTTTTAATTAATTTATTAAATGACTATGTTACTTTTTATTCAGAAGTCCATTTTTAAACTTTAAGCATTATGAAGCCAAATTATTCAGTCATGGAACTGATAAGAATGTTGCACAAAGTAGAAAAATGTAAAGGAAAATACAAGGATATGACCAGACAACAATATGATTGGACCTAAATACAGTTACAAACTAAAACAGAGAAAGTTACCCAAAGTCAAAATACTAGATTTTAATTAAACACAAATAGAAATAAAAATTAATATACGATATTTGCAGGAAAAGCTTTTCTGTCTGTCTTTTACAAGGTAGCTAGTTTATCTAATAGAAAGTTTCCTTGGAGGACTTCTCTTTCAAATCCTTGAGGATTCCAGTCAGTCAACCCAACATCCTAGAGCAGGGGTGTCAAACTTGCATAGTCATGGCATCATCACATGATGTATTGTGACTTTTTTCCCCTTCATTAAACCAGGCATGGGCATGGCCAGCACATGACACATCCGGCTTGTGGGCCACGAGTTTGACAACCCTGTCCTAGAGGGAAAGGAACAAGCTCCATTCCTCTACTGTGCTCCATTTTGCCTCTAGAATAGGGGTGGGGAATTATGGCCCCTTTATGACCTGTGGAGTTCAACTCCCAGAATTCCTGAGCCAGCAATTCTGGGATTTGAAATCTCACAGGTCATAAAGAGGCCATAGTTCCCCACCCCTGCTCTAGAATAAAGGGAGTGGAACTGGGGTAATCTCCTTACACATGGCCAACAGCTAGGCCCCTTTCTGATTGAGTCAGGTAAGTGCATTCTCTGGGAAGCAACTTATTTAACAGAATCACATATACACCATATGCATCATTCATTTACAGCAAATGAATATGGTTACCAAAGAAAGAAAATAGCTGGCTGTAAGCACTTTATCTTCAATTTTAAAAAATATTGAAGAAGATTGACAAGAGTTTACTATCCTGCGTGGGAGCTCTTGGAAGTATCTGATCACTATGAGAAGTAGAATATGGATGCTATCTATTCATTTATTTACTTTATTAAATAGAGTAGTACCAATAGCACTTAAACTTATATACAGTTTCATAATGCTTTCCAACACTTCCTAAGCAGTTTACAGAGTCAGCATATTGCCCCCAACAATCTAGGTCAGTGATGGCTAACCTTTTCCTGACCAAGTGCCCAAAACATGTGCACCCGAACCCCCAAAATGCAAGTCCGCAGCCCACGCGCATGCGCCGCCCCTCATGCACATGCAGCCCCTGCATGCGCCCCACCTCCATGCATACGCACGGGCCCCACACATACACGCACAGGCTCTCTGCACACGCACGGCCCTTGCGAATGCACGCTGACATGCCATTAGAGAGGGGACTGCGTGCCACTTCTGGCACACGTGCCATAGATTCGCCATCACGGATCTAGGTCCTCATTATACCAATCTCAGAAGGATGGAAGATTGAATCAACCTTGAGCCAGTCAGGATCAAACTTCTGGCAGTGGGAAGAGTCAGCCTGTGATACTGCATTCTAACCACTGCACCACTATGGTTCTTATATACAGTTTTATAGGCAATCTTTATCAGTCCCTCCAACTTTTCCTATTTCCACAGCCTATTTTTCCTTGGTCATGTCCAATTTTGGAAGGCAGCTGTAGTACAATACACAAAACTGAAATGTGAATATCATGAAGATGTAGATGTATCCAAATGTCAGTGTTACTCATGGATGAGATGATACGGGTAATCCCCAGGTTATGAGCGTTCCTTTAGCAAATGTTTGAAGTTATGCGATAAATGCCCCCTAGTCTTTATGAACAAGTCCGGAAACTACGAATGTTACAGCACCACCGCAGTTGTTCGCCCTTATGAACAACTGCAGAGGCTCTGCAACATTTATCCTGCCTATTCACCTCTGCTCCGCGCTTTGGTGGCTAAAACAGAGCTTTCGAAGGGCAGGCCTGTCCCTGCACTTTGCTGGCAAAAATGGAGCTTTGGAGGGGTGGGGGTTAGGGCCCGCCCCTCCAAACTTCCGTGTTGGCTGGCAAAGTGCTGGGCAAGGCCTGTGCAGGCCAAAACAGAGTGTCGGAGGGGTGCACACAGCTGAGAGACTGGAGAGGAGACAGTTTGCTAGATCTTTGCATGGTAAGTGACCCGACGTGGCAGGTGGGGGGGAAAGCATGAGGGAGCATGAGGTATTTCAGTGGGGCAGGTGGTCTGTTCCATCACTAGGCCTCTCATGGCCTTCATCACCCTAAAATACCTCATGTGCACTTAATGAACCACGCATTCCATTAGCAAATGTGTGGGCAAAAGGAGGAAGTGATCACATTCAAGGTACAAGATTCACTCCCACGAATCCATTAGATTTGTAACTCAAGGACTAATTGTACTAAAGTTGTTTCTTCTTTTAGGGAATACTTTGATAATAGTTTGAGTTCAAGTGCTTAGAAGAGATTAAAATTAAAGAAGTTAAGCACTAAGACTTCTTTCAGTCTTAGTTATAGGCATACTTCTTTTGAAATTAACAATTGATGAACCTGTTTTATATAGTACTATGATCTTGAATGTAGAAACTACCTTTAATTATCTTCCATTTACTGATGTGGCATAAGACAGAAAAGCAATAGTGAATAGACTTTGAAATAATATCCGCCTAGCTATATTAAATCAGTGTCCATGTTGAATTCTCTGGTATTCAGTTCCTAATACTTTAATCTCTCATATGAGAATGAGTTGCAATTGCTAACCTCATAATATTTTGTCCCAAAGGTGCTTTTTCAGGAGGTAATTGGACTTTCTTGTTTTGCCTTTTGAAGATGTTTCGCTTCTCATCCAAGATAGTGGGGAATGGAAGGATTTATACTCTATTTTTCTATTTATATTCTATAAATCCTTCCATTCCCCACTATTCTGTCAGAGCTGAAGAAGCTTCTTGGATGCTTTTTCTTTTTCAAAAGAAAAAAATAAGGAAGTCCAGTTGCCTCCTGAAAAAGCACCTTTGGGACAACCATGACCTGAATGATTGAGAATCTCTACAAACTCATACTATTTTGTAGAGTTATAACTGATTCTAATAAATGGCTTTATTTACCTTCCTCTGCCATATGTCTTTCACTTCAACTGAAAAACAGTCTTTAAATAATGCTTCATGGATGATTCAAGGAATAAATATCATGAATAAGAAGTTTTATTAAGTCTGTTGGATATGGGCAAACATTTGTTAATTATTGAGCATAATACATCGAAAATAAATAGAAAAACTTGCAGAATTGTTACTGAAAATAATGGCAAGAGAAATAATTTTTCACTGAAAACTGAGCTCTTTAGTTGAAGCTAGATCATTTATTTCATCATGTATAATTAATGGTTGTATTCTCTGCAGCTGAGCTGAATATAGTGGGATTTAATTCTCAGCAACATAAATTGGACTTGTACAACACAAAAAGAGAATATTTGGTATTTGAATACATATATTATAGATTATCTGCTTGTGTGGGGAAACCATGATTACTTTTGAATAATTAAATGCAACTGAAGCATTTAATTCAAATGATAGGCTAATTTATCCTATAGATAAATTAAAAACACCCAACTAATTAAAAAATGTAACATTTGTATGTGCATGTTTACCTGTATTAATTAGAGGGGTTGAAGGTGTTTGAGCAACAAACAATGCAATTATTGATGTTACAAAAGAATTAAGAAAACTTTTAAATTATCACACAATTGTATATGAGGGGGAAAATAACAAATATTTACTGAAAAAAGTTCAGCATCAAAGAAATAAAAGGCATTTTTTTTTAAGAGAAAGCCCTGGTTTAAAATGGAAAAAAATGATAATTTATTTTCTATATTTGTACACCATTTTGGCATTTAGCCATACACAAAACACATAAGGCAGATTAAGTTACTAGAAGAACTTGCCAGAAGGTATCTAAAGAGCTTCAGAGTAGAAGACAAATTTCAGTGTGGGTTTCCCTGAAATTCCTGTCTTTACACAATATGCCTTGCAAAATCTCTATAACTAAAGTGATGTATGAACTGAAATATGTAAGTAAAATAAATTATTATACCTTAATGGTTTGATTTTCTTCAATTAGAAAAAAATACTACAGTATTCCCCTTTTTAAAAATGTGGTGGCTCATGTTATTGTACAAGTGTGTGGAATTTGGAATCAACAGATTCATTGACCAATATGATTTTCTATTTATCTTTCATTCAATTATGCTTTCTTTAAACAAAGAAAAAATGTATGGTCAAAAACCATGGCTGGGGTCATTTACTGATTATCCATATTGTGGACTATTTTATTCAGTTTGTAACGTTCTGGTTATATGATAAACCATGATACAAGCATACCATGCCTTAGTATAATGCATAAATTTAGCCGATATATGATGAAATAACTGTATTGCTAGCCCAAGGTATTTTGTTGCTTGGGATGAATAAAAAATGGCATTCCGTGTATAGTAACCAACAGGCTACTACTACACAGTAGCAATAAATAGCATTCTCCACTATATCACAGGCCACACTGGGCTCATTTAAGATGACAAGGATAGGCCATATACTATACAGTGAACTTGTTAGGAGATTCAAGAATAACAGTGGGGGAGCTTTTAAATTTGCTTATCTATTGCCTGGAGCAGCTGCATTTCTCTAATTTGTGAAAGGGTCAGTTCTGAATAGGCATCTGATTTCCAAAAAGAGGCATTCTCAAATTCAATCCTGCCTAGAAATCAACTGTTCTGAGAAGCCTGTCCTTGAATGTATAAGAATTGGTTTTGATTGCTTGCCAATGATAGGAACTCTGTCCTTACTCTTTCTGAAAAAGCTAACTGTGTTAAAAACAGATTTTGGGTCTAAGCGGTATTGAAGTCTGCAACTAAAGAAAAAAGTACAAAAATACCATATATAAATGCAATTAAGGAGCTTCATTAATCTGTTCATATAATCTGTTATATAATCATATAAACTTCATATAATCTGTTCACACCTACAGTATGTATTAGGTTAGGGGGTAGATCTTCTTAGAGAATATTCTTAGAGAATATCCATCTATGTGATTGCTAGGAATAAAAAATGACTTGATGGCACATGATCAGTCAATGCAGAACAACTTTTGGGGTAGGTTATAGTGAAAAACCATTACCAACTCAAAATTTCCTTCATAGCTAGTAAGAATTTCAACCGGGGGATTAGTGTAACACTTTATGCATTGCTCTATTTGTTGTGCATATCAAAAGGGAAATATATACTTCTCATTTTTAACCTATGATTTATTGTGTTGCATTTTAAAGTACAAGTACGATAAGTCCAGGGGTGAAATCTAATTTTTTTTGCTACCGGTTCTGTGGGCCTGGCTTAATTAGTGGGTGGGGCTTGGTGGTCAAGTGACTGGGAGGGCATGGCTTGTTGGTCAGGTGGGCATGGCCAAGTCAATGTCACTTCTTTGCCCTTTTTTAACCTACAAAACACAACACAACACAACTGGCTCACCCACAATATAAAAGCAGCTGTGCTAGACCCAAAATGGCTCCTGCAACAAGCAGGAACCTCACACAGCCACAAAAAGCCCCAAAAAACAACTTTCACTCTTTACACACACACAACACAACACAACTGGCTCACCCACAATGTAAAAGCAGCTGTGCTAGACCCAAAATGGCCACTGCAACAAGCAGGAACCTCACACAGCCACAAAAAGCCCCAAAAAACCAACTTTCACACTTTACATACACAAAATTCCACATACAGCTTTGTGAGGTTTTGTGTGTTTGTGTAGTTAGAGTGAAACACTACAGAAACACACTAAATCTCAGAAAGCTGCACAAATATTTTATTTTATTTTATTTTTATTTTTATATAAAAGCAGCTAAATTTAAAACTTCCTAAACTTTAAATGGCTAGGTCTAAAAAAAGAACAACTAAAAAAAACCCCAATTAACTATTTTTTTAAAGCTCCCGAAAGGGGAAAAAAACTTACCCAATAGAACAGGGGTCTCCAACCTTGGCAACTTTAAGACTTGTAGACTTCAACTCCCAGAATTCCTCAGCCAGCTTTGCTTTGCTGGCTGAGGAATTCTGGGAGTTGAAGTCCACAACTCCCTGCCTGTTTGATTGCAGGCAGGGAGATTCAGTTGCTTGCTGATGCAATGGATTGCACGGATTACAGCAAGGCGTTGCAACCAGCAGCTAAGGTAAGCAAGCTGAGGGGGGAGGGGGAGGGATTTTTGCTACCGATTAGCAGGCAACTCAGCTGAGATCGTCAGAGCTTGGCTGGTCAGAGCCATTTAAAAGAAAAAAAAAGGCTCTGATGATCGCGCGGCTCAGCTGGGCATGTGGGGCGGGGGCAGGGATTTTTGCTACTGGTTCTCCAAACTGCCCGCCGCCATCGCTACCTACTCGCCCGAGCCAGTCCAAACTGGGAGCATTTCACCCCTGGGTAAGTCCCTTTACAGTTGATAGGCATTATAGCAATTCATGGTGTTGTGTTTGGCGGCCCCGGCAACCGGGGACGCCACTCTGTGATTGGCCAAGAGGCGTGGCCTCCCTTAAGCGGGAGTATCTGTGGTTGATGATTGGTTATCGTTTGACAAGCTAAGCAGTATAAATAGGCTGTCAGTTCTCCTCAGCCTGGTTCGTGTTTTCTCAATGCCTGTTGCTGTTTAATAAAGTGTTCTGTTTAAACGCAACTTCGTCCTAATTCATGCCTGAACGAACTATTTAACACTGGCGATGAGGAAGAGGAAGAATTCCAATGGCTCCACCTACTTTTGCCCCTTTTGACCCATCCACTGAGGTCTGGGAAGCTTATATGGAATGCTTCGAATGTTTCTTAGAGGCAAACGACTTCACCGACCTTTCCGGAGGTAAAAAGAGAGCTCATTTCTTGAATTCTTGTGGCCCTGAGGTTTTCGCGACCGCTCGGGCTTTGTTTGCCCCTACCCCGGTGCACACAGTTGCCTGGGACATCCTGCGCCTTAAGTTAAAAGACCACTACTCCCCCGCACCTTCCCGAATTGCCCGTCGGTTTCAACAGGTGTTACAGGAGGAGGGGGAGTCCATCAATCGTTATGTGGCTCGTTTGCGGACAGCTGCCCTCGATTGTGAATACCGCGACCTTGATGACGCGCTGATGGAACAACTGGTGTGTGGTGTTAAAGACATCCGTCTGCAAAGACGTTTGCTGGCCAAAAAGAATTTAGATCTACCGACTGCGATCGAGGAGGCATAGGCGGCTGAAATGTCGGACAAATCTACTGCCGACATTAGAAAGTTCTACCCTTCCGGGGGGTTGTCATCTACTACTGTTAACCTGCAAGACGTTGCCTCTGACGAGTCTACGGATGAGGAGGCCGTTGGTCGTCTACAAGCTTCTAAGCCTAGACCGAAGAACAAACGTTGGCCAATTAAACCTCAGCCCTCTCTATGCTTCAGCTGCGGTGAACAGCATCCACGGGCGACCTGTCGGTTTAGATCTGCAACTTGCCGCCGTTGTGGGAAACTGGGCCACATTGCTCGAGCATGCCGATCTCTGCCCAAACCTGCTTCTTTGCCGAAGTCTCGTGTCCTAAAAAGGAGGAATGTTTCTCGATTTTGCACGACTGCCGCATCACTGAGGTGACTTCCCTTTCCAGACTACCCAGTAACAATAAACTTTCAATGACAGTGCTCATCGAAGGCACCTCCTGTCCGATGGAGGTGGACACTGGTTCGGCAAAGTCAATCGTGTCATGGGGGGTGTTAAAGCGGCTAATTCCAATGATTCAGAAGAGACGTTTGAAACCCTGCCCTGTCAGATTGAGAGACTACCAGGGAAACTTCATTCCTATTTTAGGACAGGATTCCTTTTTAATTGAAACTGAGGGGTTTGTGGGACTTCTTCCATTGATCGTGGTCAAGGGTTTCCTTCCCAGCCTACTGGGAATGGATTGGTTTTGGGCATTGGGGTTACAGGTATCAGGGATTCACTCCACTCACATGGACAGTTTTGGGGGCCTGTTTAATGAGTTTTCTGACATTTTTGATCGGGGCCTAGGTCCCCCATCTCCCTCAATCTGGACCCCCAGGTTGCCCCGATTAGGCTTAAACCGCGCCGTGTCCCTTTTGCCTTAGGCCAAAGGTGGATGCGGAATTAGATAAGCTCTTAGCACAAGGTGTCCTTGAGCCAACCAATCACTCTAAGTGGGAGACCCCCATCGTGGTTCCCATCAAACCTGATGGGTCTATTAGGATTTGTGGTGACTTTAAATGCACCCTAAATAAGGCGTTGACAGTTAATCCTTACCCTGTTCCTGTAGTTCAACATCTACTACATTCCCTAGGCCCAGGGTCCATTTTTGCCAAATTAGATTTGGCCCAGGCATATCAACAGCTCCCAGTGGATGATGCCTCGGCTGAGGCTCAAACCATCGTGACCCACCGTGGAGCTTTTAAGTTTGGTGTGAACGTAGCCCCGGGCCTCTTTCAAAATTTAATGGAGCGTCTTTTGCAGGGCCTGCCAGGGGTAGTGCCTTACTTTGACGATGTGCTTGTCTCCGCTTCATGTCGGGGCGAGCTCATCGAATGAGTAAGGGCTGTCCTCCTCCGTTTCCATGAATCAGGCTAAAAATTAAACAAGAGTAAGTGCAAAATTGGCGTTTCCCAAATTGAATTCTTGGGCTACTTAGTGGATGGTAAGGGGATCCGTCCGACCCCATTAAGGTCGCTGCCATTAAGCATGCACCGGTGCCCACCTGCCGGCTGAGTTGCAATCCTTTTTGGGTCTCTTAAATTTTTATAATGTATTTTTACCCCACAATACAGCCGAACCTCTCCACCGGTTGCTGTCCAAAGCAACTCCCTGGGTGTGGACAAAAGTACATGACCGCGCATTCCAGGCGGTTAAAGACCTGTTATCTTCGTCAGCTGTGTTAGTCCAATATAGCTCAGATTTACCCCTCACTCTGACAGCTGACGCGTCCCCATTCGGAATTGGGGCGGTGTTGAGTCACTGTTTTCCGAATGGGTTAGAAGCACCGATAGCATTCTACTCGAGGACTTTGTCCTCCGCAGAACGTAACTACAGTCAGCTTGACCGGGAGGCTCTCGCGGCTGTCGCTTCTATCAAATGTTTTCACGAATATGTGTATGGCAGGCCATTTGAATTAGTAACAGATCATAAACCCCTGTTAGGGTTACTGGATGGTTGCTGCCAAACGCCTCTGGTCATGTCCTCTCACATGTCCCGGTGGTCGGTATTCCTGGCCGCTTATAACTACTCATTAGTCTACAGACCGGGTAAGCTCATTCCCCACGCGGACACACTGAGTCGTTTCCCATTGCCGGCCCCTGTGCTGGATCCATCTCCGGCCCTGCCCGTCCTTCTGGTGGACGAGTTGTCATTACCACTGACCTCCACTGACATAGCAGCCCATTCCCTCCGTGACCCGATCCTCTCCCAGGTTCTCCACTGGGTTACTAAGGGGTGGCCTTTAGGGCAGGTGCCTACTGCTTTTGCTCCTTACCGTACCCGCCAAAATGAGTTATCGGTCCATCTAGGGTGTCTACTGTGGGGACACAGGGTTGTGGTTCCTCCCTCCCTCCAGCCTGAGGTTCTTAGATATTTACATACAGACCACCCAGGCATCGTACGTATGAAAGAGTTAGGGCGTAGTTATGTGTGGTGGCCCTTATTCGACCACGATGTCTCTGCATGGGTCTCCGGGTGTCAGCCTTGTCAGCTCTCCTGGCCAGCCCCTCCGTCCACCCCGTCCAGGGATTGGGAAACTCCCCGCGGCCCCTGGTCGCGGCTGCACCTGGATTTTGCCGGCCCTTTCCGGGGCCGACATTTCTTAATTGTTGTGGATGCCCTATCAAAATGGGTGGAACTGGAACTCATGCCTTCCACAACTGCCGAGGCCACTGTTAGGGTATTACAACGTCTTTTTACCACCCATGGGATCCCTGATGTGATCATTACTGATAATGGACCTCAGTTCGTCTCTGCCACTTTCCAGTCTTTTCTCGCGAGTTTAGGAACCCATCACGCCCAGATTGCCCCTTACCGGCCATCAGGGAATGGTTTGGCTGAACAGGCTGTGCGGTCTGCCAAGGACGCGTTGGCCCGGTTTACCTCTCGGAGCTGGCAGGACAAGATTGACGCTTATCTGTTTGCTCAACATGTGACTCCTTGCCTGCTCACCCATCGCAGTCCCACGGAGGTTTTGATGGGGCGGCGGCTGCGAACGGTGATGGATCGTTTGCACCCTACCTATGCTCCAGAGGGCTATCAGGGTGTTAGTGTGGGGCTCAGGGCATTTAAGGAAGGAGACCTGGTGTTTGCCAGAAACTATGGGGGCGAACCTCGTTGGCTACTGGGACGGGTGATAGATGTACGGCCCCTGTTCTTACAGGATTCAACTGACTGATGGTCGATCGTGGCGCCGACACGCGGACCAACTGAGGGGCCGACAAGATACCCCATCAGACGCTGGGGACAGAAGAGACCCAAGCGTAGTCCTACAAGATGCAACACCACCCAGATATGCCCCCGTGGCCGTCACACTTCCTCCTACCCCCCGGGGGCCGAGTCTCGCCCAAGACTTACCAGCACTTCCAGATGTCCCCATTGGCCATGACGGCTCACCGGCCATGCCAGCTCCTGACACTGATCTGCCCCCCTCCGCTGCTGCAGCCGCGCCAGCGCTGAGACGTTCATCTCGTCCGCGCAGGCGCCCAGAGTACCTTAAAGACTACGTCTGTTCAAGCCAGGGGTGAAGGAGTGTTGTGTTCGGCGGCCCCGGCAACCGGGGACGCCACTCCGTGATTGGCCAAGAGGCGTGGCCTCCCTTAAGCGGGAGTATCTGTGGTTGCTGATTGGTTATTGTTTGACAAGCTAAGCAGTATAAATAGGCTGTCAGTTCTCCTCAGCCTGGTTCGTGTTTTCTCAATGCCTGTTGCTGTTTAATAAAGTGTTCTGTTTAAACGCAACTTCGTCCTAATTCATGCCTGAACGAACTATTTAACACATGGCTTCTCATCTCATCACATATTCATAGTTTTGCTTTGTGAACTAAATGAGGGAAGTGGAAAACAAGTGGGTCCTGCAACCAAATGGGACAGATGCCAGGACACATGTGTTAAGGAGCAGAGAGACCTAGATTCTAATCCTTTTCTGGGCACAGAAGTCACCTGGATAACCTTGGGAATCTCAGCCTCCTCTCTGTAATTAGTCACCTGAAAACAAAATTCTTCACTGCATCAGGCATTGGTAAGTTTTCTTGTAAGAAATGGGCAAGCAAAGCACGAAATCAAGCAGCTCCTACAGCTAAATGCTGTACAAACAAATGCTAAGAAAACAATGTATAATTTCATTAAACAAGATACCACAATATTGTTCATCCTTCCCTTCTTTTTGCTGGACTGAAAATCCTCAGATGCTATTACTTTTCCTTAGAGAGAATTTGCTCTGATTCTTTAAGAGTTGGGTTTCTCTTTTCTTCACGTCACCAGCTCTTCAGTTTACCACAATCTGAAATTTACATTGCATTCCAAGAATGATAAACCATAGATTTGCAAAGATCAGACAGGTTTTAAATTCTTTTGCTGGTTATTCTCAATGGAATCTGCCTTTTCCAAATGCAAATTGGATTGAGTTTTTCATCAAGCTTTGCACTAGAATTTCAGATTCCCATTCATAGTTAATTACAATTAGGTCAGATCCAGACAGCTTGCTTACTAAGTTACACACACCAAGTACATCACCCTGTACCTAAACTGAAGCATATTGGGCATTTTAATATTTTCCCCAGTTTTGTGAGATACTTTTTTGTTATCGCTTTGGATTTAAACATCCCATATGCTTGAATGTTGTCAGCAAACATGATTGCATTACACATTGCCTCTAAATTCTGATCATTTAAGAATACATTTTTAAATTCTATTACAGATCATCGAAAGTCACACCACTTACATCTCTTCACTGTGAGAATTGACAATTTATTCTTACTGTCTGCTCTTTCATTAGATGTCAAGCTTTAAGATAACTTGGTAAGTTTGCTCAGGAAGAGAATTTGTCAAAAGCCTTTTGAAAATTCAGTTCGACAGTATATGGCAGTTGATCCTTTCTCACAAACGTGCTCTAAAAATTTAGTGAGACAAAAATTATCTTTGTGGAAACTCTACTGAGTTGTGCACACTCAGAATACATCCTTCTGCTTCAAGAATCTTCCACCCATATCACCTTATCCCAGTTGTAAAAAACTACAATGGTTAAATGAAGTAATCCCTCCAGTGTATAGGCTGTCAACCAATGTCAAAGAAAGTCTGATGCATTCTTTAGCATCTGTTCACTCACTTTGTACATGGCAAGTTGCTGGGTTGCTATTGTTTGTGAAACAGAAACCTGCAGTGATTACACATCAGCGAGCTTTAAGCAACACAGTATGGTTGAATTTTTTATTACTGAAGGAGTTCACTACCAAGTGCAAGTTGTTTATGATGAAAACTGTGCTGATGAGAATACTGTGCATTATAGGACAAAAAATATATTATGAACTGGGAAGAGGTTTGTTAAAAATAAAGAACAAAAATGGCAGCCAACAATTTTTATATAAGAAATTTTGGGGAACTGATTGAAGACAACAGGCAGATCATACACAAGGAAATCACTGTCAAGCTTTTCACAGGAATGCATGGGTCACATTATTGATATTCTTCAATTCTGGAAAATTTGCACAAGATGGGTCCTTTTGTCTTTTTCTCTTGGCAGAGATGAAAGTTTCAAGAATTGAAATTTGCCAACAAATATTGTCATGTTGTAAAAATGAAACTTAGAATGAAGTGAGCAATGTTCAGCAAAGACTGTAGTCAATTGGATGCCACCAGATGTTCAGAGAAAAAGAGGAAGGCCAAAGAAAATCTGGCACCAAATATTTTAGGAAGATCTGAAAAACAACTTTAAATGGAAGGATGAGGATACTGTACCTGTGGACTGAGAATTGCGGAGTACGCTTGTAGCCCAATGGACTTAGCACAGGACTTGTTGGAAAGTAAGAATGAAGGTGAGAAATTTCTTCGCAGCATTGTGATAGCAATGCAAAATGGGCTCATCATTATGATCCAGAAATGCGTCAATCCATGAAATACCATCACAAAGGTTTTCCTGTGAAGGAAAAGGGGTGGGGGGAATCTCAGGATTCAGCAGAAAAACTTATGGATACAGATTTTGGGGGAGATGCAGATAGAATTTTTGACATGGACTTTCTTAAAACTGGCACCACTGTGAACTCCGAGCACAATATTGCAACACTTAGCTTTGAAATAAGGTAGAGTTAGAAAGCATAAAAAGACATTTTGCTATCTATTTGATTCAGATCAAGGGATGGCAAGTCCATTAGCTTGAAAGACGGTCTCAGCCCCAATATATAAATCAGGCCAAAAAATCAACTCCACATTAAAACTAACACTATTTTAATTATATTGTTTCCTTTGTTGCATTGGTAATGGTTTTCCCCCTGCTCTGTCAAGGCCATCCTCTTTCCTCTCTACACATAGTATGGAGTTGTGATAGCTTTAAGCTATCATTGGCAGAAATCATTGAATAACAGTGATTACACGGAAGAGTAAATACAAGTAAGTAATTTTGCTATTTCATTTATTATCCTTTCCAAACTAAGGTTTTAGAGATGGGAGATGGAAAGATATAATCTTAATAACTATTCATGATTTCTAAAAGGAAATCTGGCTGCCAAAGAACATGGTGGCTGGACACCACCAAAGCTGACACTAGCCTGAGCATAGAACAACTCAAAGAAGGACTTCCGGTTGAACCTCCGGGGCCTTCGGAAGCGAGCTCCGTGGCCCCATTCCGAGCCCTCCCTGCCGGGGGCTTCATTCAAAGTCATAGCCATCCTGGAGGGGTGGTGAAGCAAAGGGGGACCACCTTGCAGGTTGCATCTCCTCTCCCTAACTCAGAAAACCCCCTCATCCGAAGACTAGGAGTAGCAGCAGTCAAAATGGCTGCCATGAAGCCAGGGAACAAATAGAAACCATAAGTTTGTGCAGGAGGTGAGAAACAGTGAATGATGTGTCATCTGGGTGAGAAAAGATTTATTGCTGAAGCTTGACCCCCCCCCCAAAAAAAATAAATTCAAGGGGAATACATTTTAGAACAATTTGTTACAGTGGCATGCAATTATTGTGAAAAAACATATTGGAAATTTAAAAAGTAAATATTTGTTTAAAAAGAAAATTAAGCTGGAAATTGAATCCTCAAAACAAAAGGTGTGATATTAAGAAGGCATATTAAGATGCTGGAACCATAACGCCACCTTTTCTTCAAATAATTTGCTTTAAGTATTTGGATTTATAAATTAAAATAAACAAGATAAATAAATGTTATGACGATTATGGAGATTTAAATGGAATGGAGTCAATGATTCAGAGCATTAAAAAACACTGGAACTACATAAGGACATGGTGGAAATATTTGATTGTATAGATAGAAGATGGGAAAATTGTACACAAGAGACAAGGAGCAAAGACCAGGACAAGAAGGAAAGAATGGGATTAACAGTTGGAATAGAAGGAGAATTAGAATTGAGAAACCAGCAAAAAGGAGACAACAAGGAGGATACACTTTTAAAATTAATAAGGATTGAGGAACTAAAACAGGGGGAATACACTTTAAAAGATTTTAAAAAGAAATGGGAGGTACAGGAAGAGGCTTGGGGGAAAAAGATAGGATTTAGAACAGAAAGCTTTCAAATTAAACAGTGGGAAAGGGCAGGGCAAGGAGAAAAAATTAAATTATGGATTCAGACTATAAATCTCAAAGTAGATGGAATAAAAGACTTAGAGAAAAATATGGGAAACAAGTCAAAAAAAAGGTAGGATTAAAGGATTGGATGTGGACAAGAGATAATGGTTAAGGGGAGAAAAAGAGTTATAGATACATTATGATAATATTTTAATGTATTAATATTAGAATGATATAGGCTGGATAATTAGTTCGTATGTAATATAATAAATATTAGGATAAACATTTTACTATAAATGGATATGTAACTACGGAAAATTTAAATCAGAATTTACTATTAATTGGAAATGAGAGGTTGAATGATGGTATTATCAAAAGTGTGTAAAATATGACTTGTGTAGGTAATGTGATAAGTAGATATAGCTATGCATAACAATAGAATTATATGGAACAAGAAAACTAGATTTTGAATGAGAAAATTAGAAAATAGAATAGGAATATGTTGAATACTTTAAATAATTGTGATTGATATTAGAAGTCACTATTGAGATATTAAATAATGGAAGAAAGAAAGGAACTAATATATATAGAGAGGAAGAGTTAAATAATGGGAATATGGATAATAAAACAGATTATCATGTCTTTGAATATAATAATGTGAAGGGGGGAAATGTTAAAGAAAGTTTAGAATGGAAGGGTGGTAAAGCAATGTATTAATAATATGGAATAAGGAAAATGGAATTGAATAATTATGAATATGTTTATTTGTTTATTTGTATTGAATTATATGATACTCAGATACCACACCATTCACATAATGATATGTATAAACTATACAAAAATAAAAAACTTGATTTAAAAAAAAAGGACAAGTCATAGAAGAAGTGCAAGATTGGAAGATATGGAGAGACCTGGCCCATAGAATCACCAAGAGTCGAACACAACTGAATAGATAACATTATTTTCATTGTCATTCATTAATTCATCAAATACAATAAATCATGTAACGGTGAGATATCATTTGAGAGTTTGGGCTGAGTTTGGGCTGAGGCATCCTGTGTGTATTGATCATACTCCATTATATAATTCAATCCTAGCATCTAGAATCTGTCTGGATGGGACAAAAAAAAAAAAGCTGAACCCAAAGAAGATGGAGTTTGTACATAGATCGAATCTCACCAGGCTCAAGGTTGACTCAGCCCTTCCATCCTTCCAAGATGGGTAAAATGAGGACCCAGATCGTTGGGGGCAATATGCTGACTCTGTAAACTGCTTAGAGAGGCCTCTAAAAAGCACTGTGAAGCGGTATATAATTCTATTGCTATTGCTAGAGATTTTTTATTAGCTCCAGTAGTGGGATTCAACCGGTGTAACAACCAGTTCGCTAAGTGTGCGCTATGCGCGTGCACAGTGCATTTGAAAACAGCTCTACAACTTACTGTCGAGTGTCAAACAACCCCTCGACACAACATCCTGGGGAATATGAAACACCTGAACATGAGCATCTGTGCAGATCCAGAATGAGATGGAACAGACCTGGAAGAACACACACGGTGGAGGGGGTGTTAAAGCGTGTAGGATGGCATGGTGATATTAGGTGATGGACGGTATAAGGAAAAGGGGGGGGAATACATCCATCAACGTCAAACAAATCCCAGTGACAGGAGAAGATAGTAAAAACCCAGAAGTAAGGGCGACCTGTAGGTAGCCAGAAGGGGATAAGCAGCGCGGTTACTTTAAATTTGTAATAGAGCAAAGGAGGGGCGCTTGAAGGGCGTTCTATAAAGCCGGTGGCACGGGAGAAACAGCCGTCTCCGACTTTGCTTCTCACCAAAGAACTTCAGCGCTTACTGTTTGACCATCGTGTAAGCTATGATTAAACCGGATAGATTCCTCTTCTGAGTGTGAGTGTGTGTTTATCCAGTGCAGCACAGGTGGTTCCAAGTGGGGCTGACAGAAAGTCGGAGACCCTTTTTCTTTTCTTGTACTGAGGATGGGAGCAGCTGCAATGGCAGAAGGAACAGTGGATGACGCTTTGGTGTTGGACTTGGGGGCGGAGACAGAGGCAGAGGTGGAGGAGAGCGCGGCGCCTGAGGCATGTTGCGAACAACAAGTAGTACGCCCCAAACAGAGAGTGGTGTTGCCGGCACCAGAAAGCAAGCAGGAAAGCCAGGACTCATTGGGGACAGAGGCTTTTCAAACATCGTCTGGGAACTGGTGGCAAAGTATCGCTATACTGGGGAAATTGGGGTTTTGGGCGTCAACAACCCCCCCCTGGCCTCGCAATTCCAAGGATGGCGGGAGAGGCAATGGCCAGAAGAAGAAGATGGGGATTGGAGTTATTCCACTGGCCCCGGTGTGACTACCATGGATATGTTGAGGGAGAGGTTTGGGGAAGCCAGCTTCTGGGATGCCCCTTCCTGGCAGCCCTGGGCGCCGGGGTGGATCAGTCGACCACATGGCCAAGTGGGGTTGGACCGTCAGCAGGCGGAACGGAGTCCAGGGTGCATTTGGCCAGTCCCAAGTTGCGGGCAGACCCCAGCAGATATAGGAGCAGAGGGGAAGAAGAGTCTGCTCCTCAGGAAGGGGATTCATCAGCAGGCGAGGGATTACGTGGTGCAGTGGAACCCCGCAGTCATATACACCGTGAGGAAAGGGAAGGGGAGCCTCTTACTAGATGAACGCAGTCACAAGAATGTAGGGGTCCTCGGGCTGGGGAGGGGGCTGGTCATGGCTGAGACCCGGCAGGCCCCTGGGTTCCAGGACCATGGATACCGCAATACCCTGGGATTTTCCTCCCTTACAAGCTACGGTTGATGGGAACCTGGATCGTGTAGCCCTGTTTCTCAGTCAGGTAATCAGCTGCATGGATGCCTACGGACATTGTTATTCTTCTCAATGGGCCAGGGTAGTGGCTGTTACAACAGTCTTAACGGGTGAGGCAGCTGACTGGGTAGCAAGTTTACATACTATGCATGCTCGAGAACTAGCGGATCTAGGCCTGTTTCTGGAAGCATTACAGAGCAGGTTTGAGGACGATGCCAGTGCCCAGGTTGCTGCTGGAGGTGATTTAGTTTCTTTAAAGCAACGCAGTCGAGCAGCCAAAGACTATGTTAAAGAATTCCGTACGTTGGCTGGTCAAATGAGGGGCTGGCCTGAACGCCTGTTAGTTCACCATTTCCATATGGGTTTGGATAGAGAACTACGGCAAGCCTGCGTTTATAGGGGTCTTGGCCCTTATATAACAGCCTGGTACAAGGCAGCTATTGAATTAGATGTTGGTCTGAAGGAGTTCCGTACACAAAGTGATACCGTGGCTCCACAATGAAAGGTGTTGGAAAAGCCGCCAGTAGGGCGGGGAGGTGTCTGAACCTATGCCCCTACAGGAGTAAGAGGGGCTGCTTCTTCACGACGACCATTCCAGTGTTACTGTTGTGATCAGGAGGGTCATAGGGCACTTGACTGCCCACTCCCTCCCCTCCGGGGCCCGGCTGTACTGACTACAAGTTCCAGCAAACGGACAAGCCTACGCTCCAGACCATCGGAGCGCTCCCACATTGCAAGTCAATCAAAGAGTGGTGAGCCCGGTGGTCATGATGAGAGTGGTCGTTTCCCCAACGTCCGGACACCGGTGGAGGAAGAGGTTACCGAGGAGGATACAGAACAAACAGACCTTATGGTATGTGATCCTATCTGTCCCTTTGTTATTCAGGTAACATTGAACCATCCTAGGACGGGTAGGATAGAACATCAAGGGGCCTTGGTAGATACTGGTTGTACCCGTTGCTTGTTACGGAGATCGATAGCAGACAGTTTAGGTATTCACATTTTGAAGTTACAGAAACCCATCGTTTTTGAACAAATGGATGGTTCGATGCTAGGCGGACAACCGGCTAGTCATGTAACAGAGCGAGTAACACTCAGAATTGGGAATCATCGGGAATTAATACGGTTTGTAGTCGTGAAGAAGATGATTGAACCTATAACTTTAGGCTTATCATGGTTAGATAAATGGAAGCCTACCATCTGGTGGGAGAGTGTTTTCGCAAATTGCGGTTGGCAGTAGGCCCTACTCCACCTGAAGACAACCAGACTACAGGAGCAGTTGGGAAGGAGATACCGTGTTTAGAGAAGGTCCCACATGTGTACAGGGATTTATGGCGGGTCTTTAGTGAAAAGGAGTGCGAAACCCTTCCACCCCACTGTCCTACAGACTGTGTGATAGAATTAAAACCTGGTGTTACCCTACCCAAACCCCGTATGTATTCCATGACCCCCCTCGAGCTGGAGGAATTACAGCATTATATAGACCAAAACCTAGCCAGAGGTTTTATTTCGCCCAGTCGGTCACACATGGCGGCGCCAGTTTTGTTTAAAGAGAAGAAAGACAGGGGTTTGAGATTGTGTGTTGACTTTAGGGATTTAAATGCTGTCTGTATGGAACCCTTGTATCCCTTGGGCAGTTATAAATTCCGGGTTATGCCCTTTGGCCTACAAGGGGCCCCCACAGTTTTTATGCAGCTTATTATACGACCATTTGTATAGAGGGGTTCTCGTGTATTTAGACGACATCCTGATCTACTCCGAGACCCTGGAGGAACACATCCATCTCGTGCGTCAGGTTTTAACTAAATTGTTGAAAGCTCAACTATATGTGAAACTATCGAAATGTGAATTTCACAAGGGGGAGATTGATTACCTGGGATTTAGGATTACAGGAAAAGGTATAGAAATGGATCCAAATAAGATCAAAACAGTATTGGAATGGCAGGCTCCAAAGACCCGAAAGCAGTTACAAAGTTTTTTAGGATTTGCAAATTTCTATAGGTTTATCCCCTCGTTTGCCAAGATAGCCTTGCTGTTGACCAAATCTTTTAAGAACGAAAACCCCCATGATTGGGACAGGCACACCAAAACAAAAGATTGAATGGACACTGTCCTGTCAACACGCATTTGACACATTAAAATCTCTTTTCGCTAAAGAACCCATTTTGAGACATCCTGATGCGTCAAAGCCTTTTGTAATACAGGCGGATGCGAGTGACATGGCGGTGGGGGGAGTTCTTTTACAAAAGAACGAGCAAGGTATCCTCCAACCATGTGCCTATACCTCCCAAAAGCTAACCCCCACAGAATGAAACTGGACGGTCTGGGAGAAGGAGGCCTATGTCATTAAATGGGCCTTGCAAACGTGGAGACATTTGTTGGAGGGAACTAACATGGAGTCCGAGGTATGGATGGACCATAAAAATCTAGAGGCTCTTCAAACGCCTTGCAGACTGTCTTCAAAACAGGTGCGTTGGGCACAATATTTCCGTAGATTTACGATTCAGCTGAAAGCAATTCCAGGGGAAAAGAACTACCTAGCAGACGCCTTATCGCGTATGCCTCAATATGAGAGTCAAAAAGAAGATATAACTCAAGCTTTAATACCTGATCAACAAATAGGAAAGCAAGGTAGGGATACATTCCCACTCCCTTCCGCCTGGGTGGTAGATCTAAAAAAGGAATTAGCAACGGATGTCTGGTTAAAGGCCAACCCCCAGGTAGTGACACAGAAAGGAGGACTAGTCTGGAAAGGGGATAAATTATACATCCCTGCTGTTCTGAGGAATAAAATATTACAACAGTGTCATGATATAAAGACAGCAGGACATTTCGGTTTTGTGAAAACATTGCATTTGGTGCGTTCTGGTGGCCACGTATGCGCAAACAGATAAAGATATATGTACAAGGTTGTCCAATCTGCATAAGAGCCAAACCGTTGTCAGGAAAACCCCTCGGTTTATTACAGTCTGTGGCTGACCCACATAGGCCTTGGGAGGATATTGCCATGGATTTTATTGTAGAGTTGCCTCCTAGCAAAGGACATAATATAATATGGACAGTCATTGACTTATTTTCCAAGCAGGCACATTTTATTCCCTGCAAAGGACTACCATCTGCAAGACGTTTAGCGAAACTTTTTGTACAACATATATATCGTCTTCATGGTGCCCCCAAGCGAATAATTTCAGATAGAGGTCCCCAATTTACCGCTCGGTTCTGGAGAAATTTCTTAAAACAAATAGGAACAGAACAAGGGTTAAGTTCTGTGTTCCATCCAAACACCAACAGAGCAGCTGAACGAGCCAACGCCATGGTAGAAAGATACCTACGATCTTATGTGTCGTACCAACAAGCTGATTGGTATGAACTCTTACCTTTTGCAGAATCAGCATATAACAACACTGTGCACAGCAGTACAGGGTATACACCTTTCCAAGTAGTTTCTGGGAAGGAATTCCCAGCCATTCCAGAACTAGATGTACAAACGACAGGTCCACATAATCCAAGAGAATGGACAGAGAAGGTGAAACAGAGTTGGCCACATATCAAAACTGCACTAGAAAAAGCGTCTAAGGCATATAAAACCCAAGTAAATAAACAGAGACGAGACAACCCACCATTTAGGATAGGAGAGAAAGCATATCTTTCTACAAAATATATCAATTTACGTATGCCCAGTAAAAAACTGGGTCCTAAATATATAGGTCCCTTTACCATCACCAAAATAATAAATCCTGTGATGGTATCATTAAAACTACCCCCCATTACTGAAAAGAATACATCCAGTATTCCACAGTAGTCTCCTAAAATCAGCAACCAACATAAGGGATACAGGGACACATCCAGGACCCGTAACAGGAAACATATACAAAATCAGAAAGATACTGGATTCCAAAATATATCATGGTAGGATTAGGTATTTAGTAAACTGGAAAGGGTATCCTGATTCTGAGGCGTCATGGGTAAAGACTAAAGACATAAATGCTCCACGATTGCTAAAACGTTTCCATGAGAAATACCCAAACAAACCAGGCAGACACGCCTCCAATTAATGATGTTGATAGATTGTTTTTGTGTCCCTGCAGGAGGAGACCTGGGGGGGGGGGCGCATGTCGAGTGTCAAACAACCCTTCAACACAATATCCTGGGGAATATGAAACACCTGAACATGAGCATCTGTGCAGATCCAGAATGAGATGGAACAGACCCGGAAGAACACACACGGTGGAGGGGGTGTTATAGGATAGCACGGTGATATTAGGTGATGGAGGGTATAAGGAAAAAAGGGGGGGAATACATCCATCAACATCAAACAGATCCCAGTGACAGGAGAAGATAGTAAAAACCCGGAAATAAGGGCGACCTGTAGGTAGCCAGAAGGGGATAAGCAGCGCGGTTACTTTATATTTGTAATAGAGCAAAGGAGGGGCGCTTGAAGGGCATTCTATAAAGCCGGCGGCACGGGAGAAACAGTCATCTCTGACTTTGCTTCTCACTAAAGAACTTCAGCGCTTACTGTTTGACCATCGTGTAAGCTATGATTAAACCGGATAGATTCCTCTTCTGAGCGTGAGTGTGTGTGTTTATCCAGTGCAGCACAGGTGGTTCCAAGTGGGGCTGACACTTACCTTCTACTGCAGCCCCGGTGAGTAAAACAGCTGAGCCGTGGCAGTCCACTTTGCCACACCTATCAGCTGGGTTTCAAACAAAGGAAATATAGGTCAGTATAGCATAGGGGTGGGTGGGTGGGCCCACTTGATCATTAGAGTGAACCGGTTCACTCTCAGCTGATTGTCAGGGTTACCGGTTCACCTGAACTGGTCCAAACCAGCTGAATTCCACCCCTGATTAGCTCCAATATTAATTCTGAATAAGGAGGCACTATCCTCAAAGGTACAGATCCACAACTTGGAAGGCCCCTTAGACTGGAAGCTATTAGGAGAGCTTTGCCTAGCTTCCCCAGTTGCCCTACTGGGAGTGGGAGGGCCTCTAAATAGTACCTCTCTTATCACTAAACATCTGGATTACTGCAAGGCACTCTATATAAAGGTGCTCTTGAATATCACTTAGAAACTGCAATTTGTGCAAAGTAAGTTGCCCGTTTGATTGTGGGTAGGTTATAATCATATAACATTAATATTGCAGGGTCTACATTGGCTTCCAATCAGTTTCTGGATACAATTCAAATTGCTGGGTTTAACCTTTAAAGACCTATAGGCTTAGTTCCAAAGTATTTTATGAATTATTTTCCTTAACTAAAATCAACCCGCCTAGTATATATACCTCAGGAGATGATTCCTTTGCAATTCTGTATATACTGATTTTGTATATAGTGATATATAAAACCAATATATAAATGCCTGAGAATAGAATAGAATAGAATAGAATAGAATAGAATAGAATAGAATAGAATAGAATAGAATAGAATAGAATAGAAACCTTGGAGATCTTCTAGTCCAGCCCTCAGCTCAAGCAGGAGAACCTATACCATTTCAGATAAGTGACCGTCCAGTCTCTTCTTAAAAACCTCCAGTGATGGAGCGCCCATGGTTTCTAAAGGCAAGCTGTTCCACTGGTTAATTGTCCTCACTTTTAGGAAGTTTCTCTTTAATTCTAGGTTGCTTCTCTCTTTGATTAGTTTCCACCCATTGTTTCTTGTCCTGCCCTCTGGTCAGGGGTGGGTTCTAAAAATTTTTATTACCGGTTCTGTGGGGGTGGCTTATTTTGTGGGCATGGCTTGATGGTCATGTGACTATTCTTTAGGATTTAGCAGAGGTACTGGTCTACCAGTCTTTTAACTGCTTGCAGAGCTGTATCGGTCTACTCATTTGTTTTTTGGAGGCACCGGTCTACCCATTTGTTTTTGGAGGCACTGGTCTACCCATTTATTTTTTCAGGCACCGGTCTACTCTTTTTTTTTTTTGAGGCGCACTGGTCTACCCATTTATTTTTGCAGGTATCGGTCTACTCATTTGTTTTGGGAGGCACCGGTCTACCACCACACTGCCTTTTAACACTGATCAGCTGTAGAGTGGCCCTTTGAAGTCCTGCGGCAAGAGTTTAAACAGTTTTTTTCCTTCTAGCCAATCAGCTGGGACTCAGGAGGCAGCAATAGATTGGAGGTGAGGCCAAATAAAAGGTAAGAATAACGCCGGGGGGGGCGGGGGGGAGAACTGGTTTGGTGATGTCATATCATCACTGCTACCAGCTCGGTGGAACTGGGCCGAACCGGGAAGAACCCACCACTGCCTCTGGTGCTTTGCAAAATAATTTGACCCCCTCTTCTTTATGTCAGCCCCTCAAATACTTCACGTGATCTTGATTCAATGCCTCTGTTTATACAACCCAGGACTGTATTAGCTTTTTTGACTGCTGCTGCACACTGCTGGCTCATATTGAAGTGATCATCCACTAGGACTCCAAGGTCCCTCTCACAGTTACTATTTTTGAGCCAGGTCTCACCTAATCTGTACTTGTACCTTTGATTTTTTTTCCCCTGCCTAAATGTAAAACTTTGCTTTTCTCCACATTAAATTTTGTTGGATAGGGCCCATTGTTCAAGTTTGTCAAGACCTTTTCGGATCCTGAGCTTGTCTTCTGCAGGTTGGCTATACCTGCCAGTTTAGTATCATCTGTAAATTTGATGAGTTCCCTTTCTATTCCCTCATTTAAGTCATTTATGAAGGTATTGAAGAGTACTGGGCATAAGACGGAGCCTTGTCGTATACATCTCTATGTGTGGATATAGTACCATTAAGGACTACTCACTGAGTACATGTAGATGCAGTACCGTTAAGAATGACTCATTGTCAGCCAGTTACAAATCCATCTGTGGTGATGTTGTCTATCCCGCATTTTTCTATCTTACCAAGTAGATTGTGGTCTACTTTGTCAATGCTTTAGTGACATCTATGTATACAATGTCCATAGCATTTCGCTGATCTACTAATTTAGTCACTTTATCAAAGAGTGAAATAAGATTGATTTGGCATGATCTGTTTTTAACAAACCCATGCTGGCTACTAGTTAGGGTATTGAAGTTAGATATTGATGTTAGACTGATTGGTCTGTAGTTTCCTAGATCTGTTTTTTCCCCCTTTCTTGAAAATGGGAACATATCAGCCCTTTTCTAATCCTCAGGTACTTCCCTGGTGCTCCAGGATTTTGAAAGATATGGTATAATGATTCTAAGATAACACCTGCCACCTTCTTCAGAACTCTGTGATGTAATCTGTCAGGTCCTAGTGATTTATATTCATCAAGGTCAGATAGGTGTTCTCATACTATTTTCTTGCCTATTTTAATTTTCTAATTTGTCTTGTACAGTAGTATTTTTGGTACATTGGACTAATTTCTTTTTGCGTGAAGACTGATGCAAAGAACAAGTTAAGCAGCTCTGCTTTCTCCCTACTGCCTGTTACTTCCTTGCCATCTTCTCTCTCTGTTGTGCTGGATGGAGCTTTTATGATCACATTTTTTAGAATTTCCGTTGCTTCTTTTTTTATATAATTTTTTATTTTATTAATATATTCTATGCATCAATACACAAATGAAACATACAATTCTGCCACCATGGTGTAATGTGAGTACATTGTCCATAAATATAAAGTCATTCCTTTATACATACATACTTGCCATCATATATCTATTCTATCCCACCTTTTCTGGACCCAATCATACCATAATTTCCAACTGTTATAAAATTCTGAATCTTTTTTACCATTGATCAATCTAGTTAATCTATCTGATTCCGCACACTCATTAATTTTATATATTATTTTCAAATCCATCGGTAAGTATTGATTTTTCCACTCCTGCGCAAACGCTAATCTTGCGTTTAATATTTAACCACCTGCGGGCAGGTCCACCATTGATGAAAGTAAGTTCCATTACTATAACCGCATTTCCAACAGCAGGAAGATGTCCCGGGAAACATTTTAGCTAGTCTCACAGTGGAGAGATGCCAACAGTAGACCATTTTATATATGTTTTCTTTATATGAGGAGGCCTTGGTTAATTTCATATTTTTCAGCCAAATCTGTTCCCATTGCTGGAAGTCAAGGGGATATCCAAAATTTCACCCCCACGCTATCATACAATCCTTCACTACATCCTGTCCTATCTGCAGAGACGATAAATATGCGTAACATTTAGATAGTACCCCTTTCCCTCCTTCTAATAAGATCTTATCCAATTCTTGTCTTTTACTGTAAATTCCTTCACTATATAAATCTTTTTTATACCTGGAGTGCACTTGGGAATAAGACCACCAGTCTATCTTATATCCTTGGAGAGTTAATAATTCTCGTGACTTCTGATTATCCTGAGCATCCAAAAAGACTTCATAAGTCAAAGTTTTCCCCCCTTTATACAATGTCGGGTATATCTGAGCTTCCTGCGCCGAAATCCAACATGGTACTTTTGAATATACCCTTCTTCTAATCTTTTCCCAAGTGTACCCAAGAGTCCTACGTAAATAGTGATCGTCAAAATGTCTGGGGCGGCCGGACACTCCCAGCCATAAAAAATAGTGCCAGTCATGTTGAAGACCGACTCCCTCAAGTGTCAGAAGTCGTCTCTTTTGTAGGGTCATCCATTCTTTCACCCAAATCAAGTTCGCTGCTTGGTAATAAAGCTCCCAATTTGGGAGTCCAAGTCCTCCTCTGTTTTTAGGTTCTTGTAACATTTTAAGTTCAATCCGCGGCTTCTTTCCCTGCCAAATAAACTTGGATATACTCCTATCCAAATTTATAAAAAACTCTTTGTTCAACCTTACCGGGGCTGTTTGAAATAGAAATAGCCATTTGGGTAACACGCACATCTTAATGGTTGCCACCCTTCCCAAAATTGATAGCTGGAGATTTTTCCATCTTTCTAGATCTCTGAGCATCTGGTTGTAAAGAGGAAGATAGTTATCCTCCTTTATGGAGGAGCATCTGGCAGTCAACCATATACCCAGGTACTTAATTTTATTTGTCATTTTTAAACCCATTAACTGCTCCAGCTGTTGCCTTTGCATCTGAGTCATATTCTTCGCTAGGATTTTAGTTTTTTCTTCATTCATCAATAATCCCGCTACCTTCCCATACTCTCTAATCAAGCATAATAATTTCAAGCCCGAGTCCAGTGGTTGATCCAAAATAAATACAAGATCGTCTGCATAAGCCTGGATTTTAACTTCCTCCTGCCTAATCTTCATTCCTCTTATTTCCGTATTTCCTCTCACTTCTCTAAGCAGGGGTTCTAAAGTCAATACAAATAGCAATGGGGAAAGGGGACATCCCTGTCTTGTACCTCTACAAATTTGAATCCTCTCCGTTTCCTCTCCATCTATGAAAACTCTTGCAGTCTGCTCCTGGTAGATAGCTCGAATTGCCCGAATAAAATTCCCACCAAACTCCATATATTCCAATTGAGAAATCATAAATTCCCAACTGATTCTGTCAAACGCCTTTTGGGCGTCAACAAAAATTAAAGCTAATTGTTTATCCGGGCAATTTTCAAAAAATTCTAACATATTCATGATAATTCTAAGATTATCTCGTAAGTATCTATTAGGAAGGAAGCCGTTTTGGTCTGAGTGAATGAATTGGTTAAGGAAACAGCTAAGTCTGGCTGCAAGGACCTCCGCAAATATCTTATAATCGGAATTTAGTAATGATATAGGTCTATAATCCTTAATAAGAAATAAATCAATTCCTTCTTTTGGAATAATAGAAATATAAGCCTCAGTCCAAGATACTGGGACCTGAGCCTCTTTCATAACCGCATTAAATAAATGTGTTTCCCTACAACATCAAACACTATTTTGTATAGTTCAACTGGGAGGCCATCTCTACCCGGGGTTTTGCCATTCGCCTGTGCTTTCATAACTGTTTCTACTTCCTCCATCATAAATTCCGCATTAAGAATATCCTTCATTGTTTCCGAGACTTTAGGCAAGTCTGTCTTTTCCAAGTATTTCCAAATTTCACAAATATTTTCCTCCCCTTTCTGATAAAGTTGTGTAAAGAAATCCTGGGCTACCATTCTCTTGCCTTCCTTAGTACAATGAAGATTCCCAATTACATCTTTCAGCCCTTCTATTCTCCGTTGTTCCTGCTCCTTCCTAAGCCGGTAAACCAACCATCTTCCTGTTTTATTCGCCCTTTCAAAAAAATTTTGTTTAGTCCATTTTATTTTATTTGCTAATTCCTCTTGATCTAATAATTTAATCTGGTGTTGCCAGAAATCCCTTTCCTCTATCAATGTTGTCTGGGTTAATCCATTTTGCATCCTTTCTTCCACCTGTTGTAATTTATTCAAGAGGTTGTCTCGGTGTTTCTTACCAGCCCTGCGTTTATCAATCATGTATTTGATTAGCCATCTCCTCATCACTGCCTTAGCCGTATCCCATGTATTGTATATTGAAGTATCTTATTTTCCTGAAAAAAAAGATGTAACTCCTTCTTAAATTTGCTCATAAATTCTTCATCTCTCAAGATACCTATATTCATTCTCCATTTACCCATTTTCAGAATTTCCGTTGCTTCTTGAGTTTTCTCCTTTAGAATTTTCATCCATGGAATCTTTCCTATACTCTCTCTGAGTTTGTTAAAATCAGTTCTTTTAAAGTTTAAGATGCTGGTTGGAAACACTCTGGGCAATTAAAAGAGGTTATTAAAAGATCAATTGAGGGACAAATAAACATTAATGACCCATCTATGCTTAATAGGTGACCCATCTATGCTTAATAGGAGAAGAAAATCATAGAAAAGGCCTTTCTTAAAGGGCTTATTTGGGTATAAACATTACAGATAGACCTTGGGATTTCTTTTCCTTTTTAATGATAGTGCATTTTAATGGCTGACCATCAATAAACCATTAATCACCAACCAGAAAGTGAGGGAAAATCTTGAAGACAAAGAAAATAATGGTTGAAAATTGGTGGATTGGGACTAGAAAACAAGTTAATCTCTGAGGGGAAAAAAGATTTTCATCAATCAAAGTGATTTGGCATTTCACTTTTATCTTTGGTTGTGGTTTTTCAGGAATGTTTATTTGGTTTAATATTTTTGTACTCTAACATCTTTTTTAATGACAATTAATATATTATAACTTTATTATCATTGTACGTATATATACACAGTATACCCATACAAAGAAATTCACATAACACCCAAAGACCAGGCCCAACACACATAACAATACTGTTCATTGGCAGCTACTGTCAGCCCCACTAGCTAAACCAGATCAGAAAATCAATTTCACAGTAAGCTAAAACTATTTTTACTGACATTCACTGTAATAACAGAATCTTGCAAATCTGATTGTACTGTACCTCCTTCTTCTTATACTTCAGTGAATTAGGGACTTGTCTTCCTGAATCTTTCCAAATAAAATCTCATTTATTGATTAAAACATGTTTTAGCCTCTTTTGTGTAAATAAAGCCATCTTCCTTAATCTCTACAGTTAGACATTATAAGAACAACACTGATGTAATCTTGCCCTCTTGTCCCACATATTGTATAGGAGGAAAACAAAGGTTCCTATTTTGGTCTGCAGAGAATGAATTTTGTATCCTTAACAAGAGCCAAGCATTCCTTGGATATTTTGGATTGGTACCTGGACTGGGAAACAACTAGGCATGCCATGAAACCAAGATAAAGATGAAGGGTGTATGCCACAGTCTGCACCCAAGCATGAAACTCTGACTTTGAGCCCGATGCTGTCTCTCAACCCTACTTTTTCACAGGATTGTTGTTGTAGGACAAGGTTGGAAAAGGGAATATAAAGGTGTGTATCAACTATCCCAATATGCTAGCCAGCAAAAGAAACTCCTGAGATATTATTTTTCTTCAAGAATATACTTTACTATAAAGCATGTGGGTACAGAAGTAGAAAAGCCAATTCTAACATTTCATGTGTGAAAAGCAGAAGATAAATTCGCCTTCCCCCCTCCCCCGGACCTCCCATTGTCCTTTGTCCACCAATCGGTTGCATCTGGGTTGTTTTGAGAATGATCTGTCTGCCTCAGATGTTCTTAGAGTTGATGACCTTGGGATGGAACTGTCTCAGGATTCCAGATGGCACACTTGCTTTCCAGAGTTTCCCTCTCAAAACACCCTCACATTCTGATGCCTTCCCTGGTCTCCTCCCGTTATTGTTGTCTGGTTGCGAGCAGGGTGCCTAGTGAGTCAACCATGACAGTGTGAGATGTACATCATATCAAATGAATAATATGACAAAGTGAATTGTTTGGGAATGACTGCAAAGATGTAATTTAAATATATATTTTACCCAACATTAATGAAATGGTCTTTTAAGTTTTTTGTTTACACTACTGATGCTTTGGAACAATACAGGGATTTAGTTTTAATTTTAAAAAGTTGTGTATATTTTTAAACTCATACTTACATTTCAGTGCAAATAATTCATTAAGTAGATGAAACATTATATTCTTGATATTACATTTTATCATATTTTCTCTAGATATTCGCAAGATTCTTTTTTGTTGTATTTGAATAAAAATACTATTCCTTCAGAAGAATATCTGTTCTAAAATATGCTCCAGTTACTAGATAAGTTAATTTAAAGCATTTATTTAAGTCATCATGGAAAACTGATAATTAAATTAAATTAACATTTTCCTTTTGTAATTGCACTTTACACATATAAATGAACAATGTCATTATTGCAGAAGTAACAATCACAAAGGTTTCCATTATTGTGGAAAGAAATAGATTCAGTAATTTTACTTTAATAAATGATAGACTTCTGGATGTTTAACTTCAGTCAACCATTTTTTCTTCTTCAAAAAAAAAATAGCTAGAGTTTTTTCTACTAGTAAGGCTATTTCCTCCACTTTAATATCCTGCCTGATGTCAAATTCTCAAGGCTGGAGAGAGATCCAATCCATTATGACTCTCATAACTGGAGCCTTCAGACCGCCAAGGAGTTCACAATACTTAGCCTCCATATTCTTCCCTTCTACAGCTACTTGGTATTTATTGATACCACCACCTTTCTTAAGGTGGTACCTCAGGAGGGTGTCTTCCATTAATCCTGGCCTGTGGATGTGTGTGTGAGTGGGGGAAGGGCTCTCAGAAACTCTACTGCCTTATGCCATATAAAAGATAAACATGGAAATAATCATTTCTACAGTGCAACATTCTGGTTGCCTTGTCTCCCTGCCTTAAAAGTTAAATAAATTTCTCAGGAGATCAATACAATCTTTTATTTAAAGGTTTTTATTTAAATAAATAATTTTTATTTTTATTTATTATTTATTATTATATTTTATTTTAATAAATCTTTTATTTTAAAAAATACACTCAAGATACCATAAGGACCATAATTTACTTAAAATACATTCAGCCTCTTAGCAAACTCCAAGATGGTGTTGATGAACTGTCGATGAGTGTTTGAGGGTGGCAGATGACTTTCATGTTGAATATCAGCTTCCAAGAAATTAATACAGAGAAAAGTAAAGCTTGTACTCGGTTTGACATTACATGGAATGGATTCCTAGTGCATAAAAGTTGGAATAAGAGGAAATAAAGCTTCTAACGTTGATGAAATTAGAATTAGAATTGAAGGCAATGTCTAATTAGATATTTATTTTTAAGAAGTCAACTGAATCATGAAGAAAGTTCTGTTTATTTCTAGTTCCTAGATCTCCCCTGGCTGTTTGATCTCAGCCCTTTGAGGTAGATCTGGTAAAGAAGAAGGCAAAACAAAGATTCCAGCAATGCTCTTGATTGAAATCATCAAAAGCATAAAAAAGCAAAAGTTAGAATATTTTGCGACACCCAGAAAAATATGGCATACTTCATTTAATCCTCCAAAGAACGATTGAAGGCAAACAAGATCCAGGCAGAAGAACATCATAGCTTCAAAATCTAAGGGACTGGTTTGGACAAAATTCAACAGCACTTTTTCGTGTGGCTGTTAATAAAAATAGGATCCCCAACATGATCGCCAACGTCCGATGACGGATATGGAACAAGAAGAAGAAGAACAGAATTTTGAAAACCTTTCCAAATTTGTCTCAAACCTAAGTCAAATCCAGACTTATTTGGATCTTTTCTCTAATACTTTCCACTTTATCAGAATTGCATAATCTTTTCTGCAATAGCTGGGTCATTCATTCCCTAATGTTCAAGATTCACTGTGCAGAAAACTGTAGGGATTGTCCCACCCATTTACAATACCAGAATTGTTGAGCAACTCAATAACCCAGTCCAGGCTCAGCCACTCTTTATCCTCAGTGTTCTTTGTTCCTTTGTTTTGAAAGGATTCCAAACCAAAAAAAGGGGGGGATGGGAAAATTTTCCGTTTGTGTATATTATATAAATATTAAATGTTAGTGAAACACTGTATGGCATTTGGACTGGCTCAAAGCCTGCAATATTAGAAATGGAGGCTGGCTAATTACAATAATAGGACTGGAGGAGTTGATTTTATTTTGTATATAGAGTTTAACAAAAGAGTTCTAGGTTAAAAATTATCTAAAGCATTTGCTTATATGGACATAAGGAAATTCTATTTGTTGATAAGATAAGGATACAAAATAGACGGCCTTGTTCTCCACAAGCAATTTTAAGTGGCATATGTAATAATATATAAAAACTGCACCAAGGAGTATAATCAGAGAAAGGAAACTCTAGTACTGAAGTGCATGGTAAGAATTTTCTGAGTGGACTGCTATTCCTCCATTTAAAAAGAGTTCACTTACTTTTCTTGCCCAAAACATGGTGAACAAATTATACTACATAAACTTTTCATTAGAGTCTCATTTCAGTTAAAAAGGACCAACCCCCAGGTTATGATTTTGAGAAGCTGCATGATCTCTTTTCAGGAACCATGTGACACATTTGAGTTTTCATGTAAGTCTCAAAATTGCAGACTTGTTCCCTGTTGTAGGAAGTTAGCACCCACCCCTTTCCTGGAAGAGTGAAATATTTTAGGAAATATGAAAAAGGCAGAATATTGTTTCCCTGGATGAGAAATATGAGAAGCATATTTTACAGACAAAGCAGCTCCCACCTTCCTGCCCCCCACCCTTTGTCAATGGGCCATTAAGGCCTGGGCCAGTCTATTCTACATAACAAAGATCTGCCTCCTTCAGGCAGAGCCATAGTAGGAATTGCCAAAGATAGGATTAGCTCTCTACACAATAGCAGCAGAAACTCACCACATGTGACCTGGGAAGCACATGTGACCATCAGCCAGCAAGGCCCCCACCCCCTGGGAGTCTGACAACCAATCAGGATACTCTTTTGGGGCCCCAAGAAATGCAGAGCCAGAGAGAGCATAAAAACCGGAGGATTTACTGTATCTGCCCTTTTTCTGTTCAGGAACTCAAGCCATGTGATCCTGTCCACCATTAAACCATCTTTCCAAGCAGTCTCCATGTTTCCAGTGTCTGTTTTCCCCATTTGGAGCAGAACCTAGAAGGATGTTTCTTCCAACACCATATGAACGTGCTTTTCTTTTGATGCAATTCGTACTACATTTTATTGAATAAACATTGAACTATATTAATAAGTCTAAACTTTGTATATTAACTGAATATTTCAGGAAAGAAAAGTGAGTATTGTTCAGAAATGCTGTAAATTACTATTGTGGTTTATTAATAAATGTTCTGTTTCAAGCGGGTGGATTGCTTGGCACAGACAGATACACTCCACGGAAAAGATATCATGCAGATTACTTTTATTCATCAGGCATTCTCTAAACAATAACTCACAGTCACTGAAGAGATTCTTCTGAGATGCATATAATCTGTTCCCAATTCACATAGGTAAAACGAGGTTGTTTGTCCCCATGTTGATAGAACAAGCACTTCCTGGTAGGGCTGGAATTCATAAAAGCCGGCTAGTCTGTACATAGCAACTTTTGCCCCCACCCCTACGGCAGTCAATCAGAAGTCTGACCCAGTGGCCAATCAGAAACACAGATGTGACCGCGTGACATAAAACTACATTTCCCAGAAAGCAATCCCTTAAGGGGATAGTTCTTAGTTCCTAAACTAACTATTTACTCTAACCAGCACAATAAATATTACCAGTGACCTGCTTTTTAATTGGGACCTTCAGTGGAAACTAATTTGAAATATAAGAAGGACATTCTTTAAAAAAAAGAGTGTTGCATAGCGAATTCTAGTCCCACTTTAGGCATAAAAAACAATTTGTCCAGGTGGCCTCCAGGAATCAAGATGTACTTGAAGGGGGGATGCGGGGGTGTATTTCTCTCTCTCCCCCCTCTCCCTCCCCCCCTCTCTTTGTGTAATTTTTAAAGAAGTTTTTCCACAGAGTAAAAACTATAAAATGTTAAAAGTTAACAGAGGTAAAGAAAAACAATAAAAAGTGAAAAATAATGATAGAGAGAAAAGAAGGAAAAAGAAAAAAAGAACTGGCTTCTGATCATAACAGTAGTTATAAGTATGTTTATATTTTATCCTCTTTCTCTAAGATTACATCAATGTTTCCTTTTCTGCCAAATCTACCCTTTCTAACCATCAAATCTATAAATCACCAGTTTTCTTTTTAGAGCAAAGAAATCCGCAAGAGGTTTCCGATAAATAAATGTAATGGCTTATCCTTCTTCAAGCAAACAGTTAATTTTGCCATCTCTGCCAGTTCTGTCATCTTCATCAACCATTTCTCAGTTGGAGGTATTTCAGAATCTCTCCAGTTTTTGTACATATAGTTGTCTCCCAGCAGTAACCATATATAAAAATAATCCTGACTTTTTCTAGTTATCTGTGTTAGGCAGTTCTAAAGATACTTTGAAGGAACTGTTATAATTTGTATATATCTATCCCTTCTTTGATATGCAGCGCCTCAGTGGCTAAGACGCTGAGCTTGTCGATTGAAAGGTCGGCAGTTCAGTGGTTCGAATCCCTACTGCCACGTAACGGGGTGAGCTCCCGTTACTTGTCCCAGCTTCTGCCAACCTAGTAGCTCGAAAGCACGTAAAAAATACAAGTAGAAAAATAGGGACCATCTTTGGTGGGAAGGTAATAGCGTTCCGTGCGCTTTTGGTGTTTAGTCATGCCGGCCACATGACCATGGAGATGTCTTCGGATAGCGCTGGCTCTTCGGCTTTGAAACGGAGATGAGCACCGCCCCCTAGAGTCAGGAACAACTAGTACATATGTGTGAGGGGAACCTTTATCTTTACCTTTTATCACTTCTTTTTCTGTAAAGTTTTGTGTTGAACCATTCATGCTAATCAACTCCATAACCCTAAAGCCACCATAATAATGTTTTGCTTCTTAGCACATAAAGCAAGATCCCTAAAGATTATCTTAGTTGGCACGAAAATACATAATGGGAAAATGGTTCTGAAGTATATAGCCATGGGTGTAAAAAAATCCTGCATTCATTCACTAAATGACAACCTACAATAAACAAACAATATATTAATTAGTATAATTAAATATATAATAATATATAAATCTATAATCTATATCAGAGGTTCCCAACCCCCGATCGCCAGTGCTGGCCCATAGACTGTTGCCAATTAGGCAGCACAAACAGAGGGCAAGCGTTCAAAGCTTCATTTATACATATAGGGCATTAGGTTAGGTGTGTGAAACCATTCGGTCCCCCTGCTGCTGCTGCTGGGACCCACGGATATTATAATTTAAATATATATAAAATAGTCTCCTAAAACTGTTGACCCTGCAATTCCTGTATTTTGGCTTCCCTATATTTCCTGGGCATCATTTTATTGCAGTTTGTTAGTGATTTCCAAGGCTTGCAAAAAGCATTTTTTCTAGAAATGGCCAGACATCAACAAGACATTTTTAACTGTTACATTAGGAGATTATTAACAAGAAGCAAAATAAAAACAAACACAAATGTTTTTATTCAGTTAATATGAAAACATATTAGTATGTTAGGTAACTATGCATTTATTTTCCTGACTAATCAAAATTTTAATATATGGAGGTGATATAAATTTACTGATTAAATGATAATGTGTGCTATCCATAGACTAAGCTTGAGACAGCTGTGATTTTTTCTTAAATTTTTTATTTAAAAATTAAGCTATTTGCAGATTGCAAATCTATGCACTCATCTCCTTGGCACCTATTACAATAACGGTTGCCATTTTAAAAAAACCTACAGAAAATAATTATTTCACTTATAATTACCTCATTTTTCTGATTGAATGACAGGTTTAGGATTTCAAGTTTCAACAGTCTTTTATAATAAAAGTTTAAATTTCCTTTTTATATCCTGTAGATCTCTTTGAATGGGAAATTGGCCAATGATTACCAATACAGACTTTGCTTTCAGAGACTCCCTTTATTTTTCTTTCCAACCCAAAAGAGAGAAAACATTTTTTTCTCCTAGACTATTGAATGGATATTTTAATGTTCTAAAGTCATATACCCATGTGGCTGATTCTTTCTAGATTCTGTCTACCCCCCATGCCCCCAAAAATCCTGACTCCCAATTTCCAAATGTTCACATGAACTTGGTTATCCTTTGCAATGATACAAATTATACTGGAATTACTTTGTGCTGTTGATTATTAACTACTGCTTCATATGCTTGCTCAGAAAATATAATATTCCTTAAATGAGGAAGCCCAGCAGGACTGGGGATAGGCACATGCTTTATATTCTTTAACTTAAACATTGAAACTTCAATCTCTATACCAATTTAAAATGTATGAATTGTATTGACTAACATCTAGAAGAGCTCTGTCCTATATGCAATCCACATGGATACTAAAATCTTTACTCAAGTTTTGCGTCCTTTTCCAAAAATGATTTCACTAATTTCTAAATATTTAAAAATTGCCAGTAGAGAAGACTCTAAAGATTCCGAACTATAAATAAGATATTTGAGCAAAATGTTGAATTTGGTAAACATTTTGTGCAGGTGCATTTATGGATTGTGTCTTTGCAGTGTGTAGTAAAGTTATGACTGAAACTATAGCCACAGCTAAAGATTTACAAGCTTTATTTTTCCTACGGCATTTTTCATATTTTGCCTGCATGACTTCTTTTAATGAAAACCCATCAGCGGTGATTCTTCACTGGTCTTAGTTTCAGTGTTTCCAACAAAATTACTTGACAGATTTATTGTCTGTAGATACTGATCCATTCAGCGAAAAAAGTACATTGGCTGCCAAACATGAATACATAAAATATCATTAGTGTGTGACTGAGATGGGGGAGGCCTCTATTAGGAAATAAAAATTTCTAGTGGTGATGAGTTTTACTTGTATTTGCATGATGCAATGTATTTGAGATCTGGTACATATAATGTGTAAATGTTGAACTGAATCCAGGTGCCATTGTCTGAATGAGTGAATACATATGTTCATATAACTCTTTTTTTCTATTCACAAGTAGAGGCTTGGGTCCAACAAAAAAGTATTTTAGCCAAAAACAAATTCCTCCCAGGAATTTCAGAGTGAGGAACTATTGCAGACTTGAAAACATCCAGTTAGGCAAGCCAGTGGTGAAATTCAATTTTTTTTACTTCCGGTTCTGTGGGCGTGGCTTGGTGGGCATGGTGTGGCTTGGTGGGTGTGGCAGGGGAAGGATACTGCAAACTCCCCATTCCCTCCCCAATCCTGGGGGAAGGATATTGCAAAATCTCCATTCCCACCCCACTCTGGGACCAGCCAGAGGTTATATTTACTGGTTCTCCAAGCTACTCAAAATTTCCGCTACCGGTTCTCCAGAACCTGTCAGAACCTGCTGGATTTCACCCCTGAGGCAAGCATATTTGTCTGAAATGGTATAGGGCAGTGATGGCGAACTTTTTAGGCACTGAGTGCCCAAACTGCGCGAACGCATGCCCAAACTGAAAGGTGCGTGTGAATGCACACATACGTGGACATGCACATGTGTGGACATGCATGGACATGCACATGTGCAGACATGCACGAAGATGCGCGCATACGCAGCAGAGACCCAAAGACCAGCTGGCTGGCAGGAGATGGGGCATCCCAACACCGGCAGTGTGGCAAGAGGTAAGATCTTTTTCTTTCGTGAGCTTGTTTTGTCGTTTGCAGGGAAACAGAAGCTCATGAAAGAGACACCACGGAGATCTGACCTGGAGTGACAGCACATATGCCAGTAGAGAGGACTCTGCACGCCACCTCTGGAACACGTGCCATATTTCGCCTTCACGGGTATAGGGTTTCCTGCCTGAACAGGGGGTTGGACTAGAAGACATCCAGTCTCTTCCAACTCTGTTATTCTGTTACTCTGGATCTCTGGATCCAAACCAAATAATAGTCTATCTGTTGTTGTTTTAAAAAAAACATGCTAAATCCAAGCTCAAAGCCTACAATAGCAATTCTCTACATATAGTATATATAAAGTATGATGGGGGGAAATGGAAATATAAGATTATTTTAGCTAATATGTATCAGTTAAAGTGTAGGTGTACTGAGGTAATTAAAATTGCCAGTATATGGTGTAAATAAAAATCTGTTCTCATTACATAATTCACTTCCAGTTTAACAAAAGTTAAAGATTGAGGGAACTAAATGGCTTAACTGGCAAATAATTGATGCTGTTGGACTTTTCCCACTTGCATATAATTATGAAAAGAACATGGTATGAAAATTCCAGGTCTTTGTGAAGTTGCCTTCAACTGATTCCTATTCCACACTTTCTGAGGCAGCTTACAATTGTCTTTAATGATTGTTAGATTTAGTTTTCTTCTTTGAGAGAATAAGAATGTGTAATAGTCTCTCTCCCTCTCCCTCCCTCCCTCCCTCTCTCTCTCTCTCCCTCCCTCTCTCTCTCTCTCTCTCTCTCTCTTTCTCTCTCCCTCCCTCCCTCCCTCCCTCCCCCCCTCTTTCCCTCTCTCCTCATGGGGTGACTCACATGGGGAAAAGGGGAAATTAATTATGTTGGTTTACGCACAAGATGTCAGAGCTACCTTTGCTTCTTCTGTCCCCTGTATGGAGTTATACTCTTGGTAAATAATGTCCCAGGAGTTTCTTTTGCTGCATATGCCAATGGCACGACTGACAGGCAGGTTGACAGAATTTGGTGACACTCGCTTTTAAATTGACTTAAATTGATTAAGATTTTTATAGTACACATGTCTCTCAAATTGCCTGCTGAGAAGTTTTTTATTAGTATTTCTGGGCCAAGGCAGTAGAGCTAGACCTTCACTCTTAGAAGGCTGCTATATGAGTAAGCATTCCAGTAACAGACAAGCTGGGTGACAAATAGAAGCTTGTATAGCATGAATAATTTCCTTCAATAATTGCTAAATAGAGAGGCACTGCAGCCATTACTTGCAATATATTTTGCTCCTTCAGTAACTGTATTGGAAGATCATTCTAGTGGTCATAAATGCATTTTGAGGAAAAAAGTCTTTATCATTTCCTAAATTACTATTGCATTTTTTTGTTTTCTTTTTTTTAATTTACAGGACTTCCCTTAGTATGTTAAGAATTGTGCAGCTAAATGAGGACTATCTATCATATTCAAGGCAATTTTTCACATCCTAATCCTAGCCATAACCCTTGATTTCAGAAGCATGAATTTCCACCCCAAGAATTCTCAGCAATGACCAATTGTCATTTGGGTATGGAATCTTAGAAAGTCCAAATATCTGAAGTTTACCCATGTTGGGAAAGGCCGAATTACAGCAAGATGTATCAGCTATCATATACTGTAAATTGACTTCTGTTTATGCAATAGGGTATTTCCATCTTTCACGCTACTCAGACATACTCCAGAAGTTCACCTAAGTTTGTAGGATTTTTCTTATTTTTCCACAAAGGTTTACTTTTATAACAGGAAAGCATTTTCACCCTGTGCAATCTGAGGCTCTCTGAATGCATTTTCGTTTCTATTCTGCCTATTTCAACATAAAAGATATTGATATACTGACTGTTGCAATATTTTCAGGATCAGACTCAATAAATTTAGTAAGAGTTAAAGGTTTAAATATTTCTCCTTTTATTTACATTAGGCATTCTATATTCACTGAATATTCACAGATAGAAGCGAGGAAATGGGTGCATACAGCTCCTTATATATACAATGGGTGGAGCTAGATGTGGGAGTGGTGAATTATGAATACATTAAGAAGTGAAGAATAAATTAACCCCTGATACCCCGTTCATATATTATTTACACATTAGAGAATAAGGCATTTACATCTGACACTGACCATATGATAGACTCCACTGGAATCAATAGTTCAACTATTCAAACATTTAATGCAATTAATAATATTCACTACTGCAGAAAGTGAAATATTCTATCTCTTTTCTCCAGAAAGCAACAGTTTATTTAGTTTGTTGTTTATGCCCCACCCCCTCCCTCACTGTAGCTATTTATCTGTATGTCTTACTTGTTTCAGCTATTCTTGCTCAAAGGCAAGTGTGTTTAGGAATTCAGCCAAATGGGTTAGTGGGTGATCTTTGCTGGAATGCTAATGAATCTCTCTACCTCAAGAGAATACCAATTAGCAAGCTGAATGAGGGGGGAAAAGACTTCAATATAAGATTGCTTTTTTTTATGAAGCAAGGATTTTTTATGCAAATTAAATGATACTCTAACTAATATCTAACTAATTAATATTACCAATATTTTGTATTATTCAATGCTCATTTCTTTTTGCTGTTGTTGACTCTACTGCTTCTTAGACTTTATTTACAAGTAGATACATGATATTTTTTCTACCATCTGTAACAAAGTACCAGAGTCCCAGGAAGCTCCAGGCATCCATAATACAATCTGAGCAGCAAATGCAACTCCTTCTAGTAAGGCAGCCCACATAAGTTTAAAAAGGTGGCAGCATCAGATCCAATTCTATTTCCCAGTGCTCCCTTGATGAATACCTTTGATAAAAGAGAAAACCAGTTGCTGAAGACACTTTAGCATGCTCACTTCCAGTTACAGGTCCGTTGTGTTCTTCCTACTACCTGTCTCCTCTCTCCCATCACTCTTTGGAAATTTGGTAGGGTCAGGAGAGATTGTAATGGTCAGCTTGGTAATGCATAGCAATATTTTATGCATTTATATTTTGGCTATTTAAGATAGTATCACTGACCTAAAGAAAGAATTCAAGAAAGAGACTGGTTAAAAAAATGGAAATAAATAAACATTGTGCCATAATGTAGGATTCAGGTGATAGCTTAATTCTTAATATTATTAACAGCTAGTCAACAAATATAAATGTCCAGTACAAAATGTGATGACATAAAAATGAAGAAATGTGTGTGGTGGTGCCATGTTAGAAACCTGTTTGCATGTTGATATTGTATACATTCTGTTGGAAGAAAAATGTCTGGTTCATTCTTTTCCATCTGGGACGATGAGATTGGTGTGACAAATGTAATGAGAGAAGAAGTAAGCTGCTGGGAAAGGAGGTCCTTTATTTCAGAAGCCAGCGTTCCGCCTTTATGAATGGATACAAGGTTTCCTATTCACAGGCACTTTGGCTTATTGTGAAAACTCCTCTGGGCGATTTCCTATTTGTGGGAGGATGTGAGTCGTCTCTTGTTAAGGGGGAGCTTTCTTCGTACTTCGAAAAAGGTGGGGTGTTATTCAGCCATTTTCCCTTTGGGGCCTGGCTTCCTACAAGTCCCCCATTTTGTGCTGCACAATTAGGTCCTATCTGAGTAGACTTGGTATTTGTTATCTATTTGACTCATCATTAAGGAGACTTGGTTTGCCTCCTTGTCCCATTTCGGTGCAGTTGAGAAACAGGTCTATTGGCAGCTGAGGCATGAGGGGATGTGTTATGTCCTTATAAGGACACCCGCCCGGATTGGCTGCCAGCCTCGGGCAGGAAGTTTGAATAGCTGTCTAGGGGCGGTGCGTCTGCCGGAGAGAATATAAGGAGAGCTCCGGCAGTGCACAGCTAGTCTTGTTACTGTTTCAATAAAGTTACTAAATGTATCGAGCTGGTCACGTCTTCATTTCCTGCGCCTGATCCAACACTGACGACGAAGGACTAGAGAAGAGAACCTGAGCAAGACTCGTGGCATGATCGCCTAACCGAGCTGAAGTCACTCAACCACGGCATCTCACAGAATGGCAACCCTGCAAGCACCAATTGCTTCGCTGAATCCATTTGACCTGGCAAGAGAGAAATGGAGGTCGTACATGGTCAGGTTCTGGCAATTCTTCCGAGGGAACGGCTACCAGAACCTCGATGATGAACGCAAGAGAGCCCTGTTCCTGGCCCACTGCGGCTCTGATGTCCTGGAGATGGCCATCGACCTCGTGGCGCCCAGAGATATTGAGGAGATGTCCTGGAGTGACCTGCAGGAAGTCCTACAGGAACACTATGCACCCACAGGCACCCCGATCGGAAACAGATTCATCTTCCAGCAGAGGAATCAACGGGAAGGTGAATCCATCAAAGAGTTCATGGCAGCACTTTGTCAAATCGCTGCCAATTGCGAATTTGATAACGTGGATAATGCCCTCCAGGACCACATCGTCTTCGGGATGCGAGATGTGGGTCTCCAGAAGAAGTTCCTGAGCCGCAAGAGAATTCCGCTGAAGGAAGTCCTCGAAGAAGCCACAGCTGCTGAGACTTCCGAGAAAGCAGCCGCCGCGATGGTGAAGGCCAGAGGGATCCACAAGATCCACAAGTCGGGCCCAAACTCCTCAGACGACTCCGCCACACCATTGGAATCTGATTAGGAAATGGCAGTTCACAAGGTTTCCCGCCCCCCCAGGCGGGAAAACCCCCAACATGGTGACCGGGGGGAACGGTGCGGCAGTTGCAAAGGCGACCACCCCAGAGCAAACTGCAGATGGAGGGACGCGACCTGCCACCGCTGCCTGAAGAGGGGACACATAGCCGAAGCTTGCAGAGCAGCAGATCCAGCCCCGGAACCACCCAGGCCAAGATTCTGTGAAAACCGCAGAGAAACCCAGAGGACATCCAAACAGTCCTCGAACCAGTCCAGGCGCGGGGACAACGAATATCCCCACAACAGAGCAGTGCACCAGACCACAATTGCCCACACAAGCGACGACGGTGCCACCAAATTCAACGTGACACTGCTGGCAGAGGGGTCACCGTGCACAATGGAAGTAGATTCAGGCTCCATCTACTCCATCATAGACTGGCAACATCTGAAGCGCCTGAAGCCAACCTGTGAAAAGAACCAGCTAAAACCCCTGAGGTCGAGGCTCGTGGATTTCAGCGGTAACCCCATCGGTGTCTTGGGCAGAACCACTCTCCACATCACCTTCAAGGACTTCCAAGGCAAATTTCCCATCATAGTCGTGGAACACAGCCGACCGAACCTGCTAGGAGTGGAGTGGTTTAAGCCGCTAGGGTTATCAATTGGAGGCATCCATCAAATTCAGAGGGACGAACTCGACAACCTCATTGAAGAGTTCAAGGAAGTCTTCGATGGTAAACTGGGGAAATTTGTGGGGAAGCCAATCTCTTTTAATCTGGACAAGGGAATCACCCCAATCAGGCTGAAGCCCCGCCGAGTTCCATTTGCCTTGCGGCCAAAAGTAGACGCTCAGCTAGATAAGCTGATCGCCCAGGACGTTCTGGAACCAATCGATCATGCTTCATGGGAAACCCCCATTGTGACCCCAATGAAGCATGATGGGTCTGTGTGCATCTGCACCGACTATAAGTGTACAAGCAATAAGGCGTTGCCGCAGAGCGCATACCCAGTCCCAGTGGTGCAACATCTGCTGCATTCTCTGGGGACTGGCTCAATTTTTGCCAAACTGGACCTGGCCCAGGCTTACCAGCAGCTGCCAGTGGACGAAAAGACGGCGGAGGCCCAAATGATAGTCACCCACAGGGGGGCATTCAAATGCAACCGTCTCCAATTTGGAGTCAGCGCTGCCCCCGGAATCTTTCAATCAATGATGGAACGCCTTCTCCAAGGCGTTCCAGGGGTGGTGCCGTACTTTGACGATGTATTAATCTCCGGAGATTCCAAAGCACAACTCCTTGAAAGACTCAGGCTTGTCCTGCAGTGATTCAAGGCCAAGGGCTTGAGAGTCAGGAGAGATAAATGCATCTTAGGAGTCCAGGAGGTCGAGTTCCTGGGCTATCTCATAGATGGCACGGGCATCCAACCCACCAAATCAAAAGTTAAAGCTATCCATGAAGCTCCCATCCCAAAAAACAAAACGGAGCTTCAGGCATTCCTTGGATTGCTTAACTTCTATGCCATGTTCCTCAAACAGAAAACCACGATTGCTGAGCCACTCCACCGCCTGCTGGGGAAAGTGGCTTCCTGGAAATGGGACCAAGAGGAGGAAGCAGCATTCCGGGCCATCAAAGGACTTTTAACATCCAAAAGCATCCTCATACAATACAATGAGACGCTACCAATCAAGCTCACCTGCGACGCATCACCATACGGGGTGGGGGCAGTCCTCAGCCATGAACTTCCGAATGGCTCAGAAGCCCCAATAGCATACTTTTCCAAGACGATGTCCAGCGCAGAACGCAATTACAGCCAGCTGGACAAAGAGGCTCTGGCTATCGTCGCAGGAGTAAGACGATTCCACGAGTACATCTACGGGAGGAGCTTCACCATAGTGACTGACCACAAGCCGCTTCTGGGGCTCCTCGCAGGCGACCAACCAACCCCGACCTTCATGTCCCCATGGATGACAAGATGGACCATCTTCCTAGCCGGCTATTCCTACAGGCTCGTGCACCAGCCAGGCACGTCCATTGGGAACGCCGACGCGCTGAGCAGATGCCCATCAAAGGATCCAGTGGAAGACCCAGCTCCCTCACTCGACCTCTTCCACATTGACAACGACAACAGCTGCCCAGTCTCATCTGCAGATGTGGCTGCCCACACTCAAAAGGACCCCACACTCCGCCAAGTGAGATCCTGGATCCTCAGAGGGTGGCCGACGGAGAAGGCAGAGGAGAAATTCAGCCCCTTCGTCAGAAAGCAAAAGGAGCTGTCCACCATGAGAGGCTGTTTGCTATGGGGAGACAGAGTGCTGATTCCCAGCACTCTGCAAAGAAGAACGCTAGAGACCTTGCATAAGGGGCACCCCGGCATCGTCCGCATGAAAGCCCTGGCACGGAGTTACGTCTGGTGGCCATCACTGGACAGAGACATCGAAGAATGGGTCTCCAGATGTGACCCGTGCCAAGAAGTACGCCCAGCGCCACCCGAAGCCGAACCAACGAAGTGGGAGACCCCCAGCAGCCCCTGGTCTAGGATCCACATCGACTTTGCGGGTCCGATGCAGGGGTGCCACCTACTCATTGTCGTCGACACTTTCTCCAAGTGGCTCGAGGTGGTACCCATGGCAGATACCACAACGGAAGCTATGATCCGGGCTCTACGCCGTCTCTTCGCCACCCATGGACTGCAGGATGTGCTGGTTTCCGACAACGGGCCCCAACTCACGTCCTTGGCCATGGAGGCATTCCTGGCCAGACTGGGCATTCGCCATGCCCTGTCAGCCCCCTACAGGCCAGCTGGGAATGGACAGGTTGAACGGATGGTGAGACTCACCAAGGAGGCACTCACCAAAATGGGCACGGGCGACTGGCAGGAAAGAATTGACACCTTCCTCCTCACCCAACACATCACACCGCATGCCACCTCGCACAAGATCCCAGCTGAGATGTTGATGGGCAGAAGGCTGAGGTCACCATTGGACCGGCTGCACCCACAATACAGCCCAGAAGTGACCGCAACGGCCAGCCGCCCGCTTCGCAGCTTCAGCATAGGAGATCCGGTTTTCGCATTGAATTTCCACGGCTCTCCGAAATGGCTGAAGGGGAAGATAGAAAGCTCAACCGGCCCGAAGTCCTACAGAGTGGAGCTGGAAGATGGACAGGTCTGTAGACGTCACATCGACCAGCTCCGGAAAAGGTGGAGGGAAGTAGGACAAAACCAGCCCGACGAGGTAGGCCTACAACACCCCAACGAGGTAGGCCTACAACACCCCGACGAGATCGGTCTACAACACCCCAATGAGGCAGGCCTACAACACCCCGTTGAGGTTGACCAACAACACCCCGTCGAGGTTGGCCTACCAGACCCCGGCAAGGCAGGCCAACAACACCCCGACGAGGTGGGGAGGCAATGACCCGACCAACCAGGGCAGCAGGATGCCAGGGAAGTAGACCGGAGACTTCTCACCCAGGGTGAACCCCGGCCACCCGGCTGGGGCAGCAGACGGGCCCAGAACATGGAGGACTGCCAACCAAGGACAACAGTAGACTGGGGACTGCCCGAGGTGGGCACACCACAGCTTGCGGGTGAAGATGGCACACAACACGCTGGCGAGGGGGACCTCCACCCAGCACAGAGGGCAGCCCAGCAACAACACCCCAGCACGAAAGACCCCAGCCACCGACCTGTGGTAGACCGGGGACTAGTGCGAAAGGGAAGCCTACAACAACCTGGCCAGGGAGGCCAGCGCCACCCCGGCATGGGAGACCTCCACCGCCCCACGGAGGTAGCCCCACAACAACAACCCGACCAGGATGACCACCGCCGACCCGACAGGGTAGGCCAACGCCAGCCCGGCAAGGAAGGCCTTCGCCACCCCGACCAAGGAGGCCTGCACCAACCCGGCGAGGTCGGACCACATGACCAAGGTCAACACCGCCCACCACCGGGAGACCGGACCCGAGGGCACCGATCCGAGACATCCCCCCGACAACAGGAAACCGAACTGCAACCGAACCACGGAGCCCGGGAGACCGGGGAGGAGCAGGTGACAACCAGAGACTTACCGAGACTCAGACGCTCTTCCTGGGTCGGCACCGAGCGGCCACAGGGAGACGACCGATGCACAGGCCAGGAGGAAGACCATCAGAACCAGCAGTCCGAGGTCCAAGGTTCGGCTGGAGGCGCTGGGAGTGACCCCGCACACTCGCCAGCCAAACCAAGTCCGGTTCCGGGGAGGGAACCAGGAGACACAGGAGCCCCGTCCGTCCAGGTCAGCGTCGACGAAGAAGTGAGACTGCGCAGGTCAACTAGAGTGCCGAGGCGTCCCACGTACCTGCATGATTATGTGACGTTCATTGACTTTGAGTGACTGTTTTCTACTAGGAGGGGAGGAGTGTTATGTCCTTATAAGGACACCCGCCCGGATTGGCTGCCAGCCTCGGGCGGGAAGTTTGAATAGCTGTCTAGGGGTGGTGCGTCTGCCGGAGAGAATATAAGGAGAGCTCCGGCAGCGCACAGCCAGTCTTGTTACTGTTTCAATAAAGCTACTAAATGTATCGAGCTGGTTACGTCTTCATTTCCTGCGCCTGATCCAACAGGATGCACTGGCAGAGACAACAGAGGAGGAGCCCCACAGTGATTACAGCGGCAACCCCCAAAGTGAGAGTTTTTAGCTAATGAAGGTTTAGTAGCTATGAAAAGAGTTCAAATAAGTCAAAGGGGAGTTTACTGTATCCAATGTCTTGTGTCAATACTTTCAGGCATTATATGTCTGTCTGTCTGTCTGTCTGTCTGTCTGTCTGTCTGTCTGTCTGTCTGTCTGTGCCATGTATTCTGATTTGGTAAATAGGGTTGTATGGGAATCACAATAAGATGTTAGAGATTGGAGGTCTCTCCTCTGTCATCTCTGCAGTGAGGGCATGAGGATGGTCAGCCGTCCTAGGGCACATGGTTCCCCAGTAGAGTTCGCTGGTAGATAAAAGTAGACTTTAACCACACATAGCAAGAACCATCCCCGGGGAAGATTTACATCGTGATAGGTAAAGGGACTTGTTTCAGTGTGGTTGCAGACCTGCATCATTAGGCTGCAAAGGGAGTCTGCATTAGCTTGGGATTCCTTAAAGTCACTTGGGTCAGTTTCTTTAGATTTTAAAAGTCCTGCCCACCAATACCAATAGGGAATCTGGAGGGGTTTAGCCTAGGTCAGTGATGACTAACCTTTTTGCTCTTGCGTGCCAAAAGCGGGGGGAGTGGGGGGGTTGTGGGCATGTGTGCCCACACCCATAATTCAATGCGTCCCACCCTCCCACACCTGCACATGCGACCCCCCCGTGCTCCCACCGCTTTTGGCACATGGGCCCAGTAGGCCTGTTTTTCATTCTCCCCAGGCTCCAGAGGCTTTCTAGGAGCCTGGGGAGGGTGAAAACGGCCTTCTCCAACCCCCCCCCCCCCGGGGCCCTCCAGAAGCCAGAAACAGCCCATTTCTTGACTTACAGTGGACCCGGAAGGCCCGAAAATCAGCTGGGCGGCACACACATGCGCACTGGAGCTGAGCGAGGGTAACACTCAAGTGCCCACAGATATGGCTCCACATGCCACCTGTGGCACATGTGCCATAGATTCGCTATCACGGGGCTAGGTATTGGTCAGTGGTGAAATGTAAAATTTGTTACTACCAATTCTGTGGGTGTGGCTTGGGGGGGGAATGTGACTGGGTGGGCATAGCCAACTTTTTTTTTTTTTAATTTTAAGAGCATTTTTTCTACAACCTCTTCAGCTTATTAGGCAATAGGTTTCAAATGTGTGGATATTCTAATTGTGGTAGCTTGGTTTCTATTATGGATGGGAGGTCATGCCCTGTCTTTGAGGTCAGGTGGGGGAATACAAATGTGAGTGGCATTGTCTTTGGATATTTAATCTACTAGGTTTTGGTTCTCTGTGATGGCTGTAGCTGGCAGTGCTTTGCTTATGAATAGGTCGCAGCCAGCAACACTTTTGTTTATGAATGGACCTGTCCAGCTACTAAGTTTCCATTCATAAAGAATGTTCTGCCTTTATGAATGGATACAAGGTTTCCTATTCACAGATGCTTTGGCTTATTGCAAAAGCTGCTCCAGGAAATTTCCTATTAGTGGGAGGATGCAAGTCGGCTCTTGTTAAAGAGGAGCTTTCTTCCTACTTCAGAAAAGGGGGGTGGGGCATTCTTCAGCCATTTTCTCTTTACACTGGCTTCCTACTGTCCCAAAGATGTATGTGGTTTGCATTACTGTACAACACACATTTTATCATTAACTGTACCCCTGCCAAAAATAATATACTCTGGTTTCCTCTAAAGCAATGATAAATTCCCTTTGTTAAATTTTCTCTTGCCATATCAGAACCACTGTGTTTAGCAGGCTACTAGGACTTCCTGAGGTTTCCTTCTAACCAAACAATAATCAACCAAGGACTGAAACAGAAATGCGAGTCTAAGAACAGTCCAGGAGTCAGCCAAAGTGACAAAAAAGTACTAAGAATCAAAATTATTGAATCTGGGGGCCATGTCATCAGTCTTACAATACAGAGCCTAACAAGATAACTCCTACACTGCAGAAACATTTGGACCACACATCTTGACCAGGGTAAAGCAATAGACACAATTTACATAGACTTCTGCAAAGCTTTTGATTCAGTGGTGCACGATAAACTACTGTTAAAACTAAGTTCTTATGGCATTTCTGGATCCCTGCACAAATGGATAGCTGCGTTCCTGTCAAACAGGCAACAAGTACCGTGTTTCCCCAAAAATAAGACCCTGTCTTATATTTTTTTAAACCCTGAAATAAATGCTTGGCCTTATTGCCATGCAGTCAAAAGCCTGATTGGGCTTATTATTAGGTGATGTCTTATTTTGGGGGAAACAGGGTAGTCAAAATAGGGAGGGACCTATCAAATCTGGCACCAGTTAACATGGTGTCCCCCAAGGCAGCGTTCTAGGACCCACACTCTTTCTGCTTTACATCAACGACCTATGCGATCATATTACAAGCAGCTGCGCCCTTTTTGCTGATGATGTAAAATTATTTAACACCACTAACAATGCTGCTGCCCTTCAAAGTGACCTTGACCATGTGTCAGAATGTTCGTGTAATTGACAACTCCAAATTTTAACTAATAAGTGTTCTGTCCTACACATTGGCAATAAAAATCAGAACACCAAATGCAAGTTGGGTGGAAACAACCTCGTAGACGACTCTCACTCTGTCAAGGACCTAGGAGTACTCATCTCAAACAATCTAAGCCCCAGAGGTCACTGTAACAACATTGCCAAAAAGGCATTAAGAATTGTTAACCTAATTTTGTGAAGCTTCTTCTCCAGTAACATTGTATTGCTAACTAGGGCATATAAAATCTTTGCCAGACCAATTCTCGAATACAGCTCATCTGCCTGGAATCCACACTGTATATCGGACACTGATACGATTGAGCAGGTCCAGAGATATTTCACGAGAAGAGTACTCCACTCCTCTACTCACAATAGAATCCCTTATGCCACCAGGCTTGAAAATTTGGGCTTAAACAATCTGGAATTGCGCTGCCTGCAGTCTGATCTAAGCATAGTACACAAAATTGTCTGCTACAATGTCTTACCTGTAAATGACTTCTTCAGCTTCAATCTCAATAATACACAGGCAAACAATAGATACAAACTCAAGGTAAACCGCTCCAAACTTGATTGCAGAACATACAACTTCAGCAACAGAGTGGTCAACACCTGGAATGCTTTACCCGACTCCATTCTTACATCCTCAAACCCTCACAGCTTCAACCTTAAACTGTCTACCGTGGACCTCACCCCAATCTTAAGAGGTCCGTAAAGGGGGCATGCATAAGCGCACCAGCGTGCCTACCATCCCTGTCCTACTGTCCCCATTTATTTGTATTCATTTCCTTCATTCATGTCCATGTTCATATTTATACCTGCTACCTTGTATATGTTTGACAAACTAATAAAATAAATAAATAAGATTCTAGAAGGAAATAAACAGAATAGTTATAAATCAAGTTCACTTACTATTTAGTTGAAAAGCCATAAATTAGTCCTCAGTCTTTTATCAGAGTTGCAAGAGGCCAACCCACAGCAGCGTTCCAATAAGAGGAAATGAAAAGACTCTACCAAGCAATCCATATCCAACATCAAAGGATTCAGTCCTTAAGGAATTTGTGTACTGTAGATAGGCACAAAATATACAACTTCAGAGAGTAGATGTCCGAATTCTGAATCCCCGTGTGAAATTATGAGACCTGGTATTTATTTAATAATTTATATTGCCGCTGCCCCCAACTCACACATTGTTCTGCCCCAGCTATGGACCCCAAAGAATGCAGCACACATAAAGTCCGTACAAACCTTAATTTACTAATTAAAGACTACTAATGAGCTTTCTTAGTAGTCGTTCAAACACAAGTACAATAAATCAGTCTTTTCTGAACAAGGGCTGTTAATTTAACTTCATTAACAGCTGACAAGAATTCAAAGAATAATAGCTCAGTTCTGAGGCACAGTATTTCAGATAACCATAATCTTACTGTGGTTGGCAGAATGCCCAGAAGCAATTTGCAGGAAAATTGATAAGAGAAAAACAAGAGCCAAAATCAAATGTTTCTGTAATCAAGACTTGAAGGAATGTGAACGAAGTTGTTTCCTGAAAAATGCATCAGTCGTCATCCTTCCTTAAATAGACTAGGGGAGTGGCCAATTAGCCCCAAGCCTTACTCTCGAGACCTCCTCCTGAGGAGCCACTCCTGCCTTTTTGCAGCTCTGCACGCTCGTGCATCGAGAAGAGGCTCCTCCTTTTCGTCCTCTTCACTTAAGGAAGCTTCTGGAGGTTCTGAAGGCCCTGGCTGAAACCCCACCTCTGGCACCACATCTTCTTCAGCCTCCTCATTGTCTGACTCGAGTGCCAACTGCATAGGCTGCTGGCGCAGCACCACACCAGCCTCCTCGCTGTCGGAATAACCTACTAACTGCACAGGCCGCTGATGGGCCACAACACACATAGTGACTCTAGTGGTAGTTAATGCACAAAAAAAAAAAAAAAGAAAGAAAGAAAGAAAGAAAGAAAGAAAGAAAGAAAGAAAGAAAGAAAGAAAGAAAGGTCAAGCAATAGACAAGAATAAATGAGAAAATGGGAAGGAAGTAGTGACTTTAAAGATCAAGTCCAAAGCAAGTTTTATTTCTTTGACATTTTTTTTGACAAGATAGAGGTAAAATTTAAAGAATTGCTTACAAAGGTTCTGAAAGAGTTGGTGGAAGTCTGTAGGCCAGGGGTATCAAACTCAAGGGCCGCGGGCTGAATCCGGCCCATGGAGTACTTAGATCTGACCCATAGGGCCGCCCTGGAAACAGCAAAGGAACAGCCCACGGTGCCTCTGCCAGCGAAAACAGAGCATGGAGCGGTATGTGTGGCCCTCCCAGGCTCCGTTTTCAGCCATGATGACCTCCTGCACCCCTCTGACAGCAAAAATGGAGCTCGGGGAGGCTGTGCACGCCCCCCCAGCTCCATTTTCGCTGGCAGAGGGGTGCAGTAGACCGTCACAGCTGAAAATGGAGCTCGGGAGGCCATTTTTGCTAGCAGAGAGCTCAGGCCACCACAAGTGCCTTCAACACAAGTGACCTCAAGCTGGCGATGTCCACCCTGGCCATGCCCATCCTGGCCCCCTGAGGTCAAACACAATCCTGATGTGGCCTTCAATGAAGCTATGTTTGACACCCCTGCTCTAGGCTCTCTTGCAGATGAGCATGTCTTAATTTAGAATTTCAGGATTTGTGCCTGCTTCAATATAGTAGTACCAAGACAAGAAAGTGTAGAGTTTGAACAGTGTTTATTAACCTTGACAACTTTAAAATGAGTACACTTCAACTCTCAGAATTTCTCAGCCTGGTATGCTAGCTGGGGAATTTTGGAAGTTGAAGTTGCCAAGATTGAGAAACACTCATCTTGAATCACCCAAATCTTCTTTTTCATTCTTTTTCTTTTTTTTTCTTTTTTTTTTATTGAAAAAGTTTTTCAAATACAGATTTTCCCCCCTTTTTTCTCCCCCCCTCCTTCCTAACCCCCCCTCACCACCCCTCCCCCTGTGACTTCTTCAAAGTAAAATCCAAATTCATAACAGATTATATAATACTTTACCATCCCCTTACTCCATCCCCCAAATACTGACCCTTTCTTTCTAATAATATTATTATATCCCCCTTTTACTATACATTTCAAAATAACATTCTACTATAACATTGTGTAATGACTTCTAGTTTAACATAGTAATATTATTATAACTCCCAATTTAACAATAATCTGCCCTTTTTCTCCTCCCCATACATATATCTCTTAAATCAAACCTCTTATGTATATTAATATAACATTTCAAAACAACCTTCCACTTTAAGACTATATAATAAATCCTAATTTAACGTTTAATCTTTTGTGTATATTAATATAATATTTCAAAGCAGCCTTCCACTATAAAACTATATAATAAATCCTAATTTAACATTTATTCAACTCATAGTCTGTCCATTTCCTCCACTCCCATAAATATATCTCTTAAACATCCCTTTTCTTAAACTAAACAATCAATAAACTAGCCTGTCTCCACCCACTTTCCTACAAAATTTCCATACATAACAATTCTTAATATCTTTATTCTTCTGCCCGCCCTACTAAAAAAAAAATATTCCCTTATATAAATAAAATCAATAACTTTAAACTTGTAATCATATAATGTCTTCTGTTAATATCTTCCAACTAGATTGTTAACTCCATCACCCATATTAGGGTAACATGACATCCTAATTCCAACAGAATGTTCAGAATCCTCAGTTATCATCTGCCCCCATCAATAATAAATATCTTCATGTATATAAAAAAAAGAAAACAACCACCCGAGTGACATTATAATTGTATTCCATATAGTATCTGTAGTAGTGGCTTTCTTCAAGATTATTAATTCCAACCATCATAATGGGGTAGCAACCAGATCTTCTGCGTGCCCCAACGTAGCTCTCTTGCCATATAACTCAGCATAAACGTAATACATTTATCAAAGAATCCAAAATAGATAATTCCAATCCAACAGTTTAAGGCCCTTTTCACATCCCAAAAATACGGCATTGCAGAGGTCTGTCACTCTCCTCAGGATAATATTAACCAATACTTGGCTTCAACTGTCTTTTCATGTATTCAATCATCTTTTAGATAACTGGCTTCGCTGTTGCCTAGTTTAAAAATTTTTGTTTTTGTGAGACCTATTTCTTTTTTTCTTGACTTTTTGTGGGTTTGATCTCCATCCTGGTTTCCTTTCTGTGAGTTGTATATCAACTGTTCGGTTTTCATTCTGATCTATAACTTGATCTTGTTGGTTTTGCTTTTGTGGCTTAGATCGCCATTCATGTTTCTTTTCTATAAGTTGTGTATCAACTGATTGATTTCCATGCTTGTCTGTGACTTGATGAGTCATCACATTAGAATCCAACACCGCTTCTCTCTTATTTATAGGTAGTCCAACTGAAATATCTAAAGGATCCAAAGGCAATTCATCTACCAAGACCTCTGTAGCTCGATGTTTTTCCATTATTTCCAGCTCCTTCTGCTTATCTTGTGTTGTGCATGAAGATGTTGAACTCATTTTCAAAGTCTTATAATAAAATTCTTCCGCTTTTTCAACAGTATTTAATTGGTATCTTTCTCCTTGATATCTCAATATTATTCCAACTGGAACATCCCACCTAAATAAAATATTTTGTTTTTTAAGCTCAGTCACCAGGAATCCAAATTTCTTTCTATCTACTAGCATCTTAGGCGGTAGTTCTTTATATATCCAAATCTTTCTTCCATACAATTGTAAAGTAGAATTAAAAGATTTTTGCACAATATCATTTCTTATTTCTTTGTCTGTAAAATAAATCACCACATCTCTAGGCAGTTGCCTTTGCTTTGCAATCCAAGAATTTACTCTGTAGACTCTATCAATCCTGCAAAATACTTCCTCAGGATGAACCTTTAAAATCCCAGCCAGAATTTCAGCAGATATTTTCCTTAAATCATCCCTATTATTTTCCTGTACTCCTCTCATTCTGATTGCAAATTCTGTGAACCTGTGTTGCATCATTGAAACTTCTTTTTCAATCCATTGTTTTATATTTTCTACATTGCAAGTCTTATGATCAACTTCCATTTTAAATTTTTCTTCTGAGCTATTGTCTTGAGTATTTATCAAATCGTTTTCAATTCTTTGTATTTTATTATCCAAATTATAAATCTTGTCATCAACTTCCTCCATTTTAGACTCTAATAACTTAATATTATCATCCATCTTTATAAATAGTTCTGTAAAGGCATCAGTCACTGTTATAATCTTTTGTTTCAAATTTGATTGAATACTTTGATTGTATCAATTCTTTAATTTCCTGCTTGAATTTTTCAAGATTCTGGTTCACAATCTCATCCCTTCTTACCATCTCCTCCAAGAGAAATTCAATTAAGTTAAAATCATTTTTCTGAGTCTGTAGGTTTGAAACTTGTTCACATAGTTTGTAAATGGGGGAATCCCCCCCCCGCTGCTTGTTTGTCTGGCTTTGTTAGTTTAAACGCCATCCTTCCACACAAACAAACTCTATTTTAAGAAAAGAAAGCTTCTTTCCAAACAAGATCAATATCAAATCTCCAGGAAGAAAGAAACATAAAAGTAAAACTTTTTCTTCTCAATTGTAGCCAGCAGTATTTATTCCGCTACTTTGTGGCTTGTTAAACTATTGAAACGGAAGGACTTTCTCTTTCAGCTTTCCCTTCTCAAGCCTTGGCAGTCGCCATTTTAAATTTCTTTTTTCCTTTCTTCAATATCATTTATAAAGTCAATGAAAATACTTGCGATTTAGGGTCCAGGTCCAGATCTCATCCTCTTTGATTAAACAATCTGTTAATTTTCATTAAAAAGCTTGTTCTCGTCACCTGGCTCTGCAAAAAGGCAGAGGTCTCCAGAAGCCCGGAGCAGTGGCGAGGGAAATAGGGAGCCTCATCTGCTTCGTCCCCAAGAGTAAAAAAAAAAACTCTGGGGGCTTCGCAGAGAGCTCTACCTGCCCTCACCTGCTCTGTCTCACATTTCCTTATGGAAATGGAGTTTTTCGAGCCGCCTTTCAGATGTAAAGGCGGCTCTTTACAGGCGACGGGGCTGGCGGTCCCGAGGGACCGTCTCGAATCGCCCAAATCTTGTTACATGACTGCTGTGATACAACTGCAGGATCCCATATGTCAGTTCACTAGATGGTATATTTGGCCTCAATAGAGCTAAACCTTTTTTGTTATATTATGGACATTTTTATTCCTTACAGTTAAAATACACCAACAAGAAAAGAAGTTTTCTTTAGTAGAAACTTCTTGCTACTAGGTCTCTCTCATAGAATCAGACAGCAGCAGTGCTTTAATGAGCAGGGCCTATTGTTACCTCTTGTGCATTCTCATTCTAAGCAAAAATATTTAGACTTACAATATACACTGATCAACACAATATACTAATGTCTTCTTCTTGTAAAAAAGAGGCATCTGAATTACAAGAAACAAAGTGTGCTAAGCCAGGCAATGTAACACAAAAAGAATGTAACAAAGCTGTGCAAAGTTGTAAGAAAGACCTTCAGGAGAACTTTTTTCTAACTTGTTTGTTCTTTGCTGATATCATCTATGTAGTTTATTTGCTCAGTGATGATGCTGGCCTTCTTTCTTCAACACCGAAAATACCCATGGTGCTGAAAGTGCAATATTCTCTGCCTCTTCCTTTACTTCAATTTTTGTGAACTGATCGGTCTGTTATTGGCTTTGTATGGAGGTAAGGATAATGGTGGTGGTGCTCCCAACATCTGTAAAGGGATTGTTAATTCAGAGTTTCTGTTTTATCCTCAGTATTCCCTAAATTCAGATTTGCACAATAGGACATCCATCATTCAATTTTTAATGATAGACTATAGGAAATTATAAAAAGCAACTTAAAGAAAAGCATAAATCAAATTTACATTTTGTAGGATTTCTTTACAAGCAGGAGTATTCAAAATTCCAGTGATTTGTGTGGACAATGTTCATCGGTCTCAGAGGTATTTTTGGTTCTTTGACCCATGGAATATTGCTTTTTCAGCATGACTGAGTTTCTACAAATGGTATAGAATAGTAGCAGTATATTTTCACACCTTACAGCAGTATTACAGTATCTTGAAATTAATTATCATGGTAGTGTGCAACCTTATATTAGTGTCTGTGTTATTATGTGCTGTATTATTGTTTGGATTTTAAGAGCATTTTAAATTGATGGTGTTGGAGTTTGATCCTGACGAGGCTCAAAGTTGACTTTTTTTTTTTAATTTGATTTATATGCTGCCCTTCTCCGGAGACTCAGGGCGGCTTACAGTGTCTTAAGCAATAGCCTTCATACTTTTGTATATTTTATACAAAGTCAGCTTATTGCCCCCACAAACTGGGTCTTCAATTTACCTACTTAGAAAGGATGGAAGGCTGAGTCAACCTTGACCCTGGCAAGATTCGAACTTACTTTAATTGCAGACAGCTGGTGTTAAATTACAGTACTTAGTCTGCAGAGCTATCCAGGCTCTTTAGCCTTCCATCCTTTGGAGGTTAGTAAAATGAGGACCCAGATTGTTGGGGGCAATATGCTGACATTATAAACCTCCCAGAGGGTGCTATAAAGCACTATGGGGGAGTATATAATTCTAAGTGCTATTGCTACTTGGTTGTAATAATACATAATAGTCTATCTGGTTTCTTAGCTCCTAAGAAACTTAAATGTTGTATGGTTATTATGCCAAAACTGCCTTATGAAATAAAATTGCTTTCAGTCTTTGCTTTCACACTGTTAATGGAATTTCCACTAATATGCACAAACATTCACCAAGTTTTGCATTTACCCAAGTTATAAGGTCACTAAGGATTGTGTATGTGAAATGAACATCCTGGTTTTTGCTGTACAGACATCTTTCTGACTGGCTTTACAGGATTTCAGTTAATCTGAAGGAGATACGACTTGAGGGAATCTTCTGGAACATTTTAAATCAGGAAATGAGGGAAGACAGGGAGATGGCAAAGCGATGAAGAGGCTTGTGCAAAAACAAACAAACAAACCAGGATACATTATGTAGTATGTTGAGAATTAGATGGAGAACAACCCTGTTTCATAGAGGAAGGCAGCTTTTAAAACTATATTATTTTTAGTTTTCTAAAAGACTAAATCTGGATAGTTTCTCTTTAAAGGACAAAGTTTTTTGAGAAACCAAGTTCTGTTCATTTATAAAAAGGCAGCAAATGAGCTTTAGACAAGTTATATGTATTTAGTAAATAATTCATTTATTACTTTATGGTCCATACACAGTTGAGATCTGGTGGAGTCAGTTAACTATAAAACAGTTAACTGCTTTATTCTCTCATGAACTCTTCACTGCAATCTCTGAAATATTTCATAAGCTAGGATCAATCACTGACATTTCATTATAACAGTTTGAAAGATAAACAGTGTTAGCTCATTTTGTTCTGTTAAATTTAATTCCTAGCTGCTGATACCCTTGTGTTGATGCTTCTCATCTGGTTGTCCTTTGTAACTATAAATAAATTCAGGCTGTTTGCCATTGAAGGCACATAAAAACTTTTTTTCCATTGGAGTCTTAACCTTTCAGCCTGTATTTTGAAAACAGCATTTTAAAATAGCTGCAAAGCATTCCTCACAGAAACTCTAAAAACAAAGGCACAAACGTATAGAAATAAATGGCTTTGTTGCCATAACTGGAAAAAGCTGTTCCTGGAGTTAGTTAGTTAGTTCCTAACTATGAAAGCTGGGGCCAGCATGAGATGGCTAGTTGGTTGTTTCAATCCTACAATGTACAGTACATGTTGGCCTTAAAATATCTTTACTAAATGACCATATCCTCTTCTATAGAAATTACTACAGTTATGTAATAAGGCAGATAAATACTGCTATATTCATTATGTTTCAATTTACATTTTTAGTCTAAGAGACAGGTTTTTTGAGGCTTCTTAATACACAGTAAGAATTCTGCAAGACAAACATTTTTTTCTTCTTTCTGTGATGCTGACTTATCATTGGATGAATAGGATGGTTATTCTATATCTTTAATCTCCTTTAATCAGTTTAATCTTCCTACATGAAGCTCCCAACCTCACCAAACCTGAACTTGTGCCATATATCTTTAAAAGTTCCTATTAAAGTAAGACTCCTTCTTGTTGCCTTAGCAATGTAATTCATCTTCCAAGAATCTAAATTTTTAAATTTTATTAAACAAGTCAGGCAAAAACATTTTTGTTGAAAATATCCTGTTTCGGCCAAAATAAGACATTCCCTGATAATAAGCCCAATCGGGCTTTTTAGCGCATGGCAATAAGGCCAAGCTCTTATTTCAGGGCTCAAAAAAAATATAAGACAGGGTCTTATTTTCAGGGAAACATGGTAGTTTGGTCTGTGAATCTAATAGTGAATCATTTCTAATTTTTCTGATTTTAATAAGTTTTAAGATTTTAATTACACATTTCTTATTTTATTGTTAATTACTTGATACCATTTTTGTCAGACAGGCAAGATAAAATGACCAAATATAACAATTTACTGGTAAGCTTTTTTCTTATTATGTGTGCAGCTAGGAAAAGGCAAACATATGAATGGGTTGGATATACTGTATCAACGTGACTTCTTTTCCTGTGCATGGAGGGAATTATTGTACCAGGCGGCACTCGCCTATTGATCAGCTGGAAAGACTACTAATTGGCGTTTTCAGTATTTTGAGATGTAGTGACAAAATATGACTGCAGGGTCAGTTTCTGAATGCTTTATAAAACCTGGTTGAGCAAAAGGACTGGTGGTGTGGAAATGCCCAAAGTAAAATCATGAATTCCATTTTATTTTTTTTTATTTTTTTACTAACATGTTCCACACCTGAATTAATTAATTTCATTGTAGAATAGTATTTTACATTACTTTCTCTGAGTCTTTTGCTCTTAATGCTGCATTTTGTTATATGGCTGGGTATGACCTTTGGCTTCTCTTAGGATGAACTCCATAGACAATTCTATCTTCAGTTTGCTCTGCCTTCACATAAAAAAGCACTTAAAAAAGCATTCTTCCATATATGAATGGCTTCCTTTGTAGGGAAATTTGGGGGGCAGACAGGTGAGAATGTATTGGGAGGACCAGGAAGGGGCAGCTTGGCTCACAACTCAATCACCTCCAAAGAAAGGGAAGAGCAGGAACAAGGCCAGCACGGCTTCTGGCATTGTGAGGGGCCCAAGGGGGAAGTGTGGCACGGCAATGGAAATGGTGCTCAGTGTCTGACATTGCGGGGGTACCTGGGGGGCATGGAGGGTAAATGGCAATGGCATTCAGCTTCCAGTGTTACGGGGGCGTGCAAGGGTGCGCCAGGCAAATGGTGTTGGATATGCAGTTTATGGTGTTTCAGGGGGCAGTGGAGGGGGTGTGGGAGGCAAACAGCAATGCCACACAGCTTCTGGCATTACAGGGTGGCATGCAGGGGGCGTAGCTGGTAAACAGAGGTGGCACATAGCTTCTGGCATTGTGGTGGTGTGTCGGGGGCATGGCAGGTGAACAGAGGTGGCGCATGTCTTCTGGCATTGCAGGGGTATGTGGTGGGCATGGCAGCTGAATGGAGGTGGCATGCGGTGGGGGGGCAGCCGAACTGCCTGTTAGGTGTCATGCCAGAGTGGCAATAGCACGCCCCCCCCAATCTATTACCTTAGTTTAACTTGGAGCTGACTTGAGTTGCAAGCCAAGTTGTCTTTGTGAAGCCCCCTAGAGATGCCCCCCCTTTCTGGTCCCCCCCCAACACACTCTTACCTGTCTGCCTCCCCAGTGGCTCCGGCAGCTATTCCTGCCATGACTCCCCCTCCAGTCCTGGTAACAGATCTGCAAGGCCCCCAAGCAGCAGGATGCTTTTGCACTTTAAAAAAAATCTTGCATTGCTGAATAACTCTCTGGTGGCATGCATGTCACCATAGTGTTCTACCTATTCAGCTTTCCTCTGCCACCATTCATCCTGCATTTCTAGCAAATCTGTCTATACTTTGAACTGAAGGTGCTTAAACACATCTTTCCTTGAGATGGAGAAACTTATATGAATTAGCAAAGAACACTGCATTTCTGTAAGGAAAACCAGGTAGGAGATGATCAGGCTGAGCCCAAAGGAGAAGTCAAACATGTCCTAAGTCATGAGTCCCTGCATGCCCACAAGAGATCTAAGTCCAGCCCATCTTGAATACCTCTCTTATTTCCTGCTCATTTCCCTTAACCACCAGTTGGTCAGATTCTTATAGAGAGTTTACAATAAATCTTTATACTCCTTTGAACTTCCTGAATCTCCTGATTTCCTTGGCGCTTGATAGTAAATAGTTCTTTAAATCATTTATTTGCAAAGCTATTGATCTGAGTGATGACTTTGTTTTTTCAATTTAGTACACATTTGTTGCTCTTGCTTTTGTCCATGAACAATTATATGAAGTAGTTATCTATGAAGGACTATATCTGCTTTGAAGCACAAATGACAATTGTACTAATTGAATTCAATGCACATTATAAGGAAGTTGAAACAGTGAAACTAGATATTTCATTTCATTACTATTGTCAAACATTTGGTGCATCAGGAAACATGTTATTAAAAGCAGAAAATTAGAAGATTGAACAATAGGTGGAAAAGAGTCAAGACATTTTCTTATTGATGCTTAAATGGGCAGGGTCACTCTTCCTCCAGCACAGAACATTCAGAGCTGTTGACTCAGTCACCCTTATATCAGGTGGGCTAATATTTTTCTGTGAAAATAACTCCACTATAGAGTCTAATGAACTATATCCTCAACAATTTTTCCCTGAAAGAATATCTATAAGGCTTTCTGTAATTTCAATAAATAAATAATTTATATGTTGCTGAATTTCAAATCACAGTTGTAAATTTTGGAACAGATAAGGATGCTGTAGCTTTCAGGCAGCTGATGAACAGATACCCCCCATTTAATAATATCTCTGCTCACATTGTTATTCTTACCTTGATTTGTGTTTAAGCATGAAGCATGCTTTCTTATACCACTCTGGAAGATGTTGTATGTCACTAGAGGGAATCCTGTCTTCATCTTGCATTCAGATGACACAGTAATACCTAGTAGAAACAGTTTTATATCTTATCCTTGTTGAGTCACTGTTTATTCTACTATTCCACATATCAGCTGATATATATCCTTCTAATGAGCCAACTCATTAGAACAGATAGTTTCATTGCATTTTTTCCAAATAAATATAAATCTACAAAAAAGATGAATTGTATTCTATATATTTGATCATATTATAATAAAGTATTTTAATCGACACTATCTAGAGTTACACATCAAACCATGACATACCTAAATACTTTAACAATAAATGACAACAGAAGTTGGAATGGTATTTTTGTTACAGTTTCTGTGTATTAATTATATTTGCTTAGCACCTATTTGAAAACAAACTCAGATTTTTGTACTGCATAATTTTTTTTTTTTCTATCTTGCTCCCTCTTTTTCTTTCTATGAAGTGGGATAGAAGAAAAATGTATTCTACTTTATCTCATGGCTATCTCAAGAAATTAGCATTTTGAAAATTTTATTGTGGTGAAATAATACCTGTGGAATTTTTTGGGTACTTTTTTTTTTATTGAAAAAGTTTTTCAAATACAAATTTTTCCCCCTTTCCCCCCCCCCTCCATAACCCCCCTCACCCCCCCTTCCCCTTTGACTTCTTCATAATAAAACCCAAATTCATAACAGATTATATCATGCTTTACTATCCACTTACTCCATCTCCATATACTGACCCTTTCTTTCTAATAAAATTATCATACCCCCCTTATACTATGCTATAATATGCATTTCAAAGTGACATTCTATTATAACAATGTCTAATAACTCCTGATTTAACATAATAATATTATTATATCTCCCAATTTAACAATTTCCGCTCGTGATCTACCCTTTTACTACCCCCCATACGATATAACGATATAACATTTCAAAGCATACTTCCACTCTAAGACTATTCAATAAATCCTAATTTAACACTTATTCAATTCAACTACCCATTTCCTTCCCCCCCTTCATTACATATATTCACATCTAAACATAATATCCCTTTTCTTTAAACTAAACAATCCATAACCTAACGTATCTCCACCCACTTTCCTACAAAATTACCATAATTATTCTTAATATCTTTATTCTTCTGCCCACTCCCCTAGAAGAATATTCCCTTATGTAAATAAAATCCTAAAAGAAAAAAACTTTAAGCTTGTAATCCATATAGCATCTTCTGTAATATCCTTCAACTGGATGATAAACTCCATCACCCATGTTAGGGTAACATCGCATCCTTATTCCAGCAGTATTTTCAGTATCTTCAATTACCATCTGCCCCCATCAGTAACAAATATCTTCATATTGGAAGAAAGAAAAAAAAAACCCAACAACCACCCGAGTGACTTTATAATTATATTCCGTATAATGTTTATGGAGGTGTCTTTTATCCAGATTATTAATTCCAACCATCATAATAGGGTAACAACCAGATCTTCTGCATGCCCCAATCCAGTAAATCTCTTGCCATATAACTCAACATACACGTAATATATTTATCCGGAAATCCAAAAAACAAACAAGATGTTTCCAACCATTCGATTTAAGGCCTTTTTCACATCCCAAAATAATTCAGCACTGCAGAGATCTGCCCTATCCTCAGGATAAAATAAACCAATACTTTGCCAATTATCTTTTCATATATTCAGTCCTCTCATAAGTAACTGGCATTACACTGCTGTTTAATTTAAAAGTTTTTATGTTTGTGAGACCTACTTCTTCTTTTCTTGACTTTTTGTGGGTTGGATCTCCATCCTAAATTCCTTTCTATAGGTTGTGTGTCAACTATTTGGTTTTGCTGATGTATATCTTGATCCTGTTGGGTTTGCTTTTGTGGCTGAGATCTTTCTGGTTCTGTAAATTGTATATCAACTGATTGACTTCCATGCTGGTTTGTGGCTTGACAAATCATTGCAATAGGATCCGGAACTGCCTCTCTTATATTAAATAATCCAGCTGAGACCTCTGAAAGAGAATCCAAAAGCGGCTCATCTGTGGAGACCTCTTTAACTTGTTGTTTCTTCATTGTCTCCATCTCCTTCTGCTTTTCTTGAATTTCTGTCTCTTGTTGATTTTGCTTTTTAAGTACCTTATAATAAAATTCTTCCGCTTTTTCAACAGTATTTAACTGATATCTTATTCCTTGATATCTCAGTATTATACCCACTGGGACATCCCACCTGTATAGAATATTTTGTCTTCTTAACTCAGTCACCAAGAGTCCGAATTTCTGATATATAAGCTTGAACCCATCCCTCCCCCTGTATAATTTTTCCTCTTTATCTCTTTACATTAAAATATTTCTAATACATTATTTTCAAATAAAAGCTATTTGATACTTTCTAGTTTGGTATTTGTTCTGGACATATTCTATCCAGCTTTTCCATTCCCATTCATAAGTCTCTTGTGAACAGTCTTTTAAATATGCTGAAATCTTCGCCATCTCTGCAAAACTAGCCATCTTCAATATCCATTCCTCGATAGTAGGCAAAGCTTCATTCTTCCAATATTTACCTATCAACAATCTTGCTGCTGTTATCATATACAATATCAGTTTTATTTCACCCCGTGTAAAACCCTTAACTATACCCAATAAAAACAACTGTGGAGAAAATTGAATTTTTTTCCTCAAAACTTTCTGCATGACCCACCAAATTTTTATCCAAAAAGCCTTAACCTTCCTGCAGGTCCACCAAACATGATAATACGTAGCATCTAAACATTCACATCTCCAACATTTTGGCTGAACATTAGGGTACATACATGACAACTTTTTAGGATCTAAATGCCATCTATAAAACATTTTATACAAATTTTCTCTCAGGTTTTGCGACTGTGTAAATTTAACATTCTGGACCCAAATTTTTTCCCAAGTTTCCAGCATCACTGGTTCTTCAAAATTCTGTGCCCACTTAATCATACAATCTTTAACTAATTCCGTTTCTGAATCTCTTTCTAACAAAACATTATAAAGCCTTTTAATATGCATTGGTCCTTTCTCTCTTATATGTCTAACCAATTCTTCCTCATGCAACATAATGCCAGTTTTTTGGTCCTCTTTCCATCTCAGTTGTAATTGATTATATTGTAACCAAGTTAAATTAAACCCTTCATCCAACAGTGTCTGTAATGTCTTCAGCTGCCATCTGCCCGCATCTGTAAAAAGAACCTCTTTATATAAAAACCCCCCGAGTGACATTATATTTGTATTCCACAAAGTATGACCAAGATCCAATCATAGCGGTATTTTATAATCCCATTTGAGTCGGTGCTTCTTCCAAACTCTTATCAAAGAGTCTCTAAGTATATGACTTTTAAATACTTTATCTACTTTGTCGTCATAAAATAAATAAGCATGCCATCCAAATTCAAGATCAAAACTTTCTGCATTCAATATTCCAGTCTTTTTACTTCCAAACCAATCACTTGTTAAAGTTAAAGCTGCTGCATCATAATATAACTGTAGGTTTGGGAGTTTAAGACCTCCTCTTTCTGGAACATCTTGCATAATTTTCAATTTCACTCTTGGCTTCTTCTCGTTCCAGACAAACTTATTCACACCAGACTGCCAAACTTTCAGTTGTTTATCACTTTTAAGCACCGGAATCATTTGAAACAAAAACAGAAATCTTGGCAAAATGTTCATCTTAACTGCTGCTATTCTTCCAAGTAGAGACAGTTGCAGCTTTTTCCAAGTCTCCATGTCTTTCTGAACCTCTCGCCACAACACCTCATAATTATTTTGAAACAATTTCATGTTTGATTCTGCAACCTGAACTCCAAGATATTTTACCTTAGGTACAATTTCAAAACCTGCCCTCCTTTCAAGCTCATGTTTACGATCTTGTGTCATATTTTTAACTATCATTTTAGTCTTTTTTGAATTCAGTCTAAAACCCGAAACTCTACCATAGTCTTGTATAATGTCCTTCATCAAGATTGTTGATTCCATAGGTTGTGATAGGGTAACAACCAGATCATCTGCAAATGCCTTTATTCTATAATCCTCTTGCCTTATCATTATGCCTTTCAAAATTTTAGAGTCCCGTATTGTATTTAACAAGACATCCAATGTTAAAATAAATAAAAGTGGGGACAACGGACATCCCTGTCTTGTTCCTTTTTCAATTTTAAACTCTGTCGTCAAACTTCCATTAATAATAATCTGTGCCTTTTGCTCTTGATAAATTGCTGAAATCGCCTGTATAAATCGGTCCCCAAAGTCCATCTTTTTTAAAGTCTTTAGTAGAAAATTCCAATCCACTCTATCAAAGGCCTTCTCTGCATCCAAAAAAACCAGCACTGCAGGAATCTGTTTATTCTTATCAAGATATTCCAATAAATCTATTACTTGCCTTACATTATCCTTCATATATCTGCCCTCAATAAATCCCGCTTGATCCTCATGAATCACCTTTTGAATTACTGGCATCAACCTGTTGGCTAATACTTTCGCATAAATTTTATAGTCTGTATTCAAAAGAGATATTGGTCTATAATTCTCTGGTTTTTTAGGACCAACTTGTTCTTTTGGTATCAACGATATATAGGCAGTTGTCCATGATGGGGGTATTTTACCCCCTTGTTGAATATTGCAAAATAAATCTCTAAGTTGTCCCACCATTTCAGCTTGTAAAGTTTTGTAATACACTGCAGTCAAACCATCCATGCCAGGAGCTTTAGCTGTTTTTAACTGTTTAATTGCTACTGTTATCTCCTCCTCTGTTATAGGATAATTCATTCTTTCCTTTTGTTGATCAGTAATTTTTGTAACTCTCTTATCATTTAAATATTTTTCTATAAGTCCATTCTGCACCTCCTCTTTGGCATATAGTTTGGTATAATAGTCCACAAAAGCTTCTTTAATTAATTTTTGTTGAAAAATTTCTTTCCCTCCAGTTTCAGTACTATCAATAGTCCGTATACTTTGTTTTTTCCTCAATGTGTAAGCCAGCCATCTGCCCGGTTTATTAGCGTTGCAAAATGTATTATGCTTCGCATATTGTAAGTTTGTTGCAACTTGTTCCGCCATAAGCATTTGAAATTGGTCTTTCAAAAGTTTTATAGCACTTCGTATTCTTTCATCTGTTGGGTTTTTAATAAGTAACTGTTCTTTATTCTTTATTTCCGTTTCCAATTCAGATCTTTTCTTTTGTCGGAACAGTCTATGTTTAGAGTTCATGTAGATAAGTACCCCTCTCATATAAGCTTTACTTGCGTCCCAAACAATTTCAATTGGGGTACCTTTATTCAAATTTATTTCAAAAAATTCTTTCAAATGCTTTTTAAGTTCTATTGTATTTTTTTCATATCTAAACAAGTTCTCATTTAATCTCCAAGAACGTCTCTCAGCCTTATCCATCTCAATTTCAATCCATACAGGGCTGTGGTCAGTCAAAGTTCTTGGAAAAATCTTTGTTCTTTTTGTCTTAACAAGTAGATCATTTGACAACAGGATAAAATCAATCCTAGAAAAGGATCTATGTCTATCAGAAAAGAAAGTGTAGTCCAATTCATTTGGGTTATGTATTCTCCAAACATCTTTTAGTTCCATATCTTCTTTCATATCAAAAAAAGTCTGTGGTAGTCTAATTCTAGACTTTGCCAAACTCTTTTTATCTAATTTAGAATCAATTACTCCGTTCCAGTCTCCCATAATTAAAATAGATCTATAGTCCCATTGCAATATTTTAGTATGTAACATCTTATAAAAATAGTCCTGTTGTTGATTGGGAGCATAAATTCCAATCAAAAGAATTTGGCCATTTGCTGTAAGCAATTCAATTGCTACAAACCTACCATCTTGATCTGCTTCTATAACTTTAGCTGTTAACTTTTTATTTACATAAATAACCACACCATTCTTTTTCTGCGAAGTTGAAGATATAAAGTGTGCTCCTAGTTTTGAATTTATCAAGTATTTTTGATCTTGAGTTGTGATATGCGTTTCTTGTAAACATATTATATCATTATTAAATTGTTTCAAATATGTAAATAGTTTCTTCCTTTTTTGTGCTGAATTCAACCCATTGACATTCCAAGATAAACACTTAAAGGTCATCAGCCTCTTTCTGGAGCACAGAGCAAAATACTTGAAGTTCATCCGAGAGCTTCGATCTCGCTCCTCCCATAGCTCCACTCTCTTGTACAGTACTCTTAACTGCCTTCTTGTCTTGTCTTTCCTGTTGTTGTTGTTGCTTTTGTTTAAGTAGCTTAGATTGAGCTCTAGTTATACGTTGATCTTTAACTTCAGTCAACTGAATCAAATCCAAAATTGGAGAAGAATCAAACAAGGGCTCACTCAGAAAACCTCCTTCTGCACCTTGCACTACTTCTAATTCCTGCTTAGACTGTTCTTGCAATTGCCTCTCTTCACTCTCTTTAATCTCCAAAACTGTAGATGTACGTGGAGATGGTGTTCTTTCCTTAAGAATAGTAGTGTAAAAGTGTTGTGCCTTCTCCACGGTATTCAACCGATATCCTTCTCCCTTATATCTAAAAATTATCCCAGCTGGTGCATCCCACCGGAAGGGTATCTGTAAGTTTTTCAATTCCTTAACAAGAAAACCAAATTCTTTTCTGGCTTTCAGCATTTTAGGAGGTAACTCTTTAAAGATTTCAAGTCGTGAACCCCCCACTTGTACAGAAGTATGAAAAGATTTTTGCAGGATATCATTTCTAATTTCTCTATCTGTAAAGTATATGACCACATCTCTAGGCAGTTGTCTTTGTCTGGCCACCCAAGAGTTCACTCTGTAAATTTTATCTATTTTGTGAAATACCACATCAGGATTAACTTGTAAAATCTTGGCCAAGGCTTCAGAGCAAACTTGTCTCAAATCCTGTCTCTCCTCCTCTCGAATTCCCCGAAGCCGTATGGCGAATTCCATCGCCCGAAATTGTATCATAACAATCTCATCTTCAATTCTCTGCATTTTATTATCAACTTCATCAATTTTATAATCATTGTCTTTCATCTTAACATTAACTTCTGATTTAAATTCTTCAACTTTAAAATCAACTTTCCCAATAAATTCTGCCAGGCCAGACGCCACTTCTGATATTTTTTTGGTCACCTTATTTTGATTCTGTTTCACCATATCTTTAACTTCATTAATTTCCTGCATGAATTCCTGATGTGATTTTTGAAGTTTATCATCTATCTCCTGTTGAGATTTTAGAAATTTATCATCCAAAGTTTTAGAAATAAATTGTTTTAAATCTCCCACATCAAATTCTTTTTTCTGGGTTTGTAACTGCTGTGCAGAGGGAAGCTGCGTTTCTTGTTTATGTGTGGGGGCTCCCCCCCCTGCTGCCTTCCCTTCCTGCTTCTTTGAAGCCATCCTGCTGCGTAGTCTGGATTTTCTAAAAAGGGAGGTTCCTTTTCCTTTCCCTCCTGCACAAAGACTTCTAAAAAAATCCCCCAGATTTGATCAATTAAAAGCTAAAGTAAAACAAAGTCCAATATTAGAAAGGGAGAAATTTTCCACTTGCTTCTCTTATAGCAAACAAGGCAACTTTGCAACAACTTGAAAACTTGTAGCACAAAATAACTTCACCAATCCACACTCATTGGCTCGTTAACTTTAAGGCTAAGCGCCATGTTTTTTTCAAAGCACTTTCACTCACTCAAATTTGTCTCAGTTTGAGAAATCAACAAAGCGCTGATACTTGCGTTTCCAAATTTGAGGGTTCCGATAGGTTCACTGTTTGTTAAAGCTGATTCTTTTCAAATTACGTTTCCTGCAGCCGGCTTGTTTTGCGAAAGCAAAGTCGTCCCACGTCGCCCGGAGTTTCCGCAGGTTGGAAGGGAGCCCCACCTGTTCTCTCCCCAGAAACAATTCCCTGAGGGACAACGGGGGCTCAACCTGTACCCTGCGATCTCTACTTCTTCAATCCTTAGGATTTTGAAGCTTTCAAGCCGCTTCTGAGTAGCGAAGCGGCTCTACGGGCAGCGGGGCTGGCGGAGCTCCGAAAGGCACCGCCGTCGCCGAAGGCAGAGAAACCGGAAGTTTAGTTATGAATACATAATAGGGAAGTCTGGGGGGGGGGAAGGTTAGGGAGGGTTAGGGAGGATGGGAAGTTTGGGGAGGGAGGTGGGGGGGTGAAAAAAAGGGTGAAAATGTAATTGTAAAACTTTTGCAATAAAAAAAAAAAAAAAAAGAGTCCGAATTTCTTTCTATCTCTTACCATCTTAGGCGGCAATTCCTTATATATCCAAATTTTTCTCCCATTCAGTTGTAAAGTAGAATTAAAAGATTTTTGCACAATGTCATTTCTTATCTCTTTATCTGTAAAGTAAATCACCACATCTCTAGGCAGTTGCCTTTGTTTTGCAATCCAGGAATTCACTCTATAAGCCTTATTAATTTTACTGAGTACCTCCTCAGGATGAACCTTTAAGATCCCAGCCAAAACTTGAGCAGATGTTTTTCTTAAGTCATCACTGTTATTTTCCTGTAAGCCTCTGATTCTGATCGCAAATTCTGTAATCCTGTATTGCAGCATTACAACCTCTCTTTCAATTCCTTGCTTTATATCTCTGCATTATAAATCTCGTGACCAGCTTCCTCTTTAGACTTTAGTTCTGAGCTATTATCTCGAATATTTATTAAGTCCTTTTCAATTCTTAATATTTTATTATCCAAATTATCAATTTTCTCCATTTTAGACTCTAGCAATTTAATATTTGTATCCAACTTTATAACAACTTCTGAAAAACCATTAGTCACTGTTACAATCTTTTGTTGCAAATTGTCATACTTTTGTTGTATCATTTCTTTAATTTCCTGCCTTAAATTTTCAAATTTCTGGTTCACAGTCTCATAATATTTTGCCATTTCCTCCTGAATAAATTCTTTTAAATTAAAACCATTCTGCAGAGTCTGTAGGCTCAGAGCTTGTTCAAACAGTTGTGAGTGGGGGAGCACCCCCCCTTCTTGTCTATCAGATTTTATTAGTAACGCCATCCTTCCAGCAAACTGTTCTTTTTTACCCCCCAAACAAGATCAAGTACAAATCTCCAAGAAGAGAGGAACTTAAAATAACTCTTTTTCTTTCAAATTGTAGCCAGCACTATATATTCCGCTACTTTGTATCTGTTATGGAAGGACCCTTACTTTCAGCTTTCTTCTACTTCCCAAGCCTCAGCGGCCATTTTAAAGCTTTTTTTTTTTTCCTCTTTCACTTTAAAATGCTTGTAAATTCATTAAGGATACTTGCGATTTAGGGTCCAAAATCCAAGTCTCATCTTTTTTAATAAGTCCATCTGTTAGTTTCGTTAGTTGATCCGGTTCCAGCGCCTGGCTCTGCAGAAAAGCAGAGTGCACTCGATGCCCGGAGCAGCGGCAAGGGACCGCCGCCCCGTTGCCTGTAAAAGAGCCGCCTTTACATCTGAAAGGCGGCTCGAAAAACTCCATTTCCTGATGGAAATGTGAGTCTGAGCGGGCGGGGGTGGGTAGAGCCCTCTGCGAAGTCCCCAGAGTCTTTTTTTAACTCTTGGGGACGAGCAGGTTGGAGCTCCCTATTGTCCAATTTTTTGGGTACTTTTAAAAGAATTTGCTATTTACAGAAAGCAATAGAATAGCAATAGCTAGAAATCCTTCAACAATTTTAAAATCTTCACAACAAATTACAAATTATTGCTCAATCATGCTATGGTTTTCTAATAGTATAATATTGCAATTGGCAGTGAAATTCCTTGGCTTTTATTTAATTGAAAATTGAATTTGCTTGTGCTTCCAGGGAAAGTCATGTCTGCCAAGCTGAATGCATTTCAATAACAATTATATTGGCCTAAATCATGGTATAAAAACTTCAGCCTTCAAAGGTCCATTTTGGCTCCTTGACCAGGATTGCTAAAGACTAATGGCACAATTTCCTGCTATTCTATTAACAGCCTATGCTAGACTTTTAAAGAAGATTTCATTACAGGCTTATTTCCCTTCCCATTTTTCACTGAAATCATATGGAGATTTAACTCCTTCCTTGGTTGTAATTTTAACTTAAATCTCATCTATATCCAAAACCAATCAGGACTAAATGGGAGCTTTTCTCTAAGCTTCACAATGTTTAGAAGAGAAAGATATTCATTAGGTTTACTAGAATACATATATGCATATATATGAATACAATATAAAGTATACTGTATAGATTTATTTTATGTGAAAGATCAATCTGGTCAATTTTGGGTATGTCCCAATTATCTATTCAGTTTATTGCTCTTCTTGCATATTTCCAGTTCCTGCTGCCTGTTTTGCTTGCCATTGCACACAGATACCTTGCTTACTAACTATCTTTGAAGGATATGTCCTCATAATATCACTTCTATCTTACTTCCAGCCCACAGTTGAAGCAACCTAGAGCTGTCTTTAGTTATTCCAGTTTGGAAGTGGTAATTTCCTTCTTTCTATATAAATTTCTCAGATAATATCTGGCTGAAAACCCTTGTAAAATTTACAGTACAATAAAATATGATTTACCATTTAAAAAAAATTATCTAATGCCAATTTTTTAATTATATTTGTACATGGCTATTTTGGTCTTTTGGCCACAAATAAAAATGATGAATGATACATATAAAGGCTAGAATCCTTTGTCCTGCCTCACACCACATGTCCAAGAGAGTGATTGATGAGTGATTTTCCCACAAGAAGGTGATGCTGAGTGGGAAGAAAAAAGACAACAGGGAATCCACCAATCATGGTCTTAAAACTAGCCTGCTTTAAATTATGGGAGGGCAGCATCACAACCTTGCCTCATTGTCAAGCATGATAAAAATTAGGCTGTGGAGCCAATACAATTTATGTCAATATTTATTTTCCTTCTAGAACACAAAGAAAACTTATTAATGGGATTGGGAGAAAGAGACCAAAATCAAGGCAATCTTTGAAAAAATGAGTTAGCTTGTAATCCTGAATATATTTACTTGAGTTAACTGCAATATGACTGTGCCAATACTACAAAATAAATGCTTTTCTATATTCATTTAATAATTCAAAAGATCTAGACTTGCATGACTGCTTCAGAAGCTTTCCCTGTTTTGTGTGTTTGTTTGTGTGCATGTACATACACTTTTCACTGGAGAATGCTGGGAATAGCTTATGAACATCTATATTAATTCAAAGTTAAACATTTCATATCTATTCCTCTGTATTGTGAAACGTTACTTTCAAATGATGTTCACAGTTCTACCATTATGATACTTGTCTAAATAGACATGCATAATACTATAATGCTAAAACTTTGGCTAATGTAGCTTTTCTGTATTTTTAATAGTTCTTTTAAAGGCAAACTGTCTTCTGGTTTGTCACATATACAGGCTTTCCTATCGGAACTAAACAAATGCTATATATTAGCTCTCTGATAAAAATCTGAAAATAGTGTTAGTTTAGCTCTCACAAGAACTAGTTTTCAGAGGAAATTAAAGAAGGAGTACCCAGTTGAGCTGGCATCAAGGAGAAACATCAGAAAAGTTTGAAAGGAAGATTTTGGGAGAAATGGCTAGCAGTTGTTGGAAGAAATGTCCATTTGGGTTCGGTTCCAAGTGGGGAGAAAGACACTGGAAACATGGAGGCAGATTTGAAAGATGGTTTAATGGAGAAGAACCATTAAGCATATGGTCCTGGTGCAGCTGAACACATTGGGGGGCGGGGAGAGAGAGAGGTATTTATACCTTTTCTTGCCCTTGAGCTTCCTGTTCCTGTGCAAGAAATGTATTCTATTGGTGGGAGTCATAGCTAACTTTGTAGGCTGTCTGTGTCCCTGGCTTGGTTGAATTTTGCTGGGTGATGCAATGAAGGGCAATTCCTATTGTGGCCTAATGGCTTTGTCCTGAAGGATAATCCCATCATTCTGGAGCTGAAGGTCTTTTGTCTTGTAGATAAGATGACATCAAAATATCTGCTGGGGACAGGGAACTGGGGCTGAGTTTCTGTCTCAAACAGCATGTTTCTCAATTTCTCATCCAGGGAAATACAATGTACTGCCTTTTTAATATTTCCTAAAATATTTCATTCTTCTAGGAGAGGGGTAGGTGCTAACTTTCTACACAGTTGAAACAAAGTAGCAATTGCCTTTATAGATAAGTTGTTGATTTCCGTAAAGAACACTAATTAGAATTGACTAGTTTTGGAACTGCTGAAGATTGGTTCAAAAACAAGTGCAAGAAAATTGCTGAATAGAATTGGTGAACTAGAATAAGATGAAGACCCCAAGAGACAACAGCTAATCAATATGGAACAGCACAATGAAGTGCCACAAAGTGACAGAATAAAATATTTTTTTATCAAGCAGAAGAAAATTAGCTGCCAAAGAGAGAGAAAATTTCCATCAGTCTCTGAAATTCCTTCCTTAACTCTATATTTGGAGCTAGGTAGGATTAGAAATATAATACTGTACACATAATCTGCAAATATCAATCTTAGAGATGTTTAGGCTAACAATTTGATATTTTAAAAAGATTATAGCCTTACATTTTACACAGTCTTACCAACTAAGGCTTGAAATGGAGCAAAGAGTTATTTATGATGGAATGCAATGCTATAGGTTATTCTTTAAGAAACAAAAACAGTTTTTGCTCACTTTAAGTTGCCTCTTTTAAAAGGAAAAAACAAACCTGAAGTGGTTTCCTACACTGAATGTCTATCCAGTGCATAGAATCTATACATGGAACCTATGGCTATGACAGAAAAAACATACAGGAATATCTAAATTCAGATGCAGAAATATCTAAATCCCGCTCACTTATTCTGCTTGCTTATTTTGTTAACCTTTTTTGTCCTCAGATAATTTGGATAATGTGATAAAATAATCTAAAATTTAGCTATCACTTTCTGATCTAAGCATTACTAAGAATTCATCTATAATTGCACAGATAGTAAACATTCAAAAAAATGGAGTAAAAGATTTGGACTATTTATATCAAAGCTGTTTCCAATGTCCTAAAAGTGCTGCTTCTCAACTGTAGCTCTATCACAGAAGTTAGGGAGTCAGGAAAGTGACTTGGACAAAGTTATTTAACATAATGCTGCCTATTGTAACAGATTGAAGTCCTTAGGGATTGGAAGCAGAAAATGGGGTTCCTGCCTGATAATTTAATTGAAAGATAGTGAGGACTGGCCCTGAAAACCTTTGCACACAAAGCAAATATCCCAGCAGAGCAGAGATAATCTCCATACATTCACCAGTTCCCTCATTTGTCATTGTATCAAGTCCATCATTCACCTAGGTAGCCACATAATTTCCATATCTGTAAGACGTAGACAGGACAAGCTCAATGCATTTGCCACTGTGGGAACTGTGTTAGTCTAATAGATATTTATGATACACACTCATCACAACATAAAAATGCATAAAATAGCAAATCTCCCTTATGGCTATTTATGCTGTCTCCAGGGTATATTCATCCTTTTCTGGGAAAGTTAGTTAGTGTCTCCCAGCAGAAAATTTCATAGCCACAAGCAGATGTGAGACCAATAAGATAATAGTTCCCACAAACTTTATGTTCCAAAAAAGCTTTTAGACAACCTTCAGAATGGAGCTTAATACCGTAGTTAATAACTTCTTTAAAGATTGGTTGTAGAACAGGCTGCTCTACATACTCCTGTGGGACAGAATTCTCATCAACTTGGTTGGTCACCTTTATCCTGAAGTCTCCTTCCATAAATTGATCTATTTTTAAAAATAATCTCAATCACACACTTTGTGTTTTTTTTTCCTTTGAAAAGGCAGCCAAGAGACAGCATCATGATACAATTAATGCAATTGCAAATAAAATATCAAAAGGCAATCCTATGAAATGTTTGCTTATCCACCAGCAATATATCAGCAACTTATTAAAATGCAATTCATATTTTTACCAAATGTGCACACATATGCACAGTTCTAGAAGTCAATGTGGCAAAACATTTGAAACAAATGTATTAAAACTAGAGACAATTAAATCAATTTTAAAAAATCACAGTATAGAAAAGCAAAATCCACCCATCATATATCTTTATTTAAACCTTCCCTTTTCCTGCTAATTAATAGAAATGTTGGCAGTTATTTTGCTGCTAATTGAATGTCTGGGATAGTAACACTCTTCTAGCTCTAGTTCTTGGAATTCCCCCTCTTTAATTTTAACATCACATCTGGAACATGTACATATCCTAATATAATGGGGAAAGATAATAATAATACAAGCCAAATAACATTTAACTTTCATGATCTTACATTTATGTCTTACATTTATGTCTGGGTTCATTTTACCATCCTAAGAATTTGAGGAAGTAAGAGAGCCACTGTAATTTTGAGAAACAGGTCTAAGTCCCCTCTCAGCCTGGAAATTTGCTTATTCTGTCTTATTTATTTTGTTAACATCTTTTTTTGTCCTTTTCTCTTTTTTTCCTTGGATAAAAAGTCACTTGGCGATTTTAGGGTAGTCATTCTCTCTAGCTTAATGTATCTCACAGGATTGTTGTGGGGATAAATGGGAGGAAGGACACTGAGTGTGCATGCTGTCCTGAGTTTGGGAATGAAAGAGAAACATAACTCTAACAAATAAGATGTGAACTTCATGACAAACTGGATATTTGAATCCAACTTTCTAATCTTACAATCTACTATTACATTGATTTCATCCTCTTATTTCTCCTTTTTAAATCATCCTTTTAAAACTGTTTATAACCGTTTAAAAACTGTTAAAATATTTGAATTGCTTCTATGTTCTGATTCTTATTCAAATGGATCCAGGGTCTTTTCTCTACCCCGTTCCACCCCCTGAAGGAAGGTAGCAGTTATGAGAAATTACTTTGATCAGAAAAACACGGTGGAAAAAAGTTTAATTCCTATTTCGTAATACAAATTCCGAGAGATATTAAAAGCAACAAAATAATAAAAACAAGTTAATCTTGTCTCATACTTTTCATTTTCTTTGAATTATTGCAATAAAATAATTTGGAGAATACTTTTTTAATATGGTGTTCTATCTCAAGAACACACACACACACCCCGGGAGGGGATAACTTTTTTCCATGGAACAAAGCAACTGAAGCTCATTTTATGGTTTCCTCTACCCTGTCTATTTTGTTGATTTCACTTATTTATTCTGTGTACAAATTACTGCATGCAAACCAAGAAAAATCCATTCCATATGACTAGAATTTTTGTTTTAAATGTGGGATTTAGAATGTCTACAATTTTTAACATTTTTGGTCTTTGCAGAAATGGACAAGAAATGCCCCATGATTAATCACGTTTCCAGTAATCTGAATCCAGAATTTTTCTATTAAAAGCAACTTGAAAATGCAGTCGTATTTATTAACTGCAAGAGACATAATTTTTATTATTAGACAAGTATTGCTCAAATAGGTAGCTGCCAAATTAAATACTGTGAAACTCCCAAGTATATCTATAGCAATTGCCCATACAAGGTTTCTTCCTTGAGATATGACAGGAGTTCCAAATTCCATCTGTTCCCAATAATGAAGGACTCCAAGTAAAAGGATTTAATCATATCTTATAATTGAATAGGGGATTTAATATGCACAAAGTGGACCAGACAACATCTGCTTCACACATGACCCTCCCAAGTAGCATTTAGTCCCACACATGTAGTAGGCAGCATGTTGAATTTGGTATTCTGCTTGATAGAACTAATAGGAAGGTAAAAATATTCTGCACAATTCCATCACCATTGATAGATTCCTCTTTGGTTAGTTTTACTTTGATGGTTGACTCAAATTTCTGCAGGAGCAGAAGACTGGTTAAAATGGTTCACAGAAGTTTTTCATGGATTCAGGTGGTTTCCTGAATGTGCTGATGAAATATTCCACATAGTAATACATTTGATGTCGTTTTTGGGCAGTTGACACTCTATATTTTCTCACAGATCCAAATCATACCTTGGTTATTAGATAGCTAAGCATGATGACATAAATGGAACATCAGCTGGAACATAAATGGAGGAATTCTAAGAACTGATCCAATTGAGTATGAATCAAGGCCCATCTGAAGGTCCATTTCAATTTCTCCACTGTAGTAAGAGCAGCAAAATTATGTTTCCCTGTTTCGGTACATTATACCAGTGCTGCACAGAATTCCAGTGTTACTTTTCCACTGGTATATAGTAACTCCTCCACCAAGTTATTGGAAGAAAGACCCGGAATAGTCAGTAGCTTGTCATAAACCATTTCTTTCTGTACAGTTGAATCTGTATTTTTGGCTGAGATTTTGGAGTTAAGCAAATCATAAGGACGTGAATGTGCACGCTCCAATTTCAGCACTCGGTGCCAAAAAGTTTAACCATCAGTGATATAGTCTATCAGCAGCAGAGAGCGTTTGTTCCTCCAATTCATTTCAAGTATGTAAGATAATACAATTTCAGGTATATAAGGTAGACTTCAAGAAATTTTAGTCTGAATTCAGCCATATTGGTCTAGATCAGGGTCGGCAACCTGCGGCTCTAGAGCTGCATGCTGCTCTTTCGGCCCTCTACTGCGGCTCCCTGTTAGCTGATCCCACCATTGGCTGGCCCCTCCCCTCCCCTCCCAGTCACTTCTTGCCTGGCCTGAGAAGGTAAGGGTGATGGCGGGGGATGAAGACTTGCTCCATATTTCAGAGCGGGAGCAACATGCCCCTGTACTTGCCTTTGCATGGAAACAGCATTCTGCCTTTGTCGCAGTACATTTGCACTCAATGCAGCCCTCACCTCCCACCACTTCAGGCTCGGAGCTGTAAGTTGCTTTGGGCTCAGAGCTGTTGCCGCCTCCATGGCCTGCCCGCTGCTCTCGTAGCGCCTTGCGCAGCACAGTGAAATTTACCGCGCTTCACAATGGGGGAGATGAGGTTCCCCTCCTCCTTCTGGAGCCCATTATGACATGGAGCCACAATGTGACCCTGCCCCACTCGCCCCTGGCAAGAGAGAAAGAGAGGGAGACAGACAGAAAGGGGGGAGATGGTACAAAGACATAGAGACAGTCAGAGACATAGAGAGAGAGAGACAGAGAAAGACAGAGAGAGACAGAGAGAGAGAGAGAGAGAGAGAGAAAGAGAGACAGAGAGACAGAGAGACAAACAGGCAGAGGCAGAGGCAGAGGCAGACAGAGAGAAACAGACAGAGAGACACAGAGAGAGAGAGAGAGACAGAGAAGGGAGAGAGAGAGAGAGAGAGAGAGAAAGAGAAAGAGACAGAGACAGAGAGAGACAGAGAAAAAGGTGAACAACAGTATGGCAAGTGGTGGCTGGGAGGGGATGGGTGAGGCGGGGCCGGGCTGGGCCGAGCGGGGCAAATAATTTAACAATTGGTTCTCTGCCCTAATGACCAGCTGGGTAGGGGTGGCTGGGGGGGTCCAAATGGCTCTTTGAATGTTTAAGGTTGCAGACCCCTGGTCTAGATTCATTCTCCGGAACTATAAGGCAGTTTCCTTTGACATATATCAGAGGTGTGAGATGAAGGCCCTTTTATAACTTATGGACTTCAACTTCCAGAACTCCTGAGCCAGCTATGGAATTCTGGGAGTTGAAGTCCACAAGTTATAAAGGGGCCATCATTCCCTACCCCTGACTTACATCATCAATATATGGAGGTGGTCCAGAGTGTGATCCTCCATTTCCTTACATTCTATTTTCAAATGACTGAAGAGAGGACTGGGGTGCCATTATGTGGAACTTTTTCAAAGAGTTTTAAATGGTTTCTTAGTGGTTTGTTTTGATGTTTATATAATTAATTTCAGTTATAGAAGCTAACATGTGTAGCTGAAGGAAAGGCTGTTGACAGCGAAGTGCTATTGTTTGAATGATGAATGAAAACATGTGTAAATAAGCCACGAAACCTTATAGTAATGTTTATAACTTCTTAATTATAGAGCAGTTCAGAAAATGTAGCTTTCCAAGGCATGTAATTCCAGGAGGCTTTGAGGAATACATATTGATTATACAGCAGATTTGTCATATATTTCCTCTCAAAAATAAATCAGTTGTCACTCTTCAGCATGTTTGAGATTAATTCCAGGCTTTCCCCCTCTCCCCTTTTTTTATTTATCAATCAAATTTATACTTTTTATAATTTCACTTAACAGCACAATCCTATTTACAATATGTCTACTTAAAGGTCCCGCTAGATTCAATGTGGCTGAGAAAGTAAATGATTGCATATTTGCAAAATTACAGCTACATTTTAAAAGACAAAACAGCATGAACAGTTTTCAGGTCAGGACTGCTTTCCACCTTTTCTCATCACTTCATATTACTCTTTTGCTGCCAAGCTGTTTTCTTATTATTTAAACTATCATTTTGTCTTGACATATTTTAGCTCCTTAAATCAAACGATGTTCCATAATGTACCAGTATTCACTACCTCAAAAACAGTTAACAAGTACATTATAGACAGCCATTACCCATACCAAAAGCAGATTTTCAGAACACAAGAAAGAAAGGCAATTCATTCTCTGGTAGATCTCACCCATCTTAAGTTTTAAAGCAGGGGTGAAATCCAGCAAGTTTTAACAGGTTCTGGAGAACCGATAGTGGAAATTTTGAGTAGTTCGGAGAATCGGCAAATACCACCTCTGGCTGGCCCCAGAGTGGGGTGGGAATGGAGATTTTGCAATATCCTTCCTCTGCCACGCCCACCAAGCCACGCCCACAGAATCGGTAGGGAAAAATTTTGAATTTCACCCATTTTAAAGATTACTTGATTGCCTGTCACTGTCTGCCCAGTTGTGTTTTCTCTATATTTTAACTTGAATTGTTAGAGATAAAACCATCAAGAGTGGAAAATTAGACTACTAACTTCCTAGTACTGGTGATGAAAATGAGCTTGTTGTATTTTCTAATAGTAGCATACCAAAATTCTGGAACTTATTCCATCTGTATTTAATTGTGTAATATTTGAACCATGCAGCCTCAAGCTGCACAATTAAATTAGTGTATTGATGAGTCTGACAGAACAGGGCAAGCAAGGAATTCCAGCTATGTCATCCCCTGTAGAAATTGTCATAAATAGCTATCTAAGAGATGAAATTTCATACTGTGTCATAGGCCTATGACTATGGTTATAAAAAAGACTATGCACTTATAATGTAAATGCATTCATAATTCATAAAAGTGGTGTCCTTAGTAAAAATTGTACAAAACCAAATTTTATTCCTTTGCCATATATCCTGCAGCTCAGTTGGAAGGATTCTTTTAAAAAGCCTATGTGAGTGAAAAGGGAAAATAAAGAAGTTTATTTACATGAATGTAGTGATTATTGTTTTTTTTTAAATTATTTTCCTTTGATGGGAAAAATTGTTTTCAATTTTTTTAGCATGTTGGTGCATGCAAAAATGTAAGGTCTTCCTTGAGTCAAAGTTATTTCTGGTATTTTATTTATTTATTTATTTATTTTATTTTATTTCAAATTTATATACCACACCTTCTCCTAAGGGACTCAGGGCGGTGTACAACCAGATAAAAACATACAATACAAACATTAAGAACAATTATATATATATATATATTAATTTGGCCCCAGTTTAAAATGACAAACCAATTAAAAATTTAAAATTTAAAAATATGTTAAGCCAGCCCGGCTTGATGAAAAAAGAAAGTTTTAAGGGCACGGCGGAAGGCACCGAGGTCTTGGATTCTCCTTATCTCAGGGGGCAGCTGGTTCCATAGGGTAGGTGCCCCCACAGAGAAGGCCCTCCCCCTGGGGGTCACCAGCCTACATTGTTTGACTGATGGCACCCCGAGGAGGCCCTCTCTGTGGGAGCGCACGGGTCGATGGGAAGTTGTCGGTAGCAGCAGGCGGTCTCGAAGATAACTAGGTCCTATGCCATGGAGTGCTTTAAAGCTGGTAACCAACACCTTGAAGCGCACCCGGAAGACCACTGGGAGCCAGTGCAGCTCGCGCAGGAGCGGTGTTATGCAGGAGCGCCATGCAGCTCCCGTAATTACCCGCGCGGCTGCAATCTGGACCAGTTGGAGCCTCCGGGTGCTCTTCAAGGGGAGCCCCATGTAGAGAGCATTGCAGTAGTCCAGACAAGAGGTGACAAGGGCATGAGTGACTGTGCACATGGACTCCCAATCGAGAAAGGGTCGCAACTGGCAAATCAGGCGAACCTGACAAAAGGTCCCCCTGGCTACAGCCATCAGATGTTCCTCCAAGGACAGCTGCGTATCCAGGAGGACTCCAGATTGCGCGCCCTCTCCAAGGGGGCCAAAGACTCGCCCCCAATAGTCAGCGATGGAGTCAGCTGACTATATCGGGATGCCGGGAACCACAGCCACTCAGTCTTGGAAGGGTTGAGCTTGAGCCTGTTCCTCCCCATCCAGATCCGCACAGCCTCCAGGCACTGAGACATCACTTCAAGGGCATCGTTGGGGTGGCCTGGGGTGGAGATGTACAGCTGGGTGTCATCAGCGTACTGTTAGTACTTTACCCCAAAGCCACGGATGATCTCACCCAGCGGCTTCACATAAATGTTGAACAAAAGGGGCGAGAGGACCAACCCCTGAGGCACTCCACAAATGAGAGGCCTTGAGGTCAACCTCTGCCCCCCTGCCAACACAAACTGCGACCGGTCAGAGAGAAAGGAGGAGAACCACCGTAACACGGTGCCCCCCCATCTCCAACTCTTCCAACCGGTGCAGCATGATACCATGGTCAATGGTATCAAAAGCTGCTGAGAGATCTAACAGGGCTAGAACAGAGGAGCAACCCCTGTCCCGAGCCCTCCAGAGATCATCTACCAAAGCAACCAATGCCAATTCCGTGCTGTGCCCAGGCCTGAAGCCCGACTGGAACAGATCTAGATAAGACATTTCCTCCAGGAATTGTGGAAACTGTCGCGCGACCACACTCTCAACAACCTTCACCACGAAGCGAAGGTTGGAGACAGGATGGTAGTTGGCCAATACGCCAGGTCCAGGGAGGGCTTCTTGAGGAGAGGCCTTACCACCGCCTCTTTCAAGGCTGTAGGGAAGTAACCCTCACTCATCGAAGCATTAATAATTCCCTGGAGCCAGCCTTGTGTAACCTCCCGGGAAGCCAGTACTAACCAAGAGGGACACGGATCCAGTAAACATGTGCTGCACTAAGTCTCCCCAAGATCCTGTCCACGTCATCAGGGGTCACAGAGTCAAACTCTTCCCAGATAACGTTCTCAAGACTATTCCTCACCACCCTGCCCGAATCTACCCAGTCAGAGTCCAAATCCCCCCGGATCTGAGCGATTTTGTCATACAGATATTGTCCGAAATCCTCAGCCCTGCCTTCCAGGGGGTCCTCCCGCACTCCCGGTTGAAGCAGGGAGCAGGTCACCCTGAACAGGGTGGCCGGACGATTCTCTGATGATGCAATAAGAGCGGAAAAGTAATTAAACTTTGCCGCTTTTATCACCACTAAGTAGGTCTTAATATGCGACCTTACCAGTGTTCAGTCAGATTCAGCAAGACTGGCCCTCCAACCACTCCCAAGGCGTCTTTTCTGGCGCTTCATCTCCCTCAGCTCCTCAGTAAACCAAGGAGCTGTGAGGGATCGGCCACCGGGTCAGAGGCCACAGAGGCATGACTCGATCCAAGGCCCTACCAGCCGCCCGATCCCAGGCAGCCACCAGTTCCTTGGCCGAGTCATGTGCCAGATCTTCAGGAGGTGGCCCAAGCTCCATCTGGAACCTCTCAGGAGGGCGGGGTGTAGCGGTTCGAAGGTCCAGGCGAAGGAGCGAGTGATCTGACCATGACAAGGGTTCCATGTCTATATCCCCTATAACAAGACCACTCAACCACTGGCCAGAGACAAAAATCAAGTCCAGAGTGTGACCCCCCTGTGGGTGGGGCCATGAACTAGCTGGGTCAGGTCCATGGCTGTCATAGAAGCCATGAACTCCCGAGCCATCTCGGACATTTCACCAATGGACGGCAAATTGAAATCACCCATGACCATAAGCCTGGGTGTATCAACTGCCACCATGGCTATCACGTCGAGGAGCTCGGGCAGGGCCATTGCCACGTGGCAGGGAGCCAGATACGCAAGCAACAAGCCCATCTGAACCCCATGACCCCATCTCACAAAGAGGGATTCACATCCGGCAATCTGTGGCACAGTGGTCTCCCTCGGACCAAGACTTTCGTTAATAATAACCGCCACCCCTCTGCCCCTCCCCTGGGCCCTCGGCTGATGGAATGCTCTGAAGCCTGGTGGGCATATCTCAACCAGGGGGACCCCTTCCTCCGGGCCCAACCAGGTCTCCGTAATACCCGCCAAGTCCGTTCCCCCCTCCTGTATAAGATCGTGGATGAGGGGGGCCTTATTTACCAAGGACCTGGCATTGCACAGCATCAGCCGAAGGCCCAGATCCTGAGTATCTGAGCCACCTAGTATCCAAGAGGAGCCTTGGAGACCAGGGCGCGCAATAGCTCTCGAACAGCGAGTGCACTCCCCTGACATGTGATATGGTCTCCTGCTCCAGCCATATCTGCCCCTCCCATCCACCATGCTAATGGTCCATCCCTCATTGGTATAGCCCTCCATCCCCTCCCCAATCCCTCATCCAGTACCCTCCAAACCGTTGCCCCATGACGGGCTCGGCTCCGACCTTAGTGGATTTTCCCCCCCATCCCCTTTGGTCATTCTCTCAGTTCCCCTTAAAAGATTATAGGTATATGTGTGTGTGTGTGTGTTTGTGTGTGTATATACACATACATACATACATACACACACACACACACATATACACACACACACACACACACACACACACAGAGAGAGAGAGAGAGAGAGAGAGAGAGAGAGAGAGAGAGAGAGAGAGAGAGAGAGAGAGAGAGACATATATATTCATGTTGTTTTGCATGGCAACAATGTGGAAATAATTTTACAATACCATCCTTTGGTTTGTTTATTTACCTTCCCAGTTTAGTGTACAGCTTAGACTGTATTTTAATTAATTATAGAATGGCTGCAGAGAGCTTATAAGTGTGCTATCACAGCGGTCCCCAACCTTTGCAGTTTGGTGGCTCGGTTGGAGGGCGGAGAGAGGAACCAGGTAGAGGTGGACATTACATACTGTAATAACCGGTTCGCCCAGAGTCGAAAATGTGAGCGCTGGCATTTTCTATGCATGCACATGACATCGAAAGACCAGCGATTATATGGGACGTGATAGTGCCAGGGAGGGTGGGTGGGCCCAGCCACTGGTTGGAACCGGTCCGAACCAGCAGCAGCTCATCAGTGGAATCAGCTTGCACAAGTTGAGCTGTGCATGCACGGCAGCCCACTGCTCGCACGGCCTGGTTCCAAATAGGCCACAGCCCAGTAATAGGCTATGGCCTGGGGTTGGGGATCTCTGTGCTATCATCTTTCTATGATTCTAAGATCTCCTGGTTTCTCATATTTCAGTTGAATCTAAGGAAGACATCATTAGGAATTTACAACATGAGGCCTTCTCAGAACAGGAAGAGGGGAAGCTGAAAGTGCTACATAGGAATATAGAAAAGTTTACATAAAACAACAAGAGTATCAATATTCCTGACACTTTGCAACAATAAAACCTGAATAAAATTACTACACCCAAGACTTGATATATTTAAATACCACCTTAATTTTGAGGTAAAAAACATAAGCCTCTGTTAGAGTTTGCAGCAATTCAACCAGCACACAAATAAACAATTCAACAGGATTCACCTATATAAGAAACTTCTTTATATACAATGCCATACAGCAGAAGCCAGAACCAGAACTCAGAATCCAGAAGCACAGAATCAATAATCACAGAAACTATAGAATCACAGAAACACTCATACATATACAGATCAGTGAACCTAAGTCATGCCCAGGCTCTGAGCCATCTGGGTCACCAAACAGTCCCGATTGGCTGACCTGTTACCATGTCTATTCCAATTCATGAACCCTTATATGCTGACAGCCTCTTTTAGGAAGGAAAATTCAAAAACTGGAGTGAGATTTTGACATGTCCTAATTTATAATTCACATTTTAATCCCAAAGGAACTAAATGTTCTTGCCATACACAGTGCTGAGCAGATTTTAGCAGCAAATATAGCAAATGGGTATTGCAGTGATTTTAAAAGATGACGGGAGAAACAATTAGGAAGAAATTATGAAAAGATATTGATAACAAGCTATTTTATAGAGTTTTTGTGGATGGTGCCTTTGTTGCTAATAAAATTCAATGTCACACTTTTGGATTCTTTGAAAAGACCATTTTAAAGGGCAACCATGATGATGTCAAATGATAAAACAGTTCTTATGATATAACAGTGCAAACCTGCCCTTTCACACTTGTGTTATGACTTCTTACACAATTATATAAGAGGCACATTAGTGTCGAGCCCCACCATCCCGCTTGACACTGCAACACGGGGCGTGAGGACGGGAGGAGGCTGCACCATCACCGACTGCCTTCGCTTTCACCATGCTCCACACCGAGCTTCGACACGCCCCCTATTCGCGGCCAGGATGGGCGTACATTCACACATGGGGGGGATGCACATAGGCGCTATGGTGGACGGGCTGGTGGACGCGTCGGGGCCAGGGCTCCATGGGATCGGGTTATCGCTTGTTCAGGAGGTGTCACCCACATAGCAGCCGGCTGTTGTTAGCACCCCGCCCGCTTCCTGGTCCGCTGATTCACCAGTGGCGGGGTGTTGTTCTGGGCTCCGCCTCACAGCTGACAGGCGCGGGGCGGATATAAGCGCTACATGCTATATGCATGTAGCGCCGATTTTACATCGTTACGACTGCAGCATTTTCGGGACGAACAAGATTAAACCAGCATTACACATCAAACGTCGTTCTTGGTGGTTTGTGCTTGTTGCGCCTGAGGATTCTGAGAGGAAATCGGCGCTCTTCTTTTTTCCTATTCACCGTGGCGAAACGGCTGAGATAGCAGAGGGCTTGGACCCTGAGGCACTCACACAGGACGTTGTGGGGGACGAGCGAGAGGAGACCCCACCAACCCAGGTCGTTTCTCCAGCTCTAGATCCTGTGGTTCGGCCAAAAGAGCAAGTGAAGAGTCACGGCGGGGAGGAGGGCGAGATACTTGAACCACAGTCTGACACCAGACTGTGCTTTGCTTCTGGCGACTGGTGGCATAGCTCTACTCTTGCTGGCCCTGGAGGAGGTTTCAAAACGCAGACTCCTTTCTTTCTGGATGAGAGGTTTTTGAAGTGGCGTGAGAGACGGTGGGTGGAGGATGAAGAAGGGGGAGAGTGGAGCTACTCCACAGGCCTGGGCCCCTCTACCTTGGATGTTTTGAGGGAACGGTTTGGGGAGTCCAGCTTCTGCGATGCGTAGTCCTGGCAGCCATGGGCTGCGGGATTGGACCCTGGTTCTGGTTGGCAGAGTGGAACAGGAACATCAAGTGCAAGCACCCGTTTTTGGTTAGCTAGCCCTAAACTGCGGGTGGAGCGGGCAGGCAGCCAACAGAGGAAAGCAGACCCTCCCCCATCGGACACTCACACCTTGACCTCAGGGGGGGGGGCCTGGGAGTACGAACAGATGCTCGGAGACATTCTATTCCTCCACAGGGGATACAGGAGGGGCCCCGCTCCGGTCCAGGGCAGCGACTTATGTCGCACGGGCCCTGGGGAACAACGGGTCCACCTGGGCCGGTACCATCTTGGCCTCCAGGGACATGGGGCTCGCAACCAATGTGGGGTCCGCCTCCCTTGCAAGCAACTTTCGACGGGAGTCCCGACAGGGTAGCCATATTTCTGAACCAGGTCATTAGCTACATGGACCTCTACGGTCATTTTTACCCATCTCAGTGGGCAATGGTAGTTGCCATTACCACCGTCCTCACTGGGGAAGCGGCAGATTGGGTAGCGGATCTTCACAGTGACCACACTCAAGATTTGACCAACGTTGGCTTGTTCCTAGAGGGTCTCAGGGCTCGTTTTGAAGATGACTCCGGGACACAACAGGCTGAGGGAGAGTTGGTTAACTTGAGACAGAAGGGCCGCCCCGCAAAAGAGTATGTTAAAGAGTTTTGGACAATTGCTGGAAGATTACGGGCATGGCCTGAACGTATGCTAGTGCATCAGTTCCATCTAGGCCTGGACAGAGATCTCAGACAAGCATGTGTGTACAGGGGACTGCCTCCTCGTCTTCCAGAGTGGTTTCGAGCAGCTATCGAATTGGATGTTGGGTTGTGAGAGTTTCGGGTCAAGGCTGTTACAGGGCCACCACCTCAAACAAGGAGGAGTCTGGAACGGCCTGGTCTCAATCGAGGGGGTTTCCCCTCCGGATCCGGAGACTCCAATCGTAGACCGGCATTCCGTTGTTTCCGTTGCAACCAAGTAGGCCACAGAGCCTTGGACTGTCCTCTTCCACCTCCCCAACTGGTAACAAGCCGCACTCCTGCGACTGGTGGGAGAGGTCGTGACCGACAACGAGTGACACTCGAGCAGTCTAGGGTACTGTCGCAGATCCCGCAGTCGGGACCTGATGCATCAATGTCCGAGGCTGTGGATCGCTCAGGATCGATGTGGTGCCAGTTGTTGAGGGGACAGTGATGAAGACGATAGTGGTAATGACCCAATGGTAAGTGCTCCGATACATCCGTTTATAATCCCAGTAGTCATAAAAAACACATGTACCGGGATGGAGATACGTCAAGGAGCACTGATTGACTCTGGATGTACCTGTTGCTTGATAAAACGAATGTTAGTGAAGAAGTTGGGTCTTAAGACATATCACCTACAGTCCCCTATCCAATTTGAACAGGTGGATGGGTCCATCCTAGGGGATGCACCTGCTACACAGGTTACTGAGTTAGTGCAGTTGCGTATAGGGGAACATCTAGAGTATCTTCGGTTTGTGGTGGTAGAGTTTATGATTGAACCTATCATCCTGGGATTAGCCTGGCTAGACAGATGGAAGCCGACCATCTGGTGGGAAGGGGGTTACTGGAAACTCCGCCTGGAACTCGGCCCTGAGCCAGGAGCTACAGACCCGACAGGTAGGGTGGATGAGAGCCCGAGGGTGGGCAAGAAACCCCTAGCACCCAGGGTGCCCGATGTGTATGTGGATTTAGCAGCAGTGTTTAATGAGGGAGAATGCGATATATTACCACCACACCGTGTCACAGACTGTGCTATAGAACTGTTACCCGGGACGAAACTACCAAAACCCTGAATGTATGCAATGACACCTAGAGAAGTAGAGGAACTACGTAAATACATAGACAAGAACCTAGCCCGGGGGTTTATTCAACCCAGTTGAGCACATCTGGCTGTCCCGGTCCTGTTCCGTGAGAAAAAGGATGGGGTCTTCGTTTATGTGTTGATTTCCATGGTTTAAATGCTGTTAGCATGGAACTGTTGTATCCCCTTCCATTGATACAGGACCTCTTAGCCACACTGGCAACGGGCAAATACTTTACCAAACTAGACCTGCGGGAAGCATATTATCGGGTTAGGATAAAAAAGGGGGATGAGTGGAAGACCACTTTCAACTGTCCTCTTGGAAGCTATAAATTCCTGGTTATGCCATTTGGGCTGCAAGGCGCTCCGGCGGTATTTATGCAGCTAATTAATGAGGTCCTTCACGAATATTTATATCGTGGTGTGTTAGTGTATTTGGACGACATCTTGATTTATACCCACACAATGGAGGAGCATGTATGACTAGTCCGCTAGGTGTTAAAGAAATTGTTAGATGCGAAATTATACGTTAAGATATCCAAGTGCGAGTTTCACCGAACCGAGTTAGACTATCTTGGTTACAAGATTTCTAGAGAAGGCTTAGGAATGGATCCAAAAAGGATAGTACTGTAGTGGAATGGCAAGCCCCCGAAACCCGGAAGCAGCTACAAAGTTTCCTGGGTTTCGCTAATTTTTATCGGCAAACCATGTCACAAACCATGTTTGGTCTCCTTTGAATTCCAATGCTAAAGACTTTTCAGATGTTTTAGTCTGCTATTGGAATGTCTTATCTATGAGTAGCACAGTGGCCTAGTACTGAAGACACTCTCTTCCCACTCAGAAGGTTGAGCATTCAATCCTAAGTAATGGCAGATATTTTTCTCTTAGGGCACAAAGAAAATATATCTGCTGTGAATTCTGCAAGGTGTCAGGAAGGGCATCAAACCATTCCAGATGGCAGAGATTGCTGCTGCCACTGCTTATCACCACCAAATGGGACACACGGAAAACAGGACATGCAGAAGCCAAAAATGGGGCATGTAGAAGCTGAAAATGGGGTGCCCGGAGGCCAAAAATGGGGCACACAGAGGCGGTGATGGGCAGTGGCAATCCCTGCAGCCTGGAACAGCTGATAGGTGGTATTCCAGGAGGCAGATCCAACCGCCAATCAGCTGCTCGTGCTAAATCAGGCTGTGCTGAAGCTGACCAGGCTGTTTGCTGTTTGCTGCAAGGAGGCAAATTGCTGGGAGGCAGAGGCCGAAGGGTGGGGGCTGGTGGGTGGGCAGGGCTTTGGCAACATTTGTCTTATAGTCTGAAAAATATGGTAATTGAAAAAAATATGCATCTATTTATAGTTTATGTGTAATTTCCAGTCCTCCCTTAGGCAAGAAAGTTGGCTAGGTGACTTTGAGCCAGTCAATCTCTGAGTCCAACCCACTTCACAAGTTGTTGTGTTGAAAATAGGAGGCAGGAATATTGTACACCACCTTGAATTAACCGAATAAAATAATCTAGTAAATAAGTAAACTTCTAGTAAATAAATAAAAATATGAACTGATGCAATGTGAATATTATTTATGTAATAATGAATATAACGTAAACCATGTCAATGATATAAATTAATGTGGATTTCATGAAACTTCTTCTCCCCAAATGATCTGTTAAACTGAGGCTTTAATGTATAGGTAGTCCTTGATTTACAACCATTTGTTTAAGTGACTGTTCGCAGTTATAATGGCACTGAAAAAGTGACTTATGACCATTTTTCACATTTAACTGTTGCAGCATCCCCATAGTCATATGATCAAATGTCAGAGACTTGGCAACTGGTTCATATTTATGAAGGTTACCATGTCCCTGGGTCATGTGATCACTTTTTGAGACTTTCTGACAAGCAAATCAATTGGGAAGCCAGATTCACTTAACATTTGTGTCACTAATTTAACAACTGCAAGATTCACTTAACAATCTTTAAAAAATCCAGTCTGGTTATCTACTATCAAAGCATTTCATATTCTATAATATTTAAAAAGGAACAAATTGTTAGATATAGTGAATTATTGAATGAAAAAGGTGAACTTAAATCGAAGCAAGAATTAGAAGAACAAGATATAAAGATGAATTGGTTTTCTTTTATGCAAATACATTCTAGATATGATAAAGATTGTAAGACAGAAGGCTTTTATAATAACTTGACTAATTTAGATAAAATCTTAACAGGTACTGATGATAATGTAATTAAAAACCTGTATGGATATTTATTAGAGGTTAAACTGGAAAAAGAACAAGTTAAAGAAACAATGATTGCTTGGGGAAAAATTTTTGGACATGGAAATGATTTAGAGAAATGGCAAAAATTGTGGTCACAAAATTATAAAAAGACAATGTCAACTGCATATAAAGAAAGTTTGTATAAGATGTTTTACAGGTGGCATTTACCCCTGACGAGAATAGCTAGAATGTTCAAGAATAAATCTGAAAAGTGTTGGAAATGTCATCAGATACCAGGCTCATACTACCATATGTGGTAGACGTGTGTAGAAGTCAAAAGATACTGGACTAAAATCCCCTCTAGCCAATCAGCTGGGACTCAAGAGGCAGCAATAAATTGGGGGTGGGGCCAAATAAAAGGTAAGAATAACATGGTGGGGGGGGCAGAACCGGTTTGGTGACGTCGTAGCGTCACCACTACCAGCTTGGTGGAACCGGGCGGAACCAGGAGGAACCCACCACTGATCATATGACTGTGGGACAGTGTAATACTGTAAATGCACACCAGTTGCTAAGTGTCTGGATGGCATTCACATGCCCATGGGATCCTGCAATGGTGTAAATGCAGGGATTGGTTGCAAAGATACTAGAAATAGTAATAATTTCAAACTTCACTGGCAAAAACATGGAAATTTCAGTAAAAGAATGATGTCACCCATCAGACTAAACTTCCTCTTAGTTTTTAGTTTATCTAGCTGGACAGTTCTTGATCTTCCTACCAAGGTATTTTCCTTTCACTCATCCCAAGGAAAAACTAGAATGGAAGATGTTTGGTACTACCCCAAGTCTGAAACACAAAGCAATATAAAGTGATGAAATCTTTCACATGTGGAAGATTCACAAGAAATTCCTTTGTAAAATTTATGTAAAGCCTAAAAATGATTTTTTGCTGAAAATGGAAAAAAATATTTGGGATTTATGGGTTTGATGATTAGAAAGGGTATATTGGAAAGAAAGGAGTTATGAAATAATCTTAGAGAGAGAGGATAAAATTTGAATTTATTTATAACTGTCATAAAGAAGATCAGAAGTCACATTTTTGCATTTTGTCTATATTTTCTTTTTTTTCCTATTTCCCTTTTTCATTTCTTTATTCTTTTCTCACTGCTTTCTTTTACTTTATCTTCTTTTTAAAAATGTTTTTATTCTATAAAACATATTTAATAAAAATCATTTTAAAAAAGTAAAACCTATGAACCAAATTGCTAGATGTAAAAAAGAGTTGCCTGAGAAAAGAAAGGGAAATATAAGAAAAACAAGGAAAGGCAAGAATCATACACAGTGAACTCTGATGAAAGTCAACAATCAATCTAGCCAAAGTAGTTACTTATTATTTCCTGCTTGAATAAGCTCTTGGGATTCAACATATGTTCAGAGTTCATTGTAGAGAAGATGGTTGGGGAGGGGTCATTGGGACTTCCTGCTTTGATGTTGACAGGCAGGGCCTTCTTTCTCTCTCCTCTCTGCCCCCTCCCTCTTCTAGCATTTTCCTCAAGTTTTATAGAAAGCGTATATTTGTTGAAAGATAGCCTTATTTTAGAGATATTGTTGTTGTGCCCAATCAAACAAAATCTGTGATATTCACAGATTCACATTATTATTCACATTATTAAGTATATATAATTATATAAGTATATATAATTATATATTCACATTATTAAGTGCCAAACCTAGCCTGCTGGAATGACAAAGGCATGGTCTATTTGTGCCATTGTAAAAATAGCATTATTTCAGAGGCTTTTTAGGGAAACAAATGCTGAAATTCATTTATTTAGGCCTTTCAGCATAGGGTCCACTAAATCAAACACTTTAGGGATCACTGTTGTGCCATATTAAAGCGGCGGGGGGGGGGGGGTGTTATCCCAGGGCAGAATTTATACAATGATCTTTTCAAAATTATTGTTGCTCCTTTTGTGAATCATACTAAACAAATGAGAAATGTACTGATTTATTGTAATAAAAAGGATATTTCTTTGGAAAATGTATATAACAGGTAGGAATTTTTAAAGGACTGCCCCTTTTTTAAGCATATGGCATAATGCATTTATTAGCATGAGACTTGTCACCAGTGTTTCAGAATTTCTCTAAAATGTTAGTTTTCCAAATAAGGCATACTCTGCATAGCTGGACTTCCATCCCCTCTCCTTGGATTCTTCTAGTAACCAGTAATATTTTTCCCCAAGGCATTTGTCTTCTTTCCAGACATGTAATGAGGCTTCAAGATTTAAACCAGCTGGGATCTCATTTACTTCTGATAGTAGCATTCTTTTTAGAACATTTACTTCTCAAATGCTCTAGCTGTTAATAGGAGATGGTGATTAAAGAATGTCAAGGAGTAGGAATTGTTGATTTTGGTTAAATGATCACAAGTATGTGCCAAGCATTTAAAGTATTTAATCTTACAAGTTATTTCTCTATGTGGAAACTCATAACATAAGACAACAAAGCAGGATGCAACAATACTGCATGTATTTTAATGTCCAACTATAATTTTATATTTAGAAGTTATGAAACGTAGACCATGTACCATCTTCTTTGGGAAAAATTTAATACAATAATTCATGCCAGTAGTAGGATTGAAAGTATTAGGAGTTCAAATTCAGGACACATAAACATTAATTTCATTCCATTTTGTCATAGCTTTGGACCAGAATAGCAAAGATTCCTAAGTTTGTTTGCAATGTTTGGAAATCACAAAAGTCTGGGACTAGTTTGCAGCCTTCCAGGCAAATTGAAAATCTTTTCTGGGACTAGTTTGCAGCCTTCCAGGCAAATTGGCATACAACTCCCATCATTCCTAACATATCACCAAAATCACAAGCCTCCTCTCTTATAGCTACCCAATAATAATATATTGGGGATCACTATATTGTTCATATAATGTTAGATATATGTTTGTTTTCAATGTTTGCAACTTGAACACTGCTCTATAGAAAGTATTTTTGTGAAGTACTTTGTGAGCTTGATACAATAGCTTCTTCACTATGGGAGGAGACCACTTTTGAAGTCTGATTCATTAAGTCAGAAAATAGTTTTGCATCTCAAGGTGCACCTTTCTTCTTAATCCACAGTAATGTCTAAGGTTAGAAATATTTGTATTTCATGTGAATAGAATGTGATATGATTTTTGCTTCATTTCAGAGGTAAGAGCTTTATGGACTGCTATATAGCTTTATGATAGCTTCCTGCAATACAATGGGCTTTTCTTTCTTGTAACAGACACATGACTACCTCTTTGTTATGTAGTTTGTAATGTGAAAAAATACATCTGTTGGCTAGAAAATGTATCACCATGGCTACTGTATGTTGCTTTAATTAGGTGGAAGAGTTTTATAAAGGTTTCTGCTTCCTTTTAAATTACCCTTAAATTAGTCATCTAAGATTGGGCAGAAAATGTGGTTCAAACATCCTCCCCTCAAACTATGGTTAAGGCATTATCTGGGCATGTTTTCTTAGTATTTATTTTTGTTAGAAGAAAAATCTGGTCCAGTTCCAAGCCAGGAGAAAGATGCTGGAAATAAATGGACTGGCTACAAGGAAAGAAGGTCTCTATTTATTTGATGCCATAAACTTCAATGACAGCAGCATGTTTCTGGGGTGGCTGACCAAATGGCATTGAGATAGGTGGCTTTTATACATTCTTTGGGGTCTCGTGATTGAGATGCCTGTTCCTGTGTAAGAATTTATTTATTTATTATTAATTATTATTTATTAATTTTATTTCTATACCGCCCTTCTCCCGAAGGACTCAGGGCGGTGTACAGCCTAATTAAAAGCACAAAGACAGACAAAATTTAAAATAAATTAAAATTATTAAATGATAGGCTCAATTTAAAACCCCAAATTTAAAATCCCATTTTTAAAACCCAATTAAAATCTTTACCTTGATAGCCCAGCCTGGCGGAACAACAAGGTTTTGAGGGCACAGCGAAATACACGGGGATCAGAGATTTTACGAATTTCTGGGGGCAGCTCGTTCCAAAGGGCAGGGGCTCCCACAGAGAAGGCCCTCCCCCTGGATGTTGCCAGCTGACATAATTTGGCCGATGGCACCCTGAGGAGACCCTCTCTGTGGGAGCGGACTGGCCGGTGGGAGGCTACTGGTGGCAGAAGACGGTCTCGAAGGTATCCAAGTCCAATGCCATGGAGCGCTTTAAAGGTGGTGACCAACACCTTGAATCGCACCCGGAAGGCCACTGGCAGCCAGTGCAGCTCGCGCAGGAGGGGTGTCATGTGGGCACAATGAGTTGCGCCCATAACCACTCACACGGCCGCATTCTGGACCAGTTGGAGCCTCCGGGTGCTTTTCAAGGGGAGCCCCATGTAGAGAGCATTGCAGTAGTCCAATCGGGAGGTGACAAGGGCATGAGTGACTGTGCTCAAGGCACCACGATCCAGAAAGGGTTGCAACTGGCGGATCAGGTGAACCTGATAAAAAGCCCCCCTGGCCACAGCCGTCATATGTTCTAAAGACAGCCGTGCATCCAGAAGGACACCCAGATTGCGAACCCTCTCTGTGGGGGGTAAAGACTCACCCCCAATAGTCAGCGATGGCGCTAGCTGACTATATTGCGATGCTGGGAACCACAGCCACTCAGTCTTGGAGGGGTTGAGTCTGAGCCTATTTCTCCCCATCCAGACCCGCACGGCCTCCAGGCAGCGGGACATCACATCAAGGGCATTGTTGGGGTGGTCTGGGGTGGAGATGTACAGCTGAGTATCATCAGGGTACAGATGGACTCTCACCCCAAAACCACGGATGATCTCACCCAGCGGCTTCACATAAATGTTGAACAGAAGGGGCGAGAGGACTGACCCCTGCGGCACTCCCCATGCAAGGCACCTCGAAGTCAACCTCTGCCCCCCTGTCAACACGAACTGCGAGCGGTTGGAGAGGAAGGAGGAGAACCACCGCAAAACGGTGCTCCCTATTCCTAACCCCCTCAACCGCTGCAGCATGATACCATGGTCGATGGTATCAAAAGCCGCTGAGAGATCTAACAGGACCAGGACAGAGGAGCAACCCCTGTCTTGAGCCCTCCAGAGATCATCCACCAACGCGACCAATGCCATTTCAGTGCTGTACCCCTGCCTGAAGCCCGACTGGTACGGGTCCAGATAGATAGCTTCATCCAGGTGCCCGGGCAGTTGTCGTGCCACCACACTCTCAACAACCTTCGCCACAAAACGAAGGTTGGAGACCGGAGGGTAGTTGGCTAATTCAGCCGGGTCCAGGGAAGGCTTCTTGAGGAGGGGCCTCACCACCGCTTCTTTCAAGGCGGCGGGAAAGGCACCCTCAATCAGAAAAGCACTTATAATCCCCTGGAGCCAGCCTCGTGTAACCTCCCGGGAGGGCAGTACCAATCAGAAGGGACACGGGTCCAATAAACATGTGGCGGCACTAATCCTACCCAGAACCCTGTCCACATCCTCGGGAGCCACAGGTTCAAACTCCTCCCAGATAGTGTTCTCAAGACCTACCCTCGTCTCCTCCCCCGGACTCACCCAGTCGGAGTCCAAGCCTTCCCCAATCCGAGCAACTTTATCGTGCAGGAATTGCACAAAATCCTCAGCTCGAGAATGTGTCCTTTAATATTTTAATGGCTGTTGCCAGTCCTTTGTGGTCATATAGGGGTCATGGCTGGCTCTTCAGGCAAAAAGCAAATCCTAGGTGTTTGTCTAAGCTAATCTTGTCTAATTGTATTGCATATTTGCTTATGAATAGATTGGCTTCAGTCTTTCTGAATGGATATAGAATCTCCATTCCAAAAGACCAGCCTCTTCAAGCTTCTGTTTTCCTATGGCAGGAAGACTGGGGCTCCTTTCTAGCTTTAAGAACGTTCTCCTCTTCTCCTTTAGGGGAAATATAATATTCTGCCTTTTTTAATATTTCCCTAAATATTTCATTCTCTAGGAGGGGAGGGGGCTTCCCACATTTTTTTCTGAGTATCTATTTAAATGTTTTTCAGAGATGTGGCTTTAATCTTGCTTATTCAGCAAGCTTAAATTCAGTTACATTGTTGCAAATCCAAAGAAAATTCCTTTATCATCTCTCAGAATTAACTTGAGTTTTATGTTTTAAGTCTATTCATAGTATATCAAATTGGTCCTTTAAATTTCTAGTAAACATCTGTAACATTCCAACTGTTCTTAGAACAAGCCATATTATTTTCTTTTCCATTACCAGAAACTAGCATCAAGAGTTGGTTTACATGATAACTTCTCTTTTTCCTGAATTTCTGCCATATGGCTATTTTGTTCTTTGGGTGATCACCTTTTGCTACTGAAACTTTCCCTACCATGAGAAACATCTCCTCCTCTTTTATTTTTTGAAAAACCCACGATCCTCGATCTCCATCTTTTTGTTTTGTTTTCTCATTCTTGTGAGGAATAATATTGGTGCTAGGACATCTATATAGACACATCTTTCTTTGTGTAAATACATCTGGTTCAAACCGAACATTTATTTATGTGATCAGTCATCTTGAACTAATTTGACCATTTGGTCAAAGTGTGCTATGAAGTATTAAGTTTTAGCAAATTTCTGTGTATTTCCAAGTTTGTGCACACAAGTCAGTACAAGTTCATGTATACACATGCATACATGCAAGTTTGCACACAGTATCTTATGAGGAAGTGAAAAGTATTGTCAATTCACCTCTACCTATCTATCTACATTCATTCTAGGGTTATAAATTACATGAAACTATGTCATCAGAATGGAGAGCAATTTAGAAGTAAGGCATTGTTTTGCTATGAAATATCTAGACTTTGGAATCTAGGGCACTTCAATATGCTAGTACGAGGGTCGGCATCCTGCGGCTCTGAAACCGCATGCGCAGTGGTGAAATTTGTTACTACCGGTTCTGTGGGTGTGGGTGTGGGAGGGGAGTATTGTGACTGGGTGGGCGTGGCCAACTTTTTTTTTTTTACTTTTAAAACCATTTTGTCTACAACCTCTTCGGTGGAAGAGGTTGTAAAAAAATGCTTTTAAAAGCCTCTGACGATCCTAGCTGAGTTGCCTGATTGGCAGAGGCTTTTTTTCTTTTAAAAACATTTTTTCTACAACCTCTTCGGCCAAAGAGGTTGTAGAGAAAGAAAAGCAAAAGAAAATGCTTTTAAAAGCCTCTGATGATTAGACAACTCAGCTGGGATCATCAGAGGCTTTTAAAAGCATTTTTTCTACAACCTCTTTGGCCGAAAAAATGCTTTTAAAAGCCTCTGATGATCCCAGCTGAGCCACATGATCATCAGAGGCTTTTTTTTTTACTTTTAAAAGCAGCAGGCCAGGGGGTCACAAGAGGAGGAGGGAGAGGAGGAGCGAAGCCTCTGCTGCAGGTTCGCTTATTCCTCAGCCAGCCCAGATTTCCAAAAGGAAGAAAGAAAAACAGATAGAGAAAAGCCTTGAGCACACAGGGCTTTCCAAAAGAGTGAGAAGAGACACAGAGATAGGGTGAGAGAGATACACACACACACACACACACACGCACATGCACACAGACATAGAGAGAGACACGGGGGGGGAGAAAGAAACAGAGAGATGGAGAGAGAGGGAGAGAGAGAGATGTGTTGTGACCCTCCAGTGGCCAGCAGAGCTGGCAGCAGATTCAGACAGTGAGGAGATTGGGGAGGAACGTGAGCCAATCCTGGAGTCTGGGAAAGGCTCTGCATTGGAGGCAGAGAGGGGGGTAGGGCTATCTGGTAGTTATGTGCTACCTCCAGAGCCTCCGGAATCTGACATCAGCGAGGTAGAATAATAGTGTGAGCCTGTTCCCAGTGTGTACATGCGCAGAGCTGCCAGAAGGCAAGAAAAAAAGGGCAACTTGGGAGTAAAGCTTGGTGATGATTGGCCTCTCCTATAAGACATAAAAGAGGAGCAACGGGATGTGAGTCTTTGCAGGAAGCAATTAGTTCATACAGTCAATTCAAGCTCTGAGAAGTCTGTTTGACTCTGTGCTCCGTTTGGACTTGCAAAACTAATTGACAATTAGGTCTCTGGCAGAGTTTCAAGGGATATAAAGGTGGGTGCTTATCAACATTACCTTGAAAGATTGTGTCAACTCGATTGTGTCTGACAGTGTCAACTGTCGGAATCTTCACAAACTGTTTGTGAATCATTACGGGCTGTACCATAATTCACAGCCGTCTCAATAAAAGAGATTTTTTGAGACTAAGATTGTGATTTATGCTTTCTCAGGAAGCCTAGGTCAGAACAAAATGAGGGAGAGAAGGGAATGAGAGGGAGAGAGAGAGAGAGAGATAAGAGAAAAAGAGAGAGATGAGAGAGAGAAAGAAAGAGAGAGAGACACACAGAGAGAAAGAGAAATGAGGAGGATGAGAGGGAGTTAGAGAGAGAGGGAAAAAAGAGAGAAAAAGAGAGATGAGAGAAAGAGATGAGAGGGAGGGAGAGAGAAAAAAAGAAAGAGATGAGAGAGAAAGAGAGAGACACACAGAGAGAAAGAGAAATAAGAGAGAGGGATGAAAGGGAGAGGGAGACACACAGAGAGGGTGATAGAGATGGAGATAGAGAGAAAAGGAAAGAGACGAGAGAAAGAGAAAGATGAGAGGGAGAGGGAGATAGAGAAAAAGAGAAAGATGAGAGAGAAAGAGAGAGAGATGAGAGAGAGGGAGATAGAGATGGAGAAAGAGATGAGAGGGAGGGAGAGAGAGAGAGAGAGAGATGAGAGAGGGAGAGAAACAGAGAGAGGGAAATACCTATTAGAAAAGAAAACACAGGGAAAAAACACAGGGAGAAAAGAAAACACAGGGAGCCACAAAACCTGGGTAAGGTGTCAGGGGTGAAATTCGGGTGAACCAGTAGTAATAAAAGCTACCGGTTCAGGTGAACTAGTAGTAAAAAAATGCTACCAATTCCTCTGAACCGATATTTTCAACGATCAGCTGTGCCGCATGGTTTAGATTCGCTAGAAAGCAGGATTTCCTGCTTGCATTTGATACATTAAGTTATATACTTGAAAAAAACAGGTGTGCATGATAAGTCTTCAAATGACTTAAGGAATACAGGCCTATGACCATAATTGAGTGCAAAATTTCTGTTGCTAAGTGAGACATTTGTTAACTGGGTTTTGCCCCATTTTATGATCTTTCTCGCCACAGTTAAGTGAATCACTGCAGTTAGGTTCAGAACATGGTTGTTGAGTGACTCAGGTTTCCCCACTGACTTTGCTTGTCAGACACTCACATAAGCTCACAAAAGGAGGACAATGCAACCGTCATAATATGGATCAATTGTCAAGCATCTGAATTTTGATCATGTAACCATGGAGATGCTGCAATGGTCATAAGTGTGAAAAATGGTTATAAGTCATTTTTTTCAGTGCTGTTGTAACTTCAAATAGTCATTAAATTAATTGTTGTAAGTCGAGGACTATCTGTTTAGCTTGAGAGTAAGAAGTAGTACGAGTAATAAACATAGGAACATGGGTAAAACTGCAGAATAAAAGATAGTTACTATAATAAATAGCAACTTATGCTAAGCTAGGAAAAGAAAACTACTGTGATGCTGCAGAGTCACCTGGGCTCTGTCTTTTCTGATTCATCTGGAAGAGGCATAGCTTTTCAAGTTGGGGGGGGGAAGTAGGTGGTGTTTCTGCTAATGGAGCCAGGTTTCTTAGGCTTTCTTCTATCTTTTCTTCATTCCAAATTAGTCCACATAGAAAAATGCATGTATTTGGATCTTTATGATTATAATGAATTATAAGAATATTAGGGGAATAATTTATTTGTGTCCAATTCCATAGTTTTTGATGAGGCATTAATTATTTATAGATAATTCTATAAATTTAATTAGCTCTTCTATACTAATCCTCATATAAATGATTAATATTTCTATGTAAATGCATTACAAATTGGAAAGCCCTCTCAAACACTCCTTGGAAGTCTAGCAAGTGAAAGCTATAGAACAAAAGCCATGTCAATATATGTTACTGCCTAATAAAGGGACAGTTGTCATTTTTCAGGCTGCTTCTGCAAGTCTCAATTAGACAATGTCAGTAGGGTTGCATCCTTTGTTGCCCAGAAGAGTTCCCACCAGAGTGTCACTTCTAATATGTTAATAAAGAAACCATATTATTTTGTGTCCCTGGAAAGGTCCTTTCCTGCATTCATTGGTGCAACAATCCAGGGTTTGGCCTGCAGCACAGCCTGATGCATGAAAAGCCCAGCTCCAAGGCAGAGACAGAATGCCTGTATGGGCCCTTTGGAAGAAAATGATTTAACACAGAGTTTAGGCTCCATAAATTTCTGTATCTTTTTGTTGGTCCAATAACAAAATATAAAGGCTTTTTAGTGTTACGATACCCATATTTGAATAAATGAATTTATATTACAATGGGGTTATATAATGCTTTAAATCTGACATATTAAAAGTACTTCAGAGGACATAAAGGTATGTACTTAGCACTTGTCTAGGGTCTATAACACTTTAAACCCACTGTGTGGTTTTTCAGGATCATGTAGTGTAGGGTGGCGAGATTGAGCATAATGCATGAAAGAGATGTGGTCTGAGGTGAACAGTTAAACCTTGTACTGGGCTAAGCATTGCTGGTAAATGCCTGGGACGGGGACCTCAGAAGAATGGCAAAAATGTCATGGGGAACCTTTAGGACTAGTGGATGGCCTAGGACTAAATCTCTTGAGTGCTTAATATTTCTATGATGGCCACCCCAGCTCTTTTTTTAAAAAAATATTTTTTTATTTTTTAGTAGAATAGTTCCATCTTCCATTAAACAGTGTGTTGTCTGGGTACATGTATCTTTGTGCAGTAATAATCAAAATTTACAACAGTGTTCATTACATTAATATTACTTCTCTAATTTTATACTAATATTGAACATTATAAACATATTCACCTCTCTTTTAACATATCTTTTAATAAGAATATAATAATAATATTAAACATAATAATCCTAATAGTCATAATAATAATAATAATAATCATAGTGTTTACATCTCTCTCTTAACATATTTTCTATAGTTCGCTGAACTTCTTTTTTTGTTTCCCTGTTTTTATTTTCTAACCATCGATAAAATAGTTCCCATGTCATATAATATTCAGTTTGTACTTTCTCCTTAATTGCAAGTGTTAATCTATTCATTTCTGCACATTCTAATATTTTCCTGATTGCATTGTCATCAGTAGGGATCTCTTCACTTTTCCAGTTTTGTGTGTGAATTGTGTGAATACAATTCTAGCTGCAGTTAATACATGAATAATTAGATATGCATTCCCCTTACTATAGGCTTCAGGTAAAATCCCCAACAAAAATATTTCTGGTTTTAAATCAATGTGTTGTTTTATCATCTTTTCCAGGCCACCACAGCTCTTAAGCAGGGGACCACCCCCCGGTTCACCGGATCTAGTTGGATCGAATAGTAGGCACTGGTCATAATGTGGGGCCAAAACTTTGTACTAATATGCCTGAGCCCACACCCCCGGTTTTCCTGAATAAAAAGACAAAAGAGTTTGTGGTAGTCTGGCTGACCCAGCACAGGGGCTGAAATTGATGTCTGCTTTATTCCCTGGAAAATCTGAGCTAATGGCTTTGTCCATGAAATGGGATCTGGCATGTCTTTGACTGTCAGTTGAATTAAGGGTTTTGCTGGTTCCCTGAATGAGGGGATCCAGGGGTGGTAGAAATCCAGGATCCCCAAAAGAACTCTGACCTGTCATTTTGTGTGGGGCAATTTCATAACCAGCATAGCCATCCTGAGGATAGCTTATGGGTCCCTGGGGTGATGATATAGTCCAAATAGGTAACTTCCTGTTGTACCGTATTTTTTGGAGTATAAAACACACCTTAGTTTTTGGGGAGGAAAATAAGGAAAAAGCTGATTGATTGGTGGGTGGATTGGCCTCCCGGAATACCCCCAATCAGCTGTTTCCAGAGGTGAATTTTAGCAACAGGTTCGTTGGTTGTGAGCTCTGTGCCTTGCTTTTCTTTCTGCTTCTGAAACTTCTGAAACTCTGTTTCAGAAAAAACTTTTTTTTCTGCCTCTGAAAGCCTCCAAAACAGAGCTTTAGAAAAAAAGGCTTTTTTTCTAAAGCTTCTTTCAGGGGCTTTTATTCTGAAGGACAATCTGTACTCTGTTGAATCTCCTTTCTTTGGTATTGGTATGTAGATTAACCGCTTCCAATCTGTTGGTTATTGTATTATTCTCCAGATTTGTTAACATAGTTTGGTTAGAACCTTTACTGATTCTTCTTTTGTTGCTTGCCATATTATTTTAGATAAAAGCCTTTCAGGGGCTTTTTTTCTGAAGCTTTTTTTCTGTAGCTTCTTTGAGAGGCTTCTTTTAGCCTCTGACATCTCTGTCTGTGAGGCTGGGTGGGGCTACATTCGGAGTATAAGACGCACCCAGATTTTCACCCTCTTTTTTGGGGGAAAAAGGTGCATCTTATACTTGGAAAAATACGGTAAGTGTTGTAATTTTGTTGCTGAGGCATTGTGCCCCTTCTTGATTAGGGAGAGGAGTAGGTGATGGGTGTCAATTTGACAGTCTTCTTTGGAGTCTGAGGCTATCAATAAGTCATTCACATACTGGATTAGGATTGAGTTATGGGGTAGAAGAATAGAAGATAGGTCTGCCTTTAAGATCTGGGAGAAAAGCGTGGGTGACTCTGTATAGTCTTGGGGAAGGCAAGTCTAGGGATATTGCTGATCCTCCCAAATGAAAGCGAACAGGTCCTGGGAGGTGGGGTCAATTGGAATGCTAAAGAAGGCTGCACAAAGATCCATCACAGTGAAATAGGTGGCTGATGCTGGCACTTCTGTGACTATGGTGGTCAGGTTTGGCACTACTGGAGCACTTGGTATTACACAATTATTAATAAATCATAAATCTTGCACAAAGTGAAAAATTGGTTTTCCATCTGAATTGGACTGTGGCTTTTGGACTAGAAAAATAAGGGTATTACATAGGGAAGTGCACTTGCAGAAGACGCCCTGTTCTAAATATGCTTTTATTGGTTTCTTGATTGGCTTGACTGCCTCGGCTTGGATTCTATATTGGGGAATGCTTGGAGATGCCCCTGTTTTAACTTGAATTTTGATTGGGGTGGCTCCTTTTGGTAGGATCCCAGCCCCCAGGGAGGGTGGCAAGTCCCTTAGGTCTGGATACAGCTGACTCTCTTTTGTGGCTAGATGTGTAGCTAGGAAGTGGGCATGCTTTGCTGGGATGTCTAGCATGGTGGCTCTGAGTTTGCACAGCAAGTCTCTGCCCATCAAGGATAATGGAGACTAGGGACAAACAGTAAAGGAATGGTCTAGGGAGAAGGGACCAATTTCTACTCTCATGTCATTGGTAAATTTCACAGGAATTACTCCCCCCTCTCCAATGATATTTTCCCAATCCTTGGTACCATTGAACCTTTGAAAGCGAGCTTTGTAATTAGGGATTAGGTGGCTCCAGTGTCCACCAGGCATTCATATGTTCTCCTTCCTATAGTGAGTGTGAGGAGTGGTTCGCATTCTGCTGCCTCCCTTTCTAGTCAGAGTGTCCCAAGATCATCCTTGAACTGTACCTGTTGGGGTCATTCCAGGGCCTTCCTAGCCCTCTGCAGGGCAGGAGACTCTTGGAAATGGGGATTGGGGGGGAAGGTGTTGTGGTTTAGAAATCCTAAAGGGTTTTCCCTACATTCTTGTTTAAAATGTCCCTTTCTACCATGCCTGTAGCAGTGCTTGCATCTTGTTTCGAGTCATCCCTCTTTCTTGCATTGCTGACACCTTGGCTACCTGTTAAAAGACTGGAGTCCCAAGTGTCTCCTATCATTGTGTAGGGCAGCGAATACCTGCAAGTCTTCTTTTCTCTCTGCCCTTCTCTCTCTCTCTCCCTCTCTTTCTCCCTCTCTCCCTTTCTATTTCCCTTTTCTCCTTCTCTTCTCTCAATTTCTCCCTTTGGTTGAAGACAAAGTTCACAATCCTGCGCAACTCTGAAATCTTCAAAATGGACCAATTTGAGACAATCCTGTGGAAATGCCCCCTGATATTGTTGGCTGATTGATCCACGAAGGCAGAGGCAAGGATCCTCTGGTCCTTAGGGCAATTTAGGTCTAGGTGGGCATATGCCACCCCTACTTCTAGGAGATGAACCCAGAAAACATCAGGCATTTCTTTCATCTTCTGTGTTGTTCATTGGAATTCTGACCAATTGAGGGGTTTCTGTCCTATCTCTTGTAGGACCTCCAATAAGGTTTCTTTGGCTCAGTTATATTCATCCCAGTGCTTGGTGTTGTTATAATTCCAATCCGATCAATTTAGTGGCCAGGTGACTCTTATGGGGGTCACCTACCCTGAAGTTGAACTTCCTATGTCTCTCTAATTTTATGTTGATATTCAATTGGCTCTGCCAGGTCTCCTGCCCCACCTGTCAGCCCCCCCAAAAAATAGAGTCTGGGAGGACTCTGGTTCCCTCTCAGAGTAAGGGCACTTCCTTCCTAGGGAACAACCTGGCTATCAGCTTTCAGACCAAAAAGGGATCTGGGAGGATCTCTGCTTCCTTTGCAGTAAATTGGAACTTTGCGGAACCTCAGGCCTCGGAGTTGTATTTCATTGGGGGTGTTCCTTGGAACCCTGACAGTATGAGCACGTCCTTTCACAACCTGCCTTGTGGTTTTCAGACCCAGGAGAGTCTGGGGAGACCTCTGCTCCCCTTAGCAGTAGTATGGGCACCTCTTTTCTAAGGTAGGGCTTTGCTCAGTGACTTCCAACAAGAACCCTGGCAAGCATTCCATACTTTCTCCTTTCCCATTCAGTTGCTTAGCCCCTGCTCCTTGCAGAAAGTCCTACACTCTGGCCAACCCCTCTTGCTTTCCAGAGCCCATCGGTCACAGCCCTGTGGGATTAGCAATGGGTATGGGTGTGTCTAGCAATGATGCGGACGGTGCAGGATCCAGCTACACCTGACAGGGAGACCCCTTTTCACTCACACACACATGCTCACATCCTTTCACTTCTCTGGGGTTTCCAAATAATTTCAAATTTAGTGGTACTCACCTCCTTTCCAAGCAGCCTTCAAGCACAATATTAAAAAAGCTCCCTTTACTACTGTTAGAAGGGAGGAGAGGTTCCCCCCCCCCGAGGATTCGAATTTCCCGGCTGGGAGAGCGTTCCGGCGCCGCGCAAAATCGCAAGAGAAGCAAGCTGCGTGAAAGCAAGTTTTCTTTATTTTTCAGGAAGTCAGATCGAGCGATGTCGCAGACCAGCGTTCCTGGGTGAGCTGACATCTTTACCAGGTAAGCATACATTCTTATACCCTTTTGATCAAAGGGAATCCTTTGTTTTCTATTGTTACTTTTGTCTATGTTTCCTTTGTGTGTGTGCTCTGTTTTTCTTATTCTGATCGTTTCCTACTTCAGACTAGATGGTGTTTGTGTTATCTGATTTGGTATTCTTTTGTTTTCTCCTGATTCATTATTTGCTTCCTCCCTTAAGATGATCATGTTATTATTTGGTAAGCCCTTACCCCCGGTTTGACTCTTATCATATTGCCTTGGGTTATTGATTAAATCTTTTCCTTGGTTAATCCCCTGCCATACCTTTTGTTTTATTCTGCTGTTAATAGTTTCTTTCCTGATCTTGTCTAGAGTCTTTGTGTATCGTTTCCTGGGATTTCCTTTTTAATTCTATCTGACTCTGATATCTATGTGTTCTATTTTGGGAAGGTCATTTCCTTATGTCTGGGTTTTCCCCTTCATGAGTTGATGAGGTTTTGACACTGTCTTGGTGGTGTTCCCTTCCTACACTACCCTTCACCACCAGGAAGCTTACTCATAGAGAAAAGGGTCTGTTGCCAGTAGGGTGGTGACTTATGTAGGCCCCATCTATTGTTTAGGTTAGCTGGGAGTCCCTTCGTGGTCGCCAAATTATTGGAAGGAAAAATTTCTTCAGTTCATTCCTTCCAGCCGGGACGATGAGATGGGCGCTGATGAATGAAATGAGAAAGTGTGAAAGTGAACTGATGGGAAAGGAGGTTTTATTTCAGAAATCAGAAACTGCAGTGACAACAGTGCTGAGTTCTGGGTCAGCTGGCTGATTGGAAGGGTACGTAGAATGATTTTTATTCCCTACTGGACATTTGTGATTGAAATGGTTGGTGGGGATTAGTTTAATAATATGTCTTTTGGTATTTTGATTGTCCCTATTTGGTTTTCTGGATGGTGGATGAGGTCAAGTCTAGCCTTGGGGAAGGGTGGGGAATGTAAATCTAGTGGGTTTTTGTGTTTATCTAGTTTAATCCTTTCAATTTGGCCTGTCTCAGTCTGAAGCACAGAAGCTGTTTCTTGTTACATTCTTGTGGGTGTGCTTTCTGTCAATAGATACAATGTATCCATTTGCAGAATGCTCTTATTGGGTTGCCTGAGGCTATTCTGCTTGGCTGGGAGGTGGGTTATTTCTTAGCCTTTATGGGTGGTTCTTTTCTTTTCCTTCCCTAGAGTCATGATATTTGGGGTGGGGGGGATAATTCTTTCTACAACCTCAAGGAGCATTTCAAGTCCTTGAATGTATAATTACTTTAAGTCAAAACTGCATTTCCAGTGAATTTAGTGAGGTGTATTCCAAGCAAAAAGACAAAGTGTTGTAAAGTGGTAGAATACATAAATATAAGATAATACATAAAATATATATTTTAATATTGTTACACCATTGTAAACCATTGATACTATCACCCATCTTGCCTTTTGTAAATAACTGTTAATTTCTGCTTTTTAGAATCAAATTTTATTTCAATAGTTCTTCTGTACTGTTGCACAAAACCAACTCTAATATTTTTAAGAAAAGCTTTTACTAATTAATTTAGCTATACATAATTTATGTTTATTCATTATAAAAACACATGATCTATGTTTTGTAGAAAGTGTCCAAATGACCACTAAGACATTAATTTAATAATTAATGTAGGATTATTTCTTGTACTAAGGCACTTTCCGCCCCTTTCATTGTGCACACATGCATATATTCTGTCAGGATGGGGTTGAGGGTTTTCCCCGAACCGTGAACCAGCTCACAAGCAAACACACTAGGACTGAAATAAAACTAGCAGAAGAGTCTTGTATAAAAATATACTTTACTTGAAAATGTTTAAAAAACACTATATCTTTAAAAAAGCACATTAACAACAAAGTCTTATCTTGGTTAAATGAAGCCAGGCCATCTCCCTAAATTCCTCTCCACAATACCGAAACAGTTCATAAGAAAAAACTAACATGACATTAAACAGCTTCGGTGTCAATACATCATCGAGGTGGTAGAAGGGCAGCAGCGTAAACTTCACAGCTAAAAGTCACCTGTGAAAAACAATTCAATCAGCAAACGTGGCTTGAAGCTCCTGGGAGGGAAACTGTCCATCTCTCCCTCCGATCGTAGCTCCAACAGCAGCAACAGTTCAGATGTTGGCTTGCGTGCTTCAACTCAGCAAAAGGCAAGCCAAAATTGGAGACTTCAAAAGGCTCCCAGCTATCTCAACTCACAGTTGCAGCTAGCTCTGTGAGAGTATCTTTACACAGCTCTTTGGCTCCTTTTCTGCTGCTATCTCTGCTGCAGCCATCAGGACTCCTTAGCTGAGTTCTCCTCTCTTCTGCAGCTCTGCTCTGGGCTCTGCGTCCAGGTGCTTCAGCACTGGCTCTGCATCTAGGCCTAAACAGCATCTAGGCCCGAATAGCAAGCAGAAAAGTCCGTGCTTATATGGGGAGTTAACCTGCAATTAACTAGGGTGGGGAAGGCTTGCAATTAATTGCAAACAGGAGATGGCTTGATTGGGTCCATACTGTTTGTAACTGATCAAGTAGCTACAGCAATTCTGAAAACACTCGTGACATATTCTAATACTGATATTCTCCAATAGTCAGAATCCAGAAAGTGATTGGAATTCATTCTGAATTGAAGTGCTATAGAGAACAAAGCTATGCCAAAGTCAGTTTGGACTACTTACCCTCCATAATTTCTCCTGTGAAATAAATTTTGGAAGTATATTCTCTATCAAATTGGATGCATAATTGAAAAATACATTCTTTTTTTAATCAGTTTTACTGGAATTGCTTTCCAGTTCTATGAAACTTTATACCTTTTTTTAAAAAAATATAGCAAAATACAAGTAGGTAAGACCAGGGGTGAAATGCTCCCGGTTTGGACCGGATCGCCCGGTCTGGTAGCGATGGAAGCGGGTGGTTCGGAGAAGCAAAAATCTCTGCCCCCCCCCTCCATGCCCAGCTGAGCCGCACAATCATCAGAGGCTTTTTTTTAATTATTTTTAAAAGCATTTTTTCTACAATCTCTTCAGCCGAAAAAATGCTTTTAAAAGTAAAAAAGAATCCTCTGATGATTGCGTGGCTCATCTGGGATCATCAAAGGCTTTTAAAAGAAAAAAAGCCTCTGCTGATCAGGCAACTCAGCTGGGATCGTCAGAGCCTTTTGAAAGCATTTTTTTACAACCTCTTCGCCGAAGAGGTTGTAGAAAAAATGGTTTTAAAAGTTAAAAAAAAATTGGCCACGCCCACCCAGTCACATTACCCCCCCAAGCCACGCCCACAGAACCGATAGTAACAAATTTTAGATTTCACCACTGGGTAAGACCTTTCTTTTTCCATTCCAAATTGGCTAAAGTTCAAATGGCTTAAACCTCATTTAAATCATTGCAGGTTTGAAGATCTTATGAAGGTTCATTTGTCTATAGCAATTTTAAGAATTTTATTTATTTATCATGTTTATGTAACCATGGATCTCACAAATGTTTCTAGGCAGTGTGCAACCCTCAATTAAAAAGAAAACCAACACACATAAAACAATAATTATTAAAATTATGAAAACTATTTTAAAAGCACACAAAATAAGAGAGGAAAATGTTCTACCACAGTAAGGGAGCCATTGCAAAAGCCCTTCTAGCCATGACTGCTAGACCTGCTTTTCAAACAGGAGTCTTGAGTCCAGGAGAACTCCCAGGTTGCAGTGCCACTCCATCCAGCACTAGGAATATTTATCTCCCTCCTTTTGCTCATCTCCCTCACCATAAAAATTCATCATCCCATTCTTGGAATCCATCTGTTCCTGCATTCAAGGTTTAGAATTTACCTCCTTTTCTAATCCAGCTGTGATAGGCATTGAGAAAATCATTTGGTTGCAACATTGCCAGGATGCTATTATTTAACCTATAAAACCTCACAGGAGCTTTGAAACATAGCAGGAGAATGGCAGCCAAGCAACCAGGAAGACTCTAGATCCTTTAAGCACTTTTATTTGCATATTTACAATTGGCCTTCCTTTACATAGTTTCCTATCAACCTCCCACTTTTTGGTTTTCATTTTGCAAATTGTCAAAACCAACAGGGACATCAGAGGTGGTCGGAGTTGTCAAAATAAGTCAAGGTGGCAGTTGCAACCATGTGAGCGAAGTACTGCTTCTTTTTTATTTGAGTGATCTTGTCCTGAAAACCCACAAGTACATATCTAAACAGCATTTCTTTTTTATGGGACATAGAATTGGAGCATTGAATATTTTTCTTTTATCTGTCCTTGTAAGGGAGGATATGTATACGTGTGTCTATGCATGATTGCAGATGTTGGTGGGACCCTAGATGTTCTTCATATACTCCTGTTGATCAGCTGAAGGCGAAAAGAGTGAAGATGCTTGGCTCTTTGTTTTAAGATCATCATAAGTGAAGTCATTTGCAAATCAGTTCCAGAAAACATTTATTTGGGAATGGAAAATGCTGGTGGTATGGAAGTGCCCTACACTGTAATTACTTCTAACCATGGATGGGATAAATTGAGATTTATATTAATTTTTTCTGAGTCAACATCTATTTAGTATGAATCTGAATATTGTTATCCCTAATTCGTGTAGTTTATTTTTGTTCAATATTGTAAAATCTGCTGTGGCAGAAACTCTGTATATCTTATTATTCAAAATGACTCAGGTTTCTACAAACATTGTATGCTCTTATTTCCTCTTAATGGTGCTCTACTTCTGGGAGAATGAACTATAATGCACAGCTAGCTCAATAGGGGAAGATACTGAATAATTAATGATAATACTCCTTGTTCTTCAAGAATGGGTGTTAGAGGACTGTTGAAAAATTGATACCTAGTAGTCCACGTAGGGCAGATTTTTTCCCAATGTTAGCCTTCTTGAAGCTACTCTCTGCTCTATTCCTACATGAAGGGTAGCTCAGACTCAAAAATATATTGATAGTATACTTTGTTGTCAGCCAACTAATTTAGTAATATAATAACATTTCGATTCTCTTGACCTCCATTCACTGGACTTCAGATGTCACAGACCAAATCTGCATTCATACTCCATACCTGAAATACAGAGAAGTGTCCTGTTATATCACTTGCTCAATTTATGTCATATGTGTAATTATGTAATTGACATTTTTGCATCATTTGTGACAATTATATAATTTGAATCAATGTATATTATATAGAGGATACCAAGTCTAATGGCCATTCCAATTTAATATATATCTCTTCCTCCAAATAATCCTTTGATCAGTTTTACTATATTATATATTCCACAAGAAACAGCACTTTTGAGCTAGTTATTTCATTCTTATCTTGAATATGGTTATGCAAATATTATAAGCATTTGCACATATCAATAGATTAGATCAATGAATGAAGAAAATAAGAAAATGTATTTGTACAAATAAAAAACAAAAAGTTTTTTAAAAGGTGTGTTGGATATGTTACAAACCAGGGAGCTCTTGCCGGAAAACAATTGTATAGCCCCCCAGAAATCTGATTTGCCCTATATGCTGCTTTGCTCTGAAAAATTGAAAACCCAAATAATTTTGAAGCAAGGCAATATGTGTAGGACTTTCAAGCCATTATTAACCTACAGTAGATATTACTTACCAGTTGTTGCTGTAAATATTCACATTTGTTCTTCTAATGTATTTGACATAAATGTCCTACTTTATCTCCACTGAGCTACATTATTTACCTGAAAGGAAACTGGCTCAGAGTTGAAGACATCCTGATCCTTCCACATACAAAAGTATTCCTTTATTCTCAGTGAACCTAAGATCACCTTCTCATTTTAAAGATAAATAAGCAAGAGAAGTGACTTATTTCTTTCATATAAATATAGTAAGATTATGGGCAGATTACTGCATTCTGTTTTCACAATTTTATTTCATTTCACTTTATCTAATTTTTTCTTCTTCACATTTCTGTGATGTACCTAAAAAGAGATACTGTGACAAGTTCATGTTTGTACCCTGAACTTCATTGTGAAATTGAGATTAGAAGTCTTTCATAGGAAATGTTTACTGTGCAATAGTGCACATTGTTTATAAAATTGTACAGGGTGGAAGGAGAGATCCAGACACAATTGATTTCCTTTGCATTCTCTTGTGCTCTGTCTCTTTTATTTCCCACAAAATAATTTACTGAGGAGGAAAAGACAGGAGACCTGCATAAGGTCTTTCGATTCAGGCTGCCAGCTCTCTCTATGAAAATACCTAACACCTAATAATCATTTTATTGTCTACTACATCAGCATCACTTTGTTGCCTTAAGTTGATTCATGGATATCATTTCCTCTCTTGTTTTCCAGATCTAGCTGTATAAAAATTTACTCAGAGTGAACTATTAATCCTATGGGAGGTGGCTAGAACACTCATTTTGTCACCATGGTGACACTGCGGAAACAGTTCCCCATAGCAACGGATCTCTGCCCAGTCAACAACATTTAGAAACAGTTACTCTGCAAAGATCAGCTATCATATTGAAAATCTTCATTCCAAGTGAGACTTTTAACATAGCAACTAGAAGAAAAATTACAGGGCTGGAATGGAATCAGTTGCCTTGGCAGCAAGGTCATTCTCAGTGGCCACTTTGTAGCTACTATAACATCTCTCCAGACTCCTCATGAAAAAGTGGGACCCGCCCTCGAGTCTCATTTCTCAGAGAGACTTGACATAACTGCACAGGTGAAAGAAATGCTGAAATGAAATGTATTATGATATAGAGCCGTGATGGCGAACCTGTGGCATATGTGCCAGAGGTGGCACGCAATGCCCTCTCTGATGGCACGCAAGTTGTTGCCCCAGTTCAGTTTTGCTGCACATGTGCGTGCGCCTCCCGCTGGTCTTTGGGTCTCTGCCACGCATGTGTGGGGGCAGGGAGCATGTGGGGGGCACACATATGTAGGGGGCATGGTGTGTGCGAGGGGCACTCGTGCGGGGGCATGGCGGGGGCGCATACATGTACAGGGGTGGGGCACATGCGGGGCGTGTGTGCATTCACGGAGGTTGGGGTGCATGCAGGGGGCGTGCGCATGCAGGGGATAGGGCGCATGCAGGGAGGCCATGCGCACATTGCATCCTGGGGGTTTGCACGCCAGAACTTTGGGCACTCGGTTCAGAAAAGGCTAGCCATCATTGGTATAGAGGGAACAGCTGTTCCTGTTGGGCATAACAGAGAAGAAAAGAAAATTGGTTTTATTTGTGAGTTATTGACCTGGGTGATTTTTAAAACTTACTTCTGTTTCAGTAGATCCCAGTGTATGATACCATCGTTAAAACAAATCTTCATAAAAGCATAAAAAAATACCTGCAATATGACAGAAATATCAATATTGAGATTAGAAATGTGCAGAGTCAACATGAATCTCATTCTATCCAGGCTTTTAATGTTTTTTTAAAAGAGTTATAGAAAAAACTAATGTTTGTTTGCTTACAAAGCTTTTTGTGAGACAGTATGGGAGAGCACGGTCAGTGGTGAAAGAGGCTAAATCTGAATGTTTTAAATAGAAAGATAATGGGTGTGTGTGGGAGCTGTATATTTAGTACATTTCTCTATGTAAACTCATTTTTATTCATATACACAACATAGACCAATTACACTTTCCCTTTCAGAATAAGCAGTGTTATACAGAGCCCTGCAAAGGAACAAGTCTTCAGATGAATCGTTTTCTTCAGATGAATCTTTCAAAACAAAATACAGTAATTGAGTGTAGATTTTCAATCAAGATGGGAAACTAACAAATTTCCTTCGTCATGTTGCTTGAACTATAGAGGGACAATTTTTTTGCTAAATCTTTCAAATATGCTTCCCCAGAAATTTCTGGTTTTTTTTTTTTTTTTGTAATACTAAAAGAGGGGAGGAGACAATATCATGACTAAAAAGAAATAAACTGCAATAAAAAAATACAATTATGATAAATATCTAGATCAGGGGTGTCAAACTCAAGGCTCACGGGCCAAATGCGGCTCGCGATGTGGTTGGATCCGGCCTGCAAAGCCATCCTGATCTACCCAATATGAAGAGGAAAGATCAGACCAATGTAGTTTCGGCCTGGTCTACCCAATGCGAAGAGGAAACATGTCAGCAGTTTGGGGAGTGGCGTCAAGCTGGCCATGCCCACCCAGTCAGCCACGTCCGCCCAGTCGGCCATGCCCAGCCAGCCCCCCCAAGGTCAACCACAGCTGTGATGCAGCCCTCAATGAAATTGAGTTTGACACCCCTGATCTAGATCTTAATTTACTATTATAATGGAAAGAGCCTTGGTAGTACAGTGGTCTAAGGCACCCTGTTATTAAGTTGGTTATTAAGAACAGCTGCCTGCAATTACTGCAGGTTCGAATCTCGCCAAGGCTCAAGGTTGACTCAGCCTTCCATCCTTTCTAAGTTAGGTAAATTGAGGACCCAGTTGTGGGGGCAATAAGCTGACTTTGTATAAATATACAAAAGGATGAAGGCTATATATATATTATATTATATATATTATATTATATATATTATATTATATATATAATAAATCTACCAGAGAGCATTCAGTCACCAGAGTATCGTTTCAGAGAAGGACCTTTTGCATAGCAAATAATTTACCTTTATGAGAAAATATACCGAGATACTGGCCATCTTCCTGCTGAAGCCCTCTCCTGGCAAAAACAAGATTATATTCAAGGATGTCCTCATTGGTAGTTCAGACATTTTGCACACAAGCTTTATTTCATCATCTAAGTCCTCACAATTGCACTCATGTCAATCCTACTAGTGCTCAAAACTCTTTGTGAAGTCCACTGTTTGTTCCAACTCAGTGGGGAGCACAAAACAACAGCACCCTCTCCAGCCCTCTCCAACTTCCAACTTGATTTTTATTGGTCTGCATTTACTTGTGTGACAGAGGAAAAATGTCCAGTGTGATAAAAAATGACCAAATTTTCCCTAAGATTGATTGGGAATAATGAGAAAACTGTGGTGTTATAATGGCACCTTGATTTCAGGAGGGAAGGGGAAACTTTGAGCAATTGCTGGGAGAAGTTCCTATCAGTAGAAATCATTGGTTCCACTTTTTGAGTGCAAAGTTTTGCAACTTTGTAGTATTTCTTCTGATGCAGCAGCTCAATTTGGGAAGTCCTGCAAGTGCCCCAATGCTGCTATGAGGACATGGCTGTAGTATTGATTGATACAGGTACAGCCCTTGTATGTGGGAGGGGCCTAAATCCAAGTCATATCCTTTTTTATTTTTCAAAAATATTTTATCAATTTTTGCTACATTAGATACAGTTAAAGAAGGAATCAAATGTATCTTTCATATAAAATGCATCATATGATTTTGGTCCTGTTTAGTTTTTAGCTGATTTGATTTATTGAGATTAAATAATTCTGTTGATTTCACAACAGAGAGATGTAAATAAAGAGTTCATAAAATATCCAAAATTATATTAATATTTTGGAACAGTATCCAAACATACAATAATACTACTGTTTTCCAAGAAAATTCACATATCATTTTGCTGTAGATTTTTCATCTACAGAAGTGCACTTATAAGTTTTATATGATAGGCATAAACTAAGAAATGAAGGTCTCTTATTACGTCAAAGATCAATCTGGAAGGGAGAAAATGGAGAACAAACTACAATAAATATCAGTTCATAGAGATCCTGAGGAGACAGATCTAGAGGCCAAACAACAACTTATTTTAAATACATAAGGAACAAATCTTTTATTTTTTTAATGCATATTCTAAATAGCAATTGTACAACATATGTGGGCACAATTGGGATGTAGATCCCAGCAGATCCACAGAAGTGTCTTTCCCAGTGACACGGTTCTGATTCTGACCTCTCTCTACTTAACAAAGGAGGCAAAACTGCTTATATGCTCTAGATTTAGTATAACATATTACCCTGTTTCCCCCAAAATAAGACATCCTCTGATAATAAGCCCAATTGGGCTTTTGAGCGGATGGCAATAAAGCCAAGCTCTTATTTCAGGGTTCAAAAAAATATAAGACAGGGTCTTATTTTTGGGGAAACACGGTATTTGGTTCTAAATTCAGTCAGGGATTAAGAGTGAGAAGACCCAGGTTCTAATCCATCCTCAACTATGAAAGTTTTACTGGATGATTTTAGACGAGTCACCCTCTTGTACACAATATGCCACATACAGGTGTTACCGAAGGGAATAACAGGAGGAAGGAGCATTATTCCCACTTCTCTGAGCACCTGAATGAAAGGCTGGATATTAAATCTAATAAGAAAAACCTGAGAATGACATCTTTCAACATAATGGTAACTACTGAACGATCATATGTAGGATTGGGCAGTGGGTACATCCAGAGGTGAAATGCACTTACCTTTGCTACCAGTTCAGAAATGTGAGTGCGCGCCTCTTCTGCACATGTGCAGAGGGTCAAAATTGGGACATAATGACACCCCGGTGGATGGGCGGAGTCTCCCGCCGCCGGCCCTACAGGTTCGCACGAGCCTGATAGATCTGGCTGGATTTCACCGCTGGGTACAACCTATTAGAAACATCTATTAACCATTTAGAGAAAAGACTGCATTGATGTACATTTTTGGAATAAGAAAGCATAACATTTTTTATTTATTTATTTATTTTTCAGATTTCTATACCGCCCTTCTCCTTCCGGACTCAGGGCGGTGAACAGCCAAATATAAAACATTCGTACACAAAAGTTAAAATAGATTTAAAATAATTAAATAAAATTTGGCCCATAATTTAAAACATTTCAATTAAAATCAATATCAAATTTTAAAACCAACCATAAAATCAGGACAGCCCGGCTAACTGAAAAAAGTAGGTTTTAAGGGCCCGACGAAAAGTCCGGAGGTCTGGGATCATTCGTATCTCTGGGGGTAGATTGTTCCAGAGGGTAGGTGCCACCACAGAGAAGGCTCTCCCCCTGGGGGTCGCCAGCCAACATTGTCTGGCCGACGGCACCCTGAGAAGGCCCTCTCTGTGGGAGCGAACTGGCCGGTGGGAGGCAATTGGTGGCAGAAGGCGGTCCCGTAAGTACCCCGGCCCTAAGCCATGGAGCGCTTTAAAGGTGATCACCAACACCTTGAAGCACACCCAGAAGTCCACCGGAAGCCAATGCAGCTCGCACAGGAGAGGAGTCACATGGGAGCGCCCCATCACTCCCATAATCCCCCACGCGGCCGCATTCTGCAACAGTTGGAGCCTCCGGGTGCACCCCAAGGGGAGCCCCATGTAGAGAGTGTTACAATAGTCCAGATGAGAAGTGACGAGTGCTTGAGTGACCGTGCGTAGGGAGTCCCGATCCAGAAAGGGGTGCAACTTGTGTATCAGGCGAACCTGATAGAAAGCCCCCCTGGCCACGGCTGTCATATGCTCTTATAAAGACAGCCGTGCGTCCAGGAGGACGCCCAAGTTGCGGGCCCTTTCCGTGGGGACCAATGATTCGCACCCAATAACCAGCAATGGCACCAGCTGGCTATACCGGCTATAACATGTTCTGGGATGATACTTAATATGAACAAAAAGTTTGTTTATTTAAAAGTTAGTTTCTTACAGTGTATGAATCTCAAGTGTCCATAGTTTCCTGCTGGAATTATGGAGCCTAATATGAAGTGGGCGCACAAGCCATGATAGTACCTAGATTCAATAATTGACACAGAGTAGAGATAGTAATGGAAGATACTAAAGGTTAAGAAAAGTATAGGAAAAATGAATAATGACAAAGAAGGTGAAAAAAAAGACATGACATTCAGTGCTTCTTTTACAAGCATATGTCTTAATACAAAGAGCAGTCATTGTGGAATTTAATCAGTAGCAAGTGGGAGTGATTATTTTGTAATGTAATGTAAATAAAAATGCACTTCTAAAACTTATTACTTACCATGAGAAAATAAAAGTTTTTCTGGTTGCGAATAGTAGATTTAAATGATGAATTTTCATGATTAAAATTTTATTTCCCATTGCTGCTGTCCTGCTAATTACAAATTGTCAGCCTCTTTGTCTGCTGTTATTTGCACTGATACTGTTTTTCATTAAAAGCAAAGAGCACATTTAATATCTAAAGCTCAGTCTTTAAGTGCACAGCTATTTGAGTTTATCTAATAAATTGCTGCCTTTCCTTGCCATAATTATTTTAATACCTGTTTATCTAGTTTTCTAACTCTGCATTTGCATTTTTCTTTGTAAATCCAGCTGAAGTTAATAATATGCATACTGTTGTTATTCAGTGAAATTTCAGACTTAAGACCATCTGCAAGGGAAAGAAGTGTGTTTGTAAGGGACCCTGGCTGGATGCCTGATGGTTTAGACAACAATTTTTGTCTTCAAAAGGTGTACTGTGTAGCAAAGCAATTCATTGGCAAACATAAACTTAAAAGACTACAAAGATTTTCTTTTTGAGGGAGCAAAAGTCAGGCACATGGAGAAGACTATGAGGCTATCGAATATCAAAGAGATTTAATACAGATAACTCTGGAGGAGGCATCCCAGGGTCATGAAATGTTGTAATGAACTGGGGTCATGTGGACCCCCACAGTCATCAGCAGAGAAGCCCTTGTACTTATACCCTCCTCCTTCCCCCCCCACATCTAGAATATACTGTACCTATTCTTCTTCAACAGTACTTTCATTAAGGGAAAATGCTGAAAAAAGGAAAGATAAATCAAGATGAAATAGGAGTCATACACACATGTCCTAAAATATTCACAGCATGTAAAAGCCACAACAGCTGCTTCCCCCAGTCAGCTATGAAAATCCCTTCTTCTGGAAAAATACAAACTGCCTCTTGTTCTCTTCTCTTGTATACACACCCAGGCAGAACACTAAGAATGTGACCTGCATTCTTACTTGACCTTGATTAAAACAGCATTCATTGTTGAATTCTTTGAAACAAATTACTTGTGAAAGTGGAAACCAACAAATAGAAGACAAAAGGGCAAACATGTCTCTGAACTGTCTAGAGACTGGCCTTATAGCAAAAGGTTAAATGTTGTTTGCATGCTGAAGATTAGCATGGCAAGGAAAAGAGATTATCAGGGAGCATGTATATTACACATAGAATAGAAATGTGTGTCTGCATTGTTATTACGGGGCACTGCATTTGTGCATGATAGCACTAAAATCACTTAAAATCAATGTAAGGGTTGGGGTTTGCATCATGATAATTGTAACACATATTTCATAACTTCCCCTCATTCTTCTCCATGAATGTTTGTATGCATATGTGTGCATATCCACACACTTGTCGTATGACTTTTATGCTGTGTGATGGCAAGTAGATGCATATTATGCTTGTATTGTGAAATGCTGGATTCACGTTTTCTTCTCACTATCAAAATTGTGTCTCTGATTTATTGATTTATCACTATATTAATGAAATCCTGCAATCACAGGAATCTGTTTAATAAGGTATAAAAAAATAAAATGAAATATAAAAAATTAAGACAAAAAAGCCCCAAAAAAGTATTTAGTTTTTTTTTCCAGAAAGCAGACAATGTTGGAGACAAACAAATCTTATATGGAAAGTCATTTCAGAGGGGCAACTTCATCACTGAAAAACAGTGCTTCTGGCCCTGGCTGTCAGGAACCTCTCAAAAAAGCAGACAACCAGCTATTTTTCTGGGGCTGAAAAATTGATTCTACAAATAACCAGCCATAAAGGGCTTTTGACTTGGGCCTTGAATTTATCTGTTACATTATTCCTGGACTTCTATTATGTGTAAATCATTTGCCAGAAGTACCTGGAATTATTACTTGATGTTAGTTTGCATTCAGTGGCTATGGGAAGGTAGTTTTGCAGAATGAAGGCCATCCATAAAACAACTCAGCTTTGATTGGGAATGTACACTGGCCGGAAGCCTATTCAATGGTCACTTTAATCAGATACCAACAACAGGCCATTGTCATGCATATTTTCAGAGAGTCATCAGTGACCTTTCAGGTTTGTAACATTGTACAGTATTTATAGATCAAGGTTCACTGATGTGGATATTTCAGCAATATCCTGAAAATTCAAGAATGCATCCTTGCTGGTAAAGCAACACAGCTGCCAGGCTTTGCAACCTTTTCCAACAGGAGAGTTAGGCCATCAAAAGGCCAGTAAATAGGAAATTCTTTTTATTTCTACCTCCATTGTTGGCTGTTTCAACACATCCTGTTTATGTTTTGATCATTTTCTCTCCCAAAGTATTTGACAAAGAGTTTTGGCTTCCATTCAAGCAGTTGAACACAAACTGTTGACAACTCTCTAAACTCTATTTCTCAATATTAATATTTCTCGTAATAAAGCAATCAACATGTACTAATAAATTATGCCAGAAGAATAAATCCAGAACAGGATAAGAAAATTATTGAATTTTAAGGTATTTAAATTATTTCTTAGAGAGATAGTTTCACTTTAAAATGTAAATAGTTTTTTTTTTCCATTCGTTGTGTTTGATTCTTGGGGACTGCCTGGTCCCTTCAATTTTCTTGGCAAGTTTCTTTTCGATAGCAGTTTACCGCTGTTTCTTTTCTGAAAGAAAGTGATTAGCCAGCCTGCTTTGTGCCTAAGGAAGGAATAAAACTCTGAGTCTCTTGGTTTCTAGCCTAATGCCTTAATCGCTACACCAAACTAGCTCTCCTAAATATTGTAATATGACTTTAAAAGAAAAGATGCAAATGATATAGAAATCTTCATAGTTTGCGTGGGTGAGTTAATTCTATCCTGCATGGTATTAGACAAACAACATTGTTTTGTCTCAAAGCTTTCATAATGAGAGTGAGGTAGTGTAGGAAGTTAGCACCCACCCCTCTCCTGGAAGAGTGAAATATTTTAGGAAATATGAAAAAGGCAGAATATTATATTTCCCTGGGATAAGCATGTTTTGAAGCAGCTCCCATCTTCCTGCCCCCACCCTTTGTCAATGGGCCATTAAGGCCTGGGCCAGTCTATTCTACATAACAAAGATCTACCTCCTTCAGGCAGAGCCATAGTAGGAATTGCCAAAGATAGGATTAGCCCTCTACACAATAGCAGCAGAAACTCACCACATGTGACCTGGGAAGCACATGTGACCATCAGCCAGCAAGGCCCCCACCCCCTGGGAGTCTGACAACCAATCAGGATACTCTTTTGGGGCCCCAAGAAATGCAGAGCCAGAGAGAGCATAAAAACCGGAGGATTTACTGTATCTGCCCCCTTTTCTGTTCAGGAACTCAAGCCATGTGATCCTGTCCACCATTAAACCATCTTTCCAAGCAGTCTCCATGTCTCCAGTGTCTTTTTCCCCACTTGGAGCAGAACCTAGAAGGATGTTTCTTCCAACAGTAGAAAATAAAATTGAGAATTAGTGGTAGAAAAATCAGGTTCCAGTTCCTCCTGAATCATGAAAGTCACTCTATGCTCTTGGATCAAGTCCCATCTCAAACAGGACTCAGACTTTGATTGTGCAGTCATGATCTATCCACACGTGCCTCCTATTCTGGCTTACAATACTTCGATAGATGTAAACTAGAGTAACCCCTAATATAATCATCCTGAACTTCTTAAAGTAAGAAGTGGATCCAGCACATGGTAAATATCCCATTCCTCCCACTTGCCATTTTCTTCTAATAACATTGTTCTTCTACATCTGTTAGCTCTATTTTATTCTTGGACAGAAGTGGAAACAGTTTGGTAGATGTGATCCTTTTCCTATTTTCATCACTGATTTTTATACGTTCCCAACCTCCATCTTCAGTTCACAAATTAGCATGAAAATGCATGTGCAGAAGATCTGCAGGATATTGTAACAAAAAGTCAAAATGTTGACCATCATATGTGCGACTCATATAACAAATAAGCAGAGCTTCAATAGCATTATTGTGATTGCTGTCTTGACTTTTTTTTAAACCCCAGCCTGTGTATATCCCTGCACATGTGCATACAGGAAGCTGGAGAATTTCATTTCTAAATCCAAAAATACTTTTTCTCACTGGAACATTTTGCAACATATCCAGATGTATTGGCAAAAAAAATGGTAACTGTTGTCACAACCATTATTACCTCCCTGTAACAATAAAAATAAGTAACAATCAAATAAATACTGTTTAATATTCTCTTTTTCTTGCTGTTTTATCATTATCACCCACTTTATGTGAATAACTGCAGTCACTACAATAAATAGAAAATTAGCCCCTAATATTTGATTCAGAAGTAGATTAGCATGCAGTGATGATATTGACAGTAATCTTCGGGTGGAGAATTTGGTGCCATCCAACTGATATGGAACTCCATTCTCAAGATCTCCAATCATAAGAAGTGAATGTGTAAGTTTAAAACTTCTTAATGTCATAATTCAATTATTGTAGCAAATAAGTCCTGAGATCTGTTTTAGAAATTGTATGTCAGATGATTATATTATGAATTCTGATGGATGAAAACAGACTTTAAGAACATATTTTTAAACATTGAAACTATAAATATAAAGATGAATTTGCATGGTTATATATCTTCTTGTATTTAATATTTTAGAAAAAATCATAAAAAGTGCTTAAGGGTTAACTGATCAATATTGTATCTGGTTACTTGCTACTGATATTCAATAACCAAATTGGCTTCTGAAGACTTTCTGAAGAGGCCAATATTTTTCTCTTTGAAATATAATGAAGAAACTCTAATAATTTGACTATGTTATTAGCTACAAAAAGAGGAGGTGGAATTGCACTATATGTAAGACACCACTATATATCTACAGTAATACACATGATCAAATATAAAACCCCTCCAGAATGATATGGGTTAAAATAAAAGGGGAAAAAGTGACATTGCCATAGGTGTACATTATAGGCCACCCAACCAATCAGAAGAAATAGACGAACTCTTTGCCAACCAGTTAATGAATGTATGTAAGAAGCATTCCACAGTAATAATAGGAGACTTTTAACTATCCAGATATCAACTGGGAGACAAACTCTGCAGCGAGTGGGACATCAAACAGATTCCTAACCAATCTAGCCAACAAATTTGTAATTCAAAAGGTATAGGAGGGAACTAAAAGTAAACCTATAACTGGACCTAATTCTTACTAATAGAGAAGTGATAGAGGGAGTGGAAGTTGCCAGAATTCAATATAATGCAAACACAAGCAATAGAAAATAATCCAACTAGTTTCTTAAACTTTAAAAGAGCTGGTTTTAACAAACGCAGAGAGAGCCTAGGAAAGATTCCATGGACAAAAATCCTAATGGGGAAAACAACTCAAAAAGCATATGAAACTCTGAAACAGGTGATCATAAAAGCCCACTCCAGCACAATATCACTGAAAAAGAAAAACAAGACATTCAAGAAGAAACCAGCATGGCTGCACAAAGATCTCTCTGACAAACTGAAAGACAAAAAGGACAAGTACAAAAAAATGGAAAGAGGGACACTTAACTAAGGCTGATTATCAGCAAATAGCCAGAACATGCAAAGAGGAAGTCAGGAAAACAAAGTTTCAGAATGAACAATGCTTAACGCATTGTAAGCCGCCCTGAGTCTCTGGAGAAGGGCAGCATATAAATAAAATTTAAAAAAAAAAAAAAAAAACCAAAGAGTTGCAATGAAAGTCAAAAATAATTTTAAAAAAGTTTCTTTTAACATATTAATAACAAGAAATAAGTCAGGGAAACCATAGGCTCACTAAAGAGAGAAGATGGAAAGGAAGTAACAGGTAGGGAGAAAGCAGAGCTGCTTAACTTGTTCTTTGTATCAGTCTTCACGCAAAAAGAAATTATAGCCCAACATACTAAAAAAATTACTGTAAAAGACAAACTAGAAAATTAAAATAGGCAAGAAAATGGTAAAAGAACACCTATCTGACCTTGATGAATATAAATCACTGGGACCTGACAGATTACATTCCACAGTTCTGAAGGAGCTGGTAGATTCAAAAATCCTGGAGCATTGGGGAAGTGCCTGAGGTTTGGAAAAGGGCTGATGTGATTCCATCTTCAAGAAAGGAGAAAAAAACAGACTCAGGAAACTACAGACCAATCAGTCTAACACAGATCTGTGAACAACACTGTAGAAGCAAATAAAGTTATAACTAGTAGTCAGCACAGATTTGTTAAAAAGAGATCATGCCAAACCAATCTTATTTCATTCTTTGATAAAGTGACTAAATTAGTAGACCAGTGAAATGCTGTGGATATAGTATACTTAGATTTCAGTAAGGGATTTGACAAAGTAGACCACAGCCTACTTCTTGGTAAGCTAGAAAAATGTGGAATAGACAACATCACCACCAGATGGATTTGTAGTGTTGGAAGAAACATACTTCTGGGTTCTGCTCCAAGTGGGGAAAACAGACACTGGAAACATGGAGACTGCTTGGAAAGATGGTTTAATAGTGGACAGGATCACATGGCTTGAGTTCCTGAACAGAAAAGGGGCAGATACAGTAAATCCTCGGGTTTTTATGCTCTCTCTGGCTCTGCATTTCTTGGGGCCCCAAAAGAGTATCCTGATTGGTTGTCAGACTCCCAGGGGGGTGGGGGCCTTGCTGGCTGATGGTCACATGTGCTTCCCAGGTCACATGTGGTGAGTTTCTGCTGCTATTGTGTAGAGGGCTAATCCCATCTTTGGCAATTCCTACTATGGCTCTGCCTGAAGGAGGCAGATCTTTGTTATGTAGAATAGACTGGCCCAGGCCTTAATGGCCCATTGACAAAGGGTGGGGGGCAGGAAGGTGGGAGCTGCTTTGTCTGTAAAATATGCTTCTCATATTTCTCATCCAGGGAAATATAATATTCTGCCTTTTTCATATTTCCTAAAATATTTCACTCTTCCAGGAAAGGGGTGGGTGCTAACTTCCTACAGTAGTTTGCTGGCAAACTGTACTCAACGAGTAGTCCTTAGTAGTACTACATCCATATGGAGAGAAGCAAGCAGTGGGGTACCACAAGGTTCCGTCTTATACCCAGTACTCTTCAATATCTTCATAAATGACTTAGATGAGGGAGTAGAAGGGGAATGCATCAAATTTGCAGATGACAGTAAACTGACAGGAATAGCCAACACCCCTGAAGACAAGCTCAGGATCCAAAAAGATCTTGACAAACTTGAACAATGAGCCCTATCCAACAAAATGAATTCTAATGTGGAGAAAAGCAAAGTTTTACATTTAACCAGGAAAAATCAAAGGTATAAGTACAGATTAGGTGAGACCTGGCTCAAAAACAGTAACTGTGAGAGGAACCTTGGGATCCTAGTGGATGATCACTTGAATATGAGCCAGCAGTGTGCAGCAGAAGTCAAAAAAGCTAATACAATCCTGGGTTATATAAACAGGCATAGAATCAAAATCACTTGAAGTATTAGTACTGCTTTATAAAACTCTAGTAAGACCACACCTGGAATACTGCAACCAATTTTGGTCATAATACTACAAAAAAGATGTTGAGACTTCGGAAAAACTTCAGAGAAGAACAACTAAGATCATCAAAGGCCTGGAGACTAAATCATATGAAAAATGGCTGCAGGATTTGGGTTTGGCTAGTCTAAAGAAAAGAAGAATCAGGGACGATATGATAGCAGTATTCCAGTATTTGAGGGGCTGCCACAAAGAAGAGTGGATCAAATTATTCTACAAAGCACCAAAGGGCCGGACAAGAAACAATGGTTGGAAACTAACCAAAAAGAGAAGCAACCTGGAATTAAGGAGAAACAGTGAGGACAATTAACCAGTGGAACTGCTTGCCTTCAGAAATCATGAGCGATCCATCACTGGATGTTTTTAAGAAGAGACTAGACCAGGGATGTCAAAATCAAGGCCTGCTGGAAACAGAGAAGGAATAGCTCGCGGTACCTTGGCCCAATCCTCCCGAACTCTGTTTTCTCTGGCAGCATGCTGGAACAGATCGTTGCAGCCAAAACGGAGCTAGGGAGGGCTGCCGAGCTCTGTTTTTGCTGGGAGCATGGTGCAGGAGGCCATCAGAGCAGAAAACGGAGCTCAGGATGGCCACACACGACCCTTGTAGCTCCATTGTTGCTGGCAGCTTGATACAGAAGGCCGTCACAGTGGAAAACAGAGCTCCGGAGGGCTGCCTGCACTCCTCCTGAGCTCTGTTTTCACTGGCAGAGTGCTAGCAAAACAAACTACTAGCAAAAGTGGCATTTGATCACAAGGCAAGGAGGCATCGAGAAATGTTTTCACTTTTGCATTTGAGCATCCAAGAAGGAAAGGAGAAAAGGAAAGAGGAAAAACAAAGAAAAAGAAGGGAAGAGCGAAAAAAAGAAGAAAGGAGAATGAAGAGGGGAAGAAAAGGGGAGAAGGAAGGAAGGAAGGAAGGAAGGAAGGAAGGAAGGAAGGAAGGAAGGAAGGAGATTATAATGAGAGGGAGGGAGAGTGTTATGTATGTATCTTTTTTGTGCGGGAAATTCAAATGTAAAGTGAATTCTGATTGGTTCTTGGTCGCCTCTGAAAAGTATATAAGGAAGGCTGTTGCCTGTGTTATTTTGCTGAAGTCTCACCCTGAATTAAAGAGCTGTTGTCACTAGCTTGCTTGTGCCTCTCGTTATTCCCGCGCTACAACATTGGCGACGAAGGTGGGATTGAGGCCACAAGAAGCAATTCAAAAAGAGCTCTGAGTTTCAGCCAGGGTGACTAGCGAACACTGAGACATGGCATGTCTGCCTACGTTCCGCCAAAACCCTTCGACCCAACCCGAGAGAAGTGGGGATCGTATCTGACCAGGTTCGAGTGCTCCTTGGAAGCGAGCGAAATGCAAGGGCTCTCAGCGAACAGAAAAAGGGCCCTGTTCTTAAGCCACTGCGGGCCAGACGTATTTGAGATGGCCAAATCACTTTGCGAGCCAACCCCAGTCCAGACGGTTCCCTGGGATGTCCTACAGGCCAACCTGAGAGCTCACTACGCTCCGGTTCTGTCCAAATTTGTACAGCGCTACGAACTCCGGCAACGTGTTCAAAAAGAAGGAGAGCCAGTCAGCGCTTATGTGGCCGTGCTTCGAAAAGCCGCAACACATTGTGACTACAGAGATTTAGACGACGCACTGCTTGAACAATTGATTTGCGGGGTTCGAGATACCCGGTTACAAAGGCGTCTTCTAGCCAAGCCAGACCTAACGCTAGCCGGCGCGCTAGACGAAGTCCGAACACACAAGGCATCAACGAAAGCTTCGGAAGCGCTGCAGCGACCAAGTTCAAGCAAAGATGGGCCGAAAACAGCCCCCGTCCACAGAGAAGAGGTGCGAACCAGCACAGAGGAAGTCAGACGAGGACGTCTTCCATACAGAAAAGAAATTGAGCGAACAAAGCCGCCACCACAAGAACTGTCCTAGCTGTGGCGGGGATCACGAGAGACACTCGTGTAAATACAGAGAAGCCATTTGCAGGCGTTGCAACAGGAAAGGCCACCTAGCACGAGTTTGCAGAGCTCAATTTCCGCGTAGTCGGAAGCCACATGACTACCGCGACCAACCAGAGCCGGCTCGTTCAAAACAGCCAATCAAAGATGACGGCACGAGAAAACGGCGTGAACCTCAAAAGCGGGAGACCTACAGCACGAGAATCGGCCAAGCCAGCACAACCGACGAGGAAAAAGTCTACACGAAAGTAGAAATCGATGGCAGACCGTGCGAAATGGAAATCGACACCGGGTCTACGTTATCGATAATGTCCTGGACAACATTCAAGGCGCTCCTGCCCAAGTTCCAGAAAACCCAGCTGTCCCGTCAGAAAATCCGCCTCCTCGACTACCAGGGAAACTGAGTTCCCGTTGAAGGCGTGGGCACATTCCGGGTCACCTATGGCGAGTTCCAGAAAGAGCTGCCCCTGACCATCATTAGCAAGCCCCTACCAAGTCTACTGGGCATGAAATGGTTCCGAGCCCTTGGCATGGGCTTCACGGGTGTTCACAGCATCAGCGGATCATCCCTCAAAGAAACCCTTCTCCACAAGTTTCGGGACGTTTTCGAAGGGACTCTAGGCAAGTATGTGGGGACCCCAATATCCTTTAATTTAGACCCCCAACGTAGTGCCAATCAGACTGAAAGCAAGACGAGTTCCCTTTGCTTTAAAGCCCAAAATTGATACAGAGCTCGACAAGCTCATTAAGCAAGGGGTGCTAATTCCCATAGATCACGCTAAGTGGGAAACCCCGATAGTCACGCCAGTCAAATCGGACGGCTCAATAAGAATTTGCGCTGACTATAAGTGTTCGATTAACAAGGCGTTGCAGCAGAGCGCCTATCCGGTTTTACTTCTTGACATTGTTTCCCCGGGCCCCATCTCCTCCAATGAGGTGGTGAGGGTTTCTGCTAGAGACTCTGTCTTGGGCACTGTAATGGGCTGGGTAATGAGGGGTTGGCCTACCAAGGTGGACGGTGGGGACTTTCAATTGTACTTTAAGAAAAAAAATGAACTGTCAATGTTGGGGGGTTGTTTGTTGTGGGGAGACAGGGTGGTCATTCCTTCGCGGTTAAGGCACAGAGTTCTAAAAATGTTGCATGAGGGACACCCTGGTATTGTTCGCATGAAAGGCCTAGCTCATAGCTATGTTTGGTGGCCACATCTCGACCAAGAAGTCACTGAGTGGGTGGGGAAGTGCAGGCCCTGCCAAGAGTCCCACCCAGATCCTCCCATAGCTCCCGTTCGGGAATGGGAAAAACCAAAGGGGCCATGGGGGAGGATTCACATCGATTTCGCTGGCCCGTTCCACGGCCAGAACTTTCTTATGATTGTAGATGCATATTCTAAGTGGCTCGAAATTGCCTTGATGCCATCTACCACTTCTGAGGCCGTAATCAAAGTACTCAGAAAACTATTCGCAACACACAGATTGCCAGACACCCTGGTATCCGACAATGGGCCCCAATTTATGGCAACTCAATTTGAGGGCTACCTAGCCGAATTAGGCATAAGACATGCATTATCCGCTCCTTTTCATCCGGCTTCGAATGGCCTTGTAGAAAGATTTTTAAGAACGGCCAAAGAAGCTCTTTCCCGGCTTGATGCAGGGGACTGGCAGGCTAGAATAGATGAGTTCTTAGTGGTACAGCACGCCACCCCGTGCCCCACCTCGGGCCACAGCCCAGCCGAGCTCTTAATGGGCCGAAAGCTAAGATGCATTCTCGACTGACTGCATCCCAATTACTCCTCCGATAGCTTCACGGGGGAAGGGGGAGGACTAAGACAATTCCAAGTAGGAACACCAGTTTTTGCTAGAAGCTACACTAATGGGCCCTTATGGGTAGAAGGAACCATAGTAGGAATCACCGGTCCAAAGTCTTACACAGTTGATATAGGGCATGGTAAAATTTGGAGGAGACATATAGATCAATTGCGTAAACGTTTACAAAATGAAAACTCTAGTCTTAACTATCAAAGTCTTCCTGACACAGCTACTTCAAGCCCGAGTAAGCCGGAATACTTATCTGGCAACCCAGAGTTCCAGCACCGCCCCAGCGAGTCGACACTCCCAGCCGGAGATAGCCACACCTCCGGAGAAATCCAGGAGGTTCCATTGGCAGAGCTGGGAGAGACAGGAGGTCCCTCCGACCGGCTCGATGCCTCGCCAACAACTGAACTGTGCAGGTCAACCAGGATTAAGACACGCCCTGGTCACCTGTGTGATTTTGTATGTAAATATGTAAATATATAGGATAAGTGCCTTCTGGGAGTGGAGGGGTGTTATGTATGTATCTATTTTGTGCGGGAAATTCAAATGTAAAGTGAATTCTGATTGGTTCTTGGTCGCCTCTGAAAAGTATGTAAGGAAGGCTGTTGCCTGTGTTCTTTTGCTGAAGTCTCACCCTGAATTAAAGAGCTGTTGTCACTAGCTTGCTTGTGCCTCTCGTTATTCCCGCTCTACAACAGAGAGTCTGAGGGAAGTCCTGCCTTAGCACTTTGCCACCAGCAGCCCTGCTGCCAGAGGTGGGCTGACGCCAGTCCGAACCAGTTCGGGCAAACCAATTGTTTCGATTCTTCACAGTTTGGCGAACCAGAAAATCCCACCACTGGCTGGCTCCGCCTGCTCTCCCTGCCTCTGGCTGGTGGCTAGAATCACACCTGCACCCAGCTACACTCTGGCTCCTTCGCTCACTCGCTTGCCCAGACCACGCAGCTCAGCTGATCTCTGCCCTTGCCCACTTGCCTGCCTTCGCTGCGGCCTACCACACCAGCAACGCAGCCCAGCTGATCTCCGCACCTCACCCATTCTGCTCACCATGGCTGCCCGCAAAGGTAAGGCATCAGTTCCCACCTCTGGCCTTCCCTGGGGCCTACGGGCAGATGCCTCCCTTCACCTTGGGTCGGGGGACACGCCAATTCCCACCTCTGGCCTTCCCTGGGGTCTACTGGCAGATGCTGCCTGCTCGCCCTTCACCTCAGGTCAGGGGACACACCTGTTCTGACCCAGCCTTAGCAGAACCAATAAACAGACTCCTTGTCCTGAAAAACCCTTCTTTATTTAGCTACTGTGAATTCATGGCATTCACACACAGAAAAGTCCAGGCAATAATCCTTCCAAGGGTTAATTGCAGTAACAGATCTTATCAGTCCTTGGCTAACAGTTGCAAAGCTGTAAATTAATTCCTGGCAAGAAGTCTCTGAGGCACGGACCACGATAAGCAAATCTTCTGAAAGAAATACGAACTGTTATCTCCCTGCTTTTTCCTCCACCTCCCCATCCTGATCGAGCGCGGCACAGACAGCCCAATGGAGGCAGAAAAATGAGGCGTTTCATCATCCCTTCTCTTTCCCCCCCCCCAGCCTCCTTTTACCAGATGCACCAGGCAGGCTCAGCAGGCAGTCACAATCTTTAAATGGGCTTTTATTTTGTCAGCCCAAGAGAGTGGGGGAAAGGGGCTCGGAATGGTATGTAGGAAATTGCCTTGTCTCTGCAGTATCAGCCCGCCTGCAGCACCCCACTTTGCCCTGTGTGACATCGAGTTGACCATGCCCACTCAGTCACATGACACCCCCAAGCCACGCCCACCCAACCAGTCACATGGTGAACCAGTTATTAAATTACTTGAAGCCCACACTGCCTGCTGCCCTCTCGCCATCTCCTTGTCTCCTCCTCCTGACCTCTCCTGGTGGTCTCCCATCCTATCCCATCCTGAGGATGATTTAGTTACAAAGCTGGGTCTCCTCACATGGAGAGTGAGTGGGACTCCCTCTGACCCACACACTTTGCCTTCCCACACACACCATGAGCAACCTGGCCAATGAGAGTGAGCAGCAGCCTTGAGGAGGAGGTAAGTGTAGCTGGGCACCCCCTTGGGGAAGTGGGCTGGGCTGTGGGGTCCTGGTGCCCTGGGAGCTTGAGGGCTGGGCTGGGTGCTTGCCCTCCACTGCCTAGGGCTCTGGACAGCCTGCGCTTCCTTCTGAGGTTCCTTGCATGGCCTGAGAGGGATGGTGAGGTGCCTTTGGAGGACAAGGGTCTGGCGCTTTCCATGGTCTCAGTCTGCTGCAGATAATGGATCTCCCCAGCCCCGCCCGGACCACCACAGGCGTCCCCAATGTGATTAACTTCGAACTGGCCACGCCTGCCCCAGCCATGCCCACTCAGCCCCTCAAGGTCAAACACAACCCTAATGTGGCCCTCAATGAAATTGAGTTTGACACCCCTGGACTAGACAGTCACTTATCTGAAATAGTATAGGTTCTCCTGCTTGAGCAGGGGGCAGAACTAAAAGACCTCCAAAGTTCATTCTATTCTATTCTATTCTATTCTATTCTATTCTATTCTATTCTATTCTATTCTATTCTATTCTATTCTATTCCATTCCATTCCATTCCATTCCATTCCATTCCATTCCATTCTATTCTTCCGATGCAACAATAAGATTGCTTAGGATAATATAAATCAGAAACCACTAAGGATTACCTGAACATTAGTTTTCCAAGTTAAATTGTGGGAAAGTGCAACAGAATGATCTGTCTTGGATCACATCAACCTTCATTTTGATAGATCATCGAACTGCATATATTCAACTCATTTTAAATTTAGATGTTAATGCTTTTTTAAAAAAAGCTAGGAACATTATATCTGTAAATCTGTAAATGATTCTTTTCTAATAATTATTTTTCAGTGTTCTTTCTATTTGGCAGGAATGTTTCATGCAACACGCTAAATGCTTCTAAAAAGGAAGCAGATTTGGGTGTCAGTGTATTTGCACATTGATTAAACATATTCTATCCACCTATATGTGAGAATATAGAATATATTTCTTGCTTGATGCATATTCTGTCAATTGTGGTACTGTGTATGTCATGCTTCTAAAACAGTGATTGCAAACTGACAGTTTCCATGCCGAATCTGCCCTCTGTCTGGCTGCTCAAATGCTTAATTCTTCTCTCCTTCCAGATTTCTAAAAACAAGTGGGAAGGGAAAACAGAGAAAAAATACTTGCTCATCTTAGCCTTTCAATCTCTCTTCCTGCTTATCTTTCCAAGTTATTTAGCTAACTCAAGTGAACCTGTCACTCCCAATAGAGAAATTGGCTAGCTTGACTGTTAAACTTTGCTGCGGAGATATGAGAAAGACAAACATCCATAACTGCATTTGAGGGAAGCAAGCTAGATTTAGAAGGCATAGTTGTTCAAATCAGGAGTGTTGTTTTGAAGGGGAGCCTTGTGCTAAGGGCTCATCTGTTGTGTAGATAGGAGATGCCTTTTTCTTGTGTAGATTCCAGGTTGTAGAATGAAGCACCTTGGTAGCTATATTTGGCACGTGCCCTCCTATCAATTAGGAAGATGCTAGATGTTGCTTAAAATCAAACTTATCTTCCACCAGGCTTTTAATGGTTTGTTTTGATTGTTAATTTATTTCATATTATTAGCTTGTTTTTATTTCTATTTTGATTTTACTGTATGTTTGGTCTAAATACTGTATTTTGTATAATGTTGTAAGCCTTTTGATGATCAAATTGATAGAAAGGCATGGTATAGATACAGGGGTGAAATTCAAAAATTTACCCTACTGGTTCTGTGGGCATTGTTTGGTGGGCGTGGCAGGGGAAGGATATTGCAAAATCTCCATTCTCACCCCACTCTGGGGCCAGCCAGAGGTGGTATTTGCCGATTCTTCAAACTACTCAAAATTTCTGCTACTGGTTCTCTAGAACCTGTTAGAACCTGCTGGATTTCACCCCTGTGTAGATAGATACCTTTTAAAGCGATCAAAATTGGTATAAAGAATTTTTATTTTTATTGACTTTACATTCTCCTACATTTTTATTTTTAATAAATGGTGGAGAGTTGTTATATGAGTGGGACAAAAAAAAAATCTCTATATTTCCGTGCTTTACCATAACACCTTACTTGTCTTTACTCTTTAAAAAAAAAAAAAATCTTAAATGTTGCAGACTTTCTTACAGGAAAACTCTAGGCTGACTCTTCTCTTTTTTGTAGCTTTTCTACAAATGCATGGAGAACAGTGTTATTCACATATTCATAGTACTCCAGGTGTTGTTGTTGTTTTTTGTCATATATGCATGATTACATTGGTTGTTGTTTTTTTTCACTAGCTTTTGTAATGACCCCAGGATAGGAGTAGTTTCTTTTTTCCCCCACATCTACCAAACTAAGGGGTGACAGTTCCATTTACGACTTTAAGCTCATTACTGGTTATGAGTGGTATCTGATTGCAGGCATCTAAATTTTTTCTTTTTGGCCTCTCTGGAATGTTGGACTAGCAGCTGTATGAAACTTTGCTTGCTCTAATAAATTCTTAATATCTTACTAGTTCTTTCAGAACGGTACAGTTTTGCAGCCAGTGACGCTATCTGCAGTCTCAGTGTCACACTTTCTCCATTCAAATATTTCCCTTATTATGTGAAAAGAAGCTTGGGAATTGGAGTTTGAACACACCAACATATTGTCAGAGTAATAGATATTAGTCTCTCCATTCCTCTACTGAAACATACATCTGAGAAATTGCTAATCCATTATGTCAGAAAGAACAAATTATTATGTAGTCTAAATTAATATTGTGTTACACAACAATATTTATAGATATATCTGGCTATATGTAATATGCAGTTCAGCCTTTGAAAGATAAAAAATATTCCAGACTGTAAAAAGAGTTTACATCAGAAATCTTTTTGGATTTCTGTCAAAACATTACATACTGTTAAGAGAATTTTTCTAAGTAGATGGCTATTTTCTTAGGATGCATATTGTTCAGAACAGCTAAGCTTCTAAAAGAATGGAAAAACTGATTCAGCAAACTATCTGGGGCCATATGCTTTCTTAGATAAGAATGAGGTGTTTAGTTTTCAGGTCTTAATATGTTTTACAGACATTATTCTTGTATTTTCTGCAGTCAGGTCAACTAAATTGTGCCTAATTTTTGCTAATTCTAAATTTCAGAGATAAATTTTACAAAAAGGGGAATATTCATCTGGAAGGCCATTTTGAAGGAGAGCAAAGGCTGGAATGAGAGCCAATTTGGTGTAGTGGTTAAGACATCAGGCTAGAAATGGATAGACTGTAAATTCTAGTCCCACCTTAGGCACAAAGCTGGCTGGTGACCTTGAGCCAGTCGCTTTCTGTTAGCCCTAGGAAGGGGGCAATAGCAAACCGCTTCTGAAACAACTTGCTAAGAAAAGTTCAGGGACTTTTCCAAGCAGTCTCCAAGAATTGAATGGGGGTGGGGGGACATCCCCAACCTCCCAGCCACGAACTGGTACCAGTCTGTGGCCCATTGAAAATCGATTCACACAAGTGGCAAGCAATCAGGAAAAACTTCTAAGAAAGCATGCGCAGGAGCTAGATTGCATGTACGAAACTATCCCCCTCCCCCTGGCTACTGCCATTTGCTGATGCTGGGTCATGGAGTCAGAAAGGTTGGAGACTGCTGCTCTACTACCACCATCCAATAGTTTTAAGTCCCAAGATATTGCTGTTGCCAATTATCCTACTTTATAAATTATAGGCAGATGCTGTTTGCTAGAGAATTATATGGTGATGGAAAATCAAACTGGAAATCACTGGAATATACATAATCAACTGTCAGATGTGTCACAATTATTTAGTTTGGCATGAAAGAAGCAATTGTTCTCGCTGAGTGGAAACGTCTCTATGGAAAGCATGTCATAACTAATGTAATTAGTAAAAATAATGGATCTAGGGAATTCTTGCTGGGGAAGAAGTGATGCTGGAATGGAGGGTTAGTCAACTCAGTTATTAAAAAATTGGTTCTGAGTTGGACAACCCAAAATTGGAAAAAAAACAATGGGAAAAAGAATTCAGAACTTCAATTTTTATTATCACAAATGCTCAGAGTCTTGCCTGGTTTATTGCTTGTTTATTTTCATGTTGGGCATGTGCACCTGGTGATTTCGAAGGTAATATACCATGAGCAAAGTGCATATTGTGGGCTGTTTTCAGATTAGGAAGCCTTGAAGAGAGGAGCATTGCAGAAAAGAACAGTAACCCTAAACCACTTCTGGTTTCTTTTAAAAAATTAAAAAGCATAATAAGAATGACACAGAACAATAGAAATGTTTCAGTAAGTAAAAAAAAAAAAACACTTAGAAACTGTAATATATTTTTGGCAAGACTATTATTTTATTTACTTTTGCCATAATAATTTATTGCTTATAACACCTCCAGAAAGCATTTCTTATAGTAAATTTTAATATAAACAATCTACTTCAGGCTTAAAAGTATGGAACATATGGGACATTTGGAAATGAAGTCCAAAAATATAGCTTAATCACCAATGCATTTTCCATCGCAAGTGAGTTAACTTGGGCTCTGGATATTTCAAAATAAACAGAAGACATGGAAAATACTTGCTTTGAAGCTTGAGACATCCCTATCAGCCTCAAGCAATATTTTAGCTTCCCATTACTAATCAGTTGGGGCACAAAGACCCTTTTCAAGAAAATGTGTGACTCTGGACTTCTGTTCCTCAAGATAAGTAAGCATCTGGTTTAAAAATACAGCAAAAGAAAAACGGAAAACCTACAAATAGAGGAAAATGGTCTATTCTGGTTAAACTATGTGAAACAGCAGCACTGTTTACTTTGCATACTCAAGAGGAACGTGCTTCAACGGAAAACAAAAATTCTCACAGATTATGTACATGTGAACACGAAAGGCCTTACCTTGTGAGGTAAAACTGTCACAGGCTATTTCCACTTGTGGAATCTTCCTCGCAGATAGAGATATCACACTCTGTGCTAATTAAAATATTTGTTTGCAATTATAAGATAACCAAATCCTAATTTATATATATATATATATATATAATGTTTTTGAAAAAAACATTACAAAAAGTAGATAAACTAATAGATCATTCATGGAAAAAATTCTGAATTTCTCCAATATGAATACTGTTAGATAGTGATGTAAGAAAAGTAAAATAAAATCTAGCAGTGGCATTTGAAGAGGGCAGGCAAGGAGGGCCAGGGTGAAGTTTACCTTGTCATACCCAGGTCCAAAAGAGGCAGATGCTTCTAACAAATGCACCAAGTTCTGGTAAACTTTATGTAAAACTTTATGTAGTTTTATGTAAAACTATAAGATAATGTACCTATTAGCAAGAATGAAAATTAGTGCATAAATTCTTCCATTCATCATTGATACTAATATATTTTAAAGGTATACAAATCCCTAAGAAAACCAGCAGATTATATTTCCATTACTAACATTGAAACCTTAGTGTAGTGATAAAAGTCTTTGGCTAGAACCTAGGATACTGAAATTCAAGTCCCCACTTGTCTACTGAGTTCATTAGATAACTTTGAGATGGTTCCTATTCTTCTTCAGTCCAACGTACAGTAGCTCCAGAGGTTATGAAGATGAAATGAGGGATAATGCCATGTACACTGCCTTGAGTTTCTAGAGTAGCGGTTCTCAACCTTCCTAATGCCGCGACCCTTTAATACAGTTCCTCATGTTGTGGTGACCCCCAACCAGGGGTGGGTTCTAAATTTTTTTACTACTGGTTCTGTGGGCGTGGCTTATTTTGTGGGTGTGGCTTGGACAAGGTCATGTGACTTGGTGGGCGTGGCTAGCTGGTCATGTGACCAGGTGCCCATGGCTATGTGTATAGGGACTACTCGGAGGGCTGAAAAAAGTCATTTCTGACAGGTCCTCGCACTTTTGACTGGTCCTCACACTTATGACCATCCTCACATTTATGCCCGTGCAGCATTCTTAACAACCATGTCACTCATTTCACAACTGCTTCTTTTCACCATGGTGATAAGATAGGGCAAAAAACGTAAAATGTGAGGACAGTCGTAAATTCGAGATCTGGTCAAAAGTGCGAGGACCAGTCAAAAATAACTTTTTCAGCCCTCTGAGTAGTCCATATGCACAAAAGGACTAACCAGAGGGCTGAAAAAAGTCATTTCTGACAGGTCCTCGCACTTTTGACTGGTCCTCACACTTATGACCGGTCATCATTTATGCCCATTGTAGCATTCTTAACAACCATGTCACTCATTTCACAACTGCTTCTCTTCACCATGGTGACAAGATAGGGCAAAAACGTAAAATGTGAGGACAGTCGTAAGTTCGAGGACTGGTCAAAAGTGCGAGGACCAGTCAGAAATAACTTTTTCAGCCCTCTGAGTAGTCCATATGCATAAAAGGATACAGCAATAGAGAGGGATGAAGGAAGGGAAGGGAAATTAGAGTAGGAGTGAGGGTAAGAGAGGGAGGAAGAGAGGAGGAGAAGGAGAAAGGAAGAGGAAGTAGGGAGGAGAAGAAGAGGGGGAGGAAGAGAAAGTAAGAAGGAAAGAAAAGAGAGAGGTGGTAGGTTTGAGGAGAAAGATAGCTGTACAATAAAAAAGATGAAAGGGAAGAAAGCCAACCCCAAACAAATATAAAGATATTAAGATAAAGAATGAATTGCTAAACTTTAAAGAATAAAAGAGAACAAATATGAATAAATAACAATAATTAAAAACACACATACAAACATACAATGTATTTTCTTTGAACAGAGTATTTGGCCGGTTCACAAATTTAAACAGTGTTTAGTCATTTCAATTAAATTTACAATTTCTATATTTCCTTTTTGCCATATTTATTCCTCATCTATTTTTGTAAAAAAACCAATATTACCCTTCATCCTCATCTCTAATCTTAATCAAATTCAATTTTTCCCTTCTATTCTATATTATACCCCTTCCCATTGTCATCTATTTTTATATCCATCCTCACATTGGTTAATTATGTAATATTACAGTTATTTAATATAAATTCAACATTTTAATATAAATCAATTAGTTATATAACTACCTTTTTTGTATATTAATCAATATGAACATGAATATTCCAATTATTTCCATGCAATCCAATTTCTTACAAATCAATTAATTATATTTACCAATAATAATAAACCAAATAATTTCCCCCATATATTCCTCCAAACCACAACTTAACCATTTCTGCTTTCAACACAATATACAATTAATAGTATCTCAATTATTACAATTCCCTCATTAAATAGAGCTTTTTTTCTTTTGTGTTTTAAAATCTTGAACTCTCCTCTTTTTCCCTAAATTTCCCATTGTTTGCACCTACCTTTTTTGGTGAGGAAAAAGAAAAGAAAACTGCCTGCCTAACTTTCCAAGTTGCAGCAACAGCAAAGCCAATAGCCTGCTTTACTTTCAGTTTCATTTTTCAGCATAGCTAGGGGAAAAAAATCTGCTCCAGCAAGCAGCAGGGCCCTGAGCAAAACAGCTGAGAGCAAATCGGCTGAGAGTCGTGAGCCGATTTAATCAAGGGCTAATTAGCCTATGCTGAAGCTCCGGGGGCCAATAAAATTACAAAAAAACACCGAACCATTTGTTAAATTACTGGCTCGCCCGCCCCTCACCCACCACTATTTATTGGCAATAAATAGTGGTGCGGAGGGATGGGGCAAGGGGTGGGGCGAGCCAGCAATTTAACAAACGGTTTGGCTGAACCCCCTAGAACTGGCAGAATCCCACCACTGGCTATAGGGCAGCCCTTTGAAGCCCCGCGGCAAGAATTTAAACAGTTTTTTTTTCCTCTAGCCATCAGCTGGGACTCAGGAGGCACTATAGATTGGGAGTGGGCGGGGTAAGCGAACGGCCAGCGATCCAACAGAGCAGAGAGTGAGGGTGAGTGAAGGCATGGGGAGGGCAAGAGAGGGCTTTGGTGACCCCTGTGAAATGGCCATTCGACCCCCAAAGGGATCGCGACCCCCAGGTTGAGAACCGCTGTTCTAGAGCAAAAGTGGCTAAAATATGATAATAAATGATACAAAGTTTTTAGAACAGGGGTCTCCAACCTTGGCAACTTTAAGCCTGGTAGACTTCAACTCCCAGAATTCAACTCCCAGAATTCTGAGAGTTGAAGTCCGCCAGGCTTAAAGTTGCCAAGGTTGGAGACCCCTGATTTAGAAAATACTACTAAGTAGGGTAATACTGCAGATATATTAATTATATATTAATGTATTAATCTTTCTACATGTAGATAGAAGTACATAAATGTAAGCATAACTGTCTAAAAGTGAATTAAATTAGATAACAGTTCTGCTCTAGATAAGAATATAATATATTGCATTCAAAATAGTTTCCAATAAATTTGCCATTTCCAATTCTACAAATACTTTCTATGCGCCAGACTAGCCCTGCATGCAGAGCAATGACTTTGCTCAATCATATAAACACTGGTCAGTACATATTTCTTTTCCACAAAACAGAAATTATAGGAACCTGTTTGGGACAAGGCAAACTGGGGTTGTCAACAGGAGAGGAACTTATTCACAAAATGATTGCCATCCGAAACTTGTCTGTTTGCAAATTGCTGCCATCATTGGAATGGCTGATCACAAAATATTCATTGCACAGAAAGTTAACTAGCTATCTTCTACATGTTCAGACCACCTCAATGGGACTTTTTCTGCAAATAATTATAGCACTTTGACCTGAGTATGATGCCTTACTTATTTTTTTCTAAAATACTATCTTTTAAAAGTATGCCTGGTGCCAATTTGCGTTGCTAAATTCCCTCCCTCATTTTTGAAGTAATTTTCTGCCTACCTGCTTTCACTGCACTTATGAAGCAGCACTAGGTGTGGGGGCTGCATTAAAACCACCAGATTCTGGTGAGATCAAATGAGCAAAGGGGTAGGTTTTATTTTCCATTGCTGTGTGCCTCTTTTTTTTTTTTTTTAACAGAATAAAGTCACTCACTCTTCCTTTATGAGTGGGTATAATAAACATGCTTTTGGCATATACATTAGAATTCTGCCCCAGAATTCTAGATTAGGATCATAAAATATCAAACTAGTTAAATACTATTTTTCCCAAGATTAATTCATATTACCTGGAACTATATAGCCCTTCTCTCCTGTCCTGTCCTGTCCTGTCCTGTCCTGTCCTGTCCTGTCCTCTCCTCTCCTCTCCTCTCCTCTCCTCTCCTCTCCTCTCATAAAACTAACCCTAGACCTTTAGGGAAGAATGCAAAAAAGGGATTCCCTTCCCTTCCAGCTTTTTTTCTATTGTTTTCTATTGTTTGAAGAGCTAACCTTCCCAGTCATGTTTAGTAAAAGCTTTAGACTTGATGAACCACAGTGGTTGTCCCTTGGTAATTGGCATTTTCTGCCATATGCTTGCTGTTATCAGTGCATAATCAAGCTTTATAAAATACACCTTTGCTTCATTCTTCTTGTATGATTCAAGGACAAAAGCATTTTTCTCTCTTTAGGAATCATCTACTGATTATATCTGCAATGTTCAGTCACTGTTTCTTTGTTTTTAACATAGGCGATTTTGTCTTCAGCAGACATACACAACTCTGTAATTTTGTTTTTCATTAATTTATGACAGCTTTCTTAATGATGGTGTTTTCTAGATATATAGAAACTATAGCAGTCAGAATCCGAAGAAGACTGACTTACTATAGAAACAACTCTGATAATTACATAAGAAGGCTGTGAATAGTTTAGCCCATGATTTTAAAATGTACAGTACATGTAAGACTTAACCTGTTCTTCTCATGTGGTTTTCCTAAGTGAAACTGTTTTCATCCTTAAAGCACATATAAGAAACCCTGGCAAGGTTTGACAACTTTTTTAGGTCTCGGGTGCCATTGTGTCTTTCTTGTAATACTGTATTGCTAAATTTCATGAAATGTTGATACTCTTCCACTGAAGTCTTGTGTGAGAATGGAAAAACGTGAGCTGTCGAGCTTGTGAGATTTCTGCCACTTCAATTTTTAATTAATTTGGGGAGTTTAATTAATTTGGGGACAGGACATTGTCTGAGAGGATTAATGGATGCCTTGGTACTTGCAGGCATCATTGTCAGGAATAAATGCCTTGCCTCTGGCCCAGAGCTAGAGTCAGGGGGGCTGGGAAAGCCAACCCCCAAGGTCCACCCTAACCCAATAACCCCTCCTTACCTTAGCCACGCCCAGGGGATACTTAAGGGTCAGCCATGCAGTCCTGTTCCAGTTCCAGATCTGTACCTGTAATAATAAGATGCCTTGTTAATAAATACTACTTGATTTAATGCATACCTGCTTGTTGGAGTTATTGGGCGCGATCCTCGAACATCCTTAACAATATGGTAGCAGAGGATGGTTTAACAGCCCAATTCTAATACTCCAGAACATGCAAAAGGCCACGACAGGCAGGGTGAATACCAGGGCATTCACCAAGAAGATGGCAGAACAGCCTGCCCAACCCAAAGCCACGCAAGGAGAGGCACCCAAAATGAGCGGCCTACTCCACCATCCATGCTCCCCGACCAGATGCGATGAGGGGTGGAAGGAACGCGAGAGCCCGACAGAAGAAATGCACGACTTAAAAGGAAAACTTCTAAGGCTGATAGACTCGTCACCAAACAACACCGACCTCATCGCGGAACTCCGAAGCCTGGTCAAAGGCTGCGAAGCAGCGAGTGAGGAAGATGAAGACGAGTCCGACTACAGCGACGAAGACGTGGTAAGAAAGGACTGCCCCCACCAGAAACCCACCGAAAAGGCCGAAAAAGAATTCACGCCTTTTTTGCGGTGGCCATCTTGGGAGGTGACGTCACCAAAGATGGCCGACCAACCACCAATAGATTCCCGAGTTTTAAATCTCATGGCGGGAATCGAGGTCTACTCCAAAGTAGCCACCCAAAACTACCACAACAAACAGGAAAGCCCAAAGCCCAAACCTACGGGCCCACCTATCGAGCCCGAGGTCAACAAAGCAATCGAATTAATCACCGCGGCCCTAGGGGACAAAATGAAGTTACCGGACACACACCCCGGTGCCAGGCCAAAGCGCAAAGGGGACCCTAATGCGAGGAGGACCAGCACCGGCACCCACCCAGGGGAGCAGATCGCCACCGCGCAGATCCAGCATTACCCAGGACTCCCAGGGAGCCCACCCATAGGAATGGGGCACCGAGGGCGATGGGACCACTCACCGGACCGACGACCGGGACCAGATTCAGGACACGCAGGACCATCCGCGGGCAGAGGACGTCCATCGGTGGGCAGGGGACTCGGCCCGACACCCGGAGGCGGCACCCACGCGAGGCCGGGCCATCCGAGACCATTCGCGGCCCCAGCGGGACTCCCGACCTTCCCCGGCGATCCTCACCACTTCCCGAGGCTCCAGATGGTGATCCGCGACGATTTCGACCCAGCGAGGCTGACCAAGGAAGAACCGAAGGTCCATCCAGAAGATTGGGGCCTTCACCCGGGAGCTGCAGAAACGAGCTCCTCACCATGGCGGCTGGACAGGAATGAACTTCACACATGCGCAGTGCCTCCCTACAAGAGAAACGGAGTGAGACATAGAGCTATACCAACACAGGCACATAGAAGCAAGTCAGTTCAGACTTGCCACAGTCGTCCCTCTGCCTTATTGTGAGTATCCTTACGTGAGGAACCATGGACAGCGACACAATGTAAGTAATTTAACTTACAATTCAGGGACTTTGCCAAGTGACTTTCCCAAACTAAGACTAGATGGAGAGAATTTCCTGGACTGGAACCAGCAGCTCCAAGTCACCCTGCTGAAGGAAGACCTATTATCCCTAGTCACTGACCCCCCAGAAAAACCCTGGACTTTTGAACTAGATTGCACCCACCATAAAGCATATTATATTGTTATTGGTAGCATTACCCCCAGCATTTACCCTAGTATTAGCCACCACTTGACTGCTCTAGAGGTAATACAGAGAATGCACAAACTATTTTACTGCCAAAGTGTAGCAAGCACCACTAGACTATCCAGAAAGTTCTATGCCACCAAACTCAAAGCAGGGACCCCAATGAGTGAGCATCTATTGTCCCTAAATGGCACCAGGGCCCAGCTGACCCAAAGGGGGGAGGTCATAAGTGAGAGAACCATGATAAGCATTATTGTGAATTCCCTGGACCCCAGCTGGGACACCTTCATCACACAGATAGACAACCTAGGGTCAGGGAAACTCACACTGGAATTACTAACAAGCAAACTCATAGCTGAGGACAGCATCAGGAAAGACCGCTCACTAAGCCGCAGGAAGCAGAGACCCAGCAAAAGGACTGAGCCACAGGGTAGGAGCCATAGTAACACAGAGTGCTACATATGTGGGTCAAAAAACCATTACAAGAGGGACTGCCCTAGAAACACAGGGGACAGGGACAGGTCACACCAAAGGGACAGGCCAGAACAAAGGGCAAAATACAGTGACAGACGCTCGCCAGAGGACAGATACAGGCGCAGAGACTCCCCTAGCCCCAGGGACAGAAGAAATCACAGGGACAGCTCCAGGGAGAGCCAGACTGGGTCACTGTATGGGCTGGGAGACCAAGAGCAACACAAAAGTCAGGACAGGAAGGAAGGCACATGGTTACTGGACTCAGGAGCCACAAACCACACCACGTATGACCATAACTCACTAACCTCATTCACAGAAGAAAACTTTATAATAAAAGTGGCTAACCAGAACAATGTGCAAGTGACAGGTAAAGGTAACGCATACGTGCCAGGGGTAGGGATAATACAAGGGGTGCTACTAGTACCAAATATACCCTATAATATCCTTGCCACACTAAAACTGAGCAAGGACAACAATGTCGAGGTGACATTCAAGGAAGGAAGGGCACATGTAACTAGAGGGGGCAAAAGCATAGGGAAAACAGTGATCAGTGGGGACCTGCCATTCTTCCACCCAGTCAGAGACACACAACCCAAGGTGAACAACCACCGGAAGGCAAAACCCGACAACCCAGACAACACAAGTGAGGAAGTAGAGGGGGTTAGCCACACACACACCACTAGTGATTCAAGCGAGCAGGAGGCACCCAGGAAGGAAAAGCCAGTGATAGGGAAGCTAATGCATGACAACTGTGCACACCTGCTACACAGAAGGCTGGGGCACATCAGCTTCCCTGTGGTGCAGAAAATGATGGAATGCTCCGAAGGTGTAAAAATAAAGAATTGTGGGAACTATCTCGAGTGTTCTATTTGTAAAAGCTCCAAATTGAGAACCAAACCCAGGCCCAAAAAGTCAGTATGCACAACCAATTCAATTTTCCAACTCATACATATGGACCTAGTGGGGCCATTAAGACCCTCCATCAAATACAGGAAGAGGTTCTTCCTGACCATAGTGGATGATTTCAGCCGCTATGGCTTCATGTACACTCTAAGGCACAAAAGCGAGGTATTCCAAAAATTTAAGGAATTCTATGCAAGGGTGGAAACACAACATAACACCAGGATCAGACAAATAATGACAGACCAGGGGTCTGAATTTTTGTCGAGCGACTTCTCATGATGGCTGAAGGCACGCGGGATAGTCCATTACACGACTTCTCCGTTCTCCGCCTTTCAAAATGGCGTCGTAGAACGAAAAAACGGAACACTGCAGACCATGATGAGGTGCGCACTAGAGGATGCCGGCTTAGGGCAGCATTTCTGGTCAAAAGCACTCATTTATTCTAACTACACTTTGAACAGGTTATGGTCCAGCGTACTGAATAAAACTCCATATGAGTTGATGTACCAAAAGAAACCACAGGTGTCACACTTACATATATTTGGGGTCACAGCAGATGTGCACATCCCCAAGCAATTAAGACACAAGGGAGACAAAGTATCCAGAAGGTTGAGGTTCATGGGGTACGAACCAGGGACGAAGGGATACAGATTCATAGACAGCAACAACAGGTTTGTGGTATCACGAACAGCTGTCTTCCACGAAAATACCAACTGGTCCAAGATACACCTCAACGAGGTGTCCCTTAGCAAGGACGGAGCAGGGGATGGCCAAAAGGAGATAAGGCATAACGCAGGAAAGGACACAGAACAGGAAAAGGTCAAACCCAAGAGACAGAAAATACAAGTGAAGGGATGGAAGGAGAACCACCCATGCATCAAAGTGGACTCACTCACAGAGAAAGAAGCCAGGTATCTGCATGACACTGAGACACCTCCTATCAGGCCAGTCAGGGCAAACAGGGGCAAGGCGCCAAAAAGGTTAGGGGACTACGTGTTATCCATCCACACTAACCAATTAACTCCCAACACATATGAGGATGTACTGAAGTTACCAGAGGGGGAAAGAGCAAAATGGGAACAAGCCATGGAAAGGGAAATGAACAGCTTGAGGGAGCTAAACGTATACACCCCCTCTGAAGTCCCAGCAGACAAAACGCCCATAGGCACCAGGTGGGTCTACAAAGTTAAAACATTAGAGGGAAATAAAGTTCTCTACAAGGCTAGACTGGTGGCACAAGGGTTCGCTCAAAAATACCCTGATGATTACACTGAGACATACTCCCCCACAGTCAGGGCTGAGAGCGTAAAATGTGCGTTGGTAATTGCATCACTACTTGGGCTAGAAGTGCACCAATTCGATGTACAAACCGCTTACCTGCACGCTGAGCTTGATAAGGAGATATACGTGAAGGCGCCACCCAGCCAAAGCACCAGGAAGGGGGAAACCTGGGTACTGAACAGAAGCTTGTATGGGCTCAAACAATCAGGGAAACGCTGGTACGAATGCCTATCCAAGACTCTGAAATCCATGGATTTCTCAGCCACCTTGGCCGACAACTGCTTCTTCACCAAGAAGTCAGGCAACTCCCTCGAATATGTCCTGATATACGTGGACGACATACTGTACATCGGCGATCAGCCTAACAAATGCAATGACTTCGCCAGTGAGCTGGGGAAACACTTTTCACTGAAAATATTGGGTAAGGTAGATAAATACTTGGGGTGCAAATTACAAAGACCGAAAAAGGTTTCCAACTATCACAGAAAGACAAAATTTTGGAACTGTTACATAAATGCAATATGACGAACGCCAAAGCGTGTGAAACACCAATGCAACCAGACTTCATAAAGGACATGCACAATGAGGCTGAGGCGTTTAAGGACAATACATTATACAGATCCACCATAGGCTCCCTATTGTACATTGTGAACTGGACAAGGCCCGACATCGCCCTGCCAGTTAACTTGCTATCTCGACATGTAGGTAATCCCACTGTATACCTGTTGTGGCCCCGCCCTCTGAGCCTTTCCCATCGGAGGAAGAAAGCTCCGAGCATGAGGAAGAGGAGTCAGCCAGGCCTCCCTCTCCAGGCCCCTCCCCTCTGGCATTGTCTCAAGTGCCGGCCGAGGGAGAGGAGACAGCTGATTCGAGTCAAAGTGATAATGACACATCATTCCTGGACGCACGCCTCCGAAGGCGTGATAAACGTTTGCAGCAGCTTGGGAGGCGTGCTAGGGATTAGAACTGAGTCACTGGACCACACCCCAGAGACCACACCCCAGAGACTATATAATAGAGAGTGGTGGTCAAGGATCTTTTGTGACGAACAAAGCAAAACCTTGGAGTCACTAAAGCCTCGTCCGGAACTGCTGGGAGGAATATTATTTCTGTTTGGACTTTCTTGAACGTTCGTATCTTATCTGTCTATTTGTGAAAATAAAGTAACTTGGCAGACGGTGTGTCTATCGCTGCCAAGTTGGAGATAAGAACTGGGTGCATTCCAAAGTGTTTCCTTAACCCTCGACTGGCTGTGTGTGTGTGTGTGTGGGGACGGGGACAGATCAATACCACTGGGAAGCCATCAAAAGGGTATTGAGATACCTAAAGCATAGCGCCGATGCCTGCCTATCACTAGAGCCCGAGAACACCACAAGACCCACACTCACATCCTATGCTGATGCTGACTGGGCTGGGGACGTGAAAAGCAGGAAAAGCACTTCAGGTTACGTATTCTTCCTCAACAACAGCCCAGTACATTGGTACACGGGCAAACAGGACCTGGTAGCTACATCCACAACAGAGGCCGAATACATATGTTTGTCCAAAGCTGCCAACAACCTGGTCTGGTTTGATGACCTGCTCACAGACATATGGGCCGAACCCAACTATCCAATTACCATACACGAGGACAACAAAGCCACTGTGGAAATATCAAAGGCTGAAGCAGTTGGCCAGAGGTCGAGGCATATCGACATAAAGTATAAACACGTTAGACAGTTCGCAAGCATAGGATTCATAAGAGTTATACATTGTGACACAGAAGAACAGACAGCGGACATTCTAACAAAACCATTGCAAAACAAACAGCACACATATCTGACATCAAAATTGGGTGTCCTCTCAAAAACGACATCTCAGGTACACACCATCCAAGAACACCTCGGCCAGGCATTTAGAGGGGGTTTTGTCAGGAATAAATGCCTTGCCTCTGGCCCAGAGCTAGAGTCAGGGGGGCTGGGCAAGCCAACCCCCAAGGTCCACCCTAACCCAATAACCCCTCCTTATCTTAGCCACGCCCAGGGGATACTTAAGGGTCAGCCATGCGGTCCTGTTCCAGTTCCAGATCTGTACCTGTAATGATAAGATGCCTTGTTAATAAATACTACTTGATTTAATGCATACCTGCTTGTTGGAGTTATTGGGCGCGATCCTCGAACATCCTTAACAATCATGCTGTAGGTCCTTTAGGTAAAACATTCTACATTTGATTATTTGATAGTCTAGACCATTAAGACAGTGAATTGGTAATTAAGGAAATGATGCAGGAAGAAAGGATGACGCCTTTCCATCATCTTTTCAAAATTCTTTTCAAGAGAATTTACTCTCGAGAGGGAGAATTTACTCACAGAATGAGGAACTAGCAAAATGTTTGGCAGAATAAGTGCTCCCAGACAAAATCACATATCAAGTGGAATATGGGAAAGGGATGACAGCTTCCCACCTGCCCCAGCTGCCAGTACTGTAAGCAATAATAACCATTTTGAATTGTTCTGAGAAGGAACATGGTTTTCCTAGGAATGCTATTGCCAAACATCTATCTTCAATGACATATATATCCTGAATATAACACATGTAATGACACACTGTTTATATCAAGTGGTGACAGCTCAAAACTGTTAAGTGAATGAGTATTTTTTTCCATTTGTATATTAAGAGCAAGACATAATGTTCCATGAAACTATGGCCAACAGATATGAGCATAACTTTGTTAGGTTAATTCTAAAAATAAAATACCTGGTTGATTTTCATAGAATACAATCACATTCTAATTTCCTAGAGTGCAATAAATTATTGCTAGAATGCTGGACTGCAAGTAAAAATATATCAAATCCATACATATGTACACAGAAAATTAGTCCTTTGAGCATACCTGAGGTGATTTCTCTGGTTCATGAGCTGCGCTAGTTGTCAGTTTGTTTCTGGGTGCAATTCAAAGTGCAGGTTATGACCTATAAAGCCTTATTGTATATGGTATAGGCCTGATTACGTGAGGGATTGCTGATCTCCAGTGATGTCAGCCAAGTTCATTCATTCTGACAGAGTTGGTGCACTCCAAGTTCCATTGATCAAGCAGTGCTATTTATTGAGATCCCAGAAATGTATCTTCTCTGTTGTGGCATCTGCCCTCCAGAATGAGGTATTCATGGTATCTGGATGGCTGCCATTGGAGAGCCTTAAAGACCTGACCCTTCTACCATGTTTGGGTTTGATGTCCCTTCTCAGGTGTATATGTATTGTTGACCAGATCTACCATCTGTTTATTTCTATGTTTTAATCTGGACTGTAGATTGTTTTGATTTTATGCTGTGATACACTCAGAGTTAATTGGAGTTGGGCAGCATTTAAGTTGAAATAAAGTGGGGGAGGGAGAAAGAGAAAGAGTAATGCCTGCTTTGATTCAAAAGGGAGAACAAACAGTGTTTAGAACCTTAACTTCACTGCACATTCACATACGTAGTTTATTTAGAAATTAATCAGTTCAGCTAATAAATATGTAGGAAGAGTTATGCATATAGGGAGGTGAGTACTTCTCTGACAGCTTCCTGTCAGAGTATAGAGTATTCCTTATAGAATAATTTCTCCATTTTTAAAAACTATAGAATAGTCATATTCATATTCATATTATGTGTAAGTAACTAGAGCTAAATTATCCTCAAAAAGGGGTAGGGGCTAGGAGTTTTCTTGCCCTCGTGTCTTGAATATATTTTGTTTTACTTTCAAGTTTACATTTGCTGGAGGCAAAATAAATTTACATCAGATGAGTAGAGTGTTGACAACTTGCATTTCTTTTTTAAATAAAAAAGTTCTCATTTGTCTCTGTTGTGCTCATAAATTAGAGAACATATAGAAAGCTAAGGAAAGAATAGAGTAGATCCCTTGCTTGGATTTCTGTTCACAACTTAAATACCTATATTCACAACCCAAATACCTATATTCACAACCCAATTTCATATATGTATGTTCGTATGTTGTATTTGCTGAAACTCCTAGAATAGTAAGCAAAGAGATTAAATAGAATGAATCAATGGAAAAATGAAGTAAAACTAAACATAACAAACAAATGTGATGTTTTGGAGGGTGGATAGCACAGAAATATTATTTTCCTTTCCATCACATGAGATAATATTTAATAAATCCTTGATCATGAACCAAACAGATTTAATCATATTTTATTTGGTGAATAGTCCAGATGATATTTCCACAATCTCCTATTCTGCTACAGCTATAGCTTTAAACAGAAAAGTATTTTTCACTTGAAAATAGCTATGGTTTCAAAACAATATGAGGTTGGGGAGAATCCAAGAATTCATGCTGTAGAAAAAGGAAGAGAGCTTCCCATGCAGTTAAATAATACACATTGCCTGTCAATCTGTGTATTGAGCACATTTTTTTCCAATCTGGATTATCTGTTCTATTTTTTTCTTTCCATTTTTTTTCTCCAACAGGCAATATGAATGGATACTCCCCAAAATCTGCAAATATTTGGATTCTCAAAGCCTACCAGTGTTCCAGAATTAAGATCATGCATGATTATTTGGTGTGGTTTTTAAATATCTCTGTTAATATCTCAACTCACCAAGGAGCCTTGGTGGTGCAGCGGACTAAAGTGCTGTTAAGTGCACTTAGCTGCCAGCTGCCTGCAATTACTGTGAGTTCAAATCTCACCAGGCTCAAGGTTGACTCAGCCTTCCATCCTTCCGAGGTAGGTAAAATGAGGACCCGGATTGTGGGGGCAATAAGCTGACTTTGTATAAAAAAGAACACCGCTTAGGGGGGGCCAAAAGCCCTACTAAGCAGGTATATAAAAAAAAGTATGAAGGCTATTGCTCAATGCATTGTAAGCCGCCCTGAGTCTCCAGAGAAGGGCGGCATATAAATCAAACCAATAAATAAATAAATAAATAAATAAATAAATAAATAAATAAATAAATAAACTGATTTCAACATCTATTTTGCACACTGCCTTGAGGTACCTATACCCCAGTGGTGGGTTTCAAAAATTTTCACTACCAAGTGTGGCTAGGTGGGGGGGCATGTGACTGAGTGAGCATGGCCAATTTGACATCACCCATGCCCACTCAGTCACATGAACCCCTCCTACCTAGCTACACCTACAGGAGAAGGTAGGAAAATTGTTGGAATTTCCACCTATCTACCCCTGCCCTCCCTTCACCAGTTGCTGTTTCCCCTCCTTTAGCAGCTCCGGCCCTAGACCCGCTTCCTCCCCTACCACTGCCTCTTTGTTCAGGCTGCTTACCTTCTGTGGCAGCTGGTCCAGAGTCTGGAAGGCAAGCTGACTGGAGTTTTTGGTGGGCCCCAGGTAGCCGCTGCTGCTGCAAAGCAGCTGGCTAAGAAGCCTCCCTTTAAGAGCTGCTTTGCAGCTGTGGTGGCTGGCTGCAGGCCACCAAAAAGTACCAGAGGTTGCGGAAAAAGCTGTTGCCATTGCCGCCATGTTCTTTGCACATGCACATCCCATTGGACTTGCAAAGCAATGGGATGCATGTGCACAAAGAACATGGTGGCGATGAACATGGCAGGCGGGGTGAGCAAGCGGCAACCAGGGAACCGGTTTGGGGGCATGGCCAGTCAGCCATCGCTACCGGTTCAGCGACCTTGGCCAAATTTCTACCAACAGTTTGCATGAACCAGCTGAATACCACCTCTGCTATACCCCCACAAAATGTTTATAAAAATTATTTTAAAAATACATTACCAAAAAGAAATAATCTCACTAATGCTATTTAAATTTAGTGAGGAAAGGAAATAAACATTCTTTATATAAAGTTCTGCTACCTTTGGTTCAGCCCACATCAGGGCGAATTAACTATTACCTAATGGTGCCAACATGATGTTTCAAAATATCCTGTGCATAGTGCTCTCATTCTATTACTCATACAGCCTTTAAGCTATCATGACCTTTTTTTTTTTATTTTACAAAAGAAGAACCTCAGAGACTTCTCCTTTTGCCTCTCTGAACTACCATTCTCAGTGAATGAGTGATTATTAAAATGTTTAACTTCCATTGAACCCTTTTGAACTGATGTTGTTAGAAAGTCTTTCTTTATAACATCAGTTAAAATCATACTTCTTTTTTCCTTTTTTCTGTCTTGTGTATAAGAAAATGATATATCACAATAGCAGATGTACATTGCATTATGTATTTTATTATTAATTGATCACATATTTTCTGAAAATCTCCTTGTCATAGACCAACCCCTTGGCCACTACGCTGGCTCAGTGCATTTTCCTCAAGCGAGAAACATGTTTTATCAGTGATCTTCCTAAAATGTCTTCTTTAGGACACTCTTATTGAGCGAGATAAATTCTTTGGGAATATATGAAATAGAATTAAATAACTCCTGAAATATAGTGGGAGACACTTGTGTGTAGACATGCATATGTTCAAAATAGAAAACAAGTATATTTTTAAGTGATAATTGAAAGATAAAAGTAGCCATGTTGGCAAGTGGGAGAGAGAAATCTAAAACATATACTGAAGCAGTATCTTTATTTGAGCAATTCAGAGTTCACTAAAAATCTCAGGCTTTCATGCACCCAAGACATCTCCACGTGGCAAAATGATTAAGGGGTAGAAGATGACTTTGACCTAGCAGCCTTCATTTAATAAACCCTGAGTTAAAGTCTTTTTCTTTTTCCAAACAGTTGAAATCCTCTGTAAAACTACTAATAATGGAATGCATAAGACAAATATTCTTGTGAAAGTTTTGAAATGTATAATAGTGATACAAAGTATATATTTAAAATTTGTATAATAAATACTGATAGCTGTATGGGATCACTGTGATAACATGCACGTCTGCAACATGCCTACAGTGCATGACTTAAATTTATGTGCATAAACTTATACATGCAGCCAGGGATTATGTCTGTACATGTCACTCTCCTCAAGCACCTGAAAACAGCTGTAGTTATATTAACTGCTAATATCTGTTAAAAAACTATTATTTCCTTAACTAAATCAAATACAAGTAGAGACAGGTCTATGTATACATATTTCTTGCTTTACAAGGACCCAGATAAGCTCACAGATGCTCCTAATTTCACATTTTTTCAGTGGGAGAGGGACAAGGAGATAGGCAGAATAAAGTCCTCTATTTCGTAAAGCCAGGCAGTTCTAGTCTGCATTATTTAAAGAAGCAGGCTCAGCAGTCCAATGGAGTAATCCTGGATTAAAGTGAGATGTAACATGCAGCTGAACATTGGCCATATATAATAGTTAAGAAGGTTTGAGAATTTAAGCTAGTTTTACTTCAAAGACTGGAGGCTAAAATATATAGGGAACGGTTACAGGAACTGGGCATGGCTAGTCTAGTGAAGAGAAGGACCAGGGGAGACATGATAGCAGTGTTCCAATATTTGAGGGGCTGTCACAGAGGGGAGGGGAGGTCAACCTGTTTTCCAAAGTACCTGAAGGCCAGATGGAAACTGATCAAGGAGAGATTCAACCCAGAAATAAGGAGAAATTTTCTGACAGTGAGAACAATCAACCAATGGAACAGCTTACCTTCAGAAGTTGTGGGACCTTCATTACTGGCAGCTTTCAAGAAGAGACTGGACTGCCATCTGTCAGAAATGGTGTAAGGTCTCCTGCTTGGGGTCAGAGGTTGGACTAGATGACCTACAAGGTCCCTTCCAACTCCGTTAATCTGTTAAATCTGTTTTTCAGAGGCATCTGGAGGCAGCTATATTCAATGTTCTGGTATGACACTTTTATTATTCAAATTAACTATTTTAATGCTTTTGGACTAGACCAACAAGACATTGATGCTATGAAACTGTTCTGGGAATACAGTTATATCAATATGAATTTACTAGTTGTTGTAAAATTTACCCACAGTTCAATGAAGTGGAAGGGCTGAAACAGGAACAAATCAACAGTTATGAAGGTATTTTTAATCGGTCTCAATAAGAAAGTATATCAACTCTTTAATTTTTAATTTTTCCCCCACAGTTGAAGAATCTCTCACTCACAAGATTCTGTGATTGTTCTACTGTCTTTCATGTACATTGGCCATTTGTCTCCTGAGAATTTTCTCTTTTGACTTAACATCCTAAAAAAATAGTATGGCATTGAATTTAAATGTGCTGAGATTGGAAGATGGATGGATAAAGCTGGTGACAAATTCATAAAACAACTTGAGTAGAATTTTGGTGGAGGCATATTGTTGTAGCATCTGAGCTGCAGAGAATTCCTTCTGCTCCAACTTAATTTAATGATATTTTTGAATTCTGGAAGTGGCTATTGATGTGTATCATGCGGGGAAATGTCAGAGAATACTGTGGGATCAGCAAAATTCTTTTACAATATTTACTGTAGTAGTTATTTAAAATATTTCTTTATCAGTTTCATGTGGCATTCATTTTTTCCCAACTTGATTCTTTGGCTGTTTTTCTCCAACCCAACTTGCTGCAATACAAAGTATTTCTCCAAGTGATAACATGGTTTGTTTTCTTCAAGAAAACAAAAGGCCATTCTGCCCAAGGTCTGTATGTCTCATCTTGGCCAGCCACCAAAATGGAAGATGGTTTTCACATATAACTGTGGAAGAGATTTAGTCTAAGTGAGAATGAAACATTGACTAGCTACAACAGGAGATTGTGGATTTCTGACCAGACCACAGCCACACCTCCTCCTTGCCTTCCAACCCAATCTGCTGCAATACAAAGTATTCCTGCCAACTGAGCTGTGAAAATTTACTTTTCCCTTCCTCTCTGAGCCAGGGCTCAGTAATACATTTTAGGACCACACTTTTATCCAAGATTAAACCTTGGTTTTTAAATAGCAGTTGACCTAGCATTACAAAACAGCACCTTTGAGACTGAAGATCCATTACTGCTCTCACCAACTGTTCCAATCAGAAGGGAAGTAAGGCACAGTCTATTGTTAATGCTCTGTAATGGTCTGGTTACAGTCTTCCATTGTATCTTCCATGACTTGTCACTTATATAGGCATCTGATACAAACCACAATGATGAAAAAGTAATGAAATGTGCAACATCACAACACAATACAGAGGGGTTTCACATTGCCATTTTAACATTGGACAACAATTCACATTTTGATCATGATGCTGCAATGCACATTTTGTTATTTGTTGTTCTTTGCTCAGTGTTCATTCTGTGGACACCTATGTAATTTCACTAAAGTTTTTCCCCATGCCAGAATCTACTTACTGCTGTTCTTCCATCTTTCTAAAAATACCATAATGCTTAGATATAACAACAAACAGGGTGCCCATCCTAGGGATGCACTTTAAAGTCATTCATTTGGCACAGCTAGGGCACTGTTTGTTTTAAACTAAGGAGCAGCTGCTGCAACCTTTCTGGGAGATAGGTTTCCTCTTAAGGAGATGAATTAAGGAGTTGCTGAATAATTAACCAATACCCAATCATACATCTTGAGATTGGGCCAACCAAAGTGTGCTGTCTATCTCAGTGTTAAGAGGCCATGTGAGCCTGGATGGGCAGGTTCAATCCTGAGAAAATACTGTGGGTGTAGATTTTTGAATCAGCTGAGATTGGGAATTTTCCATCTTTGTTCACCCCATCTGTGGATTGTCTTGGACCCACAGTTTCTGCTCAAATAGCAATGTGGCCAAGGGAGCTTTTTATAGCTTCATCTAGTGCATCAGTTGTGCTTTTCCTGGACCAGAAGGCCCATTAGAGGTGTCACTCATGCCTTAGTCTCTTCACAAATGAATTATACATGATCTATATGGGATTGCCCTTGACGGTCACTCAGAAGCTACAACTGGTACAGAATGCAATGATACAGGCAATAATGACTATGCTTTATTATGTCCATCAGGATCCACTGTTCTATGAGCTGTACTTACTACAGGTTGGTTACTGAATGCCATTCAAGGTAGTACTTATCACCTAAAAAACCCCTTATGGCTTTGTGTGTGTGTGTGTGTGTGTGTCTTCAATTAATATTTATATATTGTTCTTACCTTTTAAAATTGTAAACTATACACCATTTTTAGGAGATAGCCTCTAAGCTGTGTAAGTAAGTATATACCTTTTTTTTTGGCTTGGGTTAGCTTAAAATTTAAAAAAAATGATAGCCTATTGATAAGATTGTTCATTTTGAAGTTGTAATCTGTACCTACCCGGTGCTACAGTAATATGAAAAACAAAAAAGAAAAATTGACCTAGCCCAATCTATTTTCCTAGATATGGTGCCTAAAAGTTGTCCAATCCTTACCCAACATAACCCCACAGTCATGGCATAGGTTATACTCCAACACATCTGGTGCATACCATATTGAGGAAGTGTGCTGTAAAAAATATTAGGGCTTTTCTTAGCAATATATTTCTCTTTTCTTTTGCCAGTTATTTTATTTTATTTTTACTCCAGCAGTCTTTCAAAGGAAGTCTGTTTCTAAGAAAAGAGGAGATATGCTGTTTTGCATACTCATTTCTTGGCATGATCCAAAAGAATCCAAAATAGACTCCAAGCATGGACAAAAACCTGTCTATGTGAAGAAACTCACAGATAGCAATGTTGTATTTCTGCCCAAGAAGGAAGCCAGGATTTGATCATTCTGTTCCAGGCCATTGGTTTGATGACAATTACTTGGTGGGAAGTTTATTAATGACTTACAACATAAAATTAAGTAGTGCCTGAGAAAAGGGTACTTTCAATGCAGATTTCACAAATAGGTAAACCCTTGTAACTTACAATGCCCACTCATTAACAAATATCTTTTCAATTCAAAACTGAGATAAATGAATGAGTGAATGAATGAATCTTTCACATCCTCTGGTATAGGAAATATCAAAATTTCATCCTTAATATTCATTGAAAATAAGGTACTGGGAAGGATCAATCATTGCTCCCCAGGTCTTTATTCAAATAGGTCATGCAATGTGTAACTCATCAAGATTGAAGTAGGATATACAAGTAGATGACTTAGTTAGATCTGTTGGGACTGCTAAAAATGAGTGTTAGCAAACATCAGTTTAAACACATCATTCAGATGTTGTGGGTGCTTCATCACTGGAGGCTTTCAAGAAAAGGATAGACAGCCACTTGTCAGAAATGGCATAGGGTCTCCTGCTTGAGCAGGGGGGGGTTGGACTAGATGACCTACAAAGTCTCATCCAACTCTATTATTCTGTAAGAACTTCTGTAAGACTATCATGACATCCAAGAACTAATTATCATGCTGAGAAAAAGAACAGGGTTCAGGTTTCCACAGACTGCAGAAATTTCATCTAGGAAATATGTATCACCAACCTATTTTGATTGCATTACAGTACTGCTGGATTATTGACCTTTTAAAACAGATCAGTATTCATCTTGTCCCAGGAGGACAGAAGCAAATAGAGAAGAATTTGCCAAAGGCTACTTGCTTCATGAATGAGGGAAGCTATCATTGCTAATAGATGAAACGAAATGTGCAATCCAGACAAGAATTTGATACCTCCAATGCTTATCCAATTATCCTTACTAGCATCACATTCCTCATATATTTTCTTCTCTCTCTGACTCTTCTTTTGGGGAAAAACCAGCTTAGTTTTCCATAGTGAGCTTTTCTTAATTGCATGCTACTTTTGTATTGTAAGAAGGTTCTGATGTACAATCAGTATTATTCAGCCTTACCAGTCAATGGTTAATTATAACAAGTTTTCATATAACAAATCGCTCAATTTATATATACTGTTTTTCTAAGCAGTGTACAATAAAACAATTAAAACAATTGATAAAATATGACTAAGATCATCACAGAATGTGCCAAAATCTCATATTTATTTATTTATTTATTTATTTTATTTATTTTATTAAATTTCTATATAAAATGCAACTATCCCACATACATCTACTGATATATATTTTAATATTGAAAAACCACAGCCCTCTAATAATAAGAGAGGTATATTATTTTGGCTTCATATTTTAATAAAATGTAATAATTAAATTAAGACACCCCAAGGACCAATTCCCAGTGGTATTTTCCAGATCTAAATCTTTGGAGAGAATTAAGGAAATTGGACTTGCATAAGATGAAGTAATGTTGAAGGATGCATAGCTCACAGATGTACACAGTATCTGTTCACATATTCTTCCTTTTGCCATGCTTCAGGTTATTTTATTTCATTTATTTTATTTGTTACTGTATTTTAAGCATATATTTATTTTTGGCATTTCTGCTGTGGCTTGTGGCCAGGATGAAAATAAAACTAGTTTTCCTTCATGAATTTCAGCATACATCTCATTAGTGACTCAAAAATATATAAATATATATATATATAAAAGAACTTATGCACTGTGTAGAAACAACTGTGTGTATATGCACACCAAGTAATTTGGGTGACATTAAAGCAAAAATCAGAGGAAAAGAAGCAAGAGAGAATTTGACATTGTGTTGGATTTAATTCACTTCCAAAAGAAAAACAGTGGAACAAATTTAACAGTTGTCTATGGTCTGTTTCCTTTTTTGTTGTTTGGCCTTTTCATTGCATTTCATTTGGCATTAAAATTTTAGGATAATGGAAGACTTTGGGAAAACAAATAACTAATACAATCTGGACTGCAGAGAAGGCGTCTGTTAATAAAAGTATTAAGAAAATATTAAGAAATAAAAAAATATTTCCATAATGAAGGGATAGAGCAATAGCAACTGAGATTGGGAACTGTGAGATGGTCTGTTGAACCCAAGCAATTCACCCTTTTCATTCCTGTAAACTTTCAGAAAAAGGAACCAGATGTAATACCTACTGCTAGCAATCAGAAAAGAATTTGATACGAGGCCTAGGCTATACCAGTTTCATGGACAATGTTGCCTTACAGGTGCAGTTGTGCTACTGCAGATGTGCTGGCACAGATGTGCTTCTAAGATTAAAGTAGTAAGCAGAATGAAGATGATTAGTTTCCCAATCTGAACTTTGACGCAGAATAATTTTCTACTAAGCCAGTCCCCGCTTTGCTTCCACATTTCTTCCTTTTAAATATAAGCAATCATTGGTTTCTTCTTCCCATCACTGACACTTACAATGGCATAAGCATATTATGTATAATTTTGTTTATTGAATAGTTTTTCCTAACAGCTCTCCTTGAAGTATTTGTCTCCATGGTTACATCTCCATAAACAGTTCTTCAGTAGGTACAATATAGCCTCAAAACTGCTGAAATCTAACTCCAGGATCTGTGATCCAGATTTTGTGGTTTTCAGTGCTTAGAAAACATGTGTGTTGAAAGATCTTACATTTAGGTATTTTGACTTATCTGTCACTGAATTGTGTTAGTAATGGTTACTTTGAGATCTGTCATGGAGGATCCTGGGAAACTGAAATGTTCCGAGGTTAGTTTGCCTTTATTTATTTATTTATTTATTTATTTATTTATTTATTTATTTATCAAGAATGTATTAGATAATATATATAAGTATAAGCATGAATTGAATACATAAAATAGATACAAATAGAGGAAACATTAGGACAAGAACAGTAGGCATGCTGGTGCTCCTATGCATGCCCCTTACAGGAATGGCGTGAGGTCAACAGTAGACAGTCTTAGGTTAAAATTTTGAGGGTTTTCGAATGAAACCACAGTCACGTAGTGCATTCCAGGCATTGACCACTCTGTTGCTGAAGTCATATTTTCTGCAATCGAGTTTGGAGCAGTTCACTTTAAGTTTGTATCTATTGTGTGCTCATGTATTGTTATGGTTGAAGTTGAAGTAGTCATTGACAGGTAGGACATTGTAGCAGATAAATTTATGAGCTATGCTTAGGTCACACCGAAGTCGGCATAATTCTAAATTTTCTAAGCCCAGAATTTTGAGTCTGGTGACATAAGGTATTTTGTTGCAAATGAAGGAGTGGAGGACTCTTCTTGTGAAATATTTCTGGACACGTTCAATTGTATTAATGTCCGATATGCAGTGCAGATTCCAGACAGATGAGCTATATTCGAGAATTGGTCTAGCAAATGCTCTGGTTAGTAGTGTGATATTACCGGAGAAGAAGCTACGCAAGATTAGGTTTTACAACTTTTAATGCCTTTTTGGCGATGTTGTTACAGTGGGCTTTGGCACTTAGATCATTAGATATGAGTATTCCAAGGTCCTTGACAGAGTGAGGGTCATCTACAAGGTCATGTCCACTCAGCTTGTATTTTGTGTTCTGGTTCTTTTTGCCAATGTGTAAGACAGAGCATTTGTTGGTTGAGATTTGGAGTTGCCAATTATTTGACGATTCCGACACAAAGTCAAGGTCTTTTTGAAGGGCAGCAGCATTGCCAGTGGTGTTAAATATTTTTACATCATCGGCAAAGAGAACACAGTTGCTTATAATATGATCACAAAGGTCATTTATGTATAGTATAAAGAGTGTTGCTCCTAGAACGTTGCCTGGGGGGACACCGCTATTAACAGATGCAGGATTTGATAGGGCACTCCCTATTTTGACCACTTGTTGTCTGTTTGACAGGAATGCAGCTATCCAATTATGTAGGGGTCCGGAGATGCCATAGGATTCTAGTTTTAGAAGTAGTTTGTCATGTACCACTGAATCAAAGGCTTTATAGAAGTCTATGTAAATTGTGTCTATTGCTTTGCCCTGATCGAAACTTGTAGTCCATACGTTTTTGCAGTGTAGAAGTTGTAGATTACAGGATAATTTTTTTCTGAAACCAAATTATTTATTAGAGATTAGGTTGTTTGTTTCTAGGTGGGAGGTAATGGAATGTTAGTGATTGATTCCATGACTTTGCAGGTGACGCAGAATAAAGAGATTGGTCTGTAATTTTCAACTAGGCTGGGGTCTCCCTTTTTGAAGATAGGGATGACCCTGGCTAGTGACCATAAGTTGGGTAGGGAGCTAGTCCTGAAGGATTTTTTTAAAGATTATGCTTAGGGGTTCTGCTATAGCAGTGGAAAGCTTTTTTAAGAAGTATGTACATAGTCCATCAGGTCCGAAAGATAAGAAATGATTTTAGTCTGCGTAGTGCCTTTTCAACGTTATCTTCTATGAAATCTATTTGTGTTAGATCGTTGTAGTTATTTGTGGTACGACTAGGGAATGTTCCATGATCCATTGCTGTTTACAAAGACTGAACCGAAGAATGTGTTGAAGAGGTTTGCTTTAACCGGCCATGAATGGTGTGAATGAGTTTTAATGTTTTTAATGTTTTTAATTTTTAAATATTTTTTATAATGATTTTAAATGCATTGTGAGCCACTCTGAGTCTTCAGAGAGGGGCGGCATACAAATTGAATTAATAAATAATAAATAAATAAACTGCTTCATCATTGCATTCTTTACCGTTAGATTCTTTTAGGGGTAAGTTTGTTGTTTACAAAATTATAGAAGGACGTATATTGAGACAAAAGTCAATCATGCTGTGGTCACTGTTGGAAAAGGGTTCTTTTATCTGTTGTCCATAAATTGAGTTTAAACTGTTGCAGAAGATGAGGTGAAGGCAGTTGTTGAGTCTAATGTTGTTTGTTACTAGTTGATCTAGACCTAGATTTGTAACAGCATTGTATAGGGTTGCATGTATGGGTTCAGTTGTACATTAGTTTATTGTCCAATTAATAAGAGCTAGGTTGAGATCACCAAGAAAGATGAGAGGATATGAGCAGGAGGCTGCCCACATTAGTAGTGAAGTTAACTTGTTCGCATGTGCGATATCATAGTCAGGGGCTCTGTAACATAGTAAGAAGCGAAGTGTGGTGTTTAACAGACGATAGTTTCCAGAGGAGTGAGCTCATGTGCAACTTGAATATTTTTTAAGTTTAGTGACTTTTTGTAGAAGATAGTTACTCCATCCCCTCTGCGGATTTGGCAATCAGACCGATAAACGTGATAGACTCTTACTGTGATAATGGAGTCAGGGAGGGTTGTTTTGTTTTGTTTTGTTTTGAATCCTTATGTCAATTTCTGTCCATTAGTTATTTTGCACAAAGTTTGCCCTATTTGTCCTATGTAGAATCCAGAGGGATATAAATTTTCTTCAGAGAATTTAGATTCCCTCTCTAATCATCTTCATTGCACTCTTTGGAATATCTTAAATTGATTGATTCTTTAGAATGTGGTGTCAAATACAGTACTCAAGTCTAAATAGAATGAAACATGTTTCCCACAATTTGAAAAACTATATTTCTACTAAAATTATATTTGTCTCTTTCGTAGCCATGAACACATTTTATGTTCATATTCAACTTATATTCTACAACTGTTTCCCAAGTACAATTGGCATTATAAATACTTTATTTTTCTTTCCTTAGTGAGTAACTTTGCATTTGACTCCTAAATTGCATTCTTTCATAATCATTTTCTTACTTTTGATTTGTATTAATCACCTAGATTAATATATTCTAACACATGGATTCTCCAACTATGGACCAAGACATCCCATGGAGATTTTAGAAGGATTTAGAAGGATTTCCCGCACAAGCAAGAGTATTAACTTGCACAAAGTTCTGTTTCTCTGGAATTGCCTCAATAAAGAACAAATATTGATCCAAAATAAACACAGAACAAGAAATGAGAGTATCTGTCTCAAAAATAAAATCAAGAATTTTGCCAAAGTAAGTAAGGTCATGTTTCCCATTTAAAAAGTACAGTTTTAAATTTGATACTTTTATTGTTTATAAAGTTTTTATTTTATAAAGCTGGTGGATTCTATAATTATTTTGTTTAATATACAGATTAAAATATAATTAATAAAAGTAATTGGTATACTTATTTCTTGCCTAACTAGCTCCAAAGAGATCATTAATTTTATTCCTTGTGGGCAAGAAATAAGAAAGCATCATACAAATTCATTTTTCATTTAAGGGGTCACAACGCCGTAAAATTTTAAAAACCTTATTCTAAAACTATGCATTAGATTTCCTATTCATTTTTGTATCATCTTCAAATTTGATAAATATTTCTTCTATTTTCCCACTCAGATCATTAATAAAAATGTAGAGGCACACAAACTGAACATTGAACTGAACCCTTGTCTCCATATTGATGAAGATTCGTGAGCTCTTTTTAAGCCTCATATTTCAGACAGTTACAGTATCTATCTCTATCTTTAATCTTGAAAATTGTCTGCCTTTTATTTCTGTTTCAGACTATTGTCCATCCAGTGAAGTAGAATGGAAATATGCCTTCCTTGATCAAATTTACTCTCTGCCTCTCAGTATCTGGTCTATGAAATATCTCAAATATCTCAGTTTGTGTCATAACAGGGCTGGCATTCGTTTCAGCATTGATAGCTGAATTATACTTCTGTAGCATTTTATTCTTGTATTTTTCTGGCTCCTATAAAATAATGTGGCACATTTTGGCATACAATTTTGCTTTACAGGTGGTCCTCAGCTTACAGCCACAATTGAGCCTAAAATTTCTGTTATTAAGTGAGACATTTGTTAAGTAAGTTTTGCCCCATTTTAAGTTGGTTAAATTGTTAAGTGAATCACTGCAGTTGATAAGTAGTAAGTCAGTTGTTAAGTGAATCTGGTTTCCCAATTGACTTTGCTTATGAGAAGGTTGCAAAAGAGGATCACTTGACCTTGGGAAACAGCAATGGTCATAAATATGAACTACTTGCTAAGCATCTGAATTTTGATGACATGAACATGGGGATGCTGCAGTGGTTGTAAGTGTGAAAAATGGTCATAAGTCACTTTTTTCAGTGCTGTTGTAACTTTCAACGGTCAGTAAATGAAGTGTTGTAAGTCGTGGACTACCTGTACTTTGAATCTGAAAGAAACATGTCCTCTACAAAATCAATTCAATGTAGCCAATGCTATAACATTGGTAATTTGGCTCTTTTTGTGTGTGTGTTGGTAGATGTACATAGGCATTTTTGGCTCCTAGTGCAATTATAAAATACCATATTTTCTTATGATTCTTGTAAATTAGCCATATGCATTGATGGGTGGGAGTGAGCAAAAGATTAAATATGTGTGGTGCAAACATGCAGTGTAAACATGTAAATTAAATATTTGTGTCCAACACTGGGATGCAAGTAGAAAAAGCTAGGATGATGATGTCATTTTCTCATTTTTTCATCACCACCAGTCATATTGTTATTACCAATATATAGAAAGAAGAATGGGTGAAAAGACAAAAATGGCATAAACACTTTGGATCGTTTTTGAGAATCATCAGACTGCTAGATTAGTTGCAAAATGCAAACTTGCAGCAAGATATTTATAGAGCAGATGTGGGGGACAGGATGAATAAATCAGCTCTCTGATGAATATTATGGGAACTACATCACATGTATTTGTAGAATCCAATTCCACATCCATAGTACGTTCATATAGAGATCCCTACTGCTTCCAATATTTGTAAAACATGCAGTTTTCATAAAACTCTTGAGCCTGCATGGATGAGGATTTATGTATATTCTCCCTCTCCCTCTCCTTCTCCCTCTCGCTCCCTCCCCACCTCTCTCTCTCTTATAGTGCATATACTTTATCAACACCAAAGCCTTTAAACATAGTTTACACATTTGACAAATAGTTTATAGGAGGCGAGACAGAGATATCTACTGTAAAATATAATGAACCAATCAACTCAGCTATATTTCACTCATTTTTTTTTTTTAAAAAAGTTAATGCTTTTTAAAATGTATGGTTGGGACTTAAATAACAAATGCTCTAACTACAGGTGGTCTTCACTAATGACCATCTTATGATGCTGCTGAATGAGTGGCACTTATGACAGTCACAGTGTCCAGCGGCTGTATGATTGCCATTGCAACCTTCTTTGCTGGCTTCCTACAAGCAAAGTCAATGGAAAAGACAGTAGGAGGCTGCAAATGGTGATCATATGACATCCTTGCTTAATGACCCACATGAGTTGCTTAACTAAAGCAACTGGTAGTGCCAGATTTTCCACTGCTAATCAGAGCACTATGTGATGTCCCACTTTAGGACCTGTTGCTTAGCAATGGAAATTTCAGTCCCAATCACCATAATTAAGTGAGGACTACCTGTGTACAAATTCAGAGCATAATTGTTGACTATTTGATATATAACATTTATATCAATGTGCAAATTTTGAACTTCCACAGCCTACTTCATTTTTATTTATATCATTAAAGGAACCTAAATAGAAAACATCTTTTTTTTTTTGAAAATATGATACATGTATTGCAACAATTGATTAGTACTACAAACAGAGAAAATGCATTGACCAGGGAAAACTGGCTATTAAGAAAATGAAGAACTGAGAAACTCAAAATGTAAGCTAGCAAGTGAATGAAAAACTGAATTGTGTGGATCAGTGATTAAAAGTTTATATTTTTCTTTGTATATTTTTTCCTGTTCCTAAAACTACATTTGACAATAATGGGAACCTAAATATAAAATTCAGACTGCAAAATAAACATAGTTAGTTTCTCTCTACCTTTAACAAAATCAACAACTCTATGGGACAAAACTTTTTGTAAAGGATCTGAAATATTGTATGTAATTTTATTTATTATGATACCAGATTTGTAGAATGAAGCAAATATTTGAAGGGGTTTTTCTTAAAGTTGTTTAAAATTCTGTCTGACTAAAACTGCAATAAAGTGATGCATACTATAATATTCTAACATTCTTTGCAGAATTTTTTTTAAAATTAGGGCATTTAGATTTATTGCATGTTACAGAAGTTTGATTTCTCTGTACCCTCATAAAAGAGAGGCCCTAAATCATCTTTTTGTGATGGCCCCATATGAGCACTCTAGAAAATATGAACAATCTGGCTGATGATTCAATTAATCATACCTGCACTTTCTCTTATTATGAAAAGAAACAAACTGAGAGGAGTGGGCATACTGATTCTCTTTAATTTTCTAAGTATAATCCATATATTTGACACCAGTAATTGTTGATTGACATAACTGACTTCTCTGCTCTGTTAATCTCTAGCATTCAGTTTGTCTCTCAAAATAACATTCTGTAAATAATCATTTGAAGAAGACAATATTGTTAACAGCTCAAGAACAAAAGGACACAATAGTTTCATATTTTTTAAATTCAATCCTGTCACCAAGATTCATTCATTCATTTAACTCATTAAAGTATTTATAGTACTAAATTCCCATTAGTTTAGTTTAGTTTAGTTTAGTTTAGTTTAGTTTAGTTTAGTTTATTTGATTTGTATACTGCCCTACTCCCGAAGGACTCAGGGCACTGAACAGCCAAACAATAAAATACATAAATATAAAAATTTTTAAAAACCAGATAAAATCGAATTAAACCATTTTAGCCCAGACAAATTAAAACACCCCAATAATTTAAAAACAGATTAAAATTTACATATTAAAAAGAGGGAAAAGATTAGGCCAAGCCCGCCTGGTGGAATAAAAAGGTCTTCACAGCGTGGCAGAAGGTGCGCAGATCTGGGATCCTCCGTATCTCTGGGGGGAGCTCATTCCAGACAGTAGGTGCCCCCACAGAGAAGGCTCTCCCCCTAGGGGCCGCCAGCCGGCATTGTTTGGCTGACGGCACCTGGAGGAGTCCCTCTCTATGAGAGCCTACCGGCCGGTGGGAGGCTATTGGTGGTAGTAGGCGGTCCCGTAGGTAACCAGGTCCTAAGCCATGGAGCGCTCTAACCAAAACCTTGAAGCGCACTCGGAAGACCACCGGGAGCCAGTGCAGCTCGCGCAGGAGAGGTGTTACATGGGAGCGCCATGTCACTCCCATTACCACCCGCGTGGCCGCACTCTGCACCAGTTGGAGCCTCTGGGTGCTCCTCAAGGGGAGCCCCATGTAGAGAGCATTACAATAGTCCAGGCGGGAGGTGACGAGGGCATGAGTGACTGTGCGTAAGGAGTCCCGATCTAGAAAGGGACGCAACTGGCGAATCAGGCGAACCTGATGAAAAATCTTCCCGGTCACGGCCATCAAATGCTCTTCTAAAGACAGCCATGAATCCAGGAGGACGCCCAAGTTGCAAGCCCTCTCCATGGGGGCCAATGATTCGCCCCCAATAGTCAGTGATGGCACCAACTGACTATATCGGGATGTCGGAAACCACAGCCACTCAGTCTTGGATGGGTTGAGCCTGAGCCTGTTCCTTAGGCACTAAGATACTAAGCAGTTTACAGAATGCTAGAATTTAAGATTAAAAATATCCAACAAGTACAAATTTCCCTGGAGTTGCAACCACAGTATGAGAAATCTTGTTTTGAGGCCATTAGGGACATCACCAATACTGCCTGTCTAGTACACTAGTCCCTGACTTTCAACCATAATTGAACCTGGAGTTATGGTCATAAGTCATGATGCTTGTTAAATGGGTCATCACATGACCATACCTGATTGTACAACCTTTTTTGGGATGGTCAGTAAGTGAACACCATAATCATTAAATGAATACCACAGTCATTAACTGAATGCAATGGTTGTTAAACAAATCCATTATACCCAAAGGGATTTTTTGCAGGAAACCAGAAGTAAATGCTGGAAACTGGCAAAAAAACCTGCAAATCATTGTCATGTGATCATGATACACTGCAAATGTCCATAAATGTGAGCCAGTTGTCAAGCCCCAAAATGTGATCATGTGACTGCAGGGAGGGTTGTGTGCAGCCACCAGAATTTTTAAATCAGATCATATATACCTTTAGGGAAGGGTTCATCATGACTTCAAATGGTTGCTAAGAATACCCCAAGTCCGAGATTTCATTATATGATTCTCAATCCTCCTCTTGAAAGCATAAGGTTGACTCAGCCTTCCATCCTTTCTAAGGTAGGTGAAATGAGGACCCAGTTTGTGGGGGCAATAAGCTGACTTTGTATAAAATATACAAAAGTATGAAGGCTATTGCTTAACACATTGTAAGCCGCCCTGAGTCTCTGGAGAAGGGTGGCATATAAATCAAATTAAAAAAAAAAATTACTCTCACAATGATAGCATGTTTATTTGAGAAAGAATTAGAAATTGTTATCATTAAGTGGCATCTCTAACCAAGGGAATGATCTGTTCCAAAGTACTTTCACATTGTTGAATATTTTCAATAATGAACAACTCTCTCAACATTATGTAATCATCAAAATAAAAGACAAATGACTGAAGAATATTGGTATTGCCAGGAATTTAACTTAAATCTACTATTCTTCTCTTTGACTTGGACACAAACCCAGAAGTTGATCTGCATTGACAGTCTAATGCAGTGATGGTGAACCTTGTGTAGAAACGTTGTGTGTGCATGCATGCGCTCGTCAGGGCTGCACTCCAGAAAAGCCGAATTTCCAGGTTTTGCAGACCCAACGATCAGCTGGCTGGCACGCGTATGCAGGACGGTTTTTGTCACTGCCACACATATGAAGGGATCACGCTCCAGAACAGCCAAACTTCCAGGTTCTGGTGCACATGCACACCCAACAATCATCTGGCCAGCACGCATGCGCACACTGGCTTTTGGCACTGCCACACGCTCAAAGGACAAATGATTGTAGCCCATGCATGCATGTCAGAAACCCGGAAAACAAACAGGCAAGGCCGGGCAACATGGGCACGAGTGCCATAGGTTCGCCATCATGGTGATATGGGGTCTTGCCATTCAAAGGCAAAGATTGGTTGGCATTCTTCTGATAATGAAATATAGAACAATGCATCCTTTAAGTCCAACACAGTAAATCACTTATATTTTGGATTAATTTGGGCCAACAAAGTATGTGGATTGGGTACTACTGCATGGAGGGTAAGGATGTTAGTATTCACCCAGCTCAAGTCTTGTATAAAATGAAAGGGCCCACCTGGCTTCTTAACAGGTAACATTAGGATGTTCCAAGGTGAAGATGTTTGGATTATGAGTCCCCATTTTAGGAAATTTTCTGTAATGGGCTGGAGACCTTCCTTTGCCTCCCATTTAATATTATATTACTTTATATTGTCCACCTGTCCCCTCAGGACTAAAGACACTATAAGTGCTTAAACAAATATTCCCTGGCTGTCCTGCTGCCCAAACCCAAGGTTTCACTGCATTTTCTATTTATGGTGGGATTGGGGAAATTTCTTCTTTTATTACTAGGGCGGTTGCTCTTCTTCCCCAAAAGTGGGACTGGACATTCTGGTAAGTACAGGAACTGATGGGTTAACACAATGCACCCTATTTTACATTCTAAAGGTTGTAAAAATGGGGCCAAAATAACTTTTCGTGAAGTCCCAACAATCTCATCAGCGGTCTGAGGAACAATAGCCTGTTAAGGACAGATCTACAGTAGAACCTCTGGTCACAGCCATAATTCATTCCATAACTGGTTGCAAACCGATTTGGTCGTGACCGGAAGCTAATTTTGGAAATTACAACAAAAATGGAGCAGAAGGGGAAATTGGCCCCAGGGAAAAAAAATTGTGAATTGTTTGGTCAGAACCAGTAGTGAAATTCAATTTTTTTTTACTAACGGTTCTGTGGGCGTGGCTTGGTGATCATGATGTGGCTTGGTGGGTGTGGCTTGGTGGGCATGGCAGAGGAAGGATACTGCAAAATCTCCATTCCCACTCCACTCTGGGGCCAGCCAGAGGTGGTATTTGCCGGTTCTCTGAACTGCTCAAAATTTCCGCTACCGGTTCTCCAGAACCTGTCAGAGCCTGCTGGATTTAACCCTGGTCAGAACCCGATTTGGTTGTGATCAGAAGCATTTGTGGCCAGAGGTTCTACTGTACTTGCTGCTGTTTTCAAATCCACCATCTTCGTCTTGGCCCCTCACTAATATTCTGCCATCAATTGGGGAAGGGAGGGTAGAACAAATGGGCAATAAAGCTGTATATTTTTATGATGAGAAATTGGGAGGGGGGATTGACAGTTGAGGAACAACAGAGTTCTTTGGAATCTGGTTCATGGTGGCACAGTAGCATCTTCAAGGCCATTTGCCCTGAGAGTGGAATTTCACCAGCCCAAACACTTTAGCATTTCCCAAAACATCTCAGCAGTGCTGGATTGGCTACATAGATCACAGGGGGAGGGCTAGGGGAAACCAGTTTTTACCTGTCCTTATTCCTAAATCTTCAGGAGTTATCTAATGCACATTCTATTTGCTCCAGGCCATCCCTATTCCTAACTTCTAGCTGAGGTATGCAGGATATCTAACTCTTTGTTACTGTTATCAGTTCTTTAACCATCCAGAGTTGATACAAGTGTTATATGTGGATATTGTGTGTAAATAAGCATCCTTTGTTCTTGCCAGGCAGACTCTACAATTACAGGCTTCTCTGTTTTCTTTCAAGTGTATGCCATAGCCTTGCTTTGTTTTATCAGACAGCCCATCACATCCTTACTGATCCCTGCACCCTATCAGAAGAAATTATGTACTTATGAACACTATGGCAGAAGGAAAGATTGAGGTGCCCTCTCTTCTTCCTTACTGATCTGTCCCCGTCTACACACACACACAAACACAGCCAGCCGAGGGTTAAGAAAGTACTTGGCACGCACACAGGTCATTATCTCAAACTTGGCAACAATATAAGCACCGTCTGCCAAGAGCTTTACTGCAACAGATAACATAAAATTACATACGCATTGTAAATAGTCCAGCAAAACAATATCCCTTCGACAGCTTGTTGTTGTTCAAGTGACTAGCCAGACTTAGTTTTTGTTCGTCACGGAATTTTACCAGCCACCACCCTCTCTTATATAGTCTCTGGGGTGTGGTCCAGTGACTCAGTTCTAATCCCTAGCACGCCTCCTTAACTTCTGCAACCGTTTATCACGCCTTTGTTGGCGTGCATCCAGGAACGACGGTTCTCCTTCCTCGCTCTCATCCGAGACACCTGGCTCCTGGCTAATCTCCTCTCCCTCGGCCGGCACCTGAGACAGTGCCAGAGGGGAGGGGCCTGGAGAGGGAGGCCTGGCTGACTCCTCTCCCTCATGTTCGGAGCCTTCTTCCTCCGATGAGATAGGCTCAGAGGGCGGGGCCACAACACTTATCAATATTGATTGCCTCACATATGTGAGGAAACATATTTGCAAATGCTAGATCATGTATTGATTTTAAATGTAAGAGCAATTAAACAGATGGATAGAAATAATGGAAATAACTAAAAATAAGATTTTCAGGCAAATATTTCCCATCCCCCAAAATTGGAAGGAAATTTAGGTGCAAGATGTCCTTGAAAAGAAATATAGCACACCTGTTATATTCTTCATTCAACCATCTAACAATGAGCTGGGATTGGGTGTCAGTATGTGTGTATGTGTGTTCATGTCTGGGAGGCCACTCTTAAACCCTAAGGAGAGGAGAGAACAAAAATGAAGATGCAAAATTATGGGAGCCATAACACATACAGTACGTGGGTGGATAGTTTAAGCGATTCCCCCCACCAGATCTGTACTGAACCTATTTGGAGACCAATTGCTGCAGGTTTTGTGTGTTTCTCATTTCAGAATATCTGTACCTGTACTGTTGTTTTTAGAAACAATGATTAGCAAAACTGAATAATGTGGTAAGAAATACACAAAAAAGGTTGCCCATCGGCTTCCTTCCTTTTCAACACTTGATGCTAAAGTTGAGTATGTATTTGAGTTTCTCCCAAACTTTTTTTTCTTTATACACTGCAGACATTTTTTATTCCCCCCCCCCCAAAAAAAACCTTAAGAATGATGTATAAAAAACAGCTCAGATCCTACTGAAAGGGGGTTTCACCAGCTTAGTTCCTGCACCCAGGAAATCATTTTATATGACTTTGAGATATCTGGCTAAAAACAACATACAGTAGGTGTTCATAAGAATGCAAGAGAAGGTAGTTATTATAGCATGAAGCTATATTTGTACATTTTCAGAATCACTTTGTTCACGAGACAGATTAGTTCATAACGGCAATAAATTAAAGGAAGCAATGGAGTTTCTGTGTGCAGACCAAGCCAAGATCATCAGGCACACCCCTTTTTAACGTGCATCCCAACAGTCCATTTATTTACTCATCAGCTGCTGTTCAGACTGATCTAGGGACCATTTTAGGTACAGGAGAAGAGACTGGTTGAAAAAACCAAATCCTTTCACTACCTAAACCACTATTGCCTTGCAAGGTAATGCCTAGGACCCAGGAGGAAGCGGTCAATAGGTTTTACTAGGTTACCTACGGTAATTGAAAAAGGAATTACACTTTCAGTAGTGCCCTCAAGGCAAAACTGTTGCAGCTTGTTACACACTTAAAGGAGAAAACATTGCAACAGCTAAGGTATCTCTCAGAAATGTGATGAAAGCAACAACATGAGGGCAAAGAAATTGCTGGAGCATGTTCACGTTATGACTAGGCACAATCTTACATGGGTGAGAAATTCACAATATATTTATCATTAACTGAACACTCCTCCCAGATTCTTTTCAGACAGCGACCTACAGACTTCAGAAGGCCTTTGGGAACAGCATTCCTCTTGCTTTCATTTAGCCAAGTTCCCAAGACCATGTTTTTGATACTGCTTTTGGTTTTGACTCCCTGATGTCTTATAGATGATATGATTGCTACACTATTTCCCAACATGGGTTTTTGTTATTCCTTCATTGCTTTTTTTTCCTGATATTTTTAATTTACATTCATTACAGTGCTGAATCCTCCCTTTTAGACTTTACCAAGAGAGACAAATGGTAAAATTATGAAATAAATAATTAAAAAAAAACCAATGTCAGATCCCAGTTTTCATCAGACTCATACTTAGATATAACAGGAATCAGGCCACAGCAACTTCAGGAGAACTGCAGCTAAACATTTAGAAAATGTAAGAATGATGTTGAGCCTATGTGCTATATCCATTGTATTTTATCAACAAAGATTGCACATGGATAATAGGAATCCTTATGATAAAGGAACAATAAAAGTAGCTCAGTACTCTATCAAAACTTAGCCCGGATAATTTGATATAGCAAAGATGCTCTCAGAGAGAAATATATCACCTTTTAGGTGTTTAGGATAGCTGGGAAGGTGCAAGGTACAAGAAAAAATATTCCATTTTTAGGTTATCTAATCAAGCAGTGACTCACCAAGCTGCAACCTCCTGGAGGGAAGGAATGGCCTTCCAGGAAGTTGCAACATGAAAGGACATGATTAATTCCAAAAAACAAGAATGGGAGAAGGAAGCATAATGGTACTCAAATTTTATAAGAGATTTTTTTTAATGAAATAGTCTGGTCCTTCCAGGCAAGAATATGCATTTCTTAAACTGACCAGCTGTCTGGGTTCTGTCCCCATCGTTATATAGCTACAGTGTGTTGATGCAACAAAGAAAACCATGATATATCAAGCAGCGAAATTGGCTATAGTCCCTGATTAGTATGTACCTAAGAGGAAAGCACACATAGGTAATGTCATGCTTGAGAGACTTGTTAGCAGCTCTGCTATTTCAAATTTCAGTATAAATTCACATTCCTCAAATCCTGCAATCACCAGAAATTCTTTATAGATTAGATTAGATTAGATTAGATTAGATTAGATTAGATTAGATTAGATTAGATTAGATTAGATTAGATTACTTACTGCATTCGAATTATGGGATGCAGCTTTCTATGGCTTGAACTGTATCAAGCTACATGTGGGAAATAACTATACATATTTTATTACCACCACCACCACCCCATATTTATACACAGAAAGCAGCACATATCCTTACTGTTTTAGCTTTCTGTATGCAGCAAGATTTTGGTAGATAATATTTAGGCATGTGACTACCTATTATAACACCTCCCTATTGTCTCCCTCACTAATATAATTCAAGAATATACATAACATATTTCTGCCAAAAAGTCAATCAATGTGACATGCAAACTATCCCTTACGCCGCTATAGTAGACAAGAATTTTTGGGTTTGGGTTTGGGTGCTTTCCTAATGATGAAAGACATCATTTTATTCTTTGAAGAAGTCAGGATGAAATGAAATCCTTTCAAACAGAAAGTTGAAAAATGATGACTTTCTAGCAACCTCATCCTCACCCTGATGGAGCAGCTCATCATCAACTGAAGAACTTTTGTTTTATTACAAGCCAAGATAAGGTGGAATTGAAATGCAGTTATTTCCTCTTCACTCTAAACAGACTTTATGGAGTGTTGAAGCAACTTTTGTCAATATGATAAACTTATCTTTGTGATAGTCTTTGGATCTATTACAAGAGAATACAATGAGCTTGTTTATATTTTGTTTTAACTTGATTTCTTATCAACAAGAGTGGAAGATTGTTTCCCCTCAAAATATAATTGGCTGGACTGAAAACAAATGTGTTGAGAAGGATTTATAAAACTACTGTGCTGGCTGCATTTATTCCTCTAAGCATTAAATATACTTCAGGGTCTCTTTATACTGATATTTACCAGTTTTCTTTTCACAGGTTAGTTCTGGAGAACTTGCAAGTTGCACAGGTTTCAAGGAGTACATTTTGTACCTTTTTATAAGGAAGTCTGGCTAATGTAAAATTGACTGAAAGTGAAACTACATTGTTCACTAATTCACAGTGTTCTCTGACAAGAATCACTTCGATTGCCAGGCATTTCATTATACAGGCAGTCATTCAATCATTAGCACAATTGGGTGCTACATACAAAACCGTTTCTCAGAGGAAGATGGCTTTCAGAAAATACTGTAACTGGTACCGTGTTTTCCCCAAAATAAGACCTTGTCTTATATTTTTTTGAACCCTGAAATAAGTGCTTGGCCTTATTGTCATGCGCTCAAAAGCCCATTTGGGCTTATTATCAGGGGATGTCTTATTTTGGAGAAAACAGAATACCTATTTTCTATCAGAAGTTTTAATATGAGGAATTTGGTGGTAATTTTAGGCAACTGGTATTTTGAGTGAAGGAATAGAAAAGATGATGATGAGAGAATAACTTCAAAAATTTTAAGGATTATCAAAAAGGAGCAGTTGTTTTCAATTGTTTGACAAGGCAACATATAAACCAATTGATCCAATTATTAAAAACAATAAGTAGGCCTCGAAGCAGGTAAGTAAAGAAAAGAGGTTTCCTGAAGAGATAGTCTTGGTGTTTCCTCATATAAATGTAGTCAGCCTCTTGCAGAGCCATTATGGAATCCTCAGTAAAGGCAGAGAAATCTTTTCACACACATGCAAGTAACTGGAAGCAGGTGTGCATCTGAAAAACATTATCCCATGTGTCATAGGAAAATGAAGCCTACCATCATGCAAAATTATGGTTTGCCACAAGCAGAGAGCAAAGACAAGACACCAAGATGGTGCCCCAACACCAGATGTCAGCCCATAAGACAAATAGTCTTTTCATTATGGTTGAAGCCACCAGTTACAGAAGGCTGTTAGATCTTGCCCTTGGTATCTAAATATGCAAAACAAGCTCTGGCTGTGGCTCACATTGTGTCAAGCACAAGTACAGGCCAACTGTAAGAAAGAATTACAGCAAACACAAATACACTGAAAGTGAGCTGATTCAACATGAGTAAGCAGAATGCTTTACTTTTCAAAATGAGCATTTGAATCTAGTTATCAAATTTATCATCCCTTCTCCCTTTTGTAGTCTCGGATGTCATTAGAGGAAGAGGTTGGTCTGTACAGCACATGTGTTGACTTTGAACTTTGCTGTCAACAGTTTCAGTGATTTAAAACAGTATTTTTAAGCAAACGAGTTTTGTTTTATTTTTCAGGAAGATCTTGGGATATTTGTTTAGCTATATTGTAGACCACCAAGAGAGCCAAGAAAACAGCAGAAAGTGGAAATATGATATAAAGTTTCTGTTACGATATTTTCAGGATCAGACTCAATAAATGATTTGAGAATTAGAAGTTCAAATATATCTCTGTTTATTTACATAAGGCATTCTATATTCACTGAATATTCACAGATAGAAGCCCAGAATGAACGTATGCAGCTCCTTATATATACAATGGGTGGAGCTAAGTATGGCAGTGGTAAGGTATGAATACATTAAGAAGTGAAGAATAAGTTAACCCCTGACACACTGTTCATGCATTATTTACATAATGGAGAATAAGGCATTTACTTGTAACAAATCCCCCTCTAAATGCCGATTCGATATATTACAACAATTACATTCAGATTCAGAACAATATAAGACATGTAACTTAGAAGTCAAGTATTTATGTTGCTTAGATGGCAAAGGCTTTGTTAATATGTCAGCTATTTGCTCCGATGTTTCGCAATGAACTGCTTTGATAAATCCATCCTGAGATAACTGTCTCACGTGTTTAAATTTTATATCTATATGTCTGGACCTTTGTCCAATAGCATCAGATCTAGATATTTCGATAGCAGCTTTGTTATCTTCATGCATGATAAAAGGCAAAATGGGTTTTTTCCAAATGTCAGAAAGTAAATCATTGAACCATACAAGGTTATTTGCTGCCTTAGATAGACAAACATATTCTGCCTCTGTTGTTGAGGTGGCTACTAAATCTTGTTTGCCAGTATACCAGTAAACTGGACAGTCATTAAGAAAGAATATATAACCAGATGTGCTTTTTCTACATGAGGTATCTCCAGCCCAATCCGCATCGGCGTAACATGTGAGGATGGGCTCTTTGACATTATTAGGTTCCAACAATAAACAGAAGTCTAAACTATTTTTCAAGTACCTTAATATCCTTTTGACAGCTTCCCAATGGTATAGTGATGGTTTGCTGACATGTCTGGACAATAAATTGAGAGGCAAAGCAATATCAGGCCTAGTCCAATTGGAGATATAAAGAAGTGAACCTATGACAGACCTGTAAAATGTATTATCTTTGAATTCAGGAGATGATTCTTCTGTATTCTTCAAAAAATCAGTTTGCATGGGAGTGTCACAGGGCTTAGCGTTACTTAAATTACATTTATTCAAGAGCTCTATGATTTTGTCCCTTTGAGAGAGTTTAAATCCCCTTCTGGTTTTACTGATTTGAACACCAAGATACTTATTTACTTTACCCAAAGATTTCAATGAAAAATGTTCATTCAGTTTTGTTACAAATGCCTCTTTCCTTTCTTTATGTTTACCTATGTATAAAATGTCATCCACATAGATCAATACAAATTCTAGGGAATCATTATCTTTTTTAACAAAGAAGCAATTGTCAGCAGTAGTGGCATTGAAGTTCATAGTTTTGAGAACTTTTACTAAACAATCATACCATTGTTTACCAGATTGTTTCAACCCGTATAAACTTTTATTTAATAACCAAGTCTCATTTTTATTTGTGTATTGACTGTGGGGTGCTCTTACATATATTTCTTTATCTAATTTTGCGTGTAAATACGCAGTCTGTATGTCGTATTGAAACACATCGAGGTTGAGTGCTGATGCTATAACCAGAGCTGTTTTGACACTCTCTGTTCTTACTGTGGGGGAGTATGTGTCTGTATAATCCTCGGGATATTTCTGTGCATAACCTTGTGCAACTAATCTAGCTTTGTATAGGGTATTGCCTCCTTCTAAATTCTTAATTTTATATATCCACCTAGTGCCAATGATAGTTTTGTCCTTTGGTGCAACTGTAGGGGTGAACACATTTAGCCCTCGTAAACTATCCATCTCTTTAGTCATGGCTGCTTCCCATTTTTTCTTTTCTTCAGGAGGAAGTTTTAACACTTCCTCATATGTGTTAGGTATTGATGACTCTCCATCCATATACATTACATAATCTTTGTATTTGTTTGGCATTTGATTTCTGCTACTTCTGATTGTTTTTTCTGGTTTACTATCATTGTCATGTAAATACCTTGCTTCTTTTTTAGTTAATGAATCTGTCTTTATTTTATGTTGACTGTTTGTCCATGTTTTAATTTTATTTTTATGTGTGTTGTTACTGTGCTCTTCTCTAATTCTTTTTTCTTGGAGTTTGGTATCTGGGTTGGTGTTTGGGAATATTTCATTAAGATGTATTTTAGACCAGTTGGCCTGTTCATGGAACACAGCTGTTCTGGAAACTATAAATTTATTATTATTATCGATAAATCTGTATCCTTTTGTACCTGTCTCGTACCCCATGAATCTAAGTCTCCTGGATACGTTCTCACCTTTGCGCCTTAGTTGTTTAGGTATGTGTACGTCTGCAGTGACTCCAAATATGTGCATGTGTGCTAATTTTGGTTTCCTATTATACATCACTTCGTATGGTGTCTTATTTACAATGCTGGACCAAGTTCTATTTTGTGTGTAATTAGAGTATTGTAGGGCTTCTGACCAGAATTGTTTACCTAAGCCAGCATCTTCTAAAGTGCATCTAATCATGGTTTGTAATGTTGAGTTCTTTCTCTCTACCACTCCGTTCTGGAATGCAGAAAATGGGCTAGATGTGTAATGTAACATTCCTTTGTCCTTTAGCCATTGGGAAATTCTTTAGACATGAATTCACATCCCCTATCTGTCATGATTTGTTTTATTTTAATATTGTGTTGTGTCTCTATACGTTTGTAAAACTCTTTAAATTTCTGAAAAGTTTCATCCTTATGTTTTAATGTGTAAACAAATCCATAACGACTATAATCATCCACAATTGTTAGAAAGTAACGTTTTTTATAAGTAATTGATGGTGTTAGTGGACCAACTAGGTCCATATGTACCAAATCAAAAATTTTGTTGGTTGATCTCGTTGACTTTCTAGGTCTGGGACTAGTTTTGAGCTTTGTAGATTTACATACTGAGCATTCCAAATAGTTTTCACAATTTTTTATTTTAACACCTTCTGCATGTTCAGTCATCTTTTGTACTACAGGAAAACTGGCATGTCCTAATTTCCTATGTAAGACATGAGCACACTCATCATGAATTGGTTTACCTATCTTAGGTTTTTTTTCATTGTGTGTATCTTTGTGATTATGGGTTACCTCACGTCCCTCATTGTCACTGTTACTATTGTCTCCATTATCTATTTCATTGTCATTTTCTATATTTGAATCAATGTTGTGTAACCATTCCTCCTTTGTCATTAAGTAAGGTAGACCTCCTTTGATTATTACTGTACCTATGTTTATTTTGTTTTTCTCTAACGTTGCTTTTCCTTTTGAGAACACAATGTTAATGTCAGAATCTCTGCTTAGTTTTATGACACTAAGTATGTTATGAGGAATTTCAGGTATTAGTAATACCCCCTCTATTTTACCTAGGCCAGGTAAGATTACATTCCCTCTACCTATAACTTGAACCTTTTCTTGGTTAGCTACTTTGATTACAAATTTATCTTCTATAAATGAAGATAATATATTTTTATTATTAGTAGTGTGATTAGTTGCTCCAGAATCAATAAGCCAATTATTGTTCTCTGGTTTTTGTGTGTTAATGTTGTCATGTTTGTTTAGCCCATTCAGTGAGCCAGATTTTCTATCCTTTGAATTATCTCTGCCCCCTCTATGTTCTCTATAGTTGGGTGGACTTCTATACCTAAGTCTATCAATGGAAGACTGTCTGTTGTTGTACCTATTTCTATATTCTGACCTATGTCTTTCTCTTAGAATTTTGGGACAATCCCTCCTATTATGTTCTTTGGACCTACAATTGTGGCACCTAAATGTTTCATGATATCTTTCTTGAAATGCTACCCTTTTATATTGTTTGTGTTCTATTTGGTTGTTATAACGACTTCTCCTTGAATTGTCTTCAGCTATTAACTTATTGGATAGACTTTCTATGGATAAGTATCCTAGATTGATTGTGTCTAAGTGTGACATATAATTATCCCATGATGGGTCAAGTGAATTGATGATAACACTTTTCATCGTTTGATCTGAAATCACCTCCCCCCTTAATTGCAGTTCTGCTCTAATCTTGTTTAAAGATATTAAATGTTCACTTATGGTAACCCCTGGTTTTATCCTAGAAGAGAAGAAATCTTTAGACATTCTTGTGGTAGTGGCTACGCTTTCACTGTGAAACAAATTAAACATGCATTGAATAATTTCTGAGACAGTCAGATTTTGCTTAATACTGTGATACATGGCAGGAGACACACTGGAAATTAATAAGAAAAATGCTCTATGATGTAGGCAATCTAACTTTAGAGTCCAAGGTCTTTTTGGGGGGTTAGTAATAAAAAACAGTAAGTTTTCTTTCATAAAGACAACCTGGAGCTGCTGATACCATTCTTGCAAATTAATGCCATCTATTCTCAGCTTTGGGAAGTCACTGGGTAAATTCCCAACATTGTTGGGTCCATTACTTACAACCGGGGATAGTCCGTGGTCTTGCAAATGTCGAAAATTGCAAAACGGCGTGGGGATGCTCGCAACGAGTCTGCATGGTTCTCTCTGCATCTCATGTCTTCCTGGGTTGTCTGCGTAATCCCGCGCATGCGCGTTGCTCATTTCGTTCCTGGAGTCATCGTGAGAGGTTCTCGCTGCTGCAGCTCCCTCGCTTCGTTCTTCTTCCGATGAATCAGTCTCCGGCTCGATCTTGGGAGTCCTGGTGATAGCAGGCGCTCGTCTTCTTTTGCTGAAGGCGCTGGTCCTTGGATCAGTCTGCAGTGTGGGGTGGTATCTGCAGGGCTCTCTGGGTTCAGGTGTCGGTGCTCTCGCCGTCTGGATAGGAGCGGGTAGATTTTGAGGCGTTGGCTCGCTTGCTTGCTTTTTTGTTGATTTTTTAGTAATCTTCAGTTTCGGTCCAAATGCAGCAAAAAGCGTTTTCATTGCTGACTTTACTTGCATGTCTATCGAATCTTCTTCGTTCTCTGTTTCTGATTCTTCTGAGGTATATACTTTTTCTTTTTCATTTTTCGTATCGAGTAAGGCTTTTCGCGCCAGACATTTTGAATCCTGCTTTTTGATTGGCTCTGCTTCGCTCATCTTAGGAGTCTGTTGAAACCAAGATGGCTGCCATTCAAAATTTTGCGCGGGATTGTTGGTTTTCTTCTTCGCTGCATTTTTATCTGTAAGCATATCACTTACTATTTTTGAGTCTTTTGGTTTTTCAGTAGCGATGTGCTTCTCTCTCGCTGCTCCGTTGTTTTTTAGTATATCTTGGAGGTTCGCGACAAGACTTTCATCGCTCTTTTGGCTTTTTAAGAGTTTTAGTATCTCTGACCTGAGTTCGTTGTTTTCTATTTCGTTTTCTTCTTGGTCATCATCTTCATTTATTATTTCTTCGTCTTCTGTGGTGTATTCTTCAGATTCTCTCGAAATTGCATTCGTGGACTCATCTATTATTTCTTGATCCGCTTCCATTTCTTTGCTGTATGCTCTGGTGTTGGGCCTATCTCTTTTAGACATGTTTAAGTTTTTATTGAGTCAATTCAACCATCCTCTGCTACCAGATTGTTATGATATTTTCAGGATCAGACTCAATAAATGATTTGAGAATTAGAAGTTCAAATATATCTCTGTTTATTTACATAAGGCATTCTATATTCACTGAATATTCACAGATAGAAGCCCAGAATGAACGTATGCAGCTCCTTATATATACAATGGGTGGAGCTAAGTATGGGAGTGGTAAGGTATGAATACATTAAGAAGTGAAGAATAAGTTAACCCCTGACACACTGTTCATGCATTATTTACATAATGGAGAATAAGGCATTTACTTGTAACAGTTTCCATGGAGTAAGATTTTGATATTTCAGCTGGAAGTGCCATATGAAATATCTAAACTGGTGAAAAAAGATTTGCAACAGCAAAAAGGTGTAATTCACTCTTGTTTTTGTCTGGTACAATGACTGTCGGGCCTTGGTCAAAGTCACATACAAGTGACTGTTGGGGGGAGCTAGCTATGGCCCAGATACATTGAAATCCAAAAGATCAAAAGCAGAAGATTTGATCAAGAAGTTGGACATATCATTTCCAGATATGGAAAATGAATACTAAGGGCTAAAAGTAGAAGTTCTCGTTCATACCAAGCAAGGAAAGAAGGAAGACACAGAAGAGTCTGAATTAGCACTCAGTAAAACAAATTGTCCTTTAAGATGCTGAACTCAGAGCGTTTGCTCTGTAGATCCAATTGGTATCTCAGGTCATTTGTTTGGTTGAGTTGATATCCTCAGCACTTCTCTAAAATGTGCGTGCTTAAAAGTTACTTCAAGGTTTTGAAAACAATATATTTATTTATTAAATTTCTTACACTGCTGATTGTTAAAATGATCCATTTATTCAACACTACCCTGTAGCCAAGAAAAAAAACAGTTCTTTCTCCTTTAAATGCTCCTATTTCCCATCACTTAAGTAATTCCTGCTCCTTTATTCCACTTACCAGTAAGTGATAAGATCTGTTATTCCAGAAAATGCCTGCTTTAAATGGCACACACTTTTTTTTACACTTATATGTTGTAAAATAGTTGGGATACTTTTCAGGTTGCAATAGTCCTTTTTTAACAATTAGCCAATTGCAAGGGATGCTCCTCCATCTGTTGTAATGTCTTGCAGATAATATCATTAATAAGCTTTATAGAAACATAAAAATCAATACCCTAAGATTTTAGGACAAATGAAATTGCAGCTGGTATTTTGTATATTTTGTATCAACTGTACTCCTTGAGATTAGAAACCAATATAAAATTTGGACCAGCAAAATTCCTTTGAAGAAACCAAAGCCTTTTCCATCCTTAGAGATAAAACAATTATTTGAAAAAGAAGAAAAATAACAATATTAGCAGATTTCTCACTGAATTACTTAAAATAACTAAAGCAATGCTAAACTCTATGTTGTTAGACACACAAGGGTAATTTCTCTTCCTTTAAGTGGCTGCAAGCACAGGATATGATCCAGAAAAAATTAGCAAAAATCTCATGGGGGTGGGTGAGAGACAGGTTTTTAGAGACAGCTTGTGAACCAGTTCTTCAGGAAATTTAAAAGGCCTTCTAAGGCAAAATCTGCCCAAAAGAACACTTTTTCTTTGGCGGCAGAAGTTACAAAAGCTACACAAATATTGGTGATTAATTAGAATGATGAATGTGAAGCCTTTTTTTATTCTGAGATAATGATACCATGTAATTAATTGGAAGGGTTTTCTTTTAGGAGATAGACAAAATAAGGAGATTCTGTGTCTCTCCATTTCAAGTCTCCAGTTCCTCCAAACTGTTTTAAAGCTCACCAGATCTTTGTCTTCAGCCTTGTCACCCTTGGAATGCTGAGAAGAAAATCATGGGCCAATCAGTGCTTCCTCCAGTTGATCAACAGGAAATGGCAAGAAATCATAATTCAGTTCACTGCCAGCTGAACAATGGTTGTTCCTGGAAAGATCCCATTCAATCTAGAAGCGAGAGAGAAATATTCCCTAGGTCTCTCCCATGTTTTTAATACATTTGTCTAGCTTTTGCAAAAAAAAATAATAATCTAATGAATTAAACAAAAAAAATTATATGCATTTGGGGAAATTTGACAGGTAATCAAGGTATCATTATTCCATTATCAAGATATCATTATTCCTATACTATTTTTGAAAGGTTTCCTCTTGAAAGCCTCTGGTGATGAAGCACCTATAACTTCTGAAGGCAAGCTGTTCCATTGGTTGAGAGTTCTCACTGTCAGAAAATTTCTCCTTATTTCTAGGTTGACTCTCTCCTTGATCAGTTTCCATTCATTATTCCTTGTCTGGCCTTCAGGTGCTTTGGAAAATAGGTTGACCCCCTCCTGTCTATGACAGCCCCTCAAATATTGGAACACTATATCATGTCACCCCTGGTCCTTCTCTTCACTAGATTAGCCATGTCCAATTCCTGCAGCCGTTCTTCATATGTTCTAACCTCCAGACCTGTAAGCATCTTTGTTGCTCTTCTCTGCACTCTTTCTAGAGTCTCAACATCTTTTTTATAGTGTGGTGGCCAAAACTGGATGCAGTATTCTAGGTATAGTCTTTCTAAGGCTTTATAGAGTGGTGTTAGTACTTCACGTGATTTTGATTCAAACCCTCTGTTAATGCAATTTAGGATTGCATTGGTTTTTTTGGCTGTCACTGCACACTGCTGCCTCATATTTAATTGATTGTCCACTACGACTCCAAGATCTCTCTCACAGTTACTGCTATTAAGCCAGGTTTCACCTAATCTATATTTGTACTTTTTGTTTTCTTGCCTAAGTGTAAAACTTTACTTTTCCCTAAGTTGAATTTCATTTTGTTAGTTAGGGGCCAGTGTTCAAGTCTGTCAAGATCCATCTAGATCAGTGGTTCTCAACCTTCCTAATGCCGTGACCCTTTAATACAGTTCCTCATGTTGTGGTGACCCCCAACCAGGGGTGGGTTCTAAATTTTTTACTACCTGTTCTGTGGGCGTGGCTTGGAGGTCATGTGACTGGGTGGGCGTGGCTAGCTGGTCATGTGACCAGGTGGCCATGGCTACGTGCATAGGGACTACTCAGAGGGCTGAAAAAAGTCATTTCTGACAGGTCCTCGCACTTTTGACTGGTCCTCACACTTAAGACCATCCTCACATTTATGCCCGTGCAGCATTCTTAAAAACCATGTCACTCATTTCACAACTGCTTCTCTTCAACATGGTATAAGATAGGGCAAAAAACGTAAAATGTGAGGACAGTCGTAAATTCGAGGACTGGTCAAAAGTGCGAGGACCAGTCAAAAATAACTTTTTCAGCTCTCTGAATAGTCCCTTTGCACAAAATGACTACCCAGAGGGCTGAAAAATGTGATTTCTGACAGGTCCTCACACTTTTGACCGGTCTTCGCAGTTATGACTGGTCATCATTTATGCCCATTGTACCATTCTTAACAACCGTGTCACTCATTTCACAACTGCTTCTCTTCACCATGGTGACAAGATAGGGCAAAAACGTAAATTGTGAGGACAGTCGTAAGTTCGAGGACTGGTCAAAAGTGCGAGGACCAGTCAAAAATAACTTTTTCAGCCCTCTGAGTAGTCTATATGCATAAAAGGATACAGCAATAGAGAGGGATGAAGGAAGGGAAGGGAAATTAGAGTAGGAGTGAGGGTAAGAGAGGGAGGAAGAGAGGAGGAGAAGGAGAAAGAAAGAGGAACTTAGAACTCTTCTAAGAAGAAGAGGGGGGAAGAGAAAGTAAGAAGGAAAGAAAAGACAGAGGTGGTAGGTTTGAGGAGAAAGATTGCTGTACAATAAAAAAGATGAAAGGGAAGAAAGCCAACCCCAAACAAATATAAAGATATTAAGATAAAGAATGAATTGTTAAACTTTAAAGAATAAAAGAGAACAAATAGCAATAAATAGCAATAATTAGAAACACACATACAAACATACAACGTATTTTCTTTGAACAGAGTATTTCACAAATTTAAACAGTTGTAGGAGGTTAGCACCCACCCCTTTCCTAGAAGAATGAAATATTTTGGGAAATATTAAAAAGGCAGAATTTTATATTTCCCTGGATGAGAAATGGAGAAGCATATTTTACATACAAAGCAGCTTCCACCTTCCTGCCCCCCACCCTTTTTAATGGGCCAGAGGCAGAAAGTCAATCCTTTGTCAAAGGACATTTGCAACACAATAGCAACAGAAACTAACACAATGAGCCCCATCTAGAAAGCGATACTCACCACGCATGACCTGGGAAGCATGTGACCATCAGCCAGCAATGCTAGCTAAGACCCCCGCCCCCTGGGAGTCTGGGAGTCTGACAACCAATCAGGATACTCTTTCGGGGCCCCAAGAAATGCAGAGCCAGAGAGAGCATAAAAACCCGAGGATTTACTGTATCTGCCCCTTTTCTGTTCAGGAACTCAAGCCATGTGATCCTGTCCACCATTAAACCATCTTTCCAAGCAGTCTCCATGTTTCCAGTGTCTTTTTCCCCACTTGGAGCAGAGTCCAGAAGGATATTTCTTCCAACACAGTGTTTAGTCATTTCAATTAAATTTACAATTTCTATATTTCCGTTTACCATATTTATTCCTCATCTATTTTTTTAAAAAATCAATATTACCCTTCATCCTCATCTCTAATCTTAATCAAATTCAATTTTTCCCTTCCATTCTATATTATACCCCTTCACATTGTCATCTATTTTTATATCCATCCTCATATTGGTTAATTATGTAATTATGTAATACAGTTGTTTAATATAAATTCAACATTTTAATATAAATCAATTAGTTATATAAATAATGTCGGTAATGCGGGTCCAGCTAGATGATCACTGAAGGGCCCTCTTTATTCATAGTATTGTAAGAAAGGAAATGTGCTTGTTTAAGGGAAGCCAATTATCCAGTTGAGACAGTACAAAGGCAGAACAAAGTTCCTTTGAAGTAGAAACATTCAGAAGAGGGGCCCCTCAGTTGTCAGAGATAGAGAGACATTTGGTGATATACAGTTTGAAGGTTAAAAGAGATCAAGGATGACCACATGAAATATCAACAAGAGATAATTTGAATCTATGCTTCAGTGATTTACAAGAAGAATTATGAGACTGTTTGGCAAAGATAATGTAAAACTTAGTAATTAGGAAATGTCAATTAAATATAACAAATGTATATGACCACATAAACTGCTGTGTTAGCAGAATCCTTTATCTTAGAAGGGTATAAAACCATTGTAACTAATTTTTGTCTTTGTTCAAAGCTTCATGTACAAACTTTGAACCTATTGCGCAATACACTGTCTCTGACTAACCTAAGAAAGTTGTGCTGGTCTAATTAATCCACAACATAACTATCTTTTTTGTATATTAATCAATATGAACATGAATATTCCAATTATTTCCATGCAATCCAATTTCTTACAAATCAATTAATTATATTTACCAATAATAATAAACCAAATAATTTCCCCCATATATTCCTCCAAACCATAACTTAACCATTTCTGCTTTCAACACAATATACAATTAATAGTATCTCAATTATTACAATTCCCTAGTTAAATAGAGCTTTTTTTCTTTTGTGTTTTAAAATCTTGAACTCTCCTCTTTTGCCCTAAATTTCCCATTGTTTTCAGTTTTGCACCTACCTTTTTTGGTGAGGAAAAATAAAAATAAATCTCTCTGCCTCTTTTTGTCACGTTGCAGCAAAGACCCTGCTTCCTTACTTTCAATTTCGCCTTTTCAGCATAGCTAGGGGAAAAAAAATTTGCTCCAGGAATTTACCTCTTTGCAGCTAGCTCTTTGAAGCCCCGCGGCAAGAATTTAAAGTTTTTTTCCCTCTAGCCATCAGCTGAGACTCCGGAGGCAGCAATAGATTGGGAGTGGGCAGGGTAAGCGAATGGCGACCGGGCGATCCAACAGAGGCAGAGGGTGAGGGTGAGTGAAGGCGTGGGGCGGGCCGAGAAAGGGCTTTGGCAACCCCTGTGAAATGGCCGTTCGACCCCCAAAGGGGTCGTGACCCCCAGGTTGAGAACTGCTGATCTAGATCTTGACCCTATCATCTAGGGTGTTGGCTGTTGTAGTATCATTAAGGATTACTTGTTGAGTACAGTTTGTCAGCCAGTTACAAATCCATCTGGTGGTGATTCTGTCTATCCCATTTTTTTCTATCTTACTAAGAAGTAGTTTGTAGTCTACTTTGTCAAATGCCTTACTGAAGCCTAAGTATACTAAGTCCACAGCTTTTTGCTCATCTACTAATTTAGTCAATTTGTCAAAGAATGAAATAAAATTGGTTTGGCATGATTTGTTTTTAACAAACCTGTGCTGACTTCTAGTTATAATTGTAATTGTTTCTAGATAATAATAATAATAATAATAATAATAATAATAATAATAATAATAATAATAATAATAATAATAATAATTTTATTTCTATACCGCCCTTCTCCCGAAGGACTCAGGGCAGTGTACAGCCTATTTAAAAACACAAGACAAACATCAATTTAAAATTTAAAATTATTAAATAAATTTGGCTCCATTTAAAACCCCAGAAATTTAAAATACCCCAATTTAAAATTATCATGTCGATAGCCCGGCCTGGCGGAACAACAGGGTCTTCAGTGCACAGTGAAATACTTGGAGGTCAGAGATCTTACGTATTTCCGGGGGCAGTTCATTCCACAGGGCTGGGGCTCCCACAGAGAAGGCCCTCCCCCTGGGTGTCGTCAGCCGACATAACTTGGCCAATGGCACCCTGAGGAGACCCTCTCTCTGGGAGCGAACTGGCCAGTGGGAGGCTATTGGTGGCAGAAGTCAGTCTCGAAGGTACCTGGGTCCTATGCCATGGAGCGCTTTAAAGGTGGTAACCAACACCTTGAATCGCACCCAGAAGACCACTGGGAGCCAGTGCAGCTCGCGCAGGAGGGGTGTCACATGGGCACAACGAGTTGCGCCCATAACCACCCGCGCGGCCGCATTCTGGACCAGTTGGCGCCTCCGAGTGCTCTTCAAGGGGAGCCCCATGTAGAGAGCATTACAATAGTCCAGCCGGGAGGTGACAAGGGCGTGAGTGACCGTGCGCAAGGCGTCCCAGTCCAGATAGGGCTGCAACTGGCGAATCAGGCAAACCTGACAAAAGGCCCCCCTGGCCACGGCCGTCATATGCTCTTCTAAAGACAGCCGTGCATCCAGGAGGACACCCAGATTGCGAGCCCTCTCTGTGGGGGGCAAAGATTCACCCCCAATAGTCAGCGATGGCACCTGCTGACTATATCGGGACGCCGGAAGCCACAGCCACTCAGTCTTGGAGGGGTTGAGTCTGAGCCTGTTCCTCCCCATCCAGACCCGCACGGCCTCCAGGCAGCGAGACATCACATCAAGGGCATCGTTGGGGTGGTCTGGGGTGGAGATGTACAGCTGAGTATCATCAGCGTACAGATGACACTTCACCCCAAAACCACGGATGATCTCACCCAGTGGCTTCACATAAATGTTGAACAGAAGGGGCAAGAGGATCGACCCTTGCGGCACTCCCCATGCGAGGTGCCTCGAGGTCGACCTCTGCCCCCCTGCCAACACAAACTGCGAGCGGTCGGAGAGGAAGGAGGAGAACCACTGCAAAATGGTGCCCCCTATTCCTAACCCCCTCAACCGCTGCAGCATGATACCATGGTCGATGGTATCAAAAGCCGCTGAGAGATCTAATAGGACTAGGACAGAGGAGCAACCCCTGTCCCGAGCTCTCCAGAGATCATCCACCAACGCGACCAATGCCGTTTCTGTCCTGTACCCCTGCCTGAAGCCTGACTGGCATGGGTCCAGATAGATAGCTTCATCCAGGTGTCAGGGAAGCTGTCGTGCCACCACGCTCTCAACAACCTTTGCCACTAAACGAAGGTTGGAGACTGGACGGTAGTTGGCTAATTCAGCCGGGTCCAGGGAAGGCTTCTTGAGGAGGGGCCTCACTACCGCCTCTTTCAAGGTGGCAGGAAAGGCACCCTCACTCAGAGAAGCAGTTATAATCCCCTGGAGCCAGCCTCGTGTAACCTCCCGGGAGGCCAGTACCAACCAGGAGGGACACGGGTCCAATAAACACGTGGCGGCACTAATCTTACCCAGAACCCTGTCCACATCCTCGAGAGCCACAGGATCAAACTCCTACCAGATAATATTCTCAAGACCTACCCTCGTCTCCTCCCCTGGACTCATCCAATCGGAGTCCAAGCCATCCTGAATCCGAGCGACTTTATCATGCAGGAATTGCACAAAATCCTCAGCACGACCCTGCAAGGGATCTTCCCGCACTCCCCTCCAAAGAAGGGAGTGGGTCATCCTAAACAGGGTGGCTGGACGGTTCTCTGCAGATGCGATAAGAGCGGAAAAATGGTTAGATTTCGCCGCTTTTATCGCCACTAGGTAGGTCTTGATATAAGGCCTCACCTGTGTCTGGTCGGAATCAGAATGACTAGTCCTCCATATGTTCTCTAGGCGTCTTTTCCGATGCTTCATCTCTCTCAGCTCCTCAGAGAACCAAGGAGACAATTGAGATCGGCATCGGGTCAGAGGCTGCAAAGGCACGACGCGATCCAAAGCTCCAGCGGCCGCACTCTCCCAGGCGGCCACCAGCTCTTCAGTCGAGTCGTGTGTCAGAGTCTCAGGAAATGGCCCAAGCTCCGTCAGGAACCTTTTGGGATCCATCAGGCGCCTGGGACGGAACAATCTGGTCGGTTCTGTCTCCCTGCGGCGGGGGGAAGCGGTAGGAAAGTCCAAGTGAAGGAGCGAATGATCTGTCCATGACAAGGGTTTAATATCTAGGTCCCCTCTACCAAGATCATTCAACCACTGACCAGAGACAAAAATCAAGTCCAGAGTGTGTCCCCCTATGTGAGTGGGGCCTTGAACTAACTGGGTCAGGTCCATGGCCATCATGGAAGCCATGAACTCCCGAGCCACCTCGGACGCCTCACCCATGGATGGAAGGTTGAAATCCCCCATGACAATAAGTCTGGGGGTATCAACCGCCACCCCGGCAATGACGTCAAGTAGCTCGGGCAGGGTTGCTGCTACGTGGCAGGGAGCCAGGTACGTAGTCAGCAAACCCATCTGCACTCCACGGCCCCACTTCACAAAAAGGGACTCACATCCGGCTATCTGAGGAGTAGTGGTCTCCCTCGGACAAAGACTTTCCCTAATAATCACCGCCACTCCCCCACCCCTTCCCTGGGCCCTTGGCTGATGAAATGCATGGAAACCTGGTGGGCACATTTCAACGAGGGGGACCCCCCCTCTTGGCCCAACCAGGTCTCCATAATACCTGCCAGGTCCGCACCCCCCTCCAAAATAAGATCACAAATGAGGGGGGCTTTATTAACAACCAACCTGGCATTACACAACATCAGTCGCGGACCCTGGGCCTGAGACTCTGCACAACCCAGGCCATGAGTCGCACATTGGGGGCCGGAGTGCGCAATTGCTCGTAAACAGCGTATGCGCACCCCCGACATATGATATGGCCCCCTGCACCCGTCATACCTGCCCCTCCCACTCATTATTTCAATTTCATTGCCCTTCCTGTTGCCCCCTGTTCCCCGGATAAATTTCCTTTCCCGACCCCTCTGCTGCAACCAATCAACCTATCGCCCCGCTCAGTAGCTATCTGGACCCCCCCAGGTCCACTTTTACAACCCCCTCTCTTCCTCCCGGGTCCCCTTAAAATTTTCATTAAAAATTTAAATAAAAACCCCCTCATCCCCCTCTTCGCTGCATGCCATCTCTCGGGATTCCAAAATCCGTCATCAAGATGTCCACAGATCTGTTTTTTGATTATCTTTTCCAGTATCTTCCCGAGTATTGATGTTAGGCTGATTGGTCTGTAGTTTCCTGGGTAAATTTCTCCCCCTTTTTTATTAAAATCCCTATCGGGCAAAGACTTTGCTTCTGAAATTTCTTAACTGAACTGCTACATTTATCTAGACAGAAAAGACATTTACCGGTAAATACATATCTAGCCTTTTTTGGTTAGAAAGTGGAACCTGGCTACAGCTGACTAATAATATTTGTACTGCCAAACTGTAAGCCAAAAATATAACTAACTGCACCCTTAGTCACTGAGGTTCACTGGGTGACTTTGGCTCAGTCTCTTGCAGGTCATCAGGCTCCTTGCTGTTCAGCTTTTGGAAGAAAGGCAAGATATAAATCTACCAAATATGTAACTGCTTCCAACATCCCGATTTTCTGTTGTAGAATCAGCTAGTCTAAGTAATAGTTCTATTTATGACTGTTTTGATGCAAGAAAAAGCTTGTATGTGATCAGTAGTAATACTTTATCATTGCTGTGAATAGGTGGCCATATATGTACATTTCTTAGAAAAACAGTTTTTCTGGGTTTATGATAATAGATTTTTCTACCAGCACCCAAGTAATAGACGATGACTCACAGTTTTCCACCAACGAAGGATAGATAGGAATACAGAAAGCAAACCTGTATAGACACCATTTATGCTTCCTACGAGCAAGCTGAACAACTGCATAGTGTTAATGTAGTGGTTCTATTCAGATTTAAGGCCCACAAAGATTATAGTATCTATGGGGACACTAATGTTTGATAGCATATAATCAATCAATTATCTAGAGCAGTGATGGCTAACGTTTTCCGGACTGAGTGCCCAAAGCGCAGGTGTGAGCACCCAAATGCATGCGCACATGCCCGACCCCCCAAGATGCAATGCACATGCAGCCCCTGTGCATGTGCCCCCCCACTCATGGCCCCCCACACATGGCCCACCCCCACACATGCACGTGGGGGCCCCACACTACACCCCCACACACACATGCGTGTGTGTCCCCCGCACACACCCCGCACATACATGGCAGAGACCCGAAGACCAGCTGGTTGGTGGGAGTTTTGCGCGCATGTGTGGTGGAGCTGAACTTGGGCGATGGCCTGCGTGCCCACAGAGAAGTCACTGCGTGCCACCTCTGGCATGCGTCCCATAGGTTCGCCATCATGGATCTAGAACATCCCTCTACCTTGCTTGCCTACTTCCAATCTATTAATCATGCATGCATCCATGAAATATTTTTAGGGGCCAATTCATGAAGAATCTTAATACAAATGTTGTCATATTTATTGTAAAAATTAGCATTTATACCCTGATATTGTCTGCATCTCTTCACAGCAATGTTTTCACTTCCTAAAATATGATGCTGTGGTCATCAATAAGTCAAAAACAGTTGTTTATTTTTTGAAGACAGAATGCTTGGGATGCATGGAAAGCAATGGATGGAAATTAATCAAGGAGAGAAGCAACCTAGAACTAAGGAGAAATTTCCTAACAATTAGAACAAGTAATCAATGGAATGACTTGCCTCCAGGTTGTGCGTGCTCCAACACTGGAGGTTTTTAAGAAGAGATTGGACAACCATTTGTCTGAAATGGTATAGTGTTTCCTGCCCAAGCAGGGGATTGAACTAGATGACCTCCAAGGTTCCTTCCAACCCTGATATGCATTGCATTCAATTTGGATTGAGAAAATTAGGATTCAATCCTTGCTCAGCCTTCATTGTGATATATCACTCAGAATGATGGCATACAACAAAAACTCCATTTCATACTATTTCCTCAACATAAATAAAAGTTTGCAACAAAATCATATGAGTGAAGGAACTGCATGGGGTGAGAAGAAAAGGAGATACTGTTTCCTACATGTGTTCATTAGGATATAATAAATGGCTTTGCATAAGAAAGGAAAAATGAAGTTACTGCCTTCTTTTTTTTAGCATATTAGTGCAGCTGTTAAAACAATTGCACATATTGCCTAAAACTATAACTCAAAACCCCTGGATTGCCTGGTTATTCTCTATGCCTGCAGTTGTTAAATATATCCCCTGAAACCTAAATCAGTTAGTTTCATTTTTTTAAGTGATCAGACTGATGACTGATTTTATCTCTGATAAGGTCCTATTCAGACATAATCCCTTTTGAGTATAATAGCATACTAGGTGAATTTGGTAGTATAGATCAAAAAGCACTTGATTTTTAAATTACTTTACATTGAGTAAAAAGACCATATTCCAAAAAGTGGGTAGAGCAAGGATAAAAATCCATTTTGATTAATTTCATTTAAGATAATCAGAAATATCATTAATATTACTAAAACATATCAATGCTCAACTTCTAGTAACTACATGGACATAGTCATGGAATAATTAATATCTACATATGCAACAACTTTCTTCTTCTGCCACATTAGAGATTACATTCTGACTACAACCTGGAGATTCTAGTTGCTTTATTCAAGTTTATGATGAATGTTGCTGTGCCCATATCAGTGGTGGGTTGCTTCCAGTTTGGTCTGGTTCTATAGAAAACCAGACCCGCCCACCCGCCATGACGTCATCATGGGTGATCTGCGCATGTGCAGAAGCTTCTGCGCATGTACAGAAGCGCACACGCACGTGCTCCCATTGCGAACCGGTAGTAAAGGTAAATGGTAAAGGTAACCCACCCCTGGCCCATATGTTGTAAAGATGCCATAGTTGTCCTCCCCTGACTATGGGCATTTTGTGAAGATTTTTTCAGTGTAACTCTGGCAATGTTACATAATTACCAGTGTATGGAAATTTCTTTAAACAAACAACATTGAGAATCACTTATTATGCATTCAGCATAATATTTAAACCACATAGAAGGTGGAAGTTCCTAGAAATACCACAAGTATCATAAAAATTAACTAATTAACAGTACACATCATGGTATTCAAGTATTCCTCTCTTTCAGCTGCAATTGCATTTGCACACCAGACCCCTAAAATACAAAATCCTGCATAGTACCAGACCCCTAAAATACAAAATCCCAAATATAATTGCAAGAGAAAATAAGCAAAAGCATACATGAAAATCAGGATAATAATGTTTAAAGCAGGGGTGTCAAACTAGTTCATTGAGGGCTGCATCAGGGCTATGTTTGACTTTGGGGGGCTGGGGTGGGCATGGCCAGGGTGGGTGTGGCCATGTCAACGTCACTTGTGTCAGGGGTGCCTGTGGTGGCTTAAGCACTCTGCCAGCAAAAACGGGCTCCCGAAATCCATTTTCGGCTGCAACAGCCTCCTGCAACCCTCTGCCAGCGAAAAAGGAGCTCGGGAGGGTGGCCCTCCTGAGCTCTGTTTTCATTGGCAGAGGCACCCAGGCCAGTCCTTTGCTGTTTCCAGGGTGGCCCTGCGGACCAGATCTAAGCACCTTGCGGGCCGCATCCAGCCCCTGGGTCTTGAGGTTGACACCCCTGGTTTAGAGGATACATATCTCAAATAATACAATATTCTTTATGAATTTTTACATAACCTTATTATATTATGACCTAGGACTTCCTGAGCCAGTTGCAACTGCATTTTTCATAAAACTTAGCCAGCAGAAGTAGTAATAAACCTCTGTTTTGACTGGCCAATTTGGTTTATAATTTTGGAATTACATTTTATTCTTTAATACTGGATGTTTCTAAATAAGTATTAAAGAGCAAGAAAAGATTAGAGAAACTTTATGAAGATAAACTGGGTTAGAATTTGTGCCTTATGACAAGGACCTCTAGTTATATAGAGGCTTGTTGAAACTGAAAGTTAAAAAGAGGTCTGTAAGGGGCATGCATAAGAGCACCATGGTGCCTACCGTCCCTATCCTAATGTTTCCTCTATTTGTATCTATTTTATGCATTCATGCTTATACTTATATATATTACCTAATATGTTCTTGACAAATAAATAAATAAAATTGCAAAACTCTTTCAACATCAGCAGAAGGATAAGTAATGGGGGAATAGTCATGACTCAGTGATAGAATCAGAATACATGCTTTGTGTGTCAAGGGTCTCAACTTCAATCCCTTTTATCATTAGAGAAGTCTGAAAAAGATGCTTGGCTTAAATTCTGTACAAAAGCTCTCTCCATGAAGACAGTGCTGAGTTAGATCAAAATCAATGGTCTGACTCAATATCAAGCAACTTCCTGTGTTCCTGTTTCTGCTAAATGTCAAAGCATCAAGAGCTAAAAGTTATGGAAGCAAACCAGGCCAGAAAATGTGCTGGTAAACATACTTGTGGTAAAATTATATAGGTAACCTCTCACATTTCCCACCCTTGAATTAATGGTATTACTTTAGAGTTTAGTTTCTAGCAAATCATACATTTTGCATCAATAAGTGGGATTTTTTTTTCCAAGGGAAGGGAAGGGAGACTGTGTTCTGTATAATTTGGCAACAGCTTAATTTTGTTGCAGATTTATCTGAGTCTCTTCATTCAGAGGCTTCAAAACCTTCATTTTCAAATAACTATTTTCACTCTCACAGTTTCATTTCCCCTCTATGCTGGTCAAAAGAGATCAAAACATTTAGTCAGAAGGGGGTGGAAGAGAGATTTCAAACTTCATTTTGGAAGGCAGCCAAAATGTTCTCATTACTCAAGAATTTGAGATTGTAAAAAAGAGGCAGGCAAATTTTAATGCAGATCATAGCAATGTTGGAGAATTCCATTGCTTCTAACAATGGAGACAACCATGGAGCAGCATTCTGAAAAACTAGAGGGAAAACGGAACTGTTTTTTCCTGCTTTGAAGATACAAATACTTCTGAGCAGCTGCTTCCTTTTGCTTTAACTCCAGATATGACAGGTTCAGCCTGAGAAGAAAACCACTAACCCATTGTGTTCTTTTTTTGCAAAGCAAATGAAGACCTGCCATTGTCAAGCAAGAACACAGAATACAGCTTACACTGTGATTTCAAAAGAGAAAGTTCTGATACAATCGTTTTTAGATTGCAGAGGCTGCATTGAATGTGAAAAAAAAAAACATTATGAGGGGATAAGGTTCCTTGGCTTTAGGAAGTATCATTAGATGGTACTGTCATCTTGCTTTGGGGAGTTTAATTGAGAGGTAATACTACGTTTCCTGCAAGAAGATCAGGGCAAGGACTGTGTTTTTGTTTCCTTCCAGTTTATTCCTTAGCACAGTTCATAAGATTAAACTGTAAAATACATGTTTGAATGAACATATATGACTTTACCTCCTTTCTGGATACTTTAACAGTAAGGTATAAAAGAAAAGGACACCAAAATGACATTATGAAAACAGTACAATTGATAAAAGAGAGGATTAGGGTTAGGGTACAATATTTGAAGACTTTTTGCTTAACAAATGGAGAAATCATGTAAAATAATATCTTGTGTGTAGCAGGAAAAGTGGGCAGAGAGAGGTTTTCATCCTCTTCTTGTAAGCATATGGGGATTCCAGGGAGACATAGTATATAACATAGCATATATTAAACCATGATTTGGTTATTTCACCCTAAAGTGATGTCCACTTCCTAATGATGGGTTTTAAAGATAATTAAGACAATGATCTGAGGATAAGACAGTCAATGGCTCATCATATAATAGCTATAATCAGGCTATATTCTTGGAGGCAGCAAGTTGCCGAGTGTTGGAGACAGAAGCAGGAGTGTCATTGACACATTTTGTTTTTCCTTTTATAAGCATGTGGTTGGCTGCTAGGGAAACAAAAGGCTATGTGCCCTTAAATGTAAAGAATATGTCTGTGAATGAATATACATAGAGGAAGAGACATTACTGGACCAAATAGGCTAAAGACTGCCATTTTAAGTATACTTATAGAAAGAATGTACCATTAACTTTCAAGAAACTTTGCACATGATTGCATGATGAATAGAATGCATCCTTTGCTGGAATTAAGGACCATTTTTGTTGCTGACTAATGTTATTGTCCAGATCCCTTGCACATGTGGTTCCATAGGAAAAAGCCTTTGTCAATATAGTCCAACTGCTCAATATTTGATAGTGCAGTACTTTTCCCTTCACTTTTTAAAATTAGCTTTTCTAAACTTTTAGCTCTCTTACATGGAGGCCTCATGAAGTATATTGTTAGCAAGGTTAACACAGTGTATGTTTGGCTTGCAATCTCATCCCATTTTATTTTCTTAGTCACTTATCCTGCAATGAATGAAATTAATGGAATGGCAGGCAAGTACAGGTAGTCCTCAACTCACAATCATTCATTTAGTGACCATTCAAAAGTTACAGCACTGAAAAATGTATAAAAAATGTGTTTTTTACCCTTATGACCAACACAGCATCCCTGTGAATACATCATCAAAATTTGGTTGCTTGGCATTCAGCCAGGGGTGAAATACTCCCGGTTCGGACTGGATCGCCTGATCCGGTAGCGATGGCGGGGGTGGTGGTTTGGAGAACCGGTAGCAAAAATCCTTGCGCCCCTCCCCCATGCCCAGCTGAGCCGCAGGATCATCAGAGGCTTTTTTTTTTTTACTTTTAAAAGCATTTTTTCTACAACCTCCTTGGCCGAAAAAATGCTTTTAAAAGTTAAAAAAAAGCCTCTGATGATCCTGCGGCTCAGCTGAGATCATCAGAGGCTTTTAAAAGCATTTTTTCTGCAACCTCTTCAGCCGAAGAGGCTGTAGGAAAAAATGCTTTTAAAAGCCTCTGATGATCCCAGCTGAGTTGCCTGATCGTCAGAGGCTTTTAAAAGCATTTTTTTCTACAACCTCTTCAGCCAAAGAGGTTGCAGAAAAAATGCTTTTAAAAGTAAAAAAAAAAAAAAAAAAAGTTGGCCACGACCCTCTAGTCACATTACTCACCACCACCAAGCCATGCCCACAGAACCAGTAGTAACAAATTTTACATTTCACCACTGCATTAGGCATATATTTGCAAGTCGGTTGCAACATTCGATCATCATTTACAATCTTCCTAGAAGCTTCTGGAAAGCAAACAGGGAAAATTGGATTTGCTTAAAGATCACATGATTCACTTAACAATTACAGTGATTTACTTAACAATCTTGGCAAAAATGCATAGAATTTAATATGAGTCACTTAACAACCACCTTGCTTAACAATGTTAAGTCTAGTCTGAATTTTGGTCATAAATGGAGGATTACTGTAAATAGTTTCACAGTTGCACTCATCGGTTTTACTACATTGCCTATAGCCGAGAGATAATAACAGATAACTTTCTCTTCTAAGTATGATTAAATAAGTGTGTGTGTATGTGTCAGGGATGAAATGCTACCGGTTTGGAACGGTTCGCCCGAACTGGTAGTAATAAATGCTACTGGTTCAAGCAAACCGGTAGTAAAAAAAAAATGCTACCAGTTCAGGTGAACCAGTATTTCTGACGATCAGCTGTGCCGCGCGATTTATAAATCGCGTGGCACAGCTGTTCTCCCCCCCTACTGTTTTACTTACCTTTGCAGACTCAGAAAAGGCTTCTTAATCCTCCTTTGTCAGCGCTGCGCGTTAGCGCCTGCGGTGCACGCATGCACGCTAAGCGTATGTTTAGCACGCACTGCGCATGTGCGCACAAGGCAAACTGGTAGCAAAGCAAACTGGTAGCAGACTTCAGAGCATTTCACCCCTGGTGTGTGTGTGTGTGTGTGTGTGTGAGTGAGTGAGTGAGTGAGTGAGTGAGTGAGTGAATGGGAGGGAATATGGAATATAGAATAAAAGAGTTGGAAGGGATCTTGGAGGTCTGCTAGTCCAACACCCTGCCCAAGCAGGATACGCTATACTATTTTGGATAAATCATTGTGCAATCACATCTTTAAAACCTCCAATGATGGAGCACACACAACTTCTTTTTTTAAAAAAACATGTTTTATTTGCAGTTTTTCTTTCACACCATACATATTTTGCGGACATTGTATTGACTGAGTCAAATCTTTTTTAAACTATGCTACAAATAATAATACAAATAAGTATGTGTAATCCTAATCTTCCAATTTCAACAATACTATTCTCTCTTCATAATTCTTTATCATTTTTCCCATTAATTCATTTAAACATAGATAACATTTCTTTGTGCCATGTATTTTTTATCCCCTACTAAATTACTAATATTTAATATTTTAAGAATTAATTACTCATTATTCCACCATAACTTCCATATTCCAAATGTGTAGGATTACTAATAAAGCCAAATATTAACAATATTTAATCAATCCCAGGAGCGTTATCTCAAAATCCCCACAATTTCTAATCCTTAATATTTTAAATTCACAATATACTTTAATACATTATTAATGTTAATAATACAATTAAATTACCTAATCCTAAATTCCCATATATTAAGCTAAACTTATTTTTAGCTATAATAAGTTGTATTATCTATTATTATATATAGTACTATTTTCCCTATTTGTATTTTCCCATTTTATTAATATATTTTCTCATTATCCATAATCTCTTAACTTTTTTAAAATTCCATCATTTATTGACTTTTTAATCAGCCTTTTATATATATATCTGTCTCTTGGAATCTTGTAGCTCTTTTTGATATTTTTGTGCCTACTGAACAATTCCTTCTGGATATCCTTTGTCTCTTTCTGCTGTATTATTTGAACACCAAACAACAAGACTTCCTTTTTTTAAAAGAGATTTTTCTTTTTTTCTCTCTCTAGATCTTTCTCTTTTTTTGAAGAGATTTTTCTCTTTTCTGTTCTATTATAAGCTTTTAAGGAGTTATCTAATTGATTCCTACTTATTAAGCCTTTCTCGTCTTTATTTTTAGCCTCTTGTGTCTCATTTTGATTTTTCCCTTCCACTGCTTCTTCTAATTTCTCAACTATTTCTTGAATATCATGTTCCTCCTTTTTCCCCAATTGTTGAGTGACTTCTATATTTGTTTCTTTGTCTTTAAACAATTCCCTTGTCTCCTTATTGTTCTTTATAGTTTCATGCACACTTTTTAGCATCAAGAATATTTCTTCATATGCCTCTATTATCCCATGTAAATCCATTTAATAACAATTTCATAAAAATTGCTCAGTATATTTCTATAATTCTGTCTCAATATTTAAAAACTTCTGCTTAATAAAATTTCATCAATCCCATAATTATACCTCCAAAACCCCTACATTTATGATCTTTAAAATTCTTTAGTAATTTACATCCTTATAGTTTTCCAATTATATATCTTCCCTATTGTCATATTTAACTTTCCTTCTTTTGTCTTTTCTTCTATCGCCTTTCTTCTTTTGTCTCGTAGAATGTTCTGTTGAATAACATTAATAGTCCAAATCCAAGTTAATTCACTAGATTCCTCCAATCTTTCAGACCCAAAATCCAATAGCCAATTTTAATAAAGTTTAGTTATTTGCAAGTTTAATTCCTTTTAGAAAGCTTCAGAAGGGAAAAAAAACTCATTAAATATTCTCAAATTATCCAAGTTGTCTTCTAACAAAGTCAAGGTCAGGCAGTCTCCCAAATGTTATTATTTCTATTCTGTGCATTAGACTTTGTGTGTATTGAAATAATTTTCACTGAGTATACTGCAGCTATAGTGCTATAATACTTTCTCTTCTTCCAGTAGATGGCTCTCTGATTCCCAAATCCAATGCTAAACAGTCTGTCAAAAACAGCTGATTATCCGATAGATCCAGGGGATTTAGGAATACAAATAAACAAGACAGTTTTCCCCAAAAATCACCTTTCAAATTGTTTAAGCTTTTTTCAAGCTTTCTGTGTTTTAAATCTTCCCTTGGGTTTCTTTTGTCTCTTGATTTTCAGGGTTTTTTTCCCCCCTCTCCGTGTATTTAATTGCCGCTTTCTTAGGCTTGGAAGTTATCTTTTAAAATTATTGTGCTTAAATCAGGTCTTTAGAGTAAAACTTGGTAATTATCTCACCCAGTTTCAATGCTCTGCCCACGAACTGCTCCAGCACAAATTTTGTGGTCCTGGTTATCCCAGCTTGTGACTGCCAAAAATGGCCGTCGTCCACACTGTTGTTCAGGAGAGCTTGCTTCAAACATAACGAGGAAATTGCAAGTTTCTCATGTTCAGCAAAGCCCTTTCCTTCACCACCCTTACAAGACCCATAGGGTCTCCCAACAGCAGTTACCGGCTGGATTTCACAAGGCTCAGCAGAGCCTGGTATTTTCCAGGTATTCTCACCGCAACATCAACCGGAAGTTCCCTGGAACACCCACAACTTCTGAAGGCAAGCCATTCATTGATTAATTGTTCTCACTGTCATGAAATTTCTTAATTCTAGTTGGATCTCTCTTTGATGAGTTTCCATCCATTACTTCTTGTCTTGTCCTTGCGTTCTTTGAAGAATAGGTTGTCTCCTCTTCAAAAACAGCCTCTCAGATATTGGAAGACTGCTATCATATCACCCCCTAGTCTTTCTGTTCATTAGATTACACATACCCAATTCCTGAAATCATTCATCATATGTTTTAGCCTCCAGACACCTCATCATCTTTTTTTGTTTTCTTTGCACTCTTTCTAAAGTCTGAACATCTTTTTTGTATTATGGTGACCAGGACTGGACACAGTATTCCAAGTGTAGTCTTATCAAAGCAGTATATAATGATACTAATACTTCACATGATCTTGATACTATTCCTCCATTGATGCAGCCTAGAATACACCAATTTCTCCTTTGTACTCCTTCCATCAAGCTTCTGCATTAGTCATTGCTTGTCCTTGAGCTGATCCTTGTATACCTCAGCAGATGGGGAAAAGCAAAATGATGATACAAAATTTTGATAGGAATGATTATATTTGATAAATGATATGCATAACCCATATTTATAAAACAATAAATTAATCAGTGATGTGTGCACATGTATTGCACATGTACAATACAGACTATGAAAAATAAGATCAGACTTTAGTTTCATATTACTATTTTTTTTTTAAAAAAAAAAAAGCTATACAGTTATATTATAAACACCCTCCAAGCCAATTTGCAGTTGTTTAAAATAAAATTCTTTCCATTGCTTTTTTTCCTCCAGAAATACTTTTGGAAATTTCCATTAGAAGAAAATGTAGCAGTTCAACTACTATAAATAGATTTGTTATATGGAATGTATTGTACTAATAGTTAATAGCCATCCCCTGGTCCATTTCCAGAGATTAGGAATCTAAAATGATAATCTTCTATACCCGTGATGGCGAACCTATGGCACGTGGAGCCATATTGGTGGGCACGCGAGCATTGCCCTTGCTCAGCTGCAGCGCACTTGACCGCGCAGGCCAACTGATTTTCAGGCCTTCTGGGCACACTGGAAGTTGGCAAATGGGCCGTTTCCGGCCTCCAGAGGGCCTCCAGGGGGTGGGGAAGGCTCTTTTTACTCCTAGAAAGCCTCTGGAGCCTGGGAAGGGGGAAAAACGGGCCTATCGGGCCCACCGGGCCATCACATGCCAAAAACAGGAGGAGCACGGGAGGGTTGTACCTGCATGCGCGGGAGGGTGGGGCACATTGAATTGTGGGTGTGGGCACGCACATGTGCGACACCCCCCCCGCGCTCCTCCCGCTTTTGGCATGCAACAGCAAAAAGGTTAGCCATCACTGTTCTATACTGAAAGTGTCCCAATAGTGCTTATCATTGCACCAGATTTTTTTCTGAACGTAAGTGAAATTAGATAGATGGTGACTAAAAAGATCCTTTTCAGCAGTTAGGGAATGCTATTCACACAGAGGACAGTTTGCTTCCAACTGTGATGCCAATTCTACACAGAGTAAAGATATTTCTGTGCCAGACAGTCTAGCACATAACAAGAATTACAGCTAAGGATAGTTTTTCATTACTGTAATTCATTTCAACGCTTAATTTTCCCATCAGACAAAGCTTCTGCATCTTGTTTCAACTACAATATTATAGTGATGTGTATTTTTAATTTGTGTGTCCATTTGTGTTTTCCCAATGTTTTTATTCAAGAAAAGTTGAAATACCTTTTACAGTCTGCCATGTTTAAAAATAAATTTGACTGATTCAATAGATTTACATAAGTGGAATATAAAGGTGCATACTGAGATATACAGTCAGGTCCAAAAATATTGGGACATCGACACAATTCTAACATCTTTGGCTCTATACACCACCACAATGGAGTTGGAATGAAACAAACACAATGTGCGTTAACTGCAGACTGTCAGCTTTAATTTGACGGTATGTACATCCAACTCAGGTGAATGGTGTAGGATTTACAGCAGTTTATATATGTGCCCCCCACTTGTTAAGGGACCAAAAGTAATGGGACAATTGGCTTCTCAGCTGTTCCATGGCCAGGTGTGTGATATTCCCTCATTACCCCAATTACAATGTGCAGATAAAAGGCCCAGAGTTCATTTCAAGTGTGCTATTTGCATTTGGAATCTGTTGCTGTCAACTCTCAAGATGAGATCCAAAGAGCTGTCACTATCAGTGAAGCAAGCCATCATTAGGCTGAAGAAACAAAACAAACCCATCAGAGAGATAGCAAGAACATTAGGCATGGCCAAAACAACTGTTTGAAACAGTCTCAAAAAGAAGGAATGCACCGGTGAGCTCAGCAACACCAAAAGACCTGGGAGACCATGGAAAACAAGTGTGGTGGATGACCGAAGAATTCTTTCCCTGGTGAAGAAAACACCCTTCACAACAGTTGGCCAGATCAAGAACACTCTCCAGGAGGTAGGTGTATGTGTGTCAAAGTCAACAATCAAGAGAAGACTTCACCAGGGTGAATACAGAGGGTTCACCACAAGATGTAAACCATTGGTGAGTTTCAAAAACAGGAAGGCCAGATTAGAGTTTGCCAAAACATCTAACAAAGCCTTCACAGTTCTGGAACAAGATCCTATGGACAGATGAGACCAAGATCAACTTGTACCAGAGTGATGGGAAGAGAAGATTATGGAGAAGGAAAGGAATTGCTCATGATCCTAAGCATACCACCTCATCAGTGAAGCATGGTGGTGGTAGTGTCATGGCGTGGGCATGTATGGCTGCCAATGGAACTGGTTCTCTTGTATTTATTGATGATGTGACTGCTGACAAAAGCAGCAGGATGAATTCTGAAGTGTTTTGGGCAATATTATCTGCTCACATTCAGCCAAATGCTGCAGAACTCATTGGACGGCACTTCACAGTGTAGATGGACAATGACCCAAAGCATACTGCAAAAGCAACCAAAGAGTTTTTGAAGGGACAGAAGTGGAATGTTATGCAATGGCCAAGTCAATCACCTGACCTGAATCCCATTGAGCATGCATTTCACTTTCTGAAGACAAAACTGAAGGGAAAATGCCCCAAGAACAAGCAGGAACTGAAGACAGTTGCAGTAGAGACCTGGCAGAGCATCACCAGGGATGAAACCCAGCTTCTGGTGATGTCTATGCGTTCCAGACTTCAGACTGTGATTGACTGCAAAGGATTTGCAACCAAGTATTAAGAAGGGAAAGTTTGATTTATGATTATTATTCTGTCCCATTACTTTTGGTCCCTTAACAAGTGGTAGGCACATATGCAAACTGCTGTAAGTCCTACACCGTTCACCTGAGTTGGATGTACATACCCTCAAATTAAAGCTGACAGTCTGCAGTTAACACACATTGTGTTTGTTTCATTCCAACTCCATTGTGGTGGTGTATAGAGCCAAAGATGTTAGAATTGTGTCGATGTCCCAATATTTCTGGACCTGACTGTATAGTATGTTCTTCTGCTAACCCTTCTCTTCTCACTGCCCTATCCCTGGTCCCAGCCAATAAGATATAGGGATAATATTTATTCTAATAAAAGCTATAAATTTCTTTGCCATCTGAGAACAGACTAAATAGATAGTAGGAAGGGAACAGTTGGTCTTGAGTTTAGAGTTACCTAATTCATTCTTTAAATAACCCTGTCCAGTAAATCTAGCATGTTTATGTTGCTACAGCTTTATTAAGAATATGGAACTGAATAAAATCCAGTTTCAGATCAGGAATCTGTCAAAATGGCATGTTTTATCCAGTGGTGGGTTTCAAAAATTTTTACTACCGGTTCTGTGGCTGTGGCTTGGTGGGTGTGGCATGGCTTGGTGGCCGTGGCTTGGTGAGCATGGCAGGGGAAGGAATCTCCATTCCCTCCCAATCAGCTGGGACTTGGGAGGCAGAGAATAGATAGGGGCGGGACCAGTCAGAATTTTTACTACAGGTTTTCCAAACTACTCAAAATTTCTGCTACTGGTTCTCCAGAACTGGTCAGAACCTGCTGAAACCCACCTCTGGTTTTATCCTTGGCTTTGTAGTCCCATGTAAGGATAAATGAATCGCAAAATTGTATTCAGTCAAGAGTTGTCAATTCTCTTCTTCCTATCATCATTCATGTGTCATATAGATGGGGTCACAGGATCATCATGATTTTCTAGAATGACTCAAAATAAAAAGGAACTGAGCAGAATTTTATATTCTGAAATAGCCTTGCAACGACCTGTAGCTGACTGAGAAAAGAGGAATAAGAGATCAGTGAGGAGTATGTAGGCTATTTTAAAACATATAAACATTAATTACTTTTTTGACTTGATTTTAGTGCAAATTCCTACATAGGAATAATAGAAACATTATTGCATGGATAAGGATTTACATGGAAAAAAGGTAGCTAGTGGCATGTGAGTGATCATTCTGAATGTGTACAGTACTTGTTACATAAATAATCTCAAAACAAAAAATTATAACAGTTACCCATTGCACAATTTAAGCATTGGGAGAGCAAGTCCCAAGAACATTTACTTCTACTTCCTCTGTGAAAACTTCAGTGCACTTGAAACCAGAGGACAAAGGCACTGTTTTTAAATCTCTTATAGCCTCTGTAATTCTAGAAAAACCAACAAGTATGTTTATGTTGTTACAATATGAATAAAAGAATATAACAAATAAAAGAGGGTTCCTAACTACTGTCGCACTGATTAAAGAAATCCTCAAAAATGTGCAATGCAGCTTTTTTAGCTGTAGTATTGTGGGGTTTTTGTAACTTTTCTGACATCATGTTTGCTATGTGGAGTGTGTTCCTGGCACTCCATCCACCAGGATTTTCACTTTTGTTGATACTTTCCATTTAATGTTACTAAATTATACCCAAATCATGCTTAAGTATATCAAAAGCTTAGTTAAAAAGAAAAGAGGAACTTTTAACTGGGATTATAACTGAATATAGCCCTTTTTTCCCCCATGTTTCTCTACACATGAACTTCCTCTTCAGAGATTAATCATCTGTTTGAAGCATTGAAGCATTTGAATAAGACCAGTCCCAGAAGGGATAATATTCATGGTTATGTGAATCGAAAGGAATGCTGCATTTCAGATGATCAAATTATATAGGAAACTTTTCGCTGCTTTTTTTCCCATGGCATATTTCATAATAGCTGTTCATTTCTAGGTTGGACATTTCTAAAATCTCCTTACCATTCAGTATTTCAGTAAGCTGGTCATAACTGTGAAGAGTTCAGCATTTCAGAGATCACTTTTCTGTTTGGCAGTGGTGGAGCCTCAAGAATATTCTTGCCAGATTTATGTCTCACTCACTTTAGTGCTCATCTTTAGGCAAGGAGTTAATAGCTGCAGTTGCAGCAAGTGCTGGCAACCTGCCCAAGGGAGGAGTTCTTTCCCTGCAACATATGTGGTATCCTGTAACAGCGTCATTTACTCCCCCAAAAACACAGGCTGACCACACCAAACTGCCGTTAAACAAGAAAATATAACATCTGATTGTGAGCTTTGGTCTGTGGAGAATTACAGTCATTTCCTTCAGTGTACCAGAGACTTTCACAAGTATTTGAAGCAACCAACGCTCAAACTGGCCTGTTCATAAAATGTCATTGGCTGCAATTTTAACCATAACTTCAGGGTTTTCTAGTTGGCCATAATCATTTACTCTATTCCTGCCTTTGCCAATATACTTTCCTCTAGATAGGTTGAGCTTTATCTATGACCAGTAGTTGAAAATGATGAAATGTATAGTTCATCACATCTAGATGATGACAGGGTCAGGAAGGTTGTCTAGTCATTTTCTGTAGCTGCTCTCAGATTGGACTAGGTCAACTGATTGGAATCAAAGGCTTTCAGTAAACGATCAGGACATTCAAGTGAAAGGAAGTAGAACATATTTCTGCTCCCCCTTTCTCCAATAATTCAGAGCAGGCTATCAGCATCACAGTTGGACAATATCAGTTTTCGGGACTTCCCTTCCAAAAGGTTTTGAATGCTCTTCTAAACGCAATTGCATTTGCAATGTGTTTTGCAGCTTGAATGCACAATATGACTTCATGATTTTTTCACCATGAAATGAAGTCATAAATTTGTCTGCTTGTATTGATGCCATATGACTTTTTTTGTACAAGATCTTAAAGTATTGAACAAATTACTGAATAAATAGTTCACAACAGGCACTTCCCCCACAAGCCATAAATCACAACCTATAAAAACATAGCTTACATATAATATACATTACATATAATAGTGTGACTTATTTTGAGTTCACTATGATTTGTGAACCATGCTATAAGAAAAAAAATGTAGTTTTCAAGATAGAGTAGATTGGCATATTGTTCTGAGTGCTCTTAAAAATAAACCTTGTTATGGGATTAAAATAATAAACATACTAGATCTATATAAGATAGATTTGCTCAGATCTGCCTCATGAATCAGGGAACTTTCCTTTATGTTATTTTATCTTAGTATCAGCTTTTATCCAGACCCAATATTCTTGATGGTTTCTGCCACAATGTTCCACTGCTTCCATGAATGCTAGAATAAAAATATTAGGAAAGTAAACATTGCATCAAGTGTTTAGTTCACTCTTAAGAGTTTGAAGTGAAATTTCTGCCTAAGATAAGAGATTCAGTCATAGAAAACCATGGGGAAAAAGTATTTGAGGCTAGCTTAGCATCTTCAAGAACAAATTTACCACGGTCTGAACTTTTATGGATTACTCCAGGACAGTTATGACAACTTTATGAGGTCACCAATATGTTTGTTACTTTTGCTACAACTTTGCTTGTGCACTGGATACTAAACTGAACTGAGAGACTGATTAGAAACTGTCAACCTGCCAAAGAACTTTTAAGCAATAGGGAAGAGAATCAGCCTTATTTTCACACTTCTTCAGGTGTCTTTAAATAAACACCCCTTAAAAGACACCTGTCATGTTTGAATGATTCTTTGAGTAGATTTCCCAGGTTGGGGGGGGGAGGCTACAATTAAGTATGGTAGGAGACAAGAAACAGCAGATTTAAAAACTGAATTAGTCAAAACAGAAATATTACTAGCTAGGCTTGAGAGAGAGAGTGGGTAGCAAGCAAGCTTATTTTTCTCTTGATAGCTCAAGTCTTTGCAGTCCTCAGGAGGTTTTGAAACACTGCTGCGAGGTCATAACAGGAAGTGCAATCAAGAATGAGCAACCAGAGCTTTTCCTTCCTTTTCGTCCTGTTTCAAATCATCTTAGACTTACTGCTTTTTTTGGGAGGGTGGGGCGCTGGGAGAACAGAATATTGGGAAAGGGCTTGCACATGTGTGTTTCTTTAGCAAGACCTACCCATCGGTAGTTTCTCTTTTCTTGCATCCTTCTTTCTCATTTCTGCAAATAATTGTCTTTTTTCCCCTTTTCTTTCTGCAGAGCATTGCTTCCCTAAATATCCTCATTTGCATATGCCTGTTTTTTATTTGATGGTTTGCTTTAAAGCCATTTGGCTGGATGCCCTCATCTTGAGATCTTATGAGAACTGCCAGGATTTGGTTGCTGATAAGAAAAGGGGATGGGGAAGTGGGAGAAGGGAGGCGTGACTTACTTTTTAATGAATTGAACAGCAACCTAAAGATGGCTCTTTGCAACCTAATTGACTGTGCAGTGCAATATGTTCTAGAGGCAAATGCGCCATAAATCTAATCTATTTACCAATTCTATTTTTCATGAAAAACAAGCTGTCAGAAAAGAAATGTCATAAGTTAATTTGCCTGTAAAAACAACTTCCAATTCGTTGGCCAAAGGTCAAAGAATATCTCTCTCTCTCTCTCTCTCTCTCTCTCACACACACACACACACACACACACACGCACACACACACACACAGAATACCTAGTGCTGCACTCTTCTGGATATGGAGCTCTGATGTTGCTCCTGGCATCTGTTGAAGACTCTTCCAGTTTAGGAGGCACAAACCTGACCTGAATGCTCCTATCACCACTGGAACCACTTTGGCCTTTACTTTCCACATCCTCTCCAGTTTCTTCTACAGGCCAGCTTCTCATACTCTTTCTTCCTGTTGTTGCTGTCACTTGGCACTACTACATCTATCACTACATGGGTCTTCTGATCCTTGTTTATGATCTCTGGTTGATCATATCTGTACTTCCAGTACCTGCCTGTCCACCTGTATCTGGAAGTTCTACAGGCTCTTAATCCTGTTATTCTCCACAACATTCTATGAACTCTCCCATCTGGATGTGGGAGAATCTAGCCCATACATGCGCACGTGTTCCTGTACACAGTGCCAGCTACTTGGTTATACCAGTCAGTGTCTGCTGTTCTCGCCTGCATCTTACACCCTGCTACTACAGTATGTGTTAGACTGTCGGAGGCTTCAGTACATACTCTGCACCTCAGGATCTGTCTAGTGTGGTAGACCTCTGCTTCTATGGATTTGGTGCTTAGGGGTCTTGTGTGCTTCAGTGCTGTTTGTTGTCCAGCCTTTCGAGGCACTGGTAGGATTTCCCAATGTCAGCCACTCAGAAAGAGAGAGGAAATGCTGAAACACTTCAGTTTCTTTTGATAGAGATGGGATTGGGGCAGGTCTGACTTAATGTCAGACCTGCCCCAGTATGATCCCTTACGAAAGAAAAGCCTTTGACTCCATTTAGTTAAAGCAAAGGGTTCTTTTACTAAGGATGTTGGTTGAAGTAAAATCAAGCCAGCTCTGAAATCTACCATACTTGCTAGATACAAAAATAAGGTATAGGTTTACTTCCAGCTTATCCCTTCCCCCCTTGACTAGTCCATTTCTAGCCAACTGGAGCTTGCCAAGATGTTTTGAGAACACTGAGATGTTTGGGGATAATCTGCATATTTTTCAGGGTGCCTGGCTGGCTGCTCTGGTCCTTATTACCTGTCATTCCCCCCTCCTCCTGATTTCCTATAATGTACACACAAAACTTTTTTTGCCTTTTCATCCTTCCCCCTTTCATCCTCCCCCCACTTCTTCTTTCGATGGCAGGATGCCTGTGAGGCACCAAGCCGAGGCAGGCAGAGCTGACATTCTGCCCCCCCCCAATAACAGAGATGTTACTCCTGCAAAAGAGAAAAAAAGAGAGGGGTAGGAGAGATACATAAAATTTCTAAATTAGAAAAAAAGTTCAATGCGGCTTATCTGGGTATTGGTCATGGAATTTTTTAAGCAGTTTGGGGGCTTTAATATGTTGGGAGTCAACCCATTCAGTTTCTGAGGGGGGAAAGTCTTTCCAGGCTACCAAATACTGGGTTTTCCCCCAATAAATGTGAGACTTTAGAGTACCATTAAAATTACCAGCTAGTTGGGTTTTCATTTTGGCTTGTGCCAGTGGTGGGATTCAAAAATTTTTACTATCAGTTATGTAGGCGTGGCTTGGTGGGTGTGGCATGGCTTGGTGGGTGTGGCAGGGGAAGAATACTGTAAAATCTCCATTCCCTCCCCACTCCAAGACTCAAATCCGGCTACCACACGTGCAATGGCAAAATTCTGTGTCGCTGCAATGTCCACAAGAAAAAAATTGGTTACCAAATTATAATGTCAACTGGTGCCAAATTTTTTTTTTGAGATATCTATAACAATACATTTACTCACATACTTATCAGCTCTACATGCATGTAAATTAGGTTTAAGATCAGGTATTTTCATAACAGAGATGTTATTATTTATGATTAATGTTACTATTATTTTTAAATTTATTGTATATCTATTGCTGGTTGATGACCGTAATAAAATTTTATTCTTATTCCATTCCCTCCCCACTCCAGGGGAAGGTTACTGCAAAATCCCCATTTCCTCCCGATCAACTGGGACTCGGGAGGCAAAGAATAGATGGGGTCAGGGCCAGTCAGAAGTGGTATTTACTGGTTCTCCGAATCACTCAAAATTTCCGCTACCGTTTCTCCAGAACTGGTCAGAACCTGCTAAATACCACCTCTGGCTTGTTCACAGGTGGTGACTGGGGCTGTCAGTTGCCTGGAGGGGATGACCAGTTTAATCACTTCTGGCTTTGAACTATTGTATTGTAGCAGCCTGGATAAAGCATTTGCTAGAAAGTTCCTCCCCTCTGGGATGTACCTTAATGTGAAGTTGAATCGGTTAAAGTAGTGATCCAACTGAACCTATTTGGGCCATAGTCTCTGGGGGGTTTTCAAGGCTTCTAAATTTTTATGGTCAGTCCATATTTAAATGGGGTTTTTCTCCTTCTAGAAAATGCCTCCAAGTTAGAAGTGCCCAGCACACTGCATAGGCTTCCTTTTCCCAGACTGCCCATTTCTGCTCCATCTTATTCAGTTTTTTAAAAATGTAGGTGCAGGGTTGCAAGACCCATTGCTCATTTTCCTGTAGAAGCACTGCAACCACTGCAACATCACTGGCATCAGCTTGAATGATGAATTGGGGTCTGGATGTTTCAGTACTGGCTCCGCTGCGAACAAGTGCTTAAGCTTTTTGAATGCAGCTAGGCATAGCATAGTCCATTTAAGCAGCTGGCTCAGTTTGGGCTTCCCCTCCACTTTTGTCTTTAGCAGGTAGGTGATGGGAGGTCTATCTGGATAAATGAGGGCATGAACTGGTGATAAAAGTTCACAAATCTCAGGAAGCTTTGTAGTTGCTTCTGGGTGCAGGGAGGAGCACTGCCCTCACCTTTTCATGTTCTGCCATTGTCTCAATATAGATTAAATGTCATCCAGGTAAACTAACCCCTCCTCATACAGGTGTTCATGCAGCACTTTAGTTATTAGCTGCATAAAAACAGCAGGGGGCCCTTGCAGTCCAAAAAGGAGGACCCAGAATTGAAAGCATCCTAAGGGGCAATTGAAAGCTGTTTTCCATTCATCCCCTGCTTTTATTCTCACTCAGTAATATGCATCCCACAAATCCAACTTGGTGAAGAACTGCAGACCAGGCAATCAATCCAGGAATGTATATTGTCTCCCTGGAGCAAAAATCAAAGATGTAACTGACTACCTTACTAAAATAAGCAACCGCACAGATTACTTCCCCTTTCTTCTCTTACACATCGGGACCAATGACATAACAATGAATCTGAAAACAATAACAAGAGATTAAAACAACTTGGGAAAAAGTTAAAGAATTAGGAGCACAAGTGGTGTTTTCATCTATACTTCAAACAAAAGGCCAACATCCAATGAGGGAGCAAAAGATTTTAGATATAAACCAATGGCTTAAAAACTGGTGTCGTCAATAGAACTTTGGCTTCCTAGATCATGGTCTGCATTACTTACATAAAGAGTTACCGGCAAGGGATGGACTGTACCTCACAAGAATTGAAATAATATATTTGGAAAATAACTGACTCATCTTATCAAAAGAGCTTTATACTAAAATTGAGGGAGGAGAGGGGGTCAATCTTCATGACCTTTAGAACTTAATTCCAAACAAAAACCATTAGATAACCAATCACATAATGAGGTAGGGAGTAAAGAGAGAAGAAACAAAAAAAGGAAAACTTAATAAAGTAGAGAGTGATGGAAAGGATGGGAATCCCAGTTATAAAATAGGAGATATAAGAAACATACCCAAGACCCATAAAGGACTCAAATGCCTATACACTAATGCTCAAAGTTTAGGGAACAAACAGGGTGAACTTGAAGCATGAAGGCAGATATGATATAGTTGTCATTACTGAAACTTGGTGGGACAAAACTCTTGACTGGAATGTACTGAGAGAAAGATACAAACTATAGGTAGTCCAATTTATGACCATAAATTGAGCCCAAAATTTCTGTTGTTAAGTGAGACATTTCTTAAGTGAATTTTGCCCCATTTTACAACCTTTCTTGTCTCAGTTCTTAAGTGAATCACTGCAGCTGATAAGTTAGTAAACTGGTTGTTAAGTGAATCTGGCTTCCCCATTGATTTTGCTTGTCAGAAGGTCGCAAAAGATGATCACATGATCTTGGGACACAGCAGCAGTCATAAATATGAACCAGTTGCCAAACATCTGAATTTTGATCACATGATCATGGGGACGCTGGAAAGGTCATAACTGTGAAAAACGATCATAAGTCACTTTTTCAGTGCTGTTATAACTTTGAATGGTCACTAAGTGAACTATTGTAAGTTAAGGACTACCTTATTCAAAAGAAACAGACCTAACAAAAGAGGAGATGGAGTTGCATTATATATAAAAGATCACTACAACTCTACAAAAATATACAAAACCAAGGATGAAAAGCATTCTAGAGATGTCAATCACAGTATTTACATGTGCTTCATTGATTTTGAAAAAGCATTTGAAAAAATAAGACACAGCAAACTATTACAAATCCTGAAACAAGTGGGACCAGATGACAAGGACATCCGAATCATAAAGAATCTATATTGGCATCAGGTAGCAAATGTGAGACTAGGCCAAAAATACTCAGATGATGCAGAAATACAAAGAGGGGTGAGATAGGGCTGTATTCTGTCTCCGCTGTTGTTTAATATCCACTCTGAATCAATTTTCAATGAAGTGCTAGAAAATATTGATGCTGGTCTCAAAGTAAAGAGTGTTCGGATCAACAATTTAAGATATGCTGATGACACAGTTCTGCTTGCCAGTAAGCATGAAGACTTTCAGTTCCTCATCAACAGAGTCACAGAAATATCTGAAAAATATGGCTTGAAGTTTAACACCTCAAAAACCAAGATCATGGTCATCAGCAAACAACCCATTAATTTACCACCGATAACTTTGGAAGGAATACCACTAGAAAAAGTTGAAAGGATCACGTACCTCGGTTCTAATTTACATGAAAGCTGGAACATGACCACTGAAGTAGAAACAAGGATAGAGAAAGCTCGAACAGCATTCTTCAAAATGAAAAAGGTCTTCTGCAGTCACGACATAAGCCTTAGACTGAAAATCAGGCTTGTCAGATGCTACATCTTTTCTATTCTGCTTTATGGAATGGAGAGTTGGTCTCTGACAGAAAGCCACTTGAAGAGACTAGAAGCATTTGAAATGTGGATTCACAGGCGGCTGTTACGTATAAGTTGGGTTGACAAAATCAGAAATGAGGTGGTGATAAGCCACCTGGGAAAGTCAAGAGAAATCATCAAAACCATAAAAAAGCAAATATTTTGTTATAAGTTTGAATATTTTGGATATGTGATGTGACACCAAGAAAAATATGGCATATTTCACTTAATCCTCCAAGGAAAGATGGAAGGCAAATGAGGGACAGGCAGAAGAAGAACATCATGGCTTCAAAATCTAAGGGACTGGTTTGGACAAAACTCAACAGCACTTTTTATATGCGGCTATTGATAAAAATCTCCAACATGATTGCCAATGTCCAAGAAGAAGAAGGGTGAAAACCTCCTAGAATCCATATGGGTCAATATAAAAGGGTGGGAAAGTAATATAGGGGCCTGGTGGGGCCTGGTGGCCTGGTGGCTCAGCAGACTGATAGCATTGTGATTAACACCAGCTGTCTGCAATTACTGTAAGTTCAAATCTCACCAGGCTCAAGGTTGACTCAGCCTTCCATCCTTTCTAAGGTAGGTAAATTGAGGACCCAGTTTGTGGGGGCAACAAGCTGACTTTGTATAAATATACAAAAGTATGAAGGCTATTGCTTAATGCATTGTAAGCCGCCCTGAGTCTCCGGAGAAGGGCGGCATATAAATCAAATAAAAAAAAAATATTGCTAGTATACGCGTATACTACAGGCCATCCAACCAAACAGAAGAAATAGATGAACTTTTTGCTAAACAATTAACAAATGTCTGTAGGAAATATTCCACAGTAGTAATCAGAGACTTTACCCTGATATCAACTGGGAGACCAACTCTGCATCAAGTGGGAGATTGAACAGATTCCTAACCAACATAGATGACAACTTTGTCATCCTAAAGGTAGAGGAGGGAACTAGAGGAAAAGCTATAGTGGACCTAATTCTTACTAGTAGAGAAGAAATGATAGAGGGAGTTGAAGTTGCCAGAACCTTGGGTGAGAGTGACCACATTATATTGGAATTCAATATAATGCAAACAGGAGTAGTCCGTAATGGTACTACATCTACATGGAAGTAAGTAAGCAGTGTAGTACCACAAGGTTCCGTCTTAGGCCCAGTACTCTTAGTCTTTTAAACATTTTATTAGCTTATAAGATAAGATACAAAATACAAAAATAAGTAGAAAGGTGGTGGGAAGGAAAAGGGGGAAGAAAGGTGAGGAAGGACTGAGAAAAAGAAGAAAAGTGTTGAATTCCAACTCCTTCTGTTGCAGTAAAATAAAGCATTAACATCAAACCACAACTCTTCACTTTTTCATAGTAATATAAACTAGCCATTTCTTTTTTTTTAAATAAATTTTATTTATTTAAAAATACAAACAAAACAAAACGAGTAACAACAAAACGTACAAAACATGTAAACAAAAATTCAAATATACATCTTGTCAAAGTTATCGCAACTGTAATGTATGTTCTTATTTGTGTTTTTGACTCCTCCTTGTTTGGTCTTTCTCTTATGTCTATCTTTATAATTCACTGTTAACCTGCGTTAGTGGTTTATGTTCCTATTTCTATATTGGGTCACTCCAATTACTTCCTAGTCTTTTTTCCCTTTTCTATCTTCCAACCAAGTGTACCACTTTTCCCATACTAGATAGTAATCGTGTTCCTCTTTATCCTGTAGTTCCTTTGTGAGTCTGTCCATTTCTGCACATTCCATGATTTTACTGATTATTCTGTTGGTATGTCACGCTCTTCCAATTTTGTGCATAGATTATTTGTGCTGCTGTTGTTATATGAATTATTAAGTATTTTATTTCCTTTTCGTATTGTCCATTTATTATGCCTAATAGAAAGGTTTCTGGCCTCATTTCTATTCTTTGTTGTGTAATTTCTTCTTTTTGTGTTCTGATAGTTTGCCAGTATTGTTTTGCCTTTGGGCAGGTCCACCACATGTGATAGTAGGTTCCTTTGTGGAGTTTGCATTTCCAGCATGTTGGGGGGGGGGGTATTTGGGAACATTCTTGCCAGTCTGGCCGGTGGGAGGTGCCACCTATAAAACATTTTGTACAGATTTTCTTTATAGGGTACAGACATTGTTAATTTATGATTTATTGTCCATAATTTTTCCCAATTGTCTAATTAAATATTATAGCCAAAATTCTTTGCCCAAATTATCATGTTTTCTTTAACCACCTCTTCTTCTAATTTATATCCTCGTAAATAATTGTAAACTTTTTTTTATCAATTTGTCCTATGATCCTTGTAAAATTTTATCTAGTTCGTATTGGCCTTTTTGGAATCCAAATTGAGCCGAATCTTTCTTATACTTTGATTTTATTTGTAGATATGGCCACCAGTCAATGTCTGTACCCATCTTCTTCAATTCTTCTTTTGTTCTTAGTTCCCCTTGGTTATTTAGTAAATCTTTATAGGTTCTCATTTTGGGAATATCCATGGCGTTTGGGTAGATCTGGGCTTCCATGGTTGATAGCCATTCCGGAATTTTATTGTAGTGTGCTTTTTTAAGGATTTTTCATCAGGTTCGCCTGATCCGCCAGTTGCGTCCCTATCTAGATCGGGACTCCCTACACACAGTCACTCATGCCCTCGTTACCTCTCGTCTGGACTACTGCAACGCTCTCTACATGGGGCTCCCCTTGAGGTGCACTTGGAGGCTCCAACTGGCACAGAGTGCGGCCGCGCGGGTGGTGATGAGAGCGACATGGAGTTCCCATGTAACACCTCTCCTGCACGAGCTGCACTGGCTCCCGGTGGTCTTCCGAGTGCGCTTCAAGGTTCTGGTTATCACCTTTAAAGCGCTCCATGGCTTAGGACCTGGTTATTTACGGGACCGCCTGCTACCACCAATAGCCTCCCACCGGCCAGTACGCTCCCATAGAGAGGGGCTCCTCCGGGTGCCGTCGGCCAAACAATGTCGGCTGTCGGCCCCTAGGGGGAGAGCCTTCTCTGTGGGGGCACCTACGATTTGGAACGAACTCCCCCCGGAGATACGTAGGATCCCAGATCTGCGCACCTTCCGCCGCGCGCTTAAGACTTTTCTATTTTATCAAGCTGGCCTGGCCTAAATCTTCCCCCTTTTTAAATGTGGAAATTTTAAATTTTAAATTCGTCTTATTTATAGGGTCATGGGTAAGGCGTTTTAAATTGGGGAGCCATTTTGGATTTAATTCTGTTTTAAATGTATTTTAATGTTTATATTGTATGTTTTTTAATTTTGGCTGTTCACCGCCCGGAGTCCTTCGGGAGAGGGGGCGGTATAAAAATCTAATAAATAAATAAATAAATAAATAAATAAATAAATAAATAAATAAATAAATAAATAAATAAATAAATAATGCCCTGCCATGTCTGATATAATGCTTGTCTGACAATGTGCCTCTGAATATATCCATGTTGTTTATCGGTATCCTCCCATAGAAATGCGTGCCATCCTCGTTGTAGATCAAATCCTTCCAAATTCAATAATCTTTTATTTTTGAGTTCCATCCATTCCTTGATCCAAATTAGTGCTGATGCTTTATAGTATGTCTCCCATAAACTAGCCATTTCTATAAGCATCTATCAATCTAATTGATAAAACCCAAAATCAAAGTTTCATTTCTTTCCAATTCAAACACAAAGTTCAGAAGCGGTCTCCATGTGCAACAAAGGTACTTATGTTCTTTTCTTTAATCAAAATGGTCAATTTAGCCATTTCTGCCAACTCCATCAGCTTCTGCAGCCATTAGTCCATGGTGGGAATTGAAGTATCCTTCCATTTTTGTACGTACAGTAGTCTTGCTGCTGTCAATTTATATAAGATAAAAGTTCCAAATTTTTCCTCCCAGTCTTTTTCCATTAAACCCAAAAGAAAAGTTTCTGATTTCATCTTTATCTTCGTTGTAAGAATTTTTTGTATTAAAATATGATCTTACTCCAAAATGTCTGTGTGGTACCACAAGTTTCCATCTTAGACCCATTACTCTTCAATATCATCATAAATGACTTAGATGAGAGAATAGAAGGGGAACTTATCAAATTTGCAGATGACACTAAGCTGGCAGGAATAGCCAATACCCCTGTGTTGCCGTAATTCGAGGATCGGACTCAATAAAGAATTCTGAATTATAGTATTCAAACAAAGTATTGTTTATTTACAGCAGACATTCTATATTCACTGAGTGATCGTAGATAGAAGCAAGGAGGAGGAGCGTGTATCCCCTTTTATATCAATGAGGGGGATTAGGGGGTAGGAGTGGTTACAGAGGAATACATTAGGAAAGGAAGAATAAATTAACCCTTGATACTCTATGAGCATACATTTCCCCCATTCAAGAATAAGGCATTTATCCATGACAAATCCCCCTCTAAGTGCCGATTCGACATACAAAAGTAGTTACATTCAGATTCAGAACAGTATAAAACTTGTAATTTTGAAGTTAAATATTTATGTTGTTTTGATTGTAAAGGCTTAGTCAATATATCAGCTATTTGTTCTGTGGTTTCACAATGAATAGCTTTAATGAACCCATTTTGAGATAATTGTCTTACATGCTTGTATTTGATATCTATATGCCTAGATCTCTGACCAATAGCATCTGCTCTAGATATCTCTATTGCAGCTTTGTTATCTTCATGTATAATAAATGGTAATGAAGGACTCTTCCAAACACTGGTTAATAGATCATTGAACCATATGAGATTATTAGAAGCTTTCGACAAGCAAATATACTCTGCCTCAGTAGTTGACGTAGCTACTAAATCTTGTTTTCCAGTATACCAGTAGACTGGACAATTGTTAAGAAAGAATACATAGCCGGAAGTACTCTTCCTGCTTTTAGTGTCGCCTGCCCAGTCAGCATCAGCGTAACAAGTAAGAATAGGCTCTTTAACATTGTTGGGTTCTAACAGTAGGCAAAAGTCTAAGCTGTGTTTCAAATACCTTAGCACTCTTTTAATGGCTTCCCAATGATAAATCAAAGGCTTACTGACATATCTGGACAATAAATTAAGGGGTAGAGCAATATCGGGCCTGGTCCAATTAGCAATATATAAAAGGGAACCAATAACTGATCTGTAAAGTGTATTATCATTAAACTCAGGGGATGATTCATTCATATTCTTTAGAAAAGCAGCTTGCATTGGGGTATCACAAGGCTTTGCATCATTCATATTGCATCTGTTCAAGAGTTCAATAATTTTATCCTTCTGAGACAATCTAAATCCTTTTTTAGTTTTACTAATCTGTACTCCAAGATATTTATTTACTTTCCCCAATGATTTCAATGAGAAATGTTCTCCTAATTTTGTTACAAATATATCTCTCTTATCTTTATGTTTGCCAATATACAAAATGTCATCCACATAAATTAACACAAATTCTAATGAATCACCATCTCTCCTAACAAAGAAACAATTGTCTGCAGTTGTGGTGTTGAAGTTCATAGTTTTGAGTACGTTGACCAAGCATTCATACCAACGTTTGCCAGATTGCTTTAATCCATACAAACTTTTTTTTAGTAACCATGTTTTGTTTCTATTGGTGTTTTGACTATGAGGAGCTCTTACATATATTTCCTTATCGAGTTTTGCATGTAGGTATGCAGTTTGTATGTCGTATTGAAAGACTTCAAGATTAAGGGCTGAGGCTATTACTAAAGCTGTCTTAACACTTTCAGTTCTTACAGTGGGGGAATATGTGTTGGTATAATCCTCAGGGTACCTTTGGGCAAAGCCCTGTGCAACCAGTCTTGCTTTATATAATGTGTTGCCCTCTTCTAGATTTTTAATTTTAAATATCCACCTAGTGCCTATAATTGTTTTATCTTTTGGAGCTGGTGTTGGAGTGAATACTTTGAGTTCTTGCAAACTGTCCATTTCTTTGGCCATAGCTAATTCCCATTTCTTTCTTTTTTCTGTGGGGAGTTTTAATACTTCCTCATATGTATTAGGTGGTGATGTATCATTATTTATATGCATTATGTAATCCTTATATCTTTTTGGTACTTGGTTCCTGTTACATCTAATTGTTCTTTCTGGTCTGCTGTTGTTATCGTGTAAATATCTTGCTTCCTTTTGTGTTAATGAATCTGTTTTGATTTTGGGACAATTTCCCATCCATGTTTTGTTGTTGCCCTTTTGTGTACTGTAGTTTTGTCCTTCTCTTTCTGTTTTATCTTGTGTCTTAATATCTGGTCTTGTTGTTGGAAGTATCTCATTAAGATGTATCTTAGACCAATTGGCCTGTTCGTGAAATACAGCTGTCCTAGAAATTATGAATTTGTTATTATTGTCAATAAATCTATATCCCTTTGTACCTGTTTCATAGCCCATGAACCTGAGCCTCCTAGATACATTATCTCCCTTACGTCTCAATTGTTTCGGTATATGTACATCCGCTGTAACTCCAAATACATGCATGTGGGCTATCTTGGGTTTTTTACTATACATCAATTCATATGGTGTTTTATTTATGACACTAGACCAAAGTCTGTTAAGAGTATAATTGGAATATAATAGTGCTTCTGACCAGAAATGTTTGCCTAAACCAGCATCTTCTAATGTACATCTAATCATGGTTTGTAATGTCGAGTTTTTTCGTTCCGCTACTCCATTTTGAAATGCAGAGAAAGGACTAGAGGTGAAATGTAACATCCCTTTGGCTTTTAGCCATTGGGAGAATTCCTTTGACATGAATTCAGATCCTCTGTCCGTCATGATCTGTTTTATTTTTATGTTGTGTTGTGTTTCTACACGTTTATAAAATTCTTTAAACTTTTGAAATGTTTCATCTTTGTGTTTTAAGGTGTAGACAAAGCCATAATGACTATAGTCGTCTACAATAGTAAGAAAGTATCGTTTTTTGTATGTAATTGATGGAGTTAATGGACCAATTAGATCCATATGTACCAGGTTAAAAATATGATTTGATGATCTTGTTGCTTTTTTGGGTCTGGGTTTGGTTCTGAGTTTTGAGGACTTACATACTGAACATTCCAAGTAATTTTTACAATCTTTTATTTTAACACCTTCAGCATGTTCAATCATTTTTTGTATTACAGGAAAACTAGCATGTCCTAATTTTCTATGTAATATATGTGCACATTCATCATGAATTGGTTTTCCAATTATTGGTCTTTTGTTAGTATGTGTATTGTTGACAGATATGGTTTCATCATTATGTTCTGGTTCGTGTTCCTCATTGTCACTGTCATTGTCATTTTCATTTTCTTTGCTAGTGTCATTTTCCATGTTTGAATCAATGTTGTGTAGCCATCTTTCCTCTGTGATTAAATATGGTAAGTCTCCTTTGGTGATCACATTACCTAAGTTTATTTTGTTTTTCTCTAGAGTTACTTTTCCTTTTGAGAATATTATATTTATATTAGAGTCCCTGCTTAGCTTTATTGCACTAAGAATGTTATGAGGTATTTTGGGTATTAATAAAACCCCCTCTATTTTCCCTAGACCGGGTAAATCTACATTTCCTCTTCCAATGACTTGGACTTCCTCTTGATTAGCTACTTTAATTACAAATTTATCTTCTATGAAGGAAGATAATATTTTCTTATCATGTGTTGTGTGATTTGTTGCCCCGGAATCAATGAGCCAGGCATTATCCTTTGGGTCTTGGTTTTTGGTTATAGTGTACTTATCTAATCCATACAATGATCCAGACTTTCTATCTCTTGAGTTATCTCTGCCCCCTCTATGTTCTCTAAAGTTTGGTGAGTTTCTATGTCTGTATCTGTCAATAGATGATTGTCTGTCGTGGTATCTGATTCTAGTGTCATGTTTTTGTCTTTCTCTAAGAGGTTTTGGACAGTCTCTTCTATAATGTTCTTTGGATCCACAATTATAACACTCAATTGATTCTTGATACCTGTCTTGAAATACTACCCTTTTGGTCTGTCTGTGTTCTTTGTATGTACTGTAGCGGCTTCTTCTCAAATTATCTTCAGCTATTAATCTATTTGATAAACTCTCTATAGATAGATACCCTAAATTAATTGTATCCAAATGTGATATGTAATTATCCCATGATGAGTCTAATGAATTAATGATAACGCTTTTCATTGTCTGATCAGATATTATTTCTCCCCTTAAATGAAGTTCTGCTCTAGTTGTGTTTAGTGATAGTAAATGTTCACTTACAGTAGTTCCAGGTTTTATCCTGGCTGAGAAGAAATTTTTAGACATTCTCGTTGTGGTTGCCACACTTTCACTATGAAACAGTTTAAACATACAATGAATTATTTCTGAGACAGTTAGATTATGCTTAATACTATGATAGATAGCAGGTGATATACTAGATATTAGTAAATAGAATGCTCTGTGGTGTAGGCAGTCCAATTTTAGGGTCCATGGTTTTTTAGGAGGGTTAGTTATGAAAAATAATAAATTCTCTTTTAAGAAAACAACCTGGAGTTGTTGACTCCATTCCTGTAAATTAATACCGTCTATTCTCAATTTTGGAAAATCATTAGGCAAGTTTCCAATGTTATTTGTTGCATTACTTACAACTGGAGGCTGTCCTTGGTCTTGTAAATGTTGATAGTTGCAGAATGGTGTAGGTATACTCGCGATTAGTCTGAATGGTTCTCTCTGTTCTTCATTGTCTCTATATTCATCTGGGTGTATTTGCGCATGCGCGTTGTTCATTTCATTCCTGAAGCTGTCGGAAGAGGTTCTCGTCACTGTAGCTCCCTCGTAGTGTTCTTCCTCTGATGATTCACTCTCTGGTTCGACTTTAGGTGTCCAGGTGATGATCGGGGCTTGCTTCTTTCCATCGAAGTCGTCTTGGTTGAGGCCTCTGGCTCCCGGAAGCGTTTGTGGTGTGGGCGAGTACTTGCAAGGCTCTCTGGGTTCGGGTGTTGGTGTTCTTGTCGTTCGGGTTGAAGTGGATAGATGCTGAGATGTTTGTTTGTTTGCTTGCTTCTGCGTCTTTGCTTTTGGATTGTGCTGCTTGTCTTTTCTTCGCTGTTTGATCGGCTGTCTTTGGTGTTTTTGTCGATTTCTTTGATATTTTTAAATTCGGACCGAAAGTTGCAAAAAGCGTTTTCATAGCTGTTTCGATTTGTAGTTCGGTTGGTGCTTCTTCAGTGTCTGTATCAGATTCTTCTGAAGAATAGAATTTTTCTTTTTTATTTTTCACGCTGTGTAAAGCTTTTCGCGCCAGCCATTTTGAACTCTGCTTTCTGATTGGTTCTGATTCGGCCATTTTGCTGGTCTGGCGAAACCAAGATGGCTGCCATTCAAAATTTTGCGTGGGACCGTTAGTCCTTCCTTTAGTTACACTCTCATCTATAGGTAATTCGCTTACCATTTTGTGATCTTTAGATTCTGGTGCGTTGGTGTGATTTTCTCTCGCTGCTCCGCTATCTTTTATGATGTCTTGGAGATTCGCGATGAGATTTTTGTCGTCTTTTTGGCTTTTCAGCAGTCTTAGTATTTCTGATCTGAGAGTGTTGTTTTCTGTCTCGCTCGCTTCTTGGTCGTCGGATTCATCGATTACCTCTTCGTTGTCTGTAGTGAAGTTTTCAGATTCTCTTGTCATTATAGTTGTAGATTCATCGATCATTTCTTGATCTGTTTCCATTTCTTTGTTGTGTGCCCTGGTGTTGGGTCTTTCTCTTTTGTTTCTGAAGTTTTCTTTCTTTGGCATGTCTGTTTCTTATTGAGTCAGCCAACCATCCTCTGCTACCAGATTGTTGCCGTAATTCGAGGATCGGACTCAATAAAGAATTCTGAATTATAGTATTCAAACAAAGTATTGTTTATTTACAGCAGGCATTCTATATTCACTGAGTGATCGTAGATAGAAGCAAGGAGGAGGAGCGTGTATCCCCTTTTATATCAATGAGGCGGGATTTGGGGGTAGGAGTGGTTACAGAGGAATACATTAGGAAAGGAAGAATAAATTAACCCTTGATACTCTATGAGCATACATTTCCCCCATTCAAGAATAAGGCAGAGCCTGAGGGAAAATTTCTACAAAATGTTTTATAGATGGCATTTAGATCCCAAAAAGTTGTCATGTATGTACCCTAATGTTCAGCCAAAATGTTGGAGATGTGAATGTTTGGACGCTACGTATTATCATGTTTGGTGGACCTGTAGGAAAGTTAAGGCTTTTTGGATAAAAATTTGGTGGGTCATGCAGAATGTTTTGAAGAAAAAAATTCAATTTTCTCCACAATTGTTTTTACTGGGTATAGTTAGGGGTTTTACATTGGGTGAAACAAAATTGATATTGTATATGATAACAGCAGCAAGATTGTTGATAGGTAAATACTGGAAGAATGAAGCTTTGCCCACTATTGAGGAATGGACTTTGAAGATGGCCAGTTTTGCAGAGATGGAGAAGATTTCAGCATATTTAAAAGATTGTTCACAAGAGACTTATGAGTGGGAATGGAAAAGGTGGATAGAATATGTTCAGAACAAATATCAAACTAGAAAGTATCAAATAGCTTTTACTTGAAAATAATGTACTAGAAATTTTTTAAAGTAATGAGATAAAGAGAAAAACTATACAGGGGAGGGAGCGGCTCAAGTTTATATATAAGTGTTATATTATATTATGTTATTATATTAGGGTTCTTCATGATTATGAGTATATTATAGGGAAGTCAGGGGGGAGGGGAGGGTTAGGGAGGGTTAGGGAGGTTGGGAAGTTTGGGGGGAGGGGAGGGTTAGGGAGGGTTAGGGAGGTTGGGAAGATTGGGGGGGAGGTGGGGGGGGAAAAAGGGGTGAAAATGTAATTGTAAAACTTTTGCAATAAAAAAAAAAAAAAAAAGAATAAGGCATTTATCCATGACACCCTGAAGACAAGCTTGGGATAAAAAAAAAATCTTAACAGACTTGAACAAAGGGCCCTATCCAACAACATGAAATTTAATGTGTAGAAAAACAAGATTTTACACCTAGACAGGAAAAACCAAAGGTACAAGTATAGCTTAGATAAAACCTGGCTCAAAAACTGTGAGAAGGACCTTGGAGTCTAGTGGATGATCACTTAAACATGAGCCAGCAGTGTGTGGCAGCAGCCAAACAAGCTAATACAGTTCTTGGTTGTATAGAGGCATAGGAACAAAATCATCTGAAGTATTAGAACCACTTTATAAAGCCTTACTAAGGCCACACCTGGAATACTGCATCCAGTTTTGGTTGTCACGTTACAAAAAAGATTTTGAGACTTTGGAAAAAGTGCAAAAGTGCAAAGAAGAGCAACTAAGATGATTAAGGCCTGGTGTTGAGCCCGATCTCTTGCAGGGGGACTTCTGGTAAAGGGGGCCCGCCTGTCGAGCCTGATCTCCTGCTCGACAACACATATGGAGGAGGAGGAGAGGAGGCCGTGGGAATGCGACCCAAAGATACTTGAAAGCATGGGGATACTCTTCTTAGAGGCTGGTGATGGTGGCACAGGGTGTTTAGACGACCGGACGCATCGGGGGAGAGGATCAGCAGTGAATGGAAGGATCACGGATGAGCAGAGGAGTCGGCAGCATTTGATAATGTCACGGGCCAGCACAGGGATAATTGATGGCCTGTCTGAATGCCTCACTTAGCTGGATATAACGCAACCATTCATTATGTGTGTGGGATGGGTGGAGCCTGCGCGAACAGATAAAAATGTTGAGAGGCAGTTGCTCTCAGCACCAACTTTAAACTAATGTAACTTAGCGTTGCCGTGGAGCTACCTTGCAGCTGCAATAAACCATTTGCCAACTCCAGTTTCAAAGTGGATTGTTTGGGGCTGTCAAGGTTTGTTTAGGAATGCTGAGAGCTGGAGACAAAAACATATGAAGAACGGTTGCAAGAATTGGGCATGGCCAGTCAAGAGAAAAGAAGGACTGGGGTGACATGATAGCAGTATTCCAGTTTTTGAGGGCTACCAGAAAGAAGAGGGGGTCAACTTGTTTTCCAAACCACCAAAAGGCAAGACAAGAAACAATGAATGGAAACTAATCAAGGAAAGAAGCAACCTGGAATTAAGGAGAAACTTCCTAACAGTGAGGACAATTAACCAGTGGAACAGCTTGCCTTCAGAAGTTGTGGGTGCTTCATCACTGGAGGTTTTTAAGAAGAGACTGGACAATCACTTGTCTGAAATGGTATAGGATCTCCTGCTTGAGCAGGGGGCTGGGCTAGAAGACCTCGAAGGTCTTTTTCTGCTCTATTTTGATTGATTGATATTCAGTAACCAAAATGGAAACTGTCCTCTGATGAAATAACTTTCTAGATTCTTAAATGGTATCATTTAAGAATGATAGGTATCAGCCTGCAAAACAGAATAAGTATCCATTGGTTTATTTCATATTTACACTGTTCTGCCAGATCTATATGATTTCCAAGCCATCTGTAAGAGCACATAGAAAGTGCTGAAGACTAGAATGGGATAATTTGCTGCAACCAATTCACCAGGGCCAACTCAGCATAGCCATCTTGCCACAGTCAACTCACCACAGCCAACTTGCTGTGGGCCAATTTGCTGAGGGACAATTCAACAATTCAATTTAATTATTTAAAATAATTTTTAAAATATTTTAATTTTTGTCATTCACATTTCATTTTGTTCCTACTTTTGCAGCCTTTCTTTAATGATTCTATTCCAGCATTTCTTCAATATTAGTGTAAGTCTTGTCCCGCAGTGAGTTGTCCTGTAGCAAGTTGGCTGCAGCAAGTTGACCGTGGTGAGTTGGATGCAGCATGTTGCCCTAAACCCCTGAGTCTAAGTTTGGACAATGAATTTGGTGACATCTTACCCCATCAGAGAAATCATAAGATCTCTAAGTTTTCAAAATAATGGATCTGATATGTCATGATGTGTAATTATAGCCCTTTTTGGATTACTTTAATCAAGTCCTTTACAGGCATATGCTGCATTCTAAATCACTCTCATAATTTTATTCACGCCAAAATTGTGATATTGTTGTAGAAAGAGAAGACTGAACAACATTCCTTGGTCAGCCAGAGACAGTTTTATTGCGCAGTTTCAGAACCAGATTTGTATCTGCAATTCTGAACAAAGGAAGAGTTCTGATACAACTGCTTTTATACATATCCAAGACAAAGGATTTTGCTGGCACAGCAGTTTTCCATATATGGTTAACATACATTTGTTACATGATAATTGACACTTTTTAATTACTAAATTCCTACATTAATTTATAGTACATAAGATAATCTTAGCTAAACATCCGCCTCTTCTGAATGCATAGATTCATGGCTGGCCTTGGATTAATAAGTAACTTTTTGTTTCTTATGGATGTCCTCGCATCCTTGACAGCTAGGCCCCCTCAGAAGATATATATTACCAAGAATGGAATTTTAGCTGACTTAGTGTAATCTCTAAACAAGCACCTTTCTTTCTTATAATAATGTGAATAGAGAGGGTCCTCCAGTGTTCATATAACTGACCCTATAACATTCACATTATTCACATTATTATATTATTCACATTATTCACTTTAATATTGCAAAAAGATAGCCAGATTTGATTCTGTGGTCTCTTGTTTTCTCACAAAAGAAGCTCTGGAAAACTCTGGAAAATGAGACATTATTTTATCTCTGACTAGATGGGCAAGAGTCTCAGTACAATTCCTGACTAGAACGGGAATTGAAATCCACAGCACTGGAGTTCTCCCATCTTGGAGAAGAGAAGGATGAAAAACTTTTAATTAGGTAAGTTCATTTGGAAGTACAGTCTGCCACCAGGTGGGTGGAGCTTGTCTGTCAACCAAAGGGCTGCCATGACATGGGTGGCGATTTTTAAAAAAGTTATACTCTTTTACTGTCTCTAGTCCCCTAGGGTGGTTTGTACTACTACAGTTTATACTATTACTACTACTGTTTTTTCTATGCAAGTAAAAAGCAAAGAACTGAAAATAGCCATCAATTTCGTTTTTAAGAACTATTAAATGGAATGCAGAAATCTTTTTGTAAGTAACAACCAAGAGTCAATTGAATAGATTACTTTATCATCAATATGTTACAGGTTGACATTTTTCTTCTAGCTTCTCCTTCTTTTTAAATTAAAAGAAACATTAAGCATCTTTTTAAAGCCAATAGAATGAGAAATCTTCCTAACCCTGTTCTTACAAACTCCCTCCAGCCTCACACAATCCATTTGGCAAATGGACCAAGCTGTTCTGAAAGTAATATATTATAGCCGACTGTATCTTTGCCAGAATGCCTTGCTTTGACATTGAAAGATTCAACACATAACTTTTGAGGGTGCTTTTATATAATACCAGCTATACCAGCTGGTTAAACCAGATTTGAGGAGCTGGTATAAGAATACTTGCAGATAAAAAATGGTCAGTCTAAAGATCAGTGCAGAATTAATCCCCACTAATCATATGGTTCTGTAAATAGGGACTTGCAGACTTGATATATCCTCATTGTTTCTCTGCATAGGGAAATGATCTTTCAAAGCAATTGTTCTTTTTCAAGTTGATAAATGGGGTGTATGTGTGCAAAGGGGACGGACATCATCTGGTGCAAGTAGTCTATTGCTTATTAACAAGGAAGGGAAGGTAGTGAATAGATTTGTAAACTATTCAAACAATTGGAAAGCAGAAGCTCTAGTTCTCTGGAAGTAACCGGAGTCTAGCTATCAAACTTAACTTTCAACAATATTTTATTACCAGAATAAAAAGAGATGAGCTTTGGTTCAGCTTTCCTCCTTCTTTTCACATTTTCTTTAGCAGTTCTCACTTTGTTTGGTTGGCAATTAAAATTATGATCATTTACCAGGTTTGAAGGCAAAGCTAATTATGGTTTCTTATTTCTCATTTGGACAAAATACATTCAGTTTGAAGCTGAAGCTTCTAATCTCATTCCTGATTCAGGTGTGAAAAGGGGAAGAAGAAATGTATTTATTTATTTTAATGGCCCCAGTCCAATAAAATAACTGAGGGATCATGTAATGCACTTTGTTGTAATAGTGATTGATCATTTTATCTGCTCTAAATCAATAAATCTTGATGTGTTCTTTGGGCTTGGTACACTACACAACAATATGGCTAACAAGCACAGATGGAAGTCTCATGCAAAGTGAAAACTAAAATGTTTAAAGGCACAAAACAGTAAAAGTTCAGCAAAATAGTGATCTATAATATCTTTCAAATATCTTCAATTATAAAAAGATACTTGACAAAGAAAGCCAGCTGGGTGATTTGGGATCAATCACTCTCTCAGCCCATGAGACTGACAAGGGTCTCTCCTGAGGGAGTTCTGGCATAGGCACGAACTCTAACAGTGGCCACCCAGAAAGGAGTAGATCCAGTGCTACTATGCACTGAGTTATTATAGGCCACTTCTGCGAACCGCAGAAGCTCAGTCCAATTGGTTTGTGATAACTCACACATCACAGATATTATTCCAGGACTGAGTTCATACATTCATAAGTCCTGTTTGTTTGAGTATGAAGGACAGAGCTAAGTCCCTGAGAGGAGCCTATCAAACTCAGGAATTCCCACCAAACCATTGATGTGAATTTGCGCTCCTTGGTCTGAGATTATATGCTTTGGGACCTCATGCAACTGACATACAAGCTGCATGAATAGCTTAGCCAAGGACCAGGCTGAAGGAATCCTGGGGCATGCCACAAAATGGGTTTGTTTGGAAAACACGTCAGTAATAGTCCTGAGGACATCAAAACCTCCACCCAATAGAGATGATAGTGCCACTTATAATCGGGTCATTGTCCCCCTCACTGTTGCTTTCATAGAAGACTGGGGCCAGTTTGTTGGGAGTCATAGTTCCCTCCTCCTCGCTGGATTGGGGAGAGAACTTCATTACCTGCTGACCCATGCCTATCTTCTCTTTTAGTTTCGGGGGGGCTTTTTCTTCTTTGTCTGGCTCAGAGGTGGGGGAGCAATAGTTGGGTATGGCATGAGGCATTTGGCCATTCAATGGCCCTCTTTTCCACAGAAGAAGCAAGACCCTGGGCTTTGGCGAGGCTTCCCTCCTTTTTTTTTTTTTTTTTTTTTTAAATTTGATTTATATGCCGCCCTTCTCCGGAGACTCAGGGCGGCTTACAGTGCATTAAGCAATAGCCTTCATACTTTTGTATATTTATACAAAGTCAGCTTATTGCCCCCACAAACTGGGTCCTCATTTAACCTACCTTAGAAAGGATGGAAGGCTGAGTCAACCTTGAGCCTTGGAGAGATTCGAACCAGCAGTAAATTGCAGGCAGCTGTGTTAATAACAGGGTGCTTTAAACCACTGTAGTACCAAGGCTCTTTGATCAGAGGTGCACCCCCTGTTCCTCCTCTGGGGGCCAGTCATTTCTCAGGTGCTCAGCGAGGCCGGCTTTCCTGCATGTGTGTTCATGGTACTCCATTAGGTCAATCTCCACTTCAGTGGTCACTCGATACCATGCTTGCAGGTCATGTGGCACTGCCCAGGCTAGGCAGTTGTGGTATAGCTCTTTGCTTAGTCCTTCCTGAAATTGGTAAACCAGCATGCACTCAGATCAGACTCTCAGGCGGCTAGCCAGACTGTGGAAGTCTTGTATGTATTCCGTCACTGATCACTTGCACTGGTTTAGGATGCGGATGCAGGCCTCCATGTGTTGAGCTGCCATAGGGTCTTCAAACAGCTCTTGCAGTGCTTGCATGAAGGCATCTAGGTCAGTCATCTCTGGAGAACTCTCATCATGCAGAGACACAAACTATCTTGAAGCACTCCCTTCTAGGTTAGATGCAACAGCATGAACCTAGGTTGCATCATCTGAGTACATCACTCCATAGCGCTCCATATAGGAGCAGGAGAGGGAGAGACAGGGTAGCCACCAATGTTTGTGGCTTCACTTCTCTCACCCTAGTTACCGCCACTGTGATCCCCGGTGATCACAGTGACCAAGTCTCCAAATTGCCAAACTTCTCTCTCAGTTGCTCCATTGATTGCCTGTGGGTAGTGACCAGAAGCTTCCACTCAGCTGGTTTGTCCTACTAAGCCAGTTGCCTCATTTTTCATCTGCTCCCTCGGACCATGTTGACTCCCTCGGGATCCAGGGGGTCCTTGGCTTCCTCCGCCTTGCCCACATTCACCACCCAGTGGGTTTTCTGTTTGGGATGCACGCCAGCCAGCTATGCCCTGCTACAGCTACATCACCGGAGCTTCCCGAGCCAGGATTTCTCTTGGCTTCTTCCTCTCCTCTGAATCTTTGTCTGCCACTGACATCTTGGCATTATTGGCCTCCTGGTGGGATCCAGGAAGGCTACTACTATGAGAACTGGCTTAATGTCAACTGTCCCACTGGCATATGCAACAAAAGAAACTCCTGGAACATTATTTTACTAAGAGCATAACTTTACTGATAGATCCATATAGGCACAGTAGAAAGCAAAGCCAGTTCTGACTTTTCACATGAAAACTGCATAGTTACAATCTTCCTTTTCCTCTCTGTGCCACCCACTGTTCAATGTCCACCAATCCAGTACCATCTCTTTGTTTTGGGAAACAGTCTGCTCAGCTCAGAAGGCTCTCATCATTTGACCTTGAGGTTTCAAGATTCTCCCAGGTCACAGATGGATGCACAGGAATTCCTCAATTCCCTCCCAGCCACCCAAACATTCCAAGCATTCCTCCCCTCTCCCTAGTTTCTGTTGCCTGACTGTGAGAGAAAGAAAGCAAGTCAGCCTTGATAAATATATTGAATTGGAACAAAGAAATGTATCTTACTATCTTTTTACAAAATGATGATTTTAAGTACAGTCTTTAAAAAATCACTCACTGATTTCCTTAGTGATTTGGCGTTTATAACCTGTACATTAAAATCCAGTGTTAAATGTATGTAAAATGGAAGCAGTATCCTCCGTCCCATAATTGGGTAGACCAGGTTGCCCTGATAGACCACCCACCAGAGAAAAAACATGTAAATCCAGTATAAGTCATTTATTACTTTTAAGAAAGTTCATACTACCTTTCTGATAAATGTTGATTTTTGCAAGTATTAGAATATTGTGTTTTAATTCCTTTGTTATTCTGTTTCCTTTGAAGCAGCTTCACAAATTGATAGTGTTCCCTTGTTTCTAAAAGTAGAGTGAAGTGGTTCCATTGATTCATTCATTTGCTTTATTTATCCCCAGATAGCCTCTTCTGACATTTATAACACCAGGAAGAGGTTTTCTTTTCCCTTCATTTCACAACTGCTTCCCCCCACAGTCATCCCTTGTTCTACTCAGTAAATTTTCAAGCTACTCTGAATCATAAATTTAGCACTGTTCCAGAGTAGTGCTAAATCCATTAATTTCATCCCATCATGATGGGATGTCTGAATCCACTTTGAGTCCATCTTGTATTTCCTGATGCTTTAATCTAGCTGCCTTTAAAAACCCAGTAAGAAGCTATTTAATAGGTATTTGATTGCTTTAGAGGATTTACTAAAGAGCTTACTTGTTGAAAAAGGGAAAATAGTTGGGGGGGGGGAACCAGATAATATAAAATCCATTTTACAAATTACTGAATTTGTTGTTTCTTTGAATGCACTAACATGAAAAAAATGATTTTTCTTTCCTCCTCCACAGCATACACATATGCCAACACACTTTCAAATAGCAATGGGATATTAAGGGAACAACAGTATGTGTTCATTGATAAGACAATATACCAAGAATGGAGTCTTATGAAAAGAAAAGAAATAAAGCATAATGAAGTAGCTTTTGATGTGAAATTAGCAGTCCTTTCTCCTTTCTGATTCTCATGGCACTCCAGTAGTGAGTTACTTTCGCTACCGGTTCGGAACTGCATGCGCAGAGTGTCCGTGATGATGTCAGGGTGGGTGGGCGGAGCCTCCCATTGCCACCATTACTGGTTAGCCTGAACCGAGGCGAACCAGTAGAAACCCACCACTTGATAGTATCTCTAAATGGTATTGATGTTGGGATTGCAAATAATAACTAACACCCTGGATGTCTTCAGTCTGGTGAATCTAAATTGGACCACTTTAGCTCAGTTTCTATAACAGAAGGCCTTCTGTAAACCCATGCAATTTTTCAATTGCAGTTCCCCCACAAATATGCAGGCCCCCAAATGTGTCTTCAACAGTAGGAAAATGTTTGTATGGAAGTTAATAACATAAGACTCAATGAGAAAACTAAAAATTATAAATCAACAAATAACAGGCCAATTCAGACATTCAAATGACATATGCATGAGGAGAGTGTAGGACTAAACCAGCTGCTTTCTGCCCACCCATTTTCCTGCACCATGCTGTCTGTTCAACTTATGCAAAGCCTTTTACAAAATTCAGAACCTGATTGTGTTAAATTGAAAAGAGCAAAGCACGGATTGCATTCCATGTATAATAGATAGCCATGCTTGATTCTTGCTTGCTCGTTTGTTTTAATTTGAACAGGAGCATTTTTATGGTGGGGAGAGGGAGAGATCTATCTGTCTGCTGCTCTATCTCTTGCTCCATCTATCTATTGGCTTTGGCAAATGAGATGATGCAATGTTGCCAGATAGGGTGGGACCAAGTGGCTGGCCTGTTGAAGAAGTATTGGTATATTTTGAGGAGTTAAAGCAATAAAAGCAATTCATCTTTTGCGAGATGAATGGTAACCATTTCAATCTTTAGTTTCAGAAAACAAAAACCTGCTGGGGGAGGAATTGTGGGAGAGTATGATGCAACAAAATGGGTGCCTGAAATATGACAGAAAAAGATGCATTGTATTTTTGCAACCCGATTAAAGCAGCAAAAATTTGGAAACATCTGGAAATAGATGCCCTGACTGCTTCTGGTCCATGATCTGCCCACATCTGTAATTAGAGGAGAGTTCTGCATACCTGATTTTGCTCAGGATCAGCACACAGGTGTTTCAGTTCAGAATAGCAATAGCACTTAGACTTATGTACCGCTTCACAATGCTTTACAGTCCTCTCTAAGTGGTTTACAGAATCAGCATATTGCCCCCAACAATCTGGGTCCTCATTTTACTGACCTCGAAAGAATGGAAGGCTGAATCAACCCTGAGCCAGTGAGACTTGAACTGCCAAACTGCTGGTAGTCAGCAGAAATAGCCTGCAGTACTGCATTCTAACCACTGTGCCACCATGACTCTTAATATTGAATATTGAATACTCTCTCTGCATTTAAGAAAGAAAAAGCAAGATGAAGCCCTTCACCAACCTACGTGCAATGGTCCAGTAAAGAGACAAAAACTCCTGTCACTACCTCTCATTTTCATAAAAGCAGAAAGGACTGTTATATTCTAAATGTTCAATATAATTGTTTGTCCCTAAACAATGCAAGAGGTTCACAGAAAGGTAACTGTACTCCATTTCTTTCCCCAATGCATAAGGCTCACGATAAAACTAGCTGACAATAACTGAATAGAGTCAAAATGCAGGTTAAGCATGGTAATAGGAGACTATTAGATAATAAAAAATAGCTGGATGACTTTGAGCCAGTCATTTTATCTTCACAGTGTTGTGCAAAAAATAGAAAGCAGAAATATTAGGCATGTATGCTAACTTGAGCTGATCAATGATAAAGACAGGATAAAACTTGAATAAAAATAAATAAAATAATAAAATACAATAATAATAAAAATACAATACAATAAAATAAAATAATAAAATATATAATAAAATAATAAAAAATAAAATAAAATAGAAGCTGAGCAGCTTTCTTTGTATTAATCAAACTCTTGCTACCTCTATTTACATTTTTATATTCTTGCCACAGTAAATAAACAAATAAGAACTAGATATGTTGAATGCAGCACTGGGCCTTTTATGTAATCTTTATTTACAAAAGTGCTTGTGTCCTTTTTAAGTTTCATGTACATGTTTTGAAAATCAAATCAAAATCAGAATGCCAGACTGGATTCTGGGAAGAAAGGAAAAGGTCAGATGCACCAGCCAACAGTCTCCCACCCTATGGCTACCATTTTAGAAACACATCCTCAGTTAGGCACTCAAAATTCCAAATATGTTTGGAAATATATCTGTTAGCCCCAAAACTTACCTAGTGCACGTAAGGAAGAGAAATAGCCCAGTTGGTTCCACCGCCCCATTAAAAACAAACTGAAACGACCCTTAGTGCAAGGAATACCCAGATTTATTCTCTACTTGGACTAGTACTGTGAAAACCATAACATTTAGCTCTGAACTTGCATGCTGAACTTTTTTGGAATTCAGAAAATGTAAGCAGGAAGTTTAATAAGTTCCTTAGGGCCAATTTGTTCCAGAATTCTTCCACTTTAGGAAAAAACTGGAAGGACTCTGAACAAGTAAGAAGCATTTTTTTAATACAATATACAAAGGCTTTGCGATCATATGCATGTTAGCTTTTATAGACTTTTAAACAGTAAAGCTAAGAAATAAGTTAATCCTGTCTCACTCAGTGGGCTGGGAATGAGATGAAGAAATAGTTGTGGAGATGTTTGTTTATATTATGATTAGGTGTAGCGGGAAAAGACCCACAGTCAAAGATGTTGCTAATCCAGTATTGAATTCAGCTATATCTTAAGTGTAATCATGCAGACCTTGCATTTCTGCAAGCAAACAAAGCTTGGAATAGATTGCAGAGACAAAGCATTTTATAGCATCATTAGCCTGCTATGACAATAAGTAACAGGCACCAAAACAATGACCCACTGATTGTCCAACTGATTAATAGAAGAAGAGAAAACACCTTGAAAATAGGATTGTTGTAAAACAGCCTTGCTGTTTGTCAGTTTGGAGAGAGAATGAAAGAGGAAGGAGAAAAAGAAAGCTTTTTCAGTTACTCTGAGACAAAGTGGTAGGTGCTGGGGGGTTTTCACCCTAGAAAGGAGTGGCAATGTTTGCGGCTTTGGATTTCATCTTAGCTTGGAACCCTCTGAGTAGCTTTAGGCCACTCTTGTTTTCCTTTGCCTCCTCTGCACTCAAATGAAGTGAAAAATGAAAATACTTGTCTGCAATGGAGAAAGGCAAAGATTATTAGTACAGTAGATGGGCAAAATACTGTAAACACTAAAAAAAAAACCTGTAATCATCATAATGATTACAAGTATATTGGCTTTGATGAATATTGAATGGTTGAAGAAAACATTGAAGAAAAAACAGACCAGTGGTGAAATCTAAAATTTGTTACTACCGGTTCTGTGGGCGTGGCTTGGTAGAGGGGGTAATGTGACTGGGTAGGTGTGGCCAATTTTATTTTTTACTTTTAAAACCATTTTTTTTTTTACAACCTCTTCGGCAAAGAGGTTGTAAAAAAATGCTTTCAAAAGGCTCTGATGATCCCAGCTGAGTTGCCTGATCGGCAGAGGCTTTTTTTCTTTTAAATGCCTCTGACAATCCAAGCTGAGTGGCCCATTTCCGGCTTCTGGAGGGCCTTTGGGGGTGGGTGGGGAAAGCCATTTTCACCCTCCCCAGGCTCCTAGAAAGCCTCTGGAGCCTGGGGAGAGCAAAAAACGGGCTGTCCCCACCCCCCCCAGGCCCTCCGGAGGCTGGAAATGGCCCGTTTCCTGACTTCTGGTGGGCCGCAAAGGCCCAAAAATCAGCTGGCCGGCGCACGCATGCACGCTGGAGCTGAGCTAGGGCCATGCTCGTGTGCCCACTGATATGGCTCTGCGTGCCACCTGTGGCACGCCTGCCATAAATTCACCATCACGGGTATAGGTTCTCCTGATTGAGCAGGGGGCTGGACTAGAACACCTCCAAGGTTCCTTCCAGCTCATTGTATTCTATACAGAATGTACAATCAACTGGCCTTAAAAATAATCAGTCATCATTTTGTAACAAATGGTCAGGTTGCTGTTTATTTTTATGATGGGAAATTGGGAGAGGGAAAATGACAGTTGAGGAGGATCTAAGGCCGTGATGGCGAATCTATGGCACGCGTGCCACAGGCGGCATGTGTAGTCATATCAGTGGGCACGCCAGCTCAGCTCTGGCCATCTGATTTTCGGGCCTTTTGGGTCTACCAGAAGTAGGGAAACAGGCTGTTTCCTGCCTCCGGAGGGCTTGTGGGGGAGGGGAAGGCCCGTTTTTCTTTCTCACTTGGCTCCAGATCCTCTCTATGCATCTGGGGAGGGCCCAGTCTAGACCCTAGACTCTTAGAGAGGCTCTGGAGGCTGGGGACAGCAAAAAACGTAACTTCCTGTCCAACCGGGAGTTGGGAAATGGGCCATTTCAGGCCTCCAGAGGGCCTCTGAGAGGGTGGGGAAGGCTGTTTTCACCCTCCCCAGATGCATAGAGAGGGTCTGGAGCCAGGTGAGAAAGAAAAACAGGCCTACTGGGCCATCGTGTGACAGGAGCAGGGGGGAGGGAGGGTTGCGCACGCATGCACAGGGCGGGGCGCATAGAATTATGGGTGTGGGCACGTGCACGCGCAAACCTCCCCCACCCCCTCCCCTCCTGGCACACGATGGCAAAAAGGTTAGCCATCACTGATCTAGGGTGTCCGGAATCCGATTCACGCTGTTGCTGGCTTGTTCAAGGCCACTTGCCCTGAGTCTGGAATTTTACCAACCCAAACACCTCAGAGTTTCTCATAACATCTCAGCAGTGCTGGATTGGTTATGCCTGGATGGATTATGGGGGGTGGGGGGAGGGTTAGGAGAAACTAGGAGTTTTACCTTCGTGTTGGTAGGCAGGAATTTTAGATTCCGCTTGATTCTACTGCAACCAGTATTCCTTAGTAAAAGTGCCTTTTCACTTCCCATGGAGTCAAGAGTTTTACTTCCCTAAGGAATCAAACTGGGACAGGTCTGACACCAACTATGAATTGCTTATTGAATCAAAACTTTGCATTCCTCTGGACTATTTTGGCCTTGACCAATATAAGAGCAAAAACATTAAACTGATTTAGTCTTTCCAGTGTTTGGTTTTTTTAGTGAAAATTCAGTCTTTGAGGAAAATATGTCAGATGTAAATGCCTTATTCTCTAATGTGTAAATAATGTATATATGGAACATCAGGGGTTAACTTATTACTTGAGCTTTAATGTATTCATATTTTACCACTCCCATTCCTGGCTCCGCCCCTTGTATATAAAAGGAGCCATCCTCCCCATTTTCCTTGCTTCTATCTTGAATATTCAGCGAATATAGAATGCCTATTATGATTAAAGAGAATTATATTTAAACCTATAACTTCTATTATCTTTATTGAGTCTGATCCTGAAAATATTGCAACAAGCTGGTAGCAGAGGATGGTTAATTGACTCAATAAGTAATTAAAAATGTCCAAGAAAGATAGGCCCAACACCAGGGCCTACAGCAAAGAAATAGAAACTGATCAAGAGATGATCAACGAATCCACTAATGCGATTTCGAGAGAATCCGAAGAATACACCACTGAAGAAGAAGAACTGATGAGTGAAAATAACGACCAGGAAGAAATCGAGATAGAAAATAACGAACTCAGGTCAGAAATATTAAAAATACTAAAAAGCCAAAAGAATGATGAAAGCCTCATCGCGGACCTCCAGGAGATGCTGAGGAACAGCGGAGCAGCGAGAGAGAAAAACGTCATTAAAGAAAAACCCAAAGATCAAAAAACTGTGAGTGAAATGACTACTGAGAAAATAGTTGTAAAAAAGAAAAGATGTGACCCCGCGCGAAATTTTGAACGGCAGCCATCTTGGTTTCAACGAACTTCAAAAGAGAGTGAAGCAGAGCCAATCAAAACGCTCAGTTCAAAATTTCTGGCGCGAAAAACACTATCAGACGAAGAAAGTGAAAAAGAAGTCTCAAACTCTTCAGATGAACCAAAATCAGAAAGTGAAGACGATTTAACAAAGTCTCAAGTAAAGTCAGCAATGAAAACGCTTTTTGCTGCTTTTGGGCCAAGATTGAAAATCTCCAAGACATCGACGAAGAAGCAAGAAATCAAACCGACAACTCAAGACCTGCACGCTCCCATCCTGACTTCGAAAACGACGACACCCGAGCCCAGAGAGCCATGCCGATTCCGCCCTACACCGCAGACAGAATCGAGTGCCAGCACACACAAGAGAAAGAGAAGAACCGCCGCCATCACCAAAGCCCCAAAAACCGAGCCAGAGACCGACTCATCTGAAGAGGAGCGGATCGAGAGAGCTGAAATGGAGAGAACCTTCCACAACGGCGCCAAAGAAGAAATGAGCAACGCGCATGTGCAAAACTACGTAGACGGCCCCGAAAGACTTGAACTGGCCAGAGAACCGCGCAGACTCGTTACAAGCATCCCAATGCCGTTCTGTAATTTCCTGCACTTGAGAGACCACGGACTGCCTCAGGTTGTAAGTAATGGACAAAATAATGTGGGGAACTTACCCAGTGACTTCCCAAAACTTAGAGTTGATGGCATTAATTTACAAGAGTGGTACCAACAGCTTCAGGTTATTTTTATGAAAGAAAATTTACTATTCTTTATAACTAGTCCTCCAAGAAGACCTTGGACTTTAAAAATAGACTGTTTACATCATAGAGCATTTTTCATAATAATTTCTAGCGTGTCTCCTGCAATGTATCATAGCATCAAACCAAACCTAACTGTATCAGAAATAATTCAATGCATGTTTAATCTATTTCACAGCGATAGCGTAGCCACAACCACAAGAATGTCTAAGGATTTCTTTTCTTCTAGAGTGAAACCAGGGGTTTCTATAAGTGAACATTTGATAAATCTAAACAAAATAAGAGCTGAGCTGCAATTGAGGGGGGAAGTGATTTCAGATCAAACTATGAAAAGTGTTATTATCAATTCACTTGATCCATCATGGGATAGCTTTATGTCACACTTAGATACCATTAATTTGGGATATTTATCAATAGAAAGTCTATCTAACAAATTGATAGCAGAAGACAATTCAAGAAAAAATCGTTCCAGTAACCAAACAGAACACAAATCTTTTAGGAAAGTAGTCTTTCAAGATAAATATAATGAAGCCTTTAGATGCCACAATTGTGGATCCAGGGAACACAGTAGAAGAGACTGTCCCAAAGTCCCAAGGGAGAGACATAGGCCAGAATATAGGAGCAAATACAATTACAGACAATCTTCCACAGATAGACACAAATATAGAAGTCCACCAAACTACAGAGAAAGTAGAGGGGGTAGAGAAAATTCAAAAGAGAGAAAATCTGGGTCACTAAATGGGCTAAATAAACAAGACAGCACCAAAACACAACAAGATGAGAACAATAATTGGCTTATTGATTCTGGTGCAACAAATCACACCACTAATAACAAAAGTATATTATCTTCATTTACAGAAGATAAGTTTGTGATAAAGGTAGCTAATCAAGAAAAGGTTCAAGTATTAGGCAGAGGAAATGTGACCTTGCCTGGTTTAGGGAAAATAGAGGGGGTATTATTAATCCCAGAAATACCTCACAACATACTAAGTGCTATAAAACTAAGCAGAGAATCTGACATCAATATAGTTTTCTCAAAGGGGAAAGCAACTATAGAAAAGAACAAAACAAATGTAGGCACTGTGATGATAAAAGGGGGTCTACCCTATCTGATAACCAAAGAAAGATGGTTACATAACATTGATTCAAATATGGAAGATTGTATTGAAGCAGATGATGAAAATGTCAGTAACAGTGACAATGATGAATGTAAATTAACTCATGATAACAAAAATACACACAATGAGAAGAAACCAAAAATAGGTAAACCAATTCATGATGAGTGTGCTCATATATTACATAGGAAGTTAGGACATGCTAGCTTTCCTGTAGTACAAAAAATGACTGAACACGCAGAAGGTGTAAAAATAAAAAATTGTGAAAATTATTTAGAATGCTCAGTATGTAAATCCACCAAACTAAAAACCAGTCCTAGACCAAAAAAATCTAACAGATCAACTAACAATATTTTTGATTTGGTACATATGGACTTAGTTGGTCCATTAACTCCATCAATTACCTATAGAAAACGTTACTTCCTAACAATAGTGGATGATTACAGTCGCTATGGTTTTGTTTACACATTAAAGCACAAGGATGAAACTTTTCAGAAATTTAAGGAATTCTACAAACGCATAGAAACACAACATAATATCAGAATAAAACAAATTATGACAGATAGGGGATGTGAATTCATGTCTAAAGAATTCTCCCAATGGTTAAAGGATAGAGGGATGCTACATTTCACGTCCAATCCATTTTCTGCCTTTCAAAATGGGATTGCAGAGAGAAAGAACTCCACACTACAAACCATGATTAGATGCACATTAGAGGATGCTGGTTTAGGCAAACAATTTTGGTCAGAAGCCTTACATTATTCAAATTACACTCAAAATAGAACATGGTCCAGTATTGTGAATAAGACACCATATGAGGTGATGTACAATAGAAAACCTAAATTAGCACACATGCACATATTTGGAGTTACTGCAGACGTGCACATACCTAAACAATTGAGGAGAAAGGGAGAAAACGTATCCAGGAGATTAAGATTCATGGGATACGAAACTGGAACCAAAGGGTACAGATTCATCGATAATAATAACAAATTTATAGTATCCAGAACAGCTGTGTTTCATGAGCAGGCCAATTGGTCTAAGTTGCACCTTAATGAAATTTTTCCTAATAAAAGCAAAGATAATATATCTTGCGAGGAAGGAACAACAGAAAATCAAAATATTAACAAAAGTAAGAACAAAACCAAAACTTGGACAAATAGTCAGCATAAAATAAAGACAGACACATTAACAAAAAAGGAAGCCAGATATTTGCATGACAACCATAGCAAACCTGAAAGAAATATTAGAAATAATAGAAACCAAATACCAAATAAATACAAAGATTATATTATGCATATGGATGGAGAACAAATAACACCTAATACATATGAGGAAGTATTGAAACTTCCCCGTGAAGAAAGAGAAAAATGGGAACTAGCTATGGAAAAAGAAATGAAAAGTTTACAAGGATTAAATGTATTCACACCTGCGATCGCACCTAAGGATAAAACAATTATAGGTACCAGGTGGATTTATAAAATTAAGAATTTAGAAGGAGGTAATACCTTATACAAGGCCAGACTAGTTGCACAAGGTTATGCACAAAAATATCCAGAAGACTATACTGACACATATTCACCCACAGTGAGAACAGAGAGTGTCAAAACAGCTCTTGTAGTAGCATCTGCACTCAATCTAGACGTGTTTCAATATGACATACAGACTGCATACTTACATGCAAAATTAGATAAGGAAATATATGTAAGAGCACCACACAGTCAATACACTAATAAGAACGAAATTTGGTTACTAAATAAGAGTCTGTACGGATTGAAGCAATCTGGCAAAAGATGGTACGATTGTTTGGTAAAAGTACTAAAGACCATGGATTTCAACGCCACCACTGCTGATAACTGTTTCTTTGTAAAAAAGAGTAATGATCATATTGAATTTGTATTAATTTATGTGGATGATATTTTATATATTGGAAAGCATAAAGAGAGCAGGGAAATCTTTGTAAATAAGTTAAACGAACACTTCTCATTGAAATCACTAGGTAAAGTGAATAAATACCTTGGTGTACAAATTAACAAAACAAAAAGGGGATTCAAACTTACTCAAAAAGATAAAATCATTGAACTCCTAAACAAATGTAACTTAAATAATGCCAAAACATGTGACACACCTATGCAAACTGATTTTCTTAGAAACAATGATGAATCTTCCCCTGAGTTTAAAGACAACACATTTTACAGATCAGTTATAGGTTCACTCCTTTATATATCTAATTGGACTAGGCCAGATATTGCATTACCTCTCAATTTATTGTCAAGATATGTTAGCAAACCAACCTTGTATCATTGGGAAGCTGTCAAAAGAATTTTAAGATATCTGAAAAGTACATTAGATTTTTGTTTAATATTGGAACCCAATAATGACAAAGAACCAAAAATTACTTGTTATGCTGATGCAGATTGGGCTGGTGATACATCATGCAGAAAGAGTACCTCTGGTTATGTTTTTCTATTGAACGATTGTCCAGTTTACTGGTATACTGGTAAACAAGAACTGGTAGCCACCTCTACCACAGAAGCAGAATATGTTTGCTTGTCTAAAGCTGCAAATAACCTTGTATGGTTCAATGATTTGATCACAGATGTTTGGAAGAAACCTACTTTACCATTTATTATGCATGAAGATAATAAAGCGGCCATTGAAATTTCTAGATCCGATGCAATTGGACAAAGGTCCAGGCATATTGATATAAAATTTAAGCACGTGAGACAACTATCTCAAGACGGATTCATCAAAGCAATACATTGTGATACTTCTGAACAATTAGCTGACATATTAACAAAACCCTTACCTTCTAAACAACACAAATATTTAACTTCTAAATTATATGTATTATATTGTCCTGAATCTGAATGTAACTGGTGTTGTATAACGAACCGGCATTTAGAGGGGGATTTGTCAGATGTAAATGCCTTATTCTCTAATGTGTAAATAATGTATATATGGAACATCAGGGGTTAACTTATTACTTGAGCTTTAATGTATTCATATTTTACCACTCCCATTCCTGGCTCCGCCCCTTGTATATAAAAGGAGCCATCCTCCCCATTTTCCTTGCTTCTATCTTGAATATTCAGCGAATATAGAATGCCTATTATGATTAAAGAGAATTATATTTAAACCTATAACTTCTATTATCTTTATTGAGTCTGATCCTGAAAATATTGCAACAAAATAGTCATTTCCTGACTGTGTTTGGGAAGGAAATCAGAATCTACTAAGATTCAGAGACAAAATTGAGACATACAATGCCATCTCTATCCTATTCCTATCCTTTTTTCCCCATGTAGCCTTTAGAACTATTCTTAGAGGGGATGGTAATTTCCATACTTTACTGAGAAAAAAATGATTTCTATTTTGTAATAATATAATTCTTCCTAGAAGAAATGTTTTCACGGTCTGAATGCTCTGATGAACAGAGGGGCAGAAGTAAGGTGACCAGATTTTAAGATTGGTAAAGAGGGATACCATTGTGGGCGTGGCTTATTTTGTGGGCGTGGCTACCTGGTCATGTGACTGGGTGGCCGTGGCTACCTGGTCATGTGACCGGGTGGCCATGGCTATGTGTATAGGGACTACTCAGAGGGCTGAAAAAAGTCATTTCGGACAGGTCCTCGCACTTTTGACTGGTCCTCACACTTATGACCATCCTCACATTTATGCCCATGCAGCATTCTTTTTTTTTTTATTACAAAAGTTTTACAATTACATTTTCACCCTTTCCCCCCCCCTCAACCCACCCCAAGCTTCCCAGCCTCCCTAACCCACCATAACCCACCCCTCCCCCCGGACTTCCGCACAATATATTCATGTTAAATAAAAAGAAAAGAAAAATAAAAAACCCCTCCTATATATAAAACGTGTATAAAACTTGAACCCCTCCTTCCCCCTTATACTTTTTCATCTTTATTACATTAAAAAAAATTTCTATCATAATATAACATTTTCAAATAAAAGCTATATGATATTTCCTAGTTTGATATTTGTTTTGAACATAATCTATCCACTTTTTCCATTCCCATTCATAAGTCTCATGTGAACAGTCTTTTAAATATGCTGAAATCTTCACCATCTCTGCAAAACTGGCCATCTTCAAAGTCCATTCCTCAATCATGGGCAAAGCTTCATTCTTCCAGTATTTACCTATCAGTAGTCTCGCAGTTGTTATCATGTACAATATCAACTTTGTTTCACCCGAAGTAAAACCCTTAACTATACCCAATAAAAACAATTGTGGAGAAAATTGAATTTTTTTCTTCAAAACATTCTGCATGACCCACCAAATTTTTATCCAAAAAGCCTTAACTTTCCTACAAGTCCACCAAACATGATAATATGTAGCATCTAAACAATCACATCTCCAACATTTTGGCTGAACATTAGGGTACATACACGACAATTTTTTGGGGTCTAAATGCCATCTATAAAACATTTTATAAAAATTTTCCCTCAAATTCTGCGACTGTGTGAATTTAACATTCTGAACCCAAATTTTTTCCCATGTTTCCAACATCACTGGTTCCTCAAAATTTTGTGCCCACTTAATCATACGGTCTTTAACCAATTCAGTTTCTGAATCCCTTTCTAACAAAACATTATAAAGCCTTTTAATATGCATTGGACCTTTCTCCTTTATGTGTCTAACCAATTCTTCCTCATGCAACATAATGCCAGTTTTTTGGTCCTCTTTCCATCTCAATTGTAACTGATTATATTGTAACCAAGTTAAGTTAATCCCTTCGTCCAACAGTGTCTGTAATGTCTTCAACTGCCATCTGCCCGCATCTGTAAAAAGAACCTCTTTGTATAAAAACCCCCCGAGTGACATTATATTTGTATTCCACATAATATGACCAAGATCCAGTCATAGCGGTATTTTATAATCCCATTTGAATCGGTGCTTCTTCCAAACTCTCATCAAAGATTCTCTAAGTATATGGCTTTTAAATACTTTATCCACTTTGTTATCATAAAATAAGTAAGCATGCCATCCAAATTCAAGATCAAAACTTTCTATATTCAATATTCCAGTCTTTTTCCTTCCAAACCAATCACTTGCTAGAGTCAAAGCTGCTGCTTCATAATATAACTGTAGGTTTGGAAGTTTAAGGCCTCCCCTTTCTGGAACATCTTGCATAATTTTCAATTTCACTCTCGGTTTTTTCTCGTTCCAGACAAACTTATTCACTCCAGTTTGCCACACTTTCAGTTGTTTATCACTTTTAAGCACCGGAATCATTTGAAACAAAAAAAGAAATCTTGGCAAAATGTTCATCTTAACTGCTGCTATTCTTCCAAGTAGAGAAAGCTGCAGTTTTTTCCAAGTCTCCATATCTTTCTGCACCTCTCGCCACAACACCTCATAATTATTTTGAAACAGTTTCATATTTGATTCTGCAACCTGAACTCCTAGATATTTTACCTTTGGTACAATCTCAAAACCTGCCCTCCTTTCAAGCTCGTGTTTACGATCTTGTGTCATATTCTTAGCTATCATCTTAGTTTTTTTCTGGTTCAGTCTAAAACCTGAAACATTACCATAGTCTTGTATAATGTCCTTCATCTGGATTATTGATTCCATTGGCTGTGTTAGGGTAACGACCAGATCATCTGCAAATGCCTTTATTCTGTAATCCTCTTGCCTTATCATTATACCTTTCAAGATATTAGAGTCCCGTATTGTATTTAACAAGACTTCTAGTGTTAGAATAAATAGCAATGGGGATAACGGACATCCCTGTCTTGTTCCTTTTTGAATTTTAAACTCTCTTGTCAAACTTCCATTAATAATAATCTGTGCCTTTTGCTCTTGGTAAATTGCTGAGACCGCTTGTATAAATTGGTCCCCAAAGTCCATATTTTTTAAAGTCTTTAATAGAAAATTCCAATCCACTCTATCAAAGGCCTTTTCCGCATCCAAAAAAACTAGCACTGCAGGTACCTGTTTATTCCTCTCAAGATATTCCAGTAAGTCTATTACTTGCCTTACATTATCCTTCATGTATCTACCCTCGATAAATCCCGCTTGATCGTCATGAATCACCTTTTGGATTACTGGCATCAGCCTGTTGGCTAATACTTTTGCATAAATTTTATAGTCAGTGTTCAATAAAGATATTGGTCTATAATTCTCCGGTTTTTTAGGACCTGCTTGCTCTTTTGGTATCAAAGAAATATAAGCTGTTGTCCATGATGGGGGTATTTTACCCCCTTGTTGAATATTACAAAATAAATCTCTAAGTTGTTCCACCATTTCTGCTTGCAAAGTTTTATAATACACTGCAGTCAAACCATCCGTTCCAGGAGCTTTAGCTGTTTTTAGTTGTTTAATTGCTACCATTATCTCCTCCTCTGTTATAGGATAATTCATTCTTTCCTTTTGTTGGTCAGTAATTTTTGTAACTCTTTTATTATCTAAATATTTTTCTATAAGTCCATTCTGCACATCATCTTTAGCATATAATTTAGTATAATAGTCCACAAAAGCTTCTTTAATTAATTTTTGTTGATAAATTTCTTTGCCTCCAATATCAATATTATCAACAGTCCGTATACTCTGCTTTTTTCTTAATGTATAAGCCAACCATCTGCCCAGTTTATTGGCATTACAAAATGTATTATGCCTTGCATATTGTAAGTTTGTTGCAACTTGTTCCGCCATAAGCATTTGAAATTGGTCTTTCAAAAGTTTTATAACACCACGTAATCTTTCATCTGTTGGATTTTTAATAAGTAACTGTTCTTTATTCTTTATTTCTACTTCCAATTCAGATCTTTTCTTTTGTCGAATCAATCTATGTTTAGAGTTCATATAAATAAGCACCCCTCTCATATAAGCTTTGCTCGCATCCCACACAATTTCAATTGGAGTACCTTTATTCAAATTTATTTCAAAAAATTCTTTCAAATGCTTTTTAAGTTCTATTATGTTTTTTTCATATCTGAACAAGTTTTCATTCACTCTCCAAGAACGTCGCTCAGTCTTACCCATCTCGATTTCTATCCATACTGGGCTATGGTCGGACAAAATTCTTGGAAAAATCTTTGTTCTCTTTGTCTTAACAAGTAAATCATCTGACAACAAGATGAAGTCAATCCTAGAGAAGGATCCATGTCTGTCAGAAAAAAAAGTATAGTCCAATTCTTTTGGGTTATGTATTCTCCAAATATCTTTTAATTCCAAGTCTTCTTTCATGTCAAAAAAAGTCTGTGGTAGTCTAATCCTGGATTTCGCCAAGCTCTTTTTATCTAGTTTAGAGTCAGTTACTCCATTCCAATCTCCCATTATTAAAATAGATCTATAGTCCCATTGCAGTATTTTAGTATGTAACATTTTATAGAAATGATCCTGTTGTTGGGAGCATAAATTCCAATCAAAAGAATTTGACCATTTACTGTAAACAATTCAATTGCTATAAACCTACCATCTTCATCTGCTTCTATAATTTTAGCTGTTAGTCTTTTGTTTACATAAATAACCACACCATTCTTTTTTTGCAAAGTTGAAGATATAAAATGTGTTCCTAATTTAGAGTTTATCAAATATTTTTGATCTTGAGTTGTGATATGAGTTTCTTGTAAACAAATTATATCATTATTAAATTGTCTCAAGTTTGCAAATAACTTCTTCCTTTTTTGTAAAGAGGGACACCATTGTGGGCGTGGCTTATTTTTTGGGCGTGGCTACCTGGTCATGTGACCGGGTGGCCATGGCTATGTGTATAGGGACTACTCAGAGGGCTGAAAAAAGTCATTTCTGACAGGTCCTCGCACTTTTGACTGGTCCTCACACTTATGACCATCCTCACATTTATGCCCATGCAGCATTCTTAACAACCATGTCACTCATTTCACAACTGCTTCTCTTCACCATGGTGATAAGACTGGGCAAAAAATGTAAAATGTGAGGACAGTCGTAAGTTTGAGGACTGGACAAAAGTGTGAGGACCAATCAAAAATAAGTTTTTCAGCCCTCTGAGTAGTCCATATGCACAAAAGGACTAACCAGAGGGCTGAAAAAAGTCATTTCTGACAGGTCCTCGCACTTTTGACTGGTCCTCACACTTATGACCATCCTCACATTTATGCCCATGCAGCATCCTTAACAACCATGTCACTCATTTCACAACTGCTTCTCTTCACCATGGTGATAAGATAGGGCAAAAAACATAAAATGTGAAGACAGTCGTAAGTTCGAGGACTGGTCAAAAGTGCGAGGACCAGTCAAAAATAATTTTTTCAGCCCTCTGAGTAGTCCATATGCATAAAAGGATACAGCAATAGAGAGGGATGAAGGAAGGGAAGGGAAATTAGAGTAGGAGTGAGGGTAAGAGGGGGAGGAAGAGAGGAGGAGAAGGAGAAAGGAAGAGGAAGTAGGGAGGAGAAGAAGAGGGGGGGAAGAGAAAGTAAGAAGGAAAGAAAAGAGAGAGGTGGTAGGTTTGAGGAGAAAGATTGCTGTACAATAAAAAAGATGAAAGGGAAGAAAGCCAACCCCAAACAAATATAAAGATATTAAGATAAAGAATGAATGGTTAAACTTTAAAGAAAAGAGAACAAATATGAATAAATAGCAGTAATTAGAAACACACATACAAACATACAATTTATTTTCTTTGAACAGAGTATTTGGCCAGTTCACAAATTTAAACAGTGTTTAGTCACTTCAATTAAATTTACAATTTCTATATTTCCTTTTTGCCATATTTATTCCTCATCTATTTTTTTAAAAAAACCACTTACCCTTCATCCTCATCTCTAATCTTAATCAAATTCAATTTTTCCCTTCTATTCTATATTATACCCCTTCCCATTGTCATCTATTTTTATATCCATCCTCACATTGTTTAATTATGTAATTATGTAATACAGTTGTTTAATACAAATTCAACATTTTAATATAAATCAATTAGTTATATAACTATCTTTTTTGAATATTAATCAATATGAACATGAATATTCCAATTATTTCCATGCAATCCAATTTCTTACAAATCAATTAATTATATTTACCAATAATAATAAACCAAATAATTTCCCCCATATATTCCTCTGAACCACAACTTAACCATTTCTGCTTTCAACACAATATACAATTAATAGTATCTCAATTATTACAATTCCCTAGTTAAATACAGCTTTTTTTTCTTTTGTGTTTTAAAATCTTGAACTCTCCTCCTAAATTTCCCATTGTTTGCAGATTTTCACCTACCTTTTTTGGGGAGGAAAAATAAAAATAAAAATAAATCTCTCTCTGCCTCATTTTGTCACGTTGCACCAAAGATCCTGGTTTCGGTTTCGTTTCTGCAGCTTAGCTAGGGGAAAAAAAACTGCTTCAGGAACTCTTTACACTGATTGCCTGTAGGGCGGCCCTTTGAAGCCCCGGGCAAGAGTTTAAACAGTTTTTTTTTCTTCTAGCCATCAGCTGGGGCTCAAGAGGCAGCGGGACTCAGGAGGCAGAATGAAAAATCGGGACTTTTTTGAAACGCCGCGGGACGCAGGACAAATTGCTAAAAATCGGGACTGTCCCGCCAAAAGCGGGACGTCTGGTCACCTTAGGCAGAAGCCATCACACTATCAGTTTGGAAATGGGGCTGGGACGGTGAAATGGCAGGAGGACATTGAATGACAAAGAAGGAAAGAAATCCCTTCATTCAGAAAAATTGGCACCAAAAAGGGATATTAAAAAAAAAAAAAGTTGCAAGAAAGCTCTATTGTGCTCCTAAAACTTGTAGGATTGTAGGAGGTAGAAAGCAGTCTACTGATTTTTAAAAAGTGGTGTTCCAGTACAAACATGTGATGATCGAAATTGTGTACCATCATGCCATTAAATATAACACTTTGTACCTGTTCAGATTTGCTATTACTGGTCTTTAAAAATAACTCAGCAGCAACTAGAGCCTACAGCTGTGATGCTATAGGTGGTAAAATGTTTGAAATGCCTCCTTTTCTTCCATAATTACAGTAGGCATTGAGGTGTGTCTTATGCTAATATTTTCAAAACAATAGATGATGCACTGTATTCATTGCAATGTGCCCTCTGAATAATAGTTATATTTAGTACAAACATTGCTTCAGTGGTTCTTTAGCAAAAAAAAAAAAAAAAGATTCCAGTGTAGGCCCATCAGAGGAAACAAGAAAAGAATTACTTTTTTCTTTTCCTGCTGTTTCTCATGTTCTTTCAAATGCTCCTTTACTAATCCTCTTGATCAGATTTTGGGGTTGTGCAACAGACTGAAAAAAAAACAGGAAAAAGAAGAAATCAGCAGACATAACATTGGGTTTCTTTCTTTTGTTCTATAGCCTTAAAGCTCAGAAAAACCATATAGTATGTGTTATGGCTACTTTTTTAAGGAGGAAGAAAGCAAGAAGAAATGTACCCAATTGTTGATAAATATAGTTGTCATTAAGAGTGTAATTCATTGAAGAAAAACAGCTGGATGGATATATTATCATCTGCGAAGGCACATCTGAGAGATTGCACCTTTGGAAGGGGAGCTGGTCTGGTGGACTACAGTGAACCAGCAGTTTCCCAGGAAGGAGTACATTCCAGAATTGGGTGTGAGACAGATGCAACACATCCAGGAGCTAGATAAAAAACAGAGGAAGAGAGTTAGGGTAGTCACTTTCTTGAATCTTCTAGGTTAAGGTGAGAATAATAAGGGTTTAGCCTGGCAAGATTCTATCTATTGTATCTAAACAAATAAAGAACTGAACTCTGGTTGAATTTTCTATATTATTCATGAAATTAATCTGACAATATCTAAAAATCACAATCCTTATATTGAACTTGAGAAATGTGTTCATTCATTCTTTCAAAGAGAACGAGACAGAGAAGCTCCATTTCTCTAGCCATGGTTACTTTGGTTGTAGCAATCCCAAAAAGCAATTTTGCTCTCTATAAAAGAACAGGATATATCTGCATCTTTCAGATTAAAAAATATAATTACAATATATAATTAGAAATTCAAGTTTAATCCACTTCCTCCTAACAACTACTCTAGAACTCAGCAAGCCCATGATAGATTATAGAAGACATCAAAGCCGTATTTTATCTAAAGAATAGACATTTACAAATATAAACTGGGGGAAAATGTTAAGATGTCATTTAAATTGCATCACATGCTATGACTAATAACTGCATAGATAATTTACCAGATTGCTAATCAGTTAAAAGTCTCCAGGTTTTCCCTAAAACCAGCACACCAAGTGTACATGTATAATATGTAATTTCGGATCCTTTCCTGAAATCTTAGCAAACATGCCATTTCTTGGCTGTCCCTACCTTATAAAACCTGTCCCTATAATGATTTCAGCAGTTCCTATTCTTCTAGACCCGTGATGGCGAACCTATGGCACGCGTGCCATAGGTGACACGTGGAGCCATATCTGCGGGCACATGAACGTTGCTCTAGCTCAGTTCCAGCCGCATGGGCACGCCAGCCAGCTGATTTTCAGGCCTTCCGGGCCCACTGGAAGTTGGGAACAGCCTCCTGAGGGCTTCCAGAATGGTGGGGGAGGCTGTTTTCACCCTCCCCAGGCTCCAAGAAAGCCTCTGGAGCCTGGGGAGGGTGAAAAATGGGCTTTCCGGTCACACCGGTAATGTTTTTGCTGGCACGTGCCAAAAGCAGGGGGAGTGGGGTGGGAGTAGTGTGCGCACGTGTGCGGAGGGGTGGGGCATGGGGGGCATTGAATTGTGGGTATGGGCACATGTGTGCTCAACCCCCCCCCGCACTCCCCCCGCTTTTGGCACGCAATGGCAAAAAGGTTAGCTATCCCTGTTCTAGATTTTCAACAGGCCATACAAGACCTAGCTTTTTACTCAGGCACTGGGAGAGAATGAGGATATCTGATGCTGGTAGTGGGGCATCCCAAAGGAATGATTGAGGCACTGGATTTTTGTTTTTGTTTTTTGATTTTTTTGATTTTGATTTTATAATTGGTTTTATTGCTGTGAGGCTCCCAGAGTTGCGTTATGAGATCGGTGGCCACATAAATCTAATAAACAAACAAACAAACAAACAAACAAACAAACAAACAAACAAACAAAATATCCTCTGTTGCTAAGGTAAATAATACTTGATGCAACAAAATAGTACTTAGGAACTCATTGAAATAAAAGCAGTGGATTTTAAATAATCTTCAGTACAATTACTACAAGATTATCACAAAAAGTAGTTACTATGAATAAGGAATGTTCTTGATGATGAGTTAACATTGTTCATTACTGGATAGTAGAAGCTAAATGCTAGAAAAGAACAGTTCAAATTGTTTTAGTACATTACAAAATTATTAATAGTTGCAAAGTAATTCTTGACTAAGAGGGAAGCAAATAGATGACTGAATAGATTCACAGTGCCAAGAATATTGGGAATATTAATTATTTTTAATAACCACAATCTCTCAGCAAAATCAAAGTAAACATGGGGAAAGGAATTGCTAAAATATATTTAACAAATAATTTATGTATTACCAAAAAGCCAGAAATAATTAATTTGAGAGAGGCCCAGTTTCAATATTTCTACACAGATTTCATTATATAATGAAAATATATTCATCTGTTTCTGTAATCCAAGCAATATCCTTAATTCTTGGTTGTCTATTGAGATTGTAATTTCTCAGTATCCTGAGCTAGGTTTGTTTTGAAAGATTGTATACGTTATCCTAAACTATTTTCTTAAATATGGTGGAATGTTCAGCAAAATGCTTTCCTGTAAAAATGCAAAAAAATAAATAAAAATTCTGTAGTTGAAATGAGGTCCGTGGGGAGAAAAACCCTAATCATTTTTATACAAGTCTTCCCAAATTTGATATGTGTTGGAATACATGATAGAATGTATTTTGTATTGCAACAACTACAGAAGTATTCAGCCAGTAGACAGCAGTGTTTAGTTTGCATCTATGGTTATAATCTATGGCTCTTCTATGTTCTGAGGAGTTTCCTGTGACAGTTGAAACAGCTAAGCAGCAAGGCTTATAACTGCACACTGTATATTTTATTTGATGGGTATGGGTATGTAATCAGACTTTGCTACCAATCTGTATGGCTATATAATAATCCTGTGCTACTATTTAATAAAACAGAATTTCTAACAGTATGTCTTTCACAAAAATATCCTAGATTAGGATTTCCATTATCCCCAATGTGCATACTCAAAGATCTTACAATCAGCAATTATTGGAGCTGTGGTCCAATACATCTAAGGTTTGGGAAGAATTGGCCAGTAATAACATACTTGTTACAGTCTATAATTATTTAATTGTCAGCAAGAAGCATTGCCACTATACTGGGCCTGTACTACCTTGACAAGTTTAATCAGCCAGGAAAATAAGAGTTAAGCAGATAGGGAGTGAGACAGGTTAGGAATGATGGGGTCAGTTTCTTTATTCCAATTCTTTCTGTATTCCATATACCGTGCAAGTCTTCAACTATATCATCAACCAATGAGGCAGGAAACATATCTTAAGCACATTCAGGAAACTGTTCAGCTCCATTAAGTGCTTAGGATGAACTATTTAAAACAGTGTCCTGTCATTCCAATAGATAATTTAAGGCTAATTAGAGAAACTCTGACCATGACAATATTCTGCTCCCTTAGTTTGTGGTTGCTATGGCAGATGCAACACACTGAGACATTTTAGACAACAATTTCTACAATAATGTTGAAATCCCTCCCAACAAGAGAACTGGGATAAATTAGTGTCAACTACAAAATTATCTGTAAGGACCTGCCTCAGCTATCTTCTCAGGAAAGCATGACTCTCGAAACCAGCAGTATTTCAAAAGGAAACTTTTACTGAGAAAAAGTGATTGCAGAGAAGTCAGGCGGAATCTGAAGTTTCTGCGCAAAGCGTTAGGCTATTTTCACCCCTTCAAACCCCACCCCAATCCCCTTGTCCATCAGTAACCAATACAATGCCGCAAAAGTGTTTTGAGAACTCCAAGGCGTTAGCTTGATAGCAGTTCATCCTCAGAATGCCGCAATCTTGCTAGAACTGGCTAGGAGGAAGTCCATCACGTCAACCTGGTCCCCTCTCCCTAAATCCCACATGGTTACAGTGAAAGTGAAAGCATGCAAGGAATTTGGCTCCAACAGCCTACACCACCACCCACCCTTCAGAATGGCAGCATCCCTAAGGGAACCTGACATTATCTGAGTTTCAATAAGCAAAGAAATTTTATTGGCAACAAGCTGCTAGCATCACAGAAAAGCAGCTAAGATGACCAAATGCCTGGAGACTAAAACATATGAAGAAAGGCTGCAGGATTTGGGTTTGGCCAGTCTAAAGAAAAGAAGAATTAGGGTGACATGATAGCAGCATTCCAGTACTTGAGAGGCTGCCACAAAGAGGAGGGGATCAAATTATTTTCCAAAGCACCAGAGGGCAGGATAAAAAATAAGGGTTGGAAACTCATCGAAGAGAGAAGCAACCTGGAATTAAGGAAAAACTTCCTAACAGTGAGGACAATTAACCAGTGGAACAGCTTGTCTTCAGAAATCGTGGGTGCTCCATCACTGGATGTTTTTAAGAAGAGTCTAGACAGTCATTTATCTGAAATGGTACAGGTTCTCCTGCTTGAGCAGGGGGCTGGACTAGAAGACCTCCAAGGTACTTTCCAGCTCATTCTCTTCTCTTCTCTTCTCTTCTGAAATCTTTATATGGTCCTAGCCATTCAAATATAGAAAAAAGTGGGCCGTCTGCAAGTCCTAGCACCTTGTTTGTGCTTTTCCTCAGCTGCAAATAAAGTGCAGGATGCTGAAATTGGCAATGCAAGATGATTTTTATTTTTCTGTTTTTGTGTGTTTAAACAAAATTAAGAATAAAAATTGAAGCAGGAAGCATGTTGGAATGGGATCAGACGGTTTCAGATCCCCAAATCATAAAAACAGCCCATGATTTTGGGCAGATAAGGCTTCCCATGATCTGTATAAACTTTTGAAACTAAAAAAAACTAAACAAAATACTGTCCTTGTCCCTTTTTGTGATTTTATTATATTATTGAATGGCCTCTTGAAGCCCTCTGGTATATCAGAAGGCTGAATTTTGGCCCCTGCCAAATACTTTCACTTACGTTCTGCCCATCATTGGGGTGGGAACTGTATGGATCATTTCATAACTCCTGAAGGTAGGAATGAACTAGTGGGTGGAAGCTTTATATAGGGTTAGGTCAAAACTCAAAATAAGAAAAAAAACTAACATTCTGACTGTGGGAGATGTTAAGTAGTGGAACAATTTGGTTTTAAACTTTAAAAAAAAAATCACCAGGAATGGGCAGCTTGGAAGTTACTTGAATAACTTAAATCTACCATGTTTTTGGTGGCAGTCACATATCTGCAATAGAGTAGAATTATCTCAGACAATCAATTATTTGAGAAGATATATATTTCTGTTCTGGGCAGGAGGTTGCACTATAAGATCTCAAGGATTCCTTTTGATGCTATAATTTAATGGTTCTGCAGTTCTACTCTATTGCAGATGTGTGGCTGCCACCAAAAACATGGTAGATTTAAGTTTTCTTAAATCTATGAGCTGTGGTGGCGCAGTGGTTAGAATGCAGTACTGCAGGCTACTTCTGCTGACTGCTGGCTGACTGCAATTTGGCAGTTCAAATCTCACCAGACTCAAGGTTGACTCAGACATCCATCCTTCCGAGATCGGTAAAATGAGGACCCAGATTGTTGGGGCCAATATGCTGACTCTGTAAACCACTTAGAGAGGACTGTAAAACACTGTGAAGCGGTACATAATTCTGAGTGCTATTGCTAGTGTTATTGCTAGTGCTATTGCTATCTTCAGGTAACTTCCAAGCTACCCATTCCTGGTGATTTCTTGAACAAATTTTAAAAATGAAAAAAATGTCTCTGCTTCTCATAGGAATCTATATTAAATGAATAATAAAACAAACCTCCATTTTACAGTTGCTTATTAATCTTATTAATTTTGCTTTAGTTTTAGCTGCTCTGTACTGCAGTTCACTTTCACTCTTGTTTCATCTTAACGTAAGTGCAGAAATGAAGGACAATGAATGAGATACAAATGAGTCAATGCAACTGTGCACACTGTATAGTTCTTTTTTCCATTTGGACTTTGTTGTATTTAACTATGAAGTAATTCTTATAGTCTCCCTGGTTTAAGAAGTTTATTTTAAAAAGGGCATTTTCCTCCTGTTTAGAAAAGTATACATATTTTGTTAATGGGAAGAATTGCCTATATCGTTTCTCAACTATGCCCCCAAAAATACTGTTCTGAAAACATGTTATATCCTGTAGTTTGACTAATAACTGAGATTGGATATTCTCGTTATCCTGTCTATAGCAAATCTTGTTTTATCAGAAAAAAGAATCTTGAAAAAAAGGATGACAAAGAGATATTCCCCATTCTTCACCACTTTCTAGTTTAAGCAAAAGAAAATCCACATTTTTATGTCAAGCTTTTTACAATATGAAAGCTATTTCAAATATTTAATATTTTTAAAATGAAATACCTTCATTTAAGGAAATGTATGACTGAATTTTAAGGCTTGCAAAAGTCCTTATTAATATATAAATATAAAACAATAATATAGCCCACAAAAAATGTAGCCAAACAGGGGCATCTACAGTTGGAATAAAAAATGTCAAGATGATATTGCAGTTGCCATATTGACTTATTTTTATCCCCTCCCCCTCAAGCAAAATCACAATAGTTTTGCCAAATTGTCTATGTCTTCAATTCATACTAAAGTTGAATTTCTTTGCTCCAAGAAATGTTTTTTTCCAAATACCATTATTATTTTGAAAGATATAATCTGCTTCACAGGTCATGCTAAAACCTTACTTATTGAAAGTATCACTGATTACTGAATATACCAAAAGTACTACATGCTAATCCAAATGCAAGCTAATCATGATATAGATTAGCATGATATAGAAAGAGGTCTATCTACAATTTTATGAAACAACATACTTCTGTAAAATGCGCATTACAATTATATCTGTTCTACCTATAAAGATTGTCATATACATATGATCCTGATAAATATGTGGCATGATTCTAAAATGGCAGAAAGTCAATGGGAAAATATGGATGTGCATAAAGAGCAATCATTAGAGCACCATTATGTTTATATTAAGGCAGGGGTGGGGAACAAAGGCCTTTTATGTCTTGTGAATTTCAACTCCCAAAATTCCTGAACCAGCCATTCTGGCTCAGTAATTCTGGAAATTCAAGTCCACAAGTCATAAAAGGGCCATAATTCTCCTTCTCTGCATTAAGGTCATAGCTTAGAATTGCTTCCACACAGAATTAAAACAAACAGCTTATGTCCAACTGAGGCCTATATGTGCTACAATCACACCAGTTGGTTAACTCAATATTTCTATCAACCACCCATGAGGATACAATTTATATTTATAAATAAAGTTGTACTTGCTTCAAATATATTTATGCTTTCAATTATGAAGTTTTACAACATATGACAAAACCAAAAAGTAAAGTCCTGGAAGAAGCCAAAGATCATAAAGAAGGAAATGAAATGAGCAGCCTAGACTAGAAAATCAACTGCATGGCTAAAAGGTAGCAAGTTAAGATGGAGGGTGCGTTTGTAGCCAGAAGTGCAATTATATGCATGTTTACTCATCATTAAGTCATGTTGTATTAAGCAAGGTTTATTCCCTATTAACTATAGAACCTTTCCCCACAACCCTGAACCTTCAAAAGCTATTTTAGATCCCCACGGCATCTTACCCCTCTCTGAAGCTATAGGGTGGTATCAGACAGCATCATAAAGGCTCTGGGTACTCAGGAATGACAAGCTGCAGTGGGAAGGGAGGGGCATGAAATCTCCATTCTTAAGTTAATACTTAAACTAATTTGTTTTTCTTGAGCTTCCACCTCGTAAATTTGTAAAAACCTAGCAGAAGATGGCAATAGGAGGAATGCAATATAAAATAGATTGATGGATTAAAGCAAATTCATGTCTAGTTCAAGCCTGTTTAGACTAGAAGATGTATCCTTAGGTCATAAACAAGACAGAAGATGTGAAGCCATTTTGACTGTCCCTTACCAATTGGTACTTAATTGGCATGATGCCCTTGATTCTGAATAAAGCTGTCAGAAGTAAAATATTTCCTGTAACTAAGTTACAGTCCTTTGCACATTTAATTAGTATCTGTAGATGTCTTCAATAAATGCAATTAATAGCTTTTAAAAACCATAAAAATGGATAAGCCCTAAGACATTTAATTTATAGCAGTAAATGCCACCATTTAATCATGTATTATATAAAGAAGGACTTTTACATAAAGAAATATACGACTGAATTGTAAATTCTGCTGAAATCCTTCTTATTAATCTGTGAATATAAAGCAATGACAGAGGGATTTGGACTAATCAAATCGAAAACTTTTAGTTTCAATCCATGGATTCTGAAGCTATGAAGGGTGGATGGAATTTCAAATCACATTTTTAATTCAATCCTTCGTATGCTTCTATCTTATCTCCCTCCTTAATCACTTCTTCCTAAACTGCATATGTGGAAACGCTGCTCCTTTTCCCTGCAGGCTAACTCTTCTAATGCTTAAATAATTTTAATTGCCCTATTCTGCGCTTTTGTATCTTTTATTCTGTTATCCTACAACACAGTTCTTCTGCTTGAGAGATCTTCAGAATCAGAGCTGTCTTAGTACTTATTTTAATTTTTAAAATATGGAATGCTTCGATAATGTGTGTGTCATTCTTGTGCAGGGCCATGCTAATCTTCTACTTTTAATATATGTGCCGCTGAAGCAAGCATATCTTAATATTTATTTAAAATATTTATGTATTACTTTTCAAGGGTGGGGGGGAACTTCCTCAAAGCCTTTTAAATTCCTGTAGCATGAAGATTGGCAGATTTTTTAAAGAACAGTCAGATTATGAGCCAGAAGCCTAGTTGTAAAGGAGACTGTCTGATACGTTTTATTATCTTTATTAAAATATCATAATGGTATATATAGTCTAGTTTTAGGATTATTTTCAGTCTTTGAAAAGAAACATTCTAGTTGATTAACAAACATGCCATTTTTCCACATAGCTTTCAAAAGTTAAAGTTGCTAAGAAATTATACAATTAGAAGTGAGGTATTACATTCTTGTTCAGGCTTAGATTGTTGAACAAATATTGTACATACTCACACCTTATAAATCCAAAACAATATGTTCTCTCTCTCTCTCTCTCTCTCTCTCTCTCTCTCTCTCTCTCTCTCTCTCTCTCTCTCTCTCTCTCTTCTATTTAATATATGAGGACATTGGATCAGCTCATCTATCACCATGGGATGAGATATTATTATGCTGGTGATATCCAATTATATATCTCTGTCACTGTGAATTAAGTAATGTGAATATTTTATCTTGGTGCCTGGAGGCTATAAGATAAAGAATGTGTGATCTGGACATCTTCTTAGACTCAAAACTCCTGCTCAAAGAGCAGGTGACAGTCATGGATAGAAGCTTCTTGTTGTGCACCAGTTGTAACCCTTCCTAGATCAGAAGGTTCTGCTCATATTCTCTGTAATGCATTTCTCTAATGCATTCTATCTATTAATGCATTACTACAGAATGCATTACTGTAATACATTCTACTGTATCTTTGAAGAGTATCCAGGAATTTTAACTGATGCAGAATGCAGTGGTGCAAGTAGTTATGTGTGCTTCTAGAACAGCATGTTACACCTCTGCTCCATGAGCTATATTGGTTGACAGTTTGCCTCTGGGTCCAGTTTAAGTGCTGGTTTTAACCTTTGAAGCCCTTCATTGCAAGTGGCCAGGTTATCTGAGGGACTGCCTTGTCCTCATTATATCTGCCCATCCTATCAGGTCTGGTAGAATACTCATGGTGTAGGTTTTTGTCTGCTGATGGAGATTGGTGGTCTAGAAACATGAAATTAATTAATTAATTAATTAATCAATTACCATATTTTTTTGGAGTTTAAGACACACTTCCCCCACTCTAAAAGTGGATGAAAATTTCAGTGCATCTTATACAGCAAATGTTGTGGCGGGGGGAAAGGGTTGGTGCGGCGCCAATCAGGTGTTCTGGAATAGATCACCGTGGTGGTGGCAAATGGGCCGTGACGGTGGAGAACAGGCCATGGCAAACAGGCAGCAGTGAATGGGCTGTGCCAAACAGGCCACACCGAATGGGCGGCAAACAGGCGGTGGCAAATGTGTGGCGGCAAATGGGCCATGACGAATGGGCTGTGCCGGCAGTAAACTGGCCATGGCAGACAGGTGGCGGCAAATGGGCCATGCCAAATAGGTTGTGGTGGCAGTGAATGGGCTGCACTGAATGGGCCATGATGGTGAATGGGACACCACAGCGGCAGCAAATAGGTGGCGAATGGGCAGCGGCAGCAAATGGGTGGCAGCAAATGGGCCGCAGTGGCGGCAAACAGGTCATGGCGAACAGGCCAGATGAATACCAGATGGCTGCTGGGAGGCAGAGGCAGATTTTTTTCCTTGTTTTCCTCCCAAAAAAAGGTAGGTGCATCTTATAGTCTGGAGCGTCTTATACTCCAAAAAATACGATAATTGTAGGGTGTGTGTGTGTGTGTGTGTGTATGTGTATTCAATATATGCTTTGGCATCTATTTAATGGAACTTTTTCCCTCTGAAGTGGAGTTAGCTCCATCCCTGATGTTCAGGAGGTCCCTCAAGACTTGGCTTTGACACCAGCCTAGGAGGGGGGATGTCCTAGGAGACCAGTAAAACCTTACAATGGCTTCATCATTGTGGCTGAGAATTACTCTCTCCTGTGCCATATGGTTTTTATTTTTTAAATAATGTCTATTTAAAATGTTAACAATGGTTGGGATTTATGTATTTTTTGTTATTAATTTATTACTATACATCTCCCACAGTCATTTTCTGTGAGATGGACAGCTATATAAATTTGATAAATAACTAAATTAGGAAAGATCACTAGAAGACAGCATTTTATTTGAATTGTGAACAATCTCATGAGAAACTGTTTATGTAAACAGATTGCAATGTTCTAATTTTTGCATTTATGAATACGTTTTTTCTAACTTTATCATTGTATAAATTGCTAGTGCATATAAAGCCTAACAATCACATGCACATGAAATAAATTTTATTACAATAAAATAGAAGGCTAATATTATCATATTACCTATGTTATCCACTGATTTTGGGGGCACAATTTTTGGATAGGAACTAAACAGCTTTCTTTATAAATATTCATGCAAATAGGCCAAGGTCTATTGTAGCATAGCAGTTGCTATGTAGCATAAACCTACAAAATCAAACATAGAATAATCCATGAATACTAGCAACATTCCTTAATCTAACTATATATCTTATTCTGTCCATTTCTAGTCACTTAATAACAAATTGAAACAGATTAAGATTTTTTTAAAAAAATACTTAAATTCTTCCCATGCAAGTGAATAATCCTCAAAACTGTTAATTATATTACCAGTCATTGTGATTAAAAACACCCTGGGAATTTGTATTTACTTTTAATTCATACTTAAAGTCAGAGAACAGCTGTAGCAATTGTCCGGTGTTAGTTACTATGAGTACAGAACAAGAATTTCAAACTGATTAACCAGAGTATAATAAAATATTCTTGCCCATAGATATACCTGTAGGTAGAATTCTAATCACACTGGGATTTTTTTTCAACATTTGTTTGAAGAATGGGGTGAATAGGGAAAGTGACCTTGATCGAAGAATGTTGTAGGCCACCAGTCTTTGCCAGAATAAATATTGTTTTTGCAAGATGACCCAATGTCTGAGTTACACTCTTGTCTGATAAAATATATGTTGAGCATGCTAAATATGAAGAGAGTTCTATTTTTCTCACAAAAATGGGATAAACACTGCACACTGCTAGGAATTATTCTTATTGCTAGGTAACCAATATCATACATACCACCCAGGAGGCAATCTATAAGAAACAAAATTAACACCATATTGCTTGTATAAGAATGTGATTAAATTTAATGATGGTTTCAGCATCTAAAATGGAGAACAAAGAAAAGATGCTTTAAAACAGAGAACAATCAAAGTTAAGTTTGTATGAGAAATGCCATGTATCTTCTCAGTAGCTAAAATTGTCTGACAATATCTTCTACACAAAATCTTCTGACAGCAAACAGGGCTTGCAAAAGGGCCCAGATGTATTATTGGGACAATCTTATTTGTAGCAGATCCTGATTCATTACACTCATTTGTTGAGGGGTTTTCCCTCTACCTCTCTGCTCAGTCTTTGGCAGGATGCATCAGACTTCATGCTTAGAAAGAAGACCATCCCTGTAAAAAAAAAAAAATGCTAGTGCAAACCAATAGATCCTAAAGAAAAGGCAGAGGGCCCACTTTCCCTATTGCCCAGAAAGTCAAGCCAGAGGATGGATGATCTCTCACTGTAGAAAACACTCTACATGTGTTGGTCCCACTAGCTGCACTTCTTGTTTTTCACCTGTCTAGGAGTCTTTTGGTCTAGACACCACCCTTTAACAAAAGAGTTATTTATAAAACAACCACATTTCCCCTATTAATCTAGCCTGTTCAATCATTTTGCCACCATATATTTGTCAATCAAATGTTTTCATCAGTGGAATGTTTTACAAGCATTATCTGGAAATTCAGTTTGCTTATTGGCATAACACCAGCTCAGTATGTATTTTGCTGTTGACAAGGGAGAAGGAATAAAATTATCATGTGGGGTTTTTCCCCCCTTTGTTACAGCAATTGAAAAGGCAATTGTGTTGATGTAAATTTTCTGCTGTTGTACTTGGTGGCATGGTTGGAGAATAGGAGACATTTGATCCAGAGGTTTCAAAGCATTCCCTGATTCTCCCGTGGCGTGCTCTCATGCTCTTCTTTTTCTGATGGGAAAGGAGCACTGAGATAGCAAGCAAGAAAGGAGCTATAATACTGGAGAAACTCCATGCCACAACACTCATTTCCCTTCTACTGTAAATGTTAAAAACAGAAACTGAATTGCCTCAATATGCAGTCTTGAGCTGAAGACACATGATGACAGCATAAATTTAGTCTAGAACATATTGCCAATGGTCACAGGCCAGACTGTTAAAAGTTTTGATGCAGGGACTTTTCTCCAAGAAAATTTGAGGGGGCAAATTTTAATGTTAATCTTATTATAAGAAATAAATTAGGAGTCTTTACACATCATGCTGTGGGTGCTCTCCTTGCTTCTGTCCCCAACCAAGCATTGAAATAAAATTGGGAGTTACAGTACAAAATCCTGTGATTTTCTGCTCACAAAAAAGGCTCATGGAGTTCAGTCGAGCTTACTCTCCAAGCTGTACGAATAAAACTGCAGGCAGCCTAAAGGAAAAAGAAGATCCTAATGGCATCTATTGTGGAGCTATTGTGATGAAATCATTCTTCCTACTTTGTCAACATTAATCTTGGGAAAAAGGGTTTAGTCACTCTTTTCATTACATATTGCTCTGCTTTCTTTGCTCAACTGAAAATACAGCAGAAGGAGGAGGAGGAGCTTTTTCTGTTAGACCAGTTTCCTTCCCTTGTTTTTCGAAGAAAAAAAATGGAGTGGGAGGAATGAAGCTTTTAGCTAAGGGAACAGCATGTGCGATGCCACTTGATTAAGGAACTCCTTGCTAAAATTTTGCCCATCTCAGCGCTGTGGTTAACTCTCAGAGACCAACTCTATTATATATCTGATTGCCTATGCACCTGGGTTCCATTTTCTAGAATATTCAGATTAATCCAGCTCAGTAGAGCTCAAAGTAAACAGCAGCAGCAACAATAAAAACATACTATATTAGTGAAATGTGTGGGCATCAGTAACCTGAATATATAGAGTAGAATGTATAGTGTGCTATTTATATAACTTATGGCATGGCTTCCCTTCTTTTTATTTATTTAATTCCGCACTTTTCACATAGGCTGGAAAACTCAGAACAATTGATTGTACAAAGAACAACAGCAACTTTTTTTTCTTCATTGCTTAGCTGAGGCTTATGAGATGTCAAGAAAGTTTTCCATTAGATTAAATTGTGCTGAATAAAAATTACTCCATGTTCAACTGAATTTTGGCAATGAATTTTACAAAAACCCATCTTAATGACAGAAAACCTTAATGTGAAATGATTCCATTGTTATTTGGATCATATTCTGTAGGATTAAAATAGAGAGCATTGGTTCTCAGAAATTCAGGAGTCATGCATAAATGCTACTAAAATTAATGAGATGTTTAATGTAAATTAATGTAAAATAAACAAATTATGATTGCATTTCAGCAATCATAATTTCCAGGTTGCAGACTGGAAGTCAGGCTGTGTAGTGGATACAGTTCTATGTGCTAGTACAGGAGGAAATTTCCTTTTATCTTTCCTGGCCTGCTAGCTGAAGGAGTTGTTAAAAATGAGGAAGCAAACCAATTTGTACAATATGAATTTTTAAAGATTTCCTGTCTTACCTCTACTACTAAGCTGTCAAAATGAAATAACAATGTTAGCAAAGCTTCTCTGAAATCCACATCTCTTAAGAAATTGCAGGATAGGGTGAACAAGTAGATCCTCCTTTACGGCTGAAGACATGTGACTTTTAGATAGACCAAACAGAAAACATCTGAATAGGATTAAATAATTTTATAAATAATTTATATATAACTCTTTATTAGTTATAAAGAGCTTGAGTTGTGTTGTGTTGTGTCTATGGACGTAAATAATGATTCTAATATTATGTACCTGAATGCTATCAGGGAATATTCTAAGGAGCTGAATTTTCACATACAGATTAACTTGCTTAGCTGACTTCTTGCTAATCTAGAACCGCAAACTGTTGGCAATTGAAAAGAAAAAGGAAATGAAAACTTGCAAGTATGAAGTTTGAAACCCATAGATCAAATAACTCTAAATCTTTTAGCCATTACTTATGAATTTATAAATAAACCTATCTTCTTATGTATTAATATTATAATGGTTGTGTTACTTTTAAAACGTTGTGCGCTGTTTGCCTAAAATATCCAACTGGTACTGGGCTGGTGTCTTCATCATCTTATGTTTTCTACTTTTTTATATATATATAAAAAAGATAGTGTTTTTTATTTTTAACGATAACCAAAACCTAATGTTTCCCTTGGGTTTTAATTAGTATCACAGAGGAATGAGTAAACTTTTTGTTAGGTTCAGAGTGCATCAAAGAGAATGGCATTAGAGCAAATTGAAAATTGGATTGAGGGTTGGGGGTTTTTTCTATAATTTTTTACTCCAATGTGATTGCTTTAAAATTTATTCCACAATTTCTATGTGTTTCTCTCCTCAGGGTGATGGGGAACTGTTTTAAGTTTTGATAGTCAGTTCTGGGGGGTCCCCTGCTCCCACACACAAATGCACAAAAGAGATCATTCCCACAGTTACAGCTCTTTAATGTATATAATGACAGACACCACAATTAATTTAAACTTTAAGCTCTATTGCAGAAGTTACTGACTAATAAATATAAACATCCTTTCCACTGAATAATTATAAATAAATTAGTGTGATCTATGAGACAGTTCTTCCAGGGGCACATGAGGATAGCAGGTCAGATCCTGTACTGAATGTGCCAACTGAGCACTGTTGGGGAAATGTTGGGGGAGAACTTTAGGATTGCACTCATCTGCACATGAAGAGACCCATGTGCAGAACCCAGGACAGATATTTATTAACTGTGCCACTGATTGTGATGGTTTGTTAGAGTTCTTACAATTTCAGAATGGGTAATCATCATATAATAATTAAACTATATACAATAGCCTGCTCATTTTCCTTCTTTTAAGGCATTGATTTAAAGGTGAATAGAAAAGGAAGACAAAGTGATTTTTAAAAAGATGTAAATAAGTTGGGGTTTTTTTGTTTTGTTTTTACTGAAAATCTATGCCTTAGTGATTATTATATAAACCAGTATTTCTCAACCTTCTCATTCCTCAATCTCAGCACACTGGGGAATTTTGGGAGTCTGCACATCTTAAAGCTACCAAGATTGAGAAATACTGATATAAACAACTGAGGAAGGAAAGTTCAGTTATTATTTTGAAAACCGAAAGCAAAGCAAGAGAAGGCAATTCAAGCATATTAGAATTAGCTCATTCCTTCAAAACTGATTTTGATTCTCTTCTGTATCTATTTTAAAACAAACCAAGCCTATGTTAGGCAAAAGCAAGCAAACTTGAAATGCACTGAGCTGTTTCTTAGGAACACTACCCTTGTGTCCACACGGTTCAAATGTGAAAGAAGGTTTTACCCAGGCTACTCTTCCATGTTCAACACAACCACTTAGGTCACAGGGGTTTCAAGAAAACATAAAGGTCATGATATCAGTGTCATAAAAATCAAAAACAACCACACATTTATCTATGCCTATTGTTATCTAACAAACATATGAAAGAAGGAATGAAAAAGTTCAATTACCACGTCTACTCGTCATGGCATGCTCAAAGACAAAAATGGTGTTAAAACTACTGCTACTAACAATGTAGAAGAATAGTAAAATAAATTAATAATCTAGCTATATTATATAAAATGAGTGCATATCAGAGGGAAGTAAATATGCATAAACATTTACAGAATTTGGAAGCCAATGAGATATTTCTGTTGAAAATCTAATAAAATGAAAGGATTGTTTCATATAAATTCTGCCTAAATATTGAATTTAACTAAAAGTAGACATGTTAAAGATAATTAATAGATGAATAATTATTATTCTCTACTCTTATTTTGCTATTTGCAACACTATATTTCTATAATTAAGCAGGCTAATATAGTTAAATATGCCAATAATGAATCACTAAGATACAATGAGTATGAAGATTTTTTAAAATATTTTTTAAAAAGATATATTTACAGGACAGGGGATCATGGCATTGAAGTGCAGAGATTATGGCTTACCTTAAATATATTGAAGTACACTATATTTGTTACTGATACTAGAACCCAGGACGTTTGGGCACTTGCCTCCAATTATTGAGCTTTAGAATTATACTCCTGACATATTTTAGGGCTCCAGATTAGGCTAGATTGTACTTGACCACCTCAAGCAGTTTATAGTAAATTTAGCATCTTAGTGATTGTGTGTCTGGGAAAATAAATAAATAAAAAATAAAGAAGATGCTCATCATGCATATTCACCATGCAAATTTAAGGCACACTTCCTTCCCCAAATCCAACATTCATTTTGCATGTAGTGAATATAGAACTGGAAAGCTGCAAATACAGTGTCATCAATAAACTAATTTTTTTTAAAGTGTGTGTAGTCTCATGAAAAACAAAAAGGTGATTCCATTAAATTCAGCAGAGTCTTAAATTATCTCAGTATTTTTCTCCAATCTTCATGTTAAAAAAATTAATTATAAAATTAACAAATACATTTATCCAGTATGCTGTATAGTATAGTTTAATAACAGGGTCCAATTATGGCATTTGAAATGCTATTTGGTTGCCAAGCATGGAACTGGTATGAGATGCAACCAGGAATTTCATGAGGATTTTCAATAATTATTATGTGACAGTGTTTGTGTGTCTATGCTGAAGAATCATGCTTCTTCTACACATGCTACAGGGCATTTTAGTGCTAAGCAAGACAGTTTCGACTGGTTAGGCATTTGTTGACATTTTTTTGGGGTTAGGGTTGAGTAAACTGTTATTTATAGAAGACCTCAAAAACAAAACAAAACCCCAACCTTCTTCCTTTACTCACAGGCGAAAAGAAAGAATCATTTCTATTTCCCCATTGCCCGTTGTAAGAGGTTCGTGCAGAGCAAGCAAATCTCACTAGCAATAAAGCAGTCTTGTTCTGCAGTCACCTTCTACATATAGGAGAGATTTTATAACCACTCAAAAGGTATGCCCTAACATCATCTGACTGCATATAGGAAATTCAAGTGATCTCTTATTCTGTCTTCTGTGGAAGGAAATTTGCTTTGCAAGGATAATTAACTTTTGTGATATCTGTTTCAAGTATGATTCTAGGCATACCTCCTCAGAGATATGTCCCAATGTATATACAGTATGTATATCTCTTACAAAGCACCTAGGGAAAGATGATTCAATTTCAATTATTTCATTGCCCAGAATTTTTATTTTTATTTTTATTTTGCTTTTCAATTTCCCCATTTCCTTTGATAATTTTTCTTGCTGGAATTTTATCACCATTAACACACTGATTTTCCTCTAGAACATCACCTAGTATTAAAATAGAAGCTCTAGAAATCTTGGTTTCTATTGTTGCAATATATCATCAGTATATTTCTGCATTCTATATCCCTACTATCTTTTATATCTATGTAGTCATTAAAACTAATTGTTTGAATTATCGTGGCCTTTTTGCCTTTTCAGAATGATTTGCCTGGCACACTTTCACATCAATTAAATAAGAGAGACAAGATCTCTTCGTTGCTGTTAAGCTCTACTCTGTTACTAAGGAAGTGAATGGTTTCCAAGGAAATTGTTCATTATAGCACAACATTCAGGTTTGCACAGAAGTATAATGATTGCAAAACCAAATGTATATGCAATAATAAAAAATGCATATGAATGAGTTTAGTCTGAAAAAAAATGAACATTGTTTGAAACTGCATCAATAAATTAATACATTAAATAAGAGGGCATGCTAACTGTACATGGAAAACAACTTGTGTCTTTCATATTTGGAAGTCAGAACAGAACCTTTTCATAACATCAGAAAGTTAAATTGAGAATTATTTTTTTGAGTAGAGAGAGACATATAATATGGTTCATGAGAAGTTCCGGTGCTAACAATCATGAGAAAAGAGAAAAAAAATCTAGGATCTGCTTTGTTATAGTGACCCAAGAATCTGTTGATTCTAATATCTTGTATCTAAAGCAGTGCTCTTGAATATTATCCTTTCTACAGCTAAAGTAATAAGTACCCATTATTAAAGGCAATACATTGGAACACATGTCCAAAATGTTTCCAGGAAAGAAATTATGAAAACTGCTCTTCTAAAAGGAGAGCCAATGACTATGTTGAAATAACCTTAAAATTTATCGACTCTTTGTAATTCTTCTCCTGACAAGGAAGGGACTTGAGATCATTTCACAAGTACTTCAGACAATTGCATCTCATGAGAAGACAAGACAACGTAAATTTAGAGCCATCTTGTTCCAACCATGGTCTGCGCCTTCAAAAATATATTGGGTTTGCATACTTGCTTTTCCAACTACTTCAGAAACTGCTTGTTAAGTGCTTTTCAATTATCAGGAACCTTTGGATTGACAAGTCTGAAAATATTAGCAAAAAGAAGTTTTAAATACAAATTTAACAACTTAAAAAACTTGTTTTTTGGTGTAGAATAAATAGCCAAAGGCTGATTATAACTTTGATTTTGGAAAATTGCAAGCGGACTAAGAGTATAGATGTAGTTGAAGTAAGATTTTTGGAATGAATTATAAGAATCCTTCCCATGAGAAAATATTTTTGTTTTGTGTTCCTTAAAAGAACATGACAGGGTGGGACTTTGAAAGTTGGACACTAGATGGAACTAGATAGAATTAAAGACTACAATTAAATGAGAATAATATTTAAAGTTAACTTACTAATGCAGAATTAATCAAAAATATTTTAACAATTGGCATATTGATTTTTTTTTTTTAACAATGGACCCAGAAGTTAATTTTAAGAGTGTCAGCATGTATAATGCTTAAAACATGTTATGGTAAAGGAACAAATTTTATCAGATAAGACTGCAACTGATCTGAAAGTGAATTTGAAAATGACAGGCTACACGAATGATATAGAAAAGGTCCTACATTAGACATATAAAAGAAATCATCTGATGTCTTAATAATTAAAAAGAAATAGAAATAACAAACCAAGAGACTGATCTGAATAATTTTCCTATACTGGATTTACAAAAAAAGAGACTTGTTAAAGGTTTGATGGGAAGGGATAAAAAAAAAAACAGATAATTCAGTTCTACAATATTGAAGGGACTAAAGATCAAGTTTGTTAAAAAGCAAAAGAAAAGAATATAATGTTAGTTTATTTGATCAATGCTAGCATAGCTACCTCTGCTAACCCTTAATGGATTTTTGCTGATCAGGACAGTATATATTAGTTTTGTATCATTGCAACTGTATTTTTTAATAAAATTACTGTTTAAAAAAAGAGCACATGTCTAGAACAGCTTTTCTGTTTCAAAAAGACAATCATAAATCATAGTACTAAAGTTAGTAAATACAGATCAAGCCCCAAATCATTTAAAACAATGTTTTCTTGTGTTTATTTCAACATCATCTGAAGTTCACAATAATTGCAACATTATTTTTAAGCAATGTGGATAGCTAAAAAGGAAACTTCTCTGGAAGGCAGTTAAAATATTATCTGTTTGCACACAAAAACATTTGTTGGGAGATATACATGAAGCTTACTGGGTGAGTTCTTCTAAGCCATGGGATGAATAACGAGTTACAAAATGATTTGTTCTTTATGGATATATGTGATTTCTGAATCACAACAAATATCAGTCAAAGGTTTTGAAGATACCTTTCATTTCCTAAACCACATATTTGCTTCTTCCATTTTCAGGATATGCTAAGGACTATTATGGTACTTATTTGTACAGAGGGCTTGGATACAAGGCACCATGTTTTAACTCTAAGTACTTTGGGAGAATACTAATACTCAGAATGAGTTTCATCAGAAGGCTGTGAGAAGGTAGTGAGACATATTTCATACACAAGAGTAAAAATACTAGCGCATATGAGTCAAGTTCATAAGTTCAAAGTCATACAATTTCATATCTTGTAGGACAGTAAACTATGTTGACTAGCAATAATGTAGTCTCAAGCATCTAAGCAGCATCCAATTAGGGAAAGCTGTCTTAAATGCTATGGTTGGGTAAGCTAAGGCATGACGTTCTTGGAGTTTAGTATAGTGGGCACTGTAATTTGTAACTATTGCTTATGGCTCAGCATACTATGTGAATCCAACTGCTATAGTTTATTCAATATGAAGTGATTGAAAGGATCCATGGCATTGTTTGAAGCCAGTCAGTATGTCAACTTAGTAAACATAGCAAAACAAAATTGAAAAGAATAACCTTGTATTTGGTCATTTGCAGCCAAGTACCATATGGTCAATCCCCAGGCATAGTCATCAGAGCCTAAGCGAAAAAATGCTTGGCTGCCACCTTGTTTAAAAGATAAGGTCTTCTATTGTAATTCAAGCCATTGCAGTGTCCACTTCTTACTTTCTTATTGGTGAATTCACCGTAGACTTTATTTTTGAGTCATCACCCTTTACATCCTGTGCTTTCTGATTAAGATCACTACTCTGTAGGTGGCTCTTTTCTCTTAGCTTCAGCAAAATGATTTCCTGTGCAGACCATAGGTAGAGCAAAAGCAAATTTAAACCCACAGTACAGCTAGTTTTTTTCAATTCCGTTACATTTTTTTTATTAAACAAATTCTTATCCTTACCATTCTGGTTCTTGAAATACCAGTTCTATTGCCCGAACCCAGGTAGCATGCAAGCAGTGCAGAAATGTTTACCCAGAAAGCAGCTCCACTGATTCAAACAGGATTAATTGCCCAGTCGTTTTGAACTGCTCATACTCACCTTCCATGTGTCAAGTTGCTTTCAAAATTCATTTCTCACACATGTACAATAGGGTTTTATATGTGAAATATGTAAATCTGCAATTGGTCTTCCAGTTCTCTTCATGGTTTAGGTTTCCAATGATTTTTGAGAGAATTAGATGCAGTACAAGTGTACTACAGTGTAAAAAATGGTAAGGAATCTGAAGTTTATCAAATGTTGAATTTTCCCAATATCCCTACTGACCACCCGGGATAGAGCTGACATCATTCTTGGCATCAAAAAGATCACACATGGATTCAATTGCTGCATGGAACCAATTTTTAAGAAGTAAAATTGCAATTCATAACTTACATCAAACCATAAAAGATCAGGTACGTGGGGAAACAGCTTAATAAAAGTATCAAGCAAAACTGACAACTTCAATATAATCATGAAAGATTTGAGCAATGCCATTTAATTCAATGTCACTTTGAAAATGCGACTGTCATTATTGATACCTTACTGCAATGATAGCAACCATAGCTTTCTTTGAATACTAAAAATACAAATCATGCTTTCCTTCATCCGGTACACATTCAACAGAACTTTTAGCTGATCTTAAGGGCCACACACAATACCCACCTTTGGATCCAATAATCCATTATCAGTGGTGGAAAATCCTGAAAATGTTAACATCTGAGGGAAAATGCTAGAATCTTAATTGTTCTTAACCTGGGTGGTTCCTTCCAGTGCTCAAATATATTTTTACCTGTGCTAAATTCCTAATAAATGCAACATACAAATGAGTTGTACTAATAAAAGTCAGATTAGATTTGGACTTTGGAACTTCAGATCCACCTGCACTAAGGTGTGCTTTTCTAGAGAATAGAGCATTTTTTTTAAAAAAGGCTTGGTCCTAGACCTAGTCTCAAACTGATGTAATGCCAGGATTCCTCCGTGACAGCATTTAATTCCACGTTAGCACAGGCATTTATGCTTCTTCTTTAGGTAACGTTGTCCAAAAGAAAAGATAGCAAAAGTAATCCAGGTTTTAAAACATTTTATTTGCATATTAAAAAAATTGTGCATTCCAATAATTAAAATTATTTGAACAAAAAAATGGCACTCGATTAAAATGCATTTTACAGCTCGCAGGACCCTGGTACAGCTTTGCGTATATTCATGTGTTATTAGATTACTGTAGTCCCTCTTAGAATCTTCTTTCAAGAAACATGCAAGCTTTTGTGCCACTGGACCAGAAGCTGGACAGGCAGATGGAAAGGAAGGTGCCTTCGTTCAGCGTCAGTAGTTCACTCTGTTCTTTTTTTGGGGGGGGGGATGTGAAAGGGGCAGTACAGTCATTTTAAATTTATCCAACTCTTTGCATCTTACAAAGTTAAAACAGCTAAAAGAAGTAAAATAAGAAGGCAATGCTTGTGGAATGTACAGTGCATAATTTGGAAGGGCCCATTTCATTACGATTCACCCGCTTGCTTCTCCTGTTCAATTGCTACAAAATGAAAAGAGGATGGGTGGGGAAGAAAAAGAAAAAAAAATTAAATGGCAATTGCATAATTAGCATTCAAAATGCAAATGTTAAAATACCAAATGTGTTAAAATTTGTAATTTAAATACAAGTTGTATTTAACTTCATACATATAGAAATACATACTACTTTGTTAATGAAATTCCCAGTAACATTAAGAAGTTGGTAAGAAAAGCATGAGTAAAGATGGTCTGACTTCTTTGTCTCTGTGGCCCACGCCCTCTTTTCTAAGATTTCACCTACTTTCTTTTGAAGGCAGTGGGTTTTTCTCTTGCGTTTCTGTCTTCTTCAACTTAGACTTGTCAAATTTCTCAATTTCAGCCATATCTGGTTTGTCAGACATTGTTATTGATTGATCTGTGAACAAAAGGACAAAAAAAAGATGTTATACTACACCCTTCCTTCCCTCCTTCAGAGACAATTCCTGTATTTCCTACCAGCTCTTTCAGCTTCAGCATATTTTTTTAATAGTGCATAATAGCCCTTTTTAAAAAATCCTATTTCATACCCTTAACCATGTATTCAGAATGACAGATTCATCTATCTGATGTGCCTAGGAAAAAAAAAATCTAAGGATCGCTGCAAGTCCACATGGCAGGACTCCTGAGGAAGCAGTTGGGGGAGGGGGAAGTGATGCATTAGATTAAAAAAATAATAAAAATCGTGTTAGAAATAAAAATTAATCTGCTTTCTCCCCTTAAATAACTAAACCTCATCGCTGATGGAGGGCGTGGCCGGATAGCAATCTCTTTCTTAGTCAGCCTGGACATGTGCAGCCTTTAGAGAAAATCGAAGAAAGGCGAATTTCTTGCGAGGACGCCCAAGCGGGCTCGATGCGAGTAAGTGTGTCCAGACGGAGCTCCCGGGCGAGGCTAAGCACATCCTCCATCTTGAGCGTCTGGCTCCCTAGTTCAGTCGGCGGGCGCCTTGCCTTCTTCACAAAGAGAAGTCCCAACCACCGCCCTTTTTCTCGCTGCAGCACTTCCTCCAGCTCAGCGCCCTCGGCTCCTCAAGATTGCTTATAGGAGTTAGACAAAGACCAGCCCTTCCCACCAAACGGGCGCCCGGCCGGCTGACGGGGCAATAAAGCGCATCTACTGCCACCGTCCAATTAACTGAACACACCCAAAGCCCAAGCATTCTGCCTTCCTCCCGGAGGCTCCCCATGACCGCGATCGCCCACGGCATTGCGCGGCAAGCGCGCGAGGCGCCTACATGTCTCCCCTCACCCCATATTTCCCTCCCCGAGCAAATCCCGGAGACACAGCAACGAGGTTCGGCTACAGAATGTCTTTCCGAGCGGAAACCTCTTCCCGCCATTGTACTGCGTCGCGCCACGGTCACCCCCATTTTAATCCCCGAGCTGTTCCACGATGGAGGCATCGTGGAAGAACTGCTCCGCGTACCCGTTCGACAAAGCAGCGATCCGTCCCCTCTAAAAATCAAACCTAGCCCAGACCCCACCCCAATAATTTTGACCCGTGCAGAAAGGGAAACTGCAAAATGGAAACATGCAAAAGCACCCACGAGAGAACTTAAACGTGTACCCTTACCAGTGAGACTGTCCCGACAGATGCAGCCCGAAACCTTCCCGCAGCCGCTCTGAACTGTAATATAAAAGAGCGTCTCACTGCGTGGCCAGTTATAGCTCCGCTTTTATGCAAATTGTAGTGATGTCACCCCGAATCGGTTTAACTCTTTCACCGCCGCTGCAAAGTTCGACTTCCCCTTAAAAAAAAAATCATTCAGACAATGTTCAAGCATGAAACGGAAAACCCCTCCTCCAATTAACCCGGTCTTGGCTTTGCTATAGAATGAGCCATTTGCCCAGTTTCGGTTCTCCCGAAGAGAGAAATGTTACCGGGGCTCGATTTCCAAGAAAGCGCTCTTTCTAGCTAAAGAGGGGAGGGCGAACTTTCCTTAACACGCGGCTTTTATCCCCGGGCTGAAAAATGATTTCGCCATCGGGCTGCAAGATCAATACTGTAATGCGTGTAGGAGGCCTATCTTGGTGCCAAAGCCTGAAATTTGCGACGCTGTATTATTTCCTCACGTTATCCTGTATCCCTTCAGCCAGAAATGCTGGGTGGAGGGAGGGTTGTCCCCGTGCAGCTTTGGAATTTAGTCGGATTGCTGGGGATTCCGAAAGCGCCAACAATGGCTGCTGACGGAGGAGCACGTAGTAGGCAACGCCTAAATTCAGTCCTGCATATAACAGTCGATGGCTATTAAATAAACTGGTTAGCGAGTGCTAAACCCCAGGGAGTGTTTTATTTTAAATTTATGTACACCAAATGTGAGTGAGAAAGTAAACGTAACGTACCCTGTATCCTTCCTCTGGCTACCTTTACCGTAAGATGTTTCGGAGCTTAACTCAAATCTTCCTTGAGGACAAAGAATTCAGGATTCTGAGCTAATTGGGAGTGCAAGTATGGCACGAAGGTAACCAGACGAAAGGATTATTAATTCTCAACAAACGTTTCTTTAACATTTGCAGGAAGTTGTGCGTCAGAATTGTGATAGAATGCACTCCTACGAGAAACAGCTTGTATCATTAAAAGTGGCGTAATCGTGATTTCCCTGTGGCTGTTTCCACGAGGGATTCTGTTGCTCAAATGATTGCATATCTTGATATTTTGGGGGGTCCATGTCTGCTGTTATCGAGCAATACTTTTTGCTTAATCAAATCATGCAGATTTCTTTTTAATAGCGTCCCTTCGTCCCCATTTCATTCAGAGCAAGAAGGGATTCTGGCTGGCCTGCTTTTGCAATTTCTTCTGCAGCACCCGGAAATCTCACGCGCCCTGCTTTCTTCGAGGTTCAGCAGACAATGGCTCTAGTGTTAGGAGCGTCTCATTCCTCTCAGCGACCCTCCTCCCCCCTTTGTTATAAACCTTGCATTCTTGCATGCTGTTTGAAGGAGCTCACTTTAAGAGTTTAAGGAAGAATTTTGAAAGAGGCATTGCTTAGGTGAGCGAGGGCTAGAAATATTTGAGGTTTACTCAAGAATTCCAAGGTGACACATCTGAGAGATTAAATGTTTGTTATTAGAGTCATAAAGTCTGGAGAATATTGAGACAGACTTTAGAAAAATATGGAGGAGAAGATAGGAAGAAAATACAATAAAAACATGCTTACATTGGTTGGATTGTTAATCAGAAACAAAAGGAACAACATCTACAAAATATAAAAATACATTTTATATGAATTTTCTTTGATCATCTTTCAGGGCTCCCAAAGCATTTGTTTTGATTTGTTAGCTTATGCATTCATGAAAACTTGCTGACTGATTATCAATACCTTCTTTCTTGGATTGGCAGGGGCTTTTTAAAAAGTCTGATTGTACCAAATCCTAATTTATGGCAACAAAAACAGGCTAACCATAGAAGTGCCTTCTGCAGATTTTTGGCATGTCAATAAGGAACTCAAACCTGTTCCTCTCCTAACAAACCACAGCATTTCCTGTTCTGCTGATAGACAAGTGAAGTATGGTATATGAGCTCATTCATTGTAATTAGGTGAGTGAGTGAGGGTGGGGGGCATCATTTACAAGATGCCTGTAGGTAAATACCATAGGAACATACATATGGGGGGGCCACGAGGCTGGGAGATCATCCGCCATTTGGGTTGGGCGAGGACCTGGCATGAGACGCTTTTAGATCTTGGGAGGCCTCCATTGCTTATGTGGGGGCTGGGGGGGGGCTAGAGATAACTGCCCCTGCTTCTCCCCAATGCTTCTCTGCCGGGACTATGCCCACCTTGGATTGTCGGCTAGCTCATTGACTCACTTGACGCCAAGTTTATTTTCATTTGAACTCTCCCTAACTGTGGGGAGGACTATTTAAATCTGAATGGGGGCTGGTACATGGCTCCATCCCATCAGCTGAGAGGGCTGGGCTCAGTTAAACCACCGTGAGAGGGTGGCTCTGATGTCGGGGCCCCTAGGGGCTGAACTGGAATGATATCGAATTTCTTGCATCTGCCAGCAGAGGGGACTTGACCATCCGACCAACCGCCGTGAGAGGGCGGTTTTTGGACCTGAGCCCCGGGTGCTGTGCTGTCTGCATTGGTTCATCACTGCCATCTCACCACAAGAGGTGGTCGACTGGTTGATCGGACCACCCTGAGAGGGTGGTTGGGTCTATCCCCCCCCCCTTGGACTGTGGTCGACCTGGAACCTGACTTCGTCCTCTGTTGTGAGGGGACAGTGGACCTGGTCTTGTTGAAAATGCTTTTGAGACTCCCATTCCATGTCTCTCCCCTGGACCTTCTATATGGACCCCTAGGATATGGTTGCTCCCATCCTCTGTGGTCAAGATGTATTCCGCAGCGGAGCTTCTTGGTCTGCGAGACTCCCCCCTCTCGCAGGCTTGGCCCTCCACTCTATCGAGGGCCTACCTCAATGATGGGCTTTGGAACCCTGAGAGGTGGCATGCCGCATCGAGGGGGTTGTGGGATTTTTTAAAATTGTCTTTTTGTAATCTTTTAAGGGGTTTAGGGTGGGGCGTGGGGAGGGAGGGGCATAGGTCAGGCCCGTTACAGGGGCATGGAATGGAAGGCGGGGAGCGGGGTGTGGAGGAGCTCAGTGCTGATAGGGTGGAGGGCGATTCTATCAGGACCGTGGTTGGGAGGGGCAGATATGGCGGGAGTAGGGGGCCACATCAGGTGGTGGGGACATGCACCCGCTATCTCCAAGCGGTGGCATGCCTCGGCCCCCATGACTCTTCTCGTCTCCCCGGCTGTCCAGAGTTTCAGAATCCAGGTCTTAGACTGATGCTGTGCAACGCCAGGTCCGTGGTTAATAAGGCCCCCCTCATTTGTGAGCTAATACATGAGGGGGGTGCGGACCTGGCAGGTATTACAGAGACCTGGCTGGGCTAAGAGAGGGGGGTCCCCCTCGTAGAGATGTGCCCACCAGGTTTCCGTGCATTCCATCAGCCAAGGGCCCAGGGCAGGGGTGGGGGGGTGGCGGTCGTTATAAAGGAAGGTCTTGATCCGAGGGAGGCCACTGTACCTCAGATAGCCGGATGTGAGTCTCTCCTGGTGAAGTGGGGCCATGGGATGCAGGTGGGCCTGCTGATCGCGTACCTGGCTCCCTGCCACATGACAGCGGCCCTGCCTGAGCTTCTCAACGTTATTGCCGGGGTGGTGGTTGATACCCCCAGACTTTTGGTCATGGGGGATTTCAACCTGCTGTCTACCGGTGAGGCGTCTGGGATGGCTCAGGAGTTTATGGCTTCCATGACAGCCATGGACCTGACACAATTAATTCATGGCCCCACTCACGCGGGAGGACACACTCTGGACTTGGTTTTTATCTCTGGTCAATGGCTGAGTGGTCTGGATATAGGGGATATAGTTACTGAACCCCTGTCATGGTCGGACCATTCTCTCCTGAGGCTGGACTTTTTGACCGCTGCACCCCACTGCAGGGAGGCGGAACCGACCAGGTGGTTCTGCCCCAGGCGCCTGATGGATCCTGATAGGTTCCAGAGGGAGCTTGGGCCAGTTCCTGAAACTCTGGCTCACGACTCGGCTGAAGATCTGGTGGCTGCCTGGGATAGGACGGCCGCTGGTGCTCTGGTGGATGATCTCTGGAGGGCTCGGGACAGGGGTTGTTCCTCTGTTCTGGTCCTGTTAGACCTCTCAGCGGCTTTTGATACCATCGACCATGGTATCATGCTGCGCTGGCTGGAGGGATTGGGGGTGGGAGGCACTGTGTTATCTCTCTGACCGGTCGCAGTCTGTGTTGGCAGGGGGGCAGAGGTCGACCTTGAGGCGCCTTGCTTGCGGGGTGCCGCAAGGGTCGGTCCTCTCGCTGCTCCTGTTCAACATTTATGTGAAGCCGCTGGGTGAGATCATCCGTGGTTTTGGGCTGTGATGCCATCTGTACGCTGATGACACTCAGCTGTACATCTCCACCCCAGACCACCCCAATGATGCCCTCGAAGTGATGTCCCAGTGTCTGGAGGCCGTGCAGGTCTGGATGGGGAGGAACAGGCTTTGGCTCAACCCTTCCAAGACCAAGTGGCTGTGGATGCCGGTGTCCCAGTATAGCCAGCTGGTGCCATCGCTGGCTATTGGGGGTGAGTCACTGACTCCCACAGAGGGGGCTCGCAACTTGGGCGTCCTCCTGGATACACGGCTGTCTTTAGAAGAGCATATGACGGCCGTGGCTAGGGGGGCTTTTTATCAGGTTCACCTGATACGCCAGTTGAGCCCCTTTCTGGATCGGGACTCCTTGTGCACAGTCACTCATGCCTTGGTCACGTCACGCCTGGACTACTGCAACGCTCTCTACATGGGGCTCTCCCTGAGGAGCACCCGGAGGCTCCAGCTGGTGCAGAATGCGGCCGCACGGGTGATTATGGGAGCGACGTGGCGTTCCCACGTAACACCTCTCCTGCGCGAGCTGCATTGGCTCCCGGTGGTCTTCCGGGTGCGCTTTAAGGTGTTGGTTCTCATCTTTAAAGCACTCCATGGCTTAGGGCCAGGCTATTTGCAAGACCGCCTGCTGCTACCGATAACCTCCCACCGGCCAATACGCTCTCACAGAGAGGGCCTCCTCAGGGTGCCGTCAGTCAGGCAATGTCGGCTGGCGGCCCCCAGGGGGAGAGCCTTTTGTGTGTAGTGGTGGGGTTGCTTGCAAAGCTGAGAATCTAGTCCGTGTTCGGGCTTTGCAGCAGAAGTGGGTTTCCAGTTCTCTGTAACATATTCCCTGGGATCAAATTCACACGTGAAGAGGCAACAGATAACAAACTCCCATTCCTCAACATCGACATGAGACTAGACAACGGAGAACTGGAAACCCGTTTTTGCTGCCAAGCCACATACATGGACCAGATCTTCAGCTTTGCTGTGAAATGATCGTCAATGCATGAACAGCTTCAGTTCCTCCATGAGTGCCTCTGCAAACAAATAAACAAACAAACCCCCAAAACCATATGCTACTGACCACCAATCAACGTCCTACAAGCATGGAAACTGGCCTTCCAAAATGGACACAAAATGCTTTAATGCACCAGTGCACACAAGGGTCTGGAAAAATACCAACATATCATCAACGAATAAAAAAAATGCATACCTCAACTCCATTGGACAAGACCTGACAGACACCTAGAATGCACGATCCATAGGAATGCCAACAAAATACAAACCCAAAAATACAGCTCATTACAAGAGAAACTTAATACCATTACCCTAAAACCACAAGATGACAAATGAGAACAATGGATCAAAAATCAATCCAGCCAATCTCTATCTGACAACAAAAAGACCTTCCTCACAGGGCCTCGATTTCAACTACAATGAACTGAGCTCATTGAATTCCTAGCCAATCTCAAATCCATTCTAAAAACACATCACCTGGACCAAGAAATAAGAAGACATCAGACAAAGAATCATTGCCAATGTCCAATGCAACAGACAAAGAAATACTCAGCCAAAAGAAGAGAGCACTAAAGACACTGAAACAAGATGAGAGCATTGTCATCTTACTGGCAAACAAAGGCAGACTGAGGGTAGTAATGGACAAAACTGACTATATCAGCAAAACCATTTAAATGACACCAACACCTACCAAATAATCTGCAATGATCCAACAAAGCAGCTAGAGAACAAAATAAAATATAACCTAGGGAAAATGGAAAAAGAAAAACAGCTAACACAACTAGACAGAAAGCATATGCAACTACAAGACTCCTCAACTCCAAGGTTCTACAAACTCCACAAAGTACACAACACCAGTATCCCCTTACGCCCAACTGTGTGTCTACTTGAAACACTGATGTACAAACTAGCAAAAATCCTGCAGAAGAAACTCAAGACACTTGGTCAATAACCCACTCAATAAACTCCCTAGAACAGCGGTTCTCAACCTGGGGGTTGCAACCCCTTTGGGGGTCGAACGGCCATTTCACAGGGGTCACCAAAGCCCTCTCTCACCCCCCCCCACGCTTTCACTCACCCTCCCTCTCTGCTCTGTGGGATCGCCGGCCATTCGCTTACCCCGCCCACCCCCAATCTATTGCTGTTTCCTGAGTCCCAGCTGATGGCTAGAGGAAAAAAAAAATGTTTAAATTCTTGCCGCGGGGCTTCAAAGGGCCACCCTATAGCCAGGGGTGCAGCCGAACCATTTGTTAAATTGCTGGCTTGCCCCGCCCCTCCGCACCACTATTTATTGCCAATAAATAGTGGTGGGCGAGGGGCGGGGGAGCCAGCAATTTAACAAATGGTTCGGTGTTTTTTTGTAATTTTATTGGCCCGCAGAGCTTCAGCATAGGCTAATTAGCCCTTGATTAGTTGCTCAGCTGTTTTGCTCAGGGCTCTGCTGCTTGCTCGAGCAGATTTTTTTTCCCCTAGCTATGCTGAAAAACAAAACTGAAATTAAAGAGGCTGTTGGCTTTGCTGTTGCTACAAGTTGGAAAATTAGGCAGGCAGATTTCTTTTCTTTTTCCTCACCAAAAAAGGTAGGTGCAAACAATAGGAAATTTAGGGCAAAAGAGGAGAGTTCAAGATTTTAAAACACAAAAGAAAAAAAGCTCTATTTAACTAAGGAATTGTAATAATTGAGATACTATTAATTGTATATTGTGTTGAAAGCAGAAATGGTTAAGTTGTGGTTTGGAGGAATATATGGGGGAAATTATTTGGTTTATTATTGGTAAATATAATTAATTGATTTGTAAGAAATTGGATTGCATGGAAATGATTGGAATATTCATTGATATTGATTAATATACAAAAAAGGTAGTTATATAACTAATTGATTTATATTAAAATGTTGAATTTATATTAAATAACTGTAATATTACATAATTAACCAATGTGAGGATGGATATAAAAATAGATGACAATGGGAAGGGGCATAATATAGAATAGAAGGGAAAAATTGAATTTGATTAAGATTAGAGATGAGGATGAAGGGTAATATTGGTTTTTTACAAAAATAGATGAGGAATAAATATGGCAAAAAGGAAATATAGAAATTTTAAATTTAATTGAAATGACTAAACACTGTTTAAATTTGTGAACCGGCCAAATACTCTGTTCAAAGTGTTGGAAGAAATCTCCTTCTAGGTTCTGCTCCAAGTGGGGAAAAAGACACTGGAAACATGGAGACTGCTTGGAAAGATGGTTTAATGGTGGACAGGATCACATGGCTTGAGTTCCTGAACAGAAAAGGGCAGATACAGTAAATCCTCGGGTTTTTATGCTCTCTCTGGCTCTGCATTTCTTGGGGCCACGAAAGAGTATCCTGATTGGTTGTCAGACTCCCAGGGGGTGGGGATCTTAGCTAGCCTTGCTGGCTGATGGTCACATGTGCTTCCCAGGTCACATGTGGTGAGTGTCTGTTGCTAGATGGGTAGAGAGCTAATCCTATCTTTATTGGATCTTGGGCAATTCCTACTATGGCTCTGCCTGAAGGAGGTAGATCTTTGTTATGTAGAATAAATTGGCCCAGGCCTTAATGGCCCATTGACAAAGGGTGGGGGCAGGAAGATGGGAGCTGCTTCAAAACATGCTTATCCCAGGGAAATATAATATTCTGCCTTTTTCATACAGTCAGGTCCATAAATATTGGGACATCGACACAATTCTAACATCTTTGGCTCTATACACCACCACAATGGAGTTGGAATGAAACAAACACAATGTGCTTTAACTGCAGACTGTCAGCTTTAATTTAAGGGTATGTACATCCAACTCAGGTGAACGGTGTAGGACTTACAGCAGTTTGCATATGTGCCTCCCACTTGTTAAGGGACCAAAAGTAATGGGACAGAATAATAATCATAAATCAAACTTTCCCTTCTTAATATTTGGTTGCAAATCCTTTGCAGTCAATCACAGCCTGAAGTCTGGAACGCAGTAGACATCACCAGACGCTGGGTTTCATCCCTGGTGATGCTCTGCCAGGCCTCTACTGCAACTGTCTTCAGTTCCTGCTTGTTCTTGGGGCATTTTCCCTTCAGTTTTGTCTTCAGCAAGTGAAATGCATGCTCAATGGGATTCAGGTCAGGTGATTGACTTGGCCATTGCATAACATTCCACTTCTGTCCATTCAAAAACTCTTTGGTTGCTTTTGCAGTATGCTTTGGGTCATTGTCCATCTGCACTGTGAAGCGCTATCCAATGAGTTCTGCAGCATTTGGCTGAATGTGAGCAGATAATATTGCCCGAAACACTTCAGAATTCATCCTGCTGTCAGCAGTCACATCATCAATAAATACAAGAGAACCAGTTCCATTGGCAGCCATACATGCCCACGCCATGACACTACCACCACCATGCTTCACTGATAAGGTGGTATGCTTAGGATCATGAGCAGTTCCTTTCCTTCTCCATACTCTTCTCTTCCCATCACTCTGGTACAAGTTGATCTTGGTCTCATCTGTCCATAGGATCTTGTTCCAGAACTGTGAAGGCTTTGTTAGATGTTGTTTGGCAAACTCTAATCTGGCCTTCCTGTTTTTGAGGCTCACCAATGGTTTACATCTTGTGGTGAACCCTCTGTATTCACTCTGGTGAAGTCTTCTCTTGATTGTTGACTTTGACACACATACACCTACCTCCTGGAGAGTGTTCTTGATCTGGCCAACTGTTGTGAAGGGTGTTTTCTTCACCAGGGGAAGAATTCTTCGGTCATCCACCACACTTGTTTTCCGTGGTCTCTCGGGTCTTTTGGTGTTGCTGAGCTCACCGGTGCATTCCTTCTTTTTGAGAATGTTTCAAACAGTTGTTTTGGCCACGCCTAATGTTCTTGCTATCTCTCTGATGGGTTTGTTTTGTTTCTTCAGCCTAGTGATGACTTGCTTCACTGATAGTGACAGCTCTTTGGATCTCATTTTGAGAGTTGACAGCAACAGATTCCAAATGCAAATAGCACACTTGAAATGAACTCTGGGCCTTTTATCTGCACATTGTAATTGGGGTAATGAGGGAATATCACACACCTGGCCATGGAACAGCTGAGAAGCCAATTGTCCCATTACTTTTGGTCCCTTAACAAGTGGGAGGCACATATACAAACTGCTGTAAGTCCTACACCGTTCACCCGAGTTGGATGTACATACCCTCAAATTAAAGCTGACAGTCTGCGGTTAAAGCACATTGTGTTTGTTTCATTCCAACTCCATTGTGGTGGTGTATAGAGCCAAAGATGTTAGAATTGTGTCGATGTCCCAATATTTATGGACCTGACTGTATTTCCTAAAATATTTCACTCTTCCAGTAAAGGGGTGGGTGCTAACTTCCTACAAAAGAAAATACATTGTATGTTTGTATGTGTGTTTCTAATTATTGTTATTTATTCATATTTATTCTCTTTTATTCCTTAAAGTTTAACAATTCATTCTTTATCTTAATATCTTTATATTTATTTGGGGTTGGCTTTCTTCCCTTTCATCTTTTTTATTGTACAGCAATCTTTCTCCTCAAACCTACCACCTCTCTCTTTTCTTTCCTTCTTACTTTCTCTTCCTCCCCCTCTTCTTCTCCTCCCTACTTCCTCTTCCTTTCTCCTTCTCCTCCTCTCTTCCTCCCTCTCTTACCCTCCTACTCTAATTTCCCTTCCCTTCCTTCATCCCTCTCTATTGCTGTATCCTTTTATGCATATGGACTACTCAGAGGGCTGAAAAAGTTATTTTTGACTGGTCCTCGCACCTTTGACCAGTCCTCGAACTTATGACTGTCCTCACATTTTACGTTTTTGCCCTATCTTGTCACCATGGTGAAGAGAAGCAGTTGTGAAATGAGTGACACGGTTATTAAGAATGCTACAATGGGCATAAATGATGACCAGTCATAAGTGCGAAGACCTATCAAAAGTGCGAGGACCTGTCAGAAATCACTTTTTTCAGCCCTCTGGGTAGTCCTTTTGTGCACATGGACTACTCAGAAGGCTGAAAAAGTTATTTTTGACTGGTCCTCGCACTTTTGACCAGATCTCAAATTTACGACTATCCTCACATTTTACGTTTTTTGCCCTATCTTATCACCATGGTGAAAAGAAGCAGTTGTGAAATGAGTGACATGGTTGTTAAGAAAGCTGCACGGGCATAAATGTGAGGATGGTCATAGTGTGAGGACCAGTCAAAAGTGCGAGGACCTGTCAGAAATGACTTTTTTCAGCCCTCTGAGTAGTCCCTATACACATAGCCATGGCCACCCGGTCACATGACCAGCTAGCCACGCCCACCCAGTCATATGACCTCCAAGTCACGCCCACAAAATAAGCCACGCCCACAGAACCGGTAGTTAAAAAATTTAGAACCCACCCCTGGTTGGGGGTCACCACAACAGGAGGAACTGTATTAAAGGGTTGTGGCATTAGGAAGGTTGAGAACCACTGCCCTAAAACAATTTCTGCAACACATCAAGCGCACCAATATCAAGAAATCATGGTATATTTCAATGTCACTGCACTCTTCACCTCTATTGACATTGACCTGGCTAAACAAACCATCTACCACCTACTCACTAAACACCATACCCACAAAGATAACGCCACCACAGAATACTCCATGTCCACAGAAACCATCATGAAACTTCTGGATCTATGCCTCAACACATTCTTCAAGTTTAACAGGAAAATCTATAAGCAAGTACAAGGTATCCCAATGGGACCACCCATATCAGGCATAATAGCAGAAGTAGTCATGCAATGACTCAACCCATGGCTCTACCCACCATCCAATCAAAATTCTGGACCCACTATGTCAATGATACTTTTGTCATCATCAAATGCTCCCAAATTGAAAAAACACACCATCTCCTCAATATCAAATTCCCTGGACCAAATTCACATGTGAAGAGGAACAGACAACAAACTCCCATTCCTTGACATCGACATAAGGAGACTACACAAGGGACAACTGGAAACCCATGTCTACCGCAAACCTGTGCATGTGGAGTAGATCCCCATCTTTGCAAGCAACCACCCTACCACACACAAAAGAACTTGTGTCCAGACCCTCTTCAGAAGGGCCAGGACAGATTGCAGCACCACAACACTAAGGAAAGTGAAGAGAAACGGTTGCTTGACTTCTTTCTCCATAACGGCTATCGAAAAAAACTTTGTGTTCTGAGACACAGTACCCAAACCACAACACACCACACAACCAACCACCATGCAAAAATTAAACCTATCGTACACAAAAGGAGTGTTGGAAGTGACAGCCAGAATTCTCCAACCTCTGTGAACAGCAATAGCCCACAAACCCACAACCACATTCCACCAGGAATTATCCAGAACCAAGGATAAGATACAAAGGATGGGAAAAAAAGTAATTTACAAAATCAACTGTAGAAATTGCAACCAATTCTATGTGGAACAAACATCACATCAATTAAAAGCCAGGTTCTGTGAACACCGACTGGCAGTCAAACGCCATGATCCCAAATCCTTAATCTCTACCCACTCTTGACACCAAACAGCAGCAGTTCAATTGGAGCAACACAAAAATCATTGGCCATGCTACCAGCCACCATGCTCATGGGTTCATCGAAGCCTGGCACTGCACAAGCAAATACATCAACTTACAATCAGCCTACAAACCCCTCAGAATTGCAACCGCACAGTCAACTAGAGACAGCACCAACCCTCAATCAACCCATGCAAGACCCCCCACAACCAGCACTTCACCTCCCAATGACCTCACCTGACATAAGCTCTCCATCACAAGACTCTCACTTGACACACCCACACTTGACTCATCACAAGACTCTCTGACCTGATGGGCCCCTCACCTGACATGACTTCACCATCACAAGACCTACTGACCATACAAAGCCCTTATAAACAGGACACTGACACTGACATCCCCTAAATTCAGCTGAAGATGTTACCTAGCTTGGTAATGAAATGTTTGGAAACCAACCCACAAGCTTGGAGAATGAACCTTGACTCTCATGATCTGTGGTTTCTGGAAAGCAATTGCTTGATTACACTGCCTAAAATGCTCAGCTGGAAGTTCAGGAAATAGTTCATTTTGAGTATGCTAGGCTCAGAGGATACTGTTGTAGATATTTGTGTCACACCCAGAACCATCTATGGATTCCAAAAATGAATCAAATGTCCATTGAAGAATAATGGTCTTAAGTGCCTTTTAAAATATCAGAAGGATATCACTTTGTCTATTTCCCAGAGCAGCTGTTTTACAGTTAAGGTTGTTACTGCAGAAAAGGACCAACTTCTAGTGGAATCTCTTAATTGCTCTTAGAAGGAAGCCTTCTCTAGATGACTGGTCAGACATATGTAGAGCAAAGCAATCCTAATGCTTTGTAACTAGTGGTGGACTGGTGCCGGTTTGGACTGGTTCGAGTGAACTGGTAGTTCTGATAATAGTTGGGGCCACCCACCCCCACCTTACTCTCTCCTATATTTCCTTCTTTCTGGCTCAGCTGATTTGCGTGGCACAGCTGATTTGCATGCCTCCGTTGTTCTACTTACTGGGGCTGCCTTAGAAGGTAAGCAGCTGAGCTTCAAATTGCTGTATTTTGAAGCTGCATGCAAGCGCGCGCTCAGAGAACCGGTTGTTAAACCAGTTGCAGCCCACCACTGTGTGTAACACAATGCTGCAGTGTATAGCGCAATGTTTTTCAACTTTTAAGATGTGTGGACCAACTCTCAGAATTGCCCATCCAGCACGCTTTCTAGGTCATGACAAACATTTCTGAACTGCGCCAAGAAACCTACTACCAGCCAGTGCTGCAGCCATAGAACAGGTGTATCTCTACAATACTTATATATCAAACAGTAGTATATGGTAGCTACTATTTGCATGACTAATGCATCTAGCTATACTGTAATTCTTAAATATATATTCATATTAACAAGCGCAGCTACAACCATATAGAGCCACAGAGGTGTTTCCTCACCAAAACTGCCAAAGAAAATAGCTCTAGTTTTTTTTATACATATATACACTGCTCAAAAAAATTAAGGGAACACAAGCAGAAGACATCCGAGATCTGAATGAATGAAATAGCCTTATTAAATATTTTATTCGTTACATACAGTAGTTTTGTGTTCCCTTTAGTTGTTTGAGCAGTGTATAAACTACTGTATGTAAAGAACAAAGTATTTAATAAGGCTATTTCATCATTCAGATCTCGGATGTCTTCTGCTTGTGTTCCCTTTATTTTTTTGAGCAGTATAGACATATTATGTCTCTTGTAAAAGTCACAGAGCCCACAAATTTTCAATGAAGTAGGGGAGTTGAGATACCTTTAATAGATTTTATTATGGTTCCCATATACAGTATGTGGGTGTTATGTGAAGGTTTTTCTGCTCTTTCTATAGTCTTGGCTCAGCTTCATATAGTCATATTTGCTTATTCCACATATTAAAAAAACATTATTCTACTTTCCCAACCTGCAGAAGACTAATTTAAGTCCCATTAGATTGTTGGCTCATTGAATTTATAAATAACTTAAAATAATAATATGCTACAATTTTGTATATTGTACAGCATCTGTCCTACTAAATAATGCTTTTATTAGGACTAATGAAAATAACACCAAATGTTACTTTGTCCAGAATGCTAAGTGAAAACAATGTATCAGTAACATCAACAACATATTAATAATAAAAAGAGCCAGTTTAGTAATTGAGGCACCAGTCTAGAAACTGGGAGTCAGAGAGTGTGAGTTCTAGTACCCACTTAAGCATGAGATCTGGTTGAATGACCTTGGGCCAATTACTCTCAGCCCAATTCATCTCACAGGATTGTTGATATGGGAAAAGAGGAGGGTGTAATGTTAGGTATGTCCATTGCCTTGAATGATAAAAATAATAAAGGTGGGATTTAAAAAGACCTTTAAAAATGCATTTTGTCTATCTCCAATTTGAGACTATCTTTGGGTTTTACAAAGCCTCCTGACTATACCAGGTGCAGGATATCCATGGGTATGATAAAAAGGGCACAATCACAAAACAAAACACCCAAAAAGGGGTGGGACTTGTACTATACCAACTTTTCATTATCTTGCCTATTTGTTACACATGCGCACGTGCACGCACAAGCACACACACACACACACACACTGACCAGGAGATTTAATCTTTGAATTCCTTTGCTGCGCTTCTCTTGATTTGTGCAAAAATCTTGCTCAATGAAAATTCTGCAGAAGTAAGAAATTAGCACACTGTTGTTTTGATCACATAAGCATATTATCCAGCAATGGATTTTGGATTTTTGTCTCATGGATAAATGCAATACGATTGCTTACTGTATTTATTTTTCTATGCCTTCAGGTTTTCTTACATTTAATTAAGTTTAAAAGATTACAAATATATGCTGTTTCCTTTTTTAATTGTGTCTTGCAAAAAATCTTAAAACCACAGACTTGCGCTTCTTGCAAGAGGTGGGAGCCGTGCTAGAGAGCAGGACTCTCCAATTCTCTTTTTTGCTTTACTTCCCATTTCTAGTAGGCAGTTTACATATTGAGAGAATTATGACAGTGTTTGAATTTTAGTCAAACTTGTCACCCTTTATGGATGGTGGGATAGTAGGAAGTCAGTCAATCAGTTCAATCATTAGAACTCTATGTATAACTTTGAATCCTGAATGTTCCTGTGATAGAGATGTACAGGTAGTCTTTGATTTACAACAGTTCATTTAGTGACTGTTCAAAGTTACAACACCACTGAAAAAAGTTACTTATGACCGTTTTTCACATGACTGTTGTAGCATCTCCAAGGTCATGTGATCAAAATTCAGATGCTTGGCAACTGATACATATTTTTGACATTGCAGTGTCCCAGGGTCATGTGATTACCTTTTGCAACCTGACAAGCAACATCATTGGGGAAGCCAGATTCACTTAACAACTGTGTAATCAACTTAACAACTGCAGTGATTCACTTAAAACTGTGGCAAGGAAGGTTGTAATATGGAGAAAAATTCACTTAACAATTGTCTCACTTAGCAATGGAAATTTTGGGCTCAATTGTGGTCGTAAATCAAGAACTACCTGTATTTCATTTTCTCTAAAGTATATTTTTCTTCTGCAGTTCTAATTTTGTAATAGTGGTTTTATTATAAATTTTATTGTATGAAATTTTGACTAGCCAGCTTGATAAAAATATTATGATCTCTGTTATAATATTTATCTAATACACCTTTCTGAATTTTAGTTGAAAATATTAAGGTTGAGATAGATACTCACTAATTATCCAAATAAATAAACCAATGACAATGAGGCACTTAATGACCAACGTAGATAGATTTTCTTCATGATGATCTGTCCCTAACCTGTTCTTTCAGGTCTTCCAATCGTACATTGATCCCCACAGTAACTGAATCCATCCATCTTGCTGCTGGTCATCCCATTTTCTTTCCTTACACTTTTCCCAGCATTAGAGTCTTTTCAAAGAGCTGAATTTTGCATAATAGGGTTTGGAATAGAACAGTCTGAGCTCATAAGTTTAAGCTGTCTTGATTCAGTAAGTCATAGTTAAATATTAACTGCAGTTTAGGCTTTTGTCATAATTCTCAATTGGGATTAATCCAAAATTAAAGTTACATTCTCCTTCTAATGACCTTTCAAAGCTTAACCTAAGCTTATTTCATACTAATAAATTTATTGTTTGTATCTGAATGCAACTAAAATGTTAGCAGTCTAAAGCTGACTGAGGCTGGGATGCCACAGCACTATGGAGTTCCATCTGGATTTGCTGAGACAAAATAGTAGACTCCAGCAAGCAATCATTTAGCTCTAATAAAATGAATTAAATATGATTGTATTTTGTAATTAAATATGGGTCATATTTTATTATGATACTGGTACATGAATTAGTGGTTGATAGTTGATGTGTCTTTGAGGGATAGTAGCAGAATGTTAGAGTTTAGTAGAAGTGATTGTCTGAGTAAAAGAAATAGTGTACAAACTTCTAAAACTATTATTTCTGTCTTCCTGTGCAGTCACATTCTCACCCTGTTTTAAACAAAAAACCAATATCCTTATGAAATAGCATGTTGGCAAAGCAGACAAAATGTAGCAAGGTGACCATTACAGAAATTAAAACTTTGCCAGAGTTACAAGAGAAGGAGCCTACTCTTGTTTGAAAAGTAGTAGTAATCTAGGCACGACTGCCCACTTTAGCAGGAGTCCTTTGAAGTTCAGGTGGGCTTACTTGCAGCAAGTGGCTTCAGGATTGCAGCTGAGTGATCTAGACAGTTGACATATTTCAGATCGAACCATATTATCATGAGCAACACTTTCTAGATTTGCTGCTTGACTCATTATGATCTTTACTTTTTTGTAATGTTCTTTGATATATTGGCAAATGTAGCTTCATTAAAGCCAGGCTAGCATGGATTACTTCAATACCTGGATATGAGACTGTACAATCTCTTGGGAAATATTGGAGCAGTAATAGGCAATTTTTTATTTGGAGGAGTTTGATGCTTCTGAGATTCTTCCTAAGGAACACTTTCTAAACAGCTGAGAGACGCTATCTGAAAATAGCTAATCTATAGAGACAGAATAGATACAAAATCCGAATCTGCACTCTCTACTTTCAAAATACCATCATGATCAAAAATACATTTCTACTGAACCAGGAATGTCCATTCCTATTTGATGATGCCAACAAGAAGTTACATATAGGCCACTATAAAACTTCATGATCTAATTCAATTACTTAAGTTCAGAATAAAAATATTCCGACCCAAGTAACGGCAGATTTTGCAGAATATCAATACCCAGAGTTTCTTAATCCAAAATCCAATTTGCAGAGTCTATTAAATGCCACAATGATTGAAGTTCAGCATGAAAATGCACCATTGGCCCTTTCATTTTCAAGTTTGTTATGCAATGCTAGCATTGCTCAAGGGGAAACTTCCTAACTGCCAAGAAAGATGATCATTTCACCATTGCCTTCCTTGACTTAGTGCCAAGAGTGCAGAGTGTTGTATTTCAACTACAAAAGTGCCAACTAGCCAGAGTCAGAGAGTTGTTCATTTTTGAAATTAACAACTGAAAAATATTAGCACTAAATTAGCAAAGAAGCCCTCACCCTGACTATTTAAACATAACCATGCATTAGTATTGAAGTGTTTTGCCTTTGCTTTCTTCTAAGATGTTTTTCAAATTTCTAGACTGGGCTAAAGTCATGGGGCTGAATTTGCTGAGCCCTCCCATCCAAGTACTGACCAGATCTGATGGTTTTCAGCCCAAATATATTAAATACATTAACCATATATTTTTGTCATCTGCAGGGACAAGATAACACTACCTCAAGCCAAACATAACTCCTGGAAATTTCATGGAGATCTCCATGCACTGTTCTTGGTAACAGTGTAAAAATAGTTTGTCACTCTTGCTGTTTAGGAAAAAGGATGGATGGGTCCATGGGTCAATGGCTGGATGGCCTATTGCTACAGAATTTTGGGATTTGGGAATCTTGTAACCTTCCCTAAGTTGATGCCTTCCAGATGTGAAACTGAAATTTCTATGGAGTGTTTCTCAGCCCCTGCATCTTGATGTGTGGAGTTCAACTGGCTGGGGAATTCTGAAAATTGAAATCCACATGTCTTAAAGTTGGTCAGTTTGAGAAACACTGCTTTAGAGTGAAATCTGAGGGAAACAAAAGATTCTATACATTAATATAATTGAGCGAGTCCAGAGATACTTCACAAGAAGAGTCCTCCACTCCTTTGCTCACAACAGAATATCTTATACCATCAGGCTTGAAATTTTGAACTTAGACAATTTAGAACTATGTCGCCTTCGGTCTGACCTAAGCGTAGTACACAAAATTATCTGCTACAATGTCCTACCTGTCAATGACTACTTCAGCTTCAACCACAATAATACATGAGCACACAATAGATACAAACTTAAGGTAAAGGGCTCCAAACTCGATTGCAGAAAATATGACTTTAGCAACAGAGAGGTCAATGCCTGGAATGCACTACCTGACTCTGTGCTTTCACCCCCAAACCTCCATAACATTAACCTTAGACTGTCTACTGTTGACCTCATCCCTTTCCTAAGAGGTCTGTAAGGGGTGTGCATAAGTGCACCAATGTGCCTACCGTCCCTGTCCTACTGTCCCCATTTATTCATATCCATTTCCTGTATTCATAATCATGTTTATACTTATATCTGTCATCTTATACATGCTTGACAAATAAAATAAAATAAAATAAAATAAAATAATAAAATAAAATATAATAAAATAAAATAAAATGTATGATCAGTGGTTAAAGAAAACAGAAGTGAAGGAGACTTTTACGGATCATTAGAAAAAAAGAAAGAAAAAGTTAAGCATAGGTAGACTTTCAAAGTATCAGTTCATCTTATCTGCCTTTGTCATTATTTCACTTCTTTTGAGAAAGGAAAATCACAATACTTCTTTTTAAGCACTAGCTACAGTATTCAAATAGATAGAAAAAGAGGTAATAATTTTCCATTGGGAGAGGTTCAGACTGTAGTAAATCACTTCGCTTATTCACATTCAATTTGTCTAGATAGGCATGCATAGCATGTGGAGACTTTGCCACTAGTAATCTGTCCATATTTGGCATATGATCTTTAAATATTCTCCAAAAATAGCTGATAAATTGTCCAGTTTATGAGAACGAAGGGAGAAATTATTAAATACATGTGGAGTAACTATAGTCAGCATATTTAAATCAATTAATTTAATATAGTTTGTTCTAACCCTAACACTTTATGTAAATCTACTAGTCTGATAAAGGCCAAATGCCTTCTGCCTGGAAAAACATGTGCAGACTTGCTCTAAATAGTTCTTGGAGTCAAGAGTTTTCTTTAAGTAGAATGGAAATCTATATATAAAGTTTATAATCCTTTTTGTACTTATATGAGCTCTTGATGGTGTTTTAGAAGTTGTTATATTCTTTGGATTTGATTTATTGGGATTTTAAATTTATAATCTAGCCTGGGAATCTGTTTTCAAAACCAGTCTTTTAAATATAATATATAAGGCCCATATAGCAGCATCTGGTTCCCCATTTCATTAGAGTTGCTTATATGTGAACAGGGCCAGCAGATTTTCTGATTAGCCACTTTATATTTTTTGTCATAAATTTATTCAGGGAAATACCTCATGGACTTGCAATCGCTTCTTAAAATACATTCATGCCTCACCTATTTCTCTTTCCAGGCATTGCAATAACTGTTAAACATGCTGGGTTTTCATAGTTTAATAGAGAGCACTATGATTTATTGTCGTCGTCCCCCTTGTCTTTTGCTGTGAATTGCAGCAATCCTCTTTTATTTATGGAATGGGTGATCCTTCCAAAACCTCACTGGCAAGGGTAGGTAAGAAACCTTGTGCCAATCTGAAATACAGGTAGGCCACCACCCAGAGAGACTGTTAATGAGCAATTACATTTTGAAATTGATAAACCAAAATCCCTCATTATAAAAAGGAGCTTCTTTTTCACATTTTGCCAGCCCTTTAATATAGGCCAAGAAACAGGCATAGCCGAGATTATTGGGATGTTTGTTATTGTTGAAAGCAGAGTATCAAACAGAATCTGGAAAACCCATCCTTATTTCTTAAAGAGAAGTAATCAGAGTAGGATTATTTAAAATTTGTTCCTTTTTCTTAGGACTGAGTGATTTCTTCTAAGACCCCTTAATGGTTGCTCTTTCCTTCTGCATGTTGGAATCTACATTCCTTTACAGATTGCATCATTTGTTAGCTTGGAGGTCAAAAGAATAAACTGGTTGATTTTTTGCCTTTCCTCCAAAAGCTCTAGACAGTATACATATCATTCCCTCTCATTTTTCCACACAACAATAAACTTGGGAGGTTGGCTAGACTGAAAGATCACAATGGACGAAAGACATCCAATGAGCTACCCAAACAGTAAAATTGCATCTGAGACTTTGCAACTCAAGTATTATATCTGATTGGTTCTTCAGAAAGGTGGATTGGAAAGGAAGCCAATAATCGGATGCTAAGAAATCAACCCAGCAAACCTACCGTAGTATACAGTTACTTATTAATACATCCTTGAATAAGCTTGTAAGTGTTTAGGATGTGTTCAGAATTCACTGCAGAGAGGGGGGTTGGAGTGAAAAACTCTGGATTTGCCGCTTGAATATTAGATTCTCATTTTTATTTTTATTTTTATTTTTTTTGGGAAGACTCAGTTTTAGAATAATAAATGAAAACCACCCTCTTTGGGAAGACTGACCTGGGTTTATTCAGTCAAGTATTATTTTTTATCACTATGTCAGAGGCCTAACCAGAAAATCAGAAAATTATCTAGTGGTTGATCCCACCTTTTTAATTGTTTATTCATATCAGAAGCATCACAATTAAAATAAGCATACCATGTGACATAAAATTTAAAATATAAAATACAAGATTAAACTATGTACTAATTAAAAAATTAGCAATATTAGTTATGTTCTTTCATACTGTCATGAGGACTTCAAGTAAGCCGCCCTGAGTCTCCGGAGAAGGGCGGCATATAAATCAAATTAAAAAAAAAAAAAAAAAAAAAGTGTACATTGATTGGAGCACAAAGGGCAGGTATATTTATGTGTTGTCTACATGTCACCACAATCGCAATGAGCAGAAGCCAACGGATAGCCCCATTTGTTCAGAGTGTCTCTGAATCTTCTTGTACCCATGTGCAGTGTATTCGATGATTTCCATACTTCCCAGCTTTTGTCAGACCCAGGTCCTCCATTGGTTCTATTCAGTGTTGATTCTTCTTAGCTTTCCATAGATCCACTCTGCTTTCAAATTCTTCAAAGTCTTCCATCAACCTAAGGAAGCTTTTCCTGAATTTTAGTCTCTGCTGAGCTGATTGTAGGCCACCTTTCTAATGACTTTGGTTTAGAGATATTGGAAGGGATACATATTCCCACACTTAGACAAGATGGATGAGTAATATAAAGCCCATTTCATTTGCTCTATGAATATTTGGACAAAGTATGCTGTTAGTAAACCACCTCTGAAAAACGAATATCACTTATGCTTACAAAATGTTCTGAGTTCTCCATGTAAGATAGGAAAAATCTTCTTCAGCTTGGCGAGCCATTACACATGACATTGAACAAGAAGGCCATTGGTCTAATAGAGTAAAATAATATACAGGTAATCCTCAACTAAGCCCAAAATTTGCTTGAGCAGGGGGCTGGGCTAGAAGACTTCTGAAGTTCCTTCCAGCTCTATTCTGATTCTGATTTTTTTCAACCAGGTGCGTGGCTTTGAACTACCATGTCAGCAGTGGACAATCCTGAATAGGATTCGCACCTTACACAGCATCTGCCAGGACTCTCTGTATAAGTAGGGCATGACTGTGGGGTCCTACATCAAACTGTAGATCACATCATGACTGCCTATAAACTAAGGACATATACCGGTCCAGTATCTGATTTTTTTAAATATAAATGATGCTGTGCTTCAATGGTTAGATGGCCTAGACATTGGTATTTGAACATAGATTCTTTTAACATTTATATTTTATTATGTTTTATTAATCTAAATAAAATGTTAATCTATATTGCTAATCCATACATGGTATGCCATATGCTAAATAAATAAATCACCTCAGCAATAGGTATGCAAATTACCAGCTTTCACTGAAGTTCTGGAACTGTACTTTACAATATAATAACTCTCCAAAGTACCTGGGGGATAACACTGAACAGATCACTAACCTTCCAGTAGCACCTGGAAAAAAATGTTGCAAAATTGAAAAGCCGCAACAATTTATTGAACAGACTGGCTGGAACATTCTGTGATGCTGATGCTAATAGCCTACATACAACAGGCTTGACTTTGGTTTATTCCACAGTTGAATATTGTACCAGCGTGTGGCTTAAGAGTGCCCACACCAAAATGTTTGATGTCCAACTCTACAGTTAATGTGTATCATCTCTGGCACATTGCATCCCACTCCTGTGCATCAATTACCAGTACTTAGCAATATCATACCTCTTCATATTAGAAGATCACAATCTCTCATTTGGTTACGGTCAAGGATACTGAACAAGAAGGCCTTCCCTATTCACCAGGACAATTCACAGCCCATCACAAGATTGAAATCCCATTGGCAGCATGGAAAACAACTATTTATTAAATTACCCAGTTTAACCCCAAGAATGCCTGGAAAGAGGAATGATCTCAGATACCTTCTTTTGGCCTGAACATTAGTGAGATCTCTACCAAACTATTGGTTTTGACCTGCCTCACTTTGTCTAGTCAAAATTGAACAGTTAGGTGTGATACTGGAAGAAATGTTTCTGTCCTGTGATGGCCAAATCTGGGCCTAGGTTCTGCTTCAGTTTACCTTTTCCAATAAGCAACCAAGTCAGAAAGTCATTTAAAAACAATTATTAGCAATTTGATAAAGTGTGGTCTCCCTGATGAAAAAGGGGACCCCGAGAAACATTTACTTTTATGGTTAGCAACAAAGAACTTCAAAGCAAAAATTGATTGGTTGAGAAATAGTCATCTGTTCAGTTACATCACAAAAATTACAGCATAGCCATAGAGAAGAGCATTGTATTCTGAATAAAAGTAAAAGAAACATTTGCAAACGAAAAGCATCCAAATGGGTTTGAGTAAGATACTTTCTCAGCGCTTTTATTTTCTTTGTTTATGGAGGCTTGAGAAGAGTTGAAAATGAAACACTTATCTACAATGTATTGAATGCTCTCTTGCCAGTCCTGGTTTCTGAAAGAGAGACTTTTTCTTGAAGGTTATGGTTTATGGGAAATTATTAGTAGTACAATTGAAAAAGCAAATTTAAAATACAAGAAAACCCATGTTAATTAGCCAGTGCAACAGTATTATCAAAACTATGTTTCAAGTATAGGGATGTGATGGCTCAGTGGCTAAGATGCTGAGCTTGTCAATCGAAAGGTCAGCAGTTCAGCGGTTCGAATCCCTAATGCTGCGTAATGGGGTGAGCTCCTGTTACTTGTCCCAGGTTCTGCCAACCTAGCAGTTCGAAAGCATGTAAAAAATGCAAGTAGAAAAATAGGGACCACATTTGGTGGGAAGGTAAAAGCGTTCCATGTGCCTTTGGTGTTGAGTCATGCTGGCCACATGACCATGGAGATGTCTTCAGACAGCGCCCGCTCTTCGGCTTTTAAACAGAGATGAAACTCTGCCCCCTAGAGTCGGGAATGACTAGCACATATGTGCGAGGGGAACCTTTACCTTTTACCTATGTTTCAAGTGTTACAAAGTCCATCCTCTGTGGCCCTCACCTTTATCAGTAGGGATGGATTTGGTTGTGGTGCTGATATTCTGTTGGAAATTCTATTTTATTATATAGAAATAGTAGCAGAGGATAAACATAAACATAAACATAAACATAAGCATAAAGGAACTATAGATTATAACCATAGATGCAAACTAAGCACTGCCATCTACTGGCTGAATAATTCTGCAGTTGCAATACAAAATACATTCTAATTGTATTCCAACACCCCCACTCAACAAGTACTCCTTATAATAATCCCATTTCTGATTTTAGTTCTGTTTCCTATTTCTTATGATTCTTCTTGTCCTTCTTTTTCCAATCTTCTTGCTGTCTTGGCTGTCCACAGAGCTGGTGCTGCTGCTGCAGCTTCGGCCTTGGCTCTCCAAAGAGCTGGCACTGGAGCTGCTGGAGCTCTGGCTCCTATTGGGCCAGGGGACCAGGGTGGCTGCTGCAGTCTCTTTTGGATTCTCCTTCCCATCTCTGGGTTTTAATGCTTTGCGAGCAATATAGGACAGCTCTTTGGCTGGGATGCCTTTATTGCTTCTGGTATATTTCCTTTATGAAACTCTTGTGGCCTGGTTTCTTCTTTTATTCCACTTGCATAGTCATTCTCAATTAATTTATTATGCCAGGATGTCTGTATCCAGGCCCATAATCTCTTAGAAATTCTGTTTTATTATATAGAAATGGTAGCAGAGGATAAATACATAGCCATACAGACAAAATAGAGTGTATAGTGTACAGTCACAATGGGGCTTGCTGCTTAACTGTTTCAACTGTCACAGGAAACTCTCCTCAGAACATAAAGGAACCATAGATTATAACCATAGATGCAAACTAAACACTGCCATCTACTGGCTAAATAATTCTGTAGTTGTTGCAATAAAAAATACTTTCTAATATGTATTCCAACATATTCAAACTATTAAACATATTGTACAAGATTGCCCATGATGTGTGTTTTCTAGTTCCCTAGAGGAACTGCAAGAAGCAATGCCAGAGGCAATTGCCTGGGTAGCTGAATTGGACATCCAGTTTTAAGGTCACTGCCAAATTCCTATAGACGTTTTATGTATAATTACATGGACTGTTTATATATATTTACTTCTGTTCTGTCATGTTCTCATCATATGCTAAATAATAAGAATAAGCACAAAATAGGTTTTGTCTACTAGTCTTCATGTCTGTTCATATTTTTTATGCTGCAAAAGAAGCATGAGAATAGTCAACTGCTTTTTCCCATGGTAACAGATAAGTTTGCCCTGCAAAAAACAGCATTTGCAAAACTGAATCCCCAAAATCTCCTCTTCTGTTTTTGCTGCAAATACAGAATCCACATGATCATGCATTTCTAGAGGCCATACATAAAACCCTGCATGTCCCAGGACCAGGTTACCTGTGTGATCATCTGTTTCCAGCAATTTCTGTCTCTTCTGCTCTTAGCATGCTCTGAACCCCTGTTTGAAACAGCATCCTCTAGTGCAGGGGTGCCAAACTCTGTGGGCTGGATCCGGCCCGTGATGTGGTTAGATCTGGCCCAGAGGGCTGCCCTTGAAATATGAAAAAGACAGGCCCCTGGCACCTCAGCCCTGGCCCAGGCTGGCCCAGGCTGGCCAGGTGCTAATCTATAACTTGATGGCGGCCATCCGGCCTGGAACATAGTCAGCCTTAGATCCACGGGGCACAAGGAACTGTCCTACTGCCTCACCCCTGCCCCCTGGGTGCTCGCCGCCTCCTGTGGGGGCAGGGCTGAGGGAGCAGAGGTCGCCCATATCTGGCTCCAGGACTGCCCTGTGGATCTAAGGCTGACCGCGTTCCAGGCCTGATGGCTGCCATCCAGTTATAGAACAGCACCACACCCACCACCAGTGCCTCCATGGCCTGCTCACTGGCCTGGCCTTGCAGCCTGTGTGGCTTTCCTTTCACTGGAACTGCCCCTGCTCCTCCCCATGTGGGAAAGCCACAGCTGCAGTAAGCGGCAATGCTGCCAAACTCTCCAGAACAAGATGGGAATGAGGAGAGAGGCATGGAAGGAAGGAAGGAAGGAGAAAGAAAGCGAGTTTTTTTTTTTGTGGAGAGGCAGCAAAAGAAGCAGCATTCCTTGGCTGGGAAGTAGGTAGAAAGGGAAAGTAAACCTCAGACCCTGCAAATCAAGCGCAGTTCATGCAGCTCATGGGAAAGGAAAGAAGGAAGAAAAAGGAGAGCTGAAAGCTTAAATCCCCGAGGCTGACATCGCTCCGGCTGGCAGTTGATCTCTCCCGCTCTGGCTTCTCTGCTCGATTGCTCGCCTCCTTTAGTTCCAAATCTTGCCTCCTTTAGTTCGCAAGCAGCCATGTGGGAGAGGAGGAGGCTGGGGAGGTGCAGGGGGGGTTCTCCCTGGGTTTTTAAAGTCGCAAGGTTTTTCTTCCTCTTTTTCCTTGCTTCAGTGCAGCTCTCCAGCTCTGGGAGTGTTGTTTCTGGGCTGGGGGCTTTTTCCTTTAGAAGAAAAGGTGGTGGGAGTGGCGGAGGCTTGTAAGGATCCCTTCTTCAACTTTGGATTCGTCTCATCTGTGTGTCTGTGTGCATGTGGCTTTTTTTCTCCCTCTCTTCTCCCCCCGATTTCTTTTTTTCTTGGAAACAAAGGAGGTGTATCCAGGAGGGTGGGGTTGTCCCAAACAGTGAGACCCCAACATTAAAAGAACAGCTTTTGAAATCCTTAAAAAGTTATGATGCCAACCCTGGGCCAGGGATTTCTCTTTTTCTTTTGGGAAAAACAAGCAGCAGGTATCTGAGCAGGCATCCTTGGCTCTTAATAAGGGCTACATTCAAAAGCGGAGGGGGGGGGGAGGGGAAGTTGCCTTGTCTCCCAGGAAAGGGAAGGGAGGGGGAAGAAGGAAGGAGATGGGAATAAGAAGGGGAGGGGGGGAGGGAGGGAGGGAGATGGGAATGAGAGGGAGGGAGGAAGCTGGCCATGCTCACCCTGGCCACACCCACTTGCCTCCCCCCAAGGTCAACCACAACTTTGATGTGGCCCTCAATGAAATCTAGTTTGACACTCCTGCTCTAATGGGATCCAGGAATTGTGCCTTAAGTGTTGTAGAGCTTGCCCTATGGCATAGCCTCCTTTCTGAAATTGTGGTCTTCAGTTAGGCCACAAAAATTTGGTTTCCTCCCCCCACCCCCCAGTGTTAGGGCTAAGATGCTAGCAGAGCCTAATGTGTGTTCTGTGAGTTAATTAACCCTAACCCATGTGTTTTTTTATTATTATTTTTTGTTTATACAGGGATTTTCATTATATTATTTCTTCTTGTATTGTTGATAACTTCTCAGAGTTAGTTACTTAGGACAGATGGCCATGTATTTTTTCTAAATAAATAACTGCATAACCCAAGCTATTAGCAGTTAATCTGCTAATGTAAAATATTTTATCATCTCAGATTTTGGCATGCCAATTTCTTCTCATTTCCAAATAGATTTTGATATTCTGGCCTTGATTAAAAGCACATAGACACTAAATTTAGAAAATGAAAGACCAAATATATCCATAATGCTTAATTGTAATTTAAATGAGAGATCCAGTTTCAGGAACTATCATTTGCTGCCACCTATAGACTGGTATGTGAATGACCATTTCTTATTTAAAAATGTGATACCTGCACATTTTAAAACTTTGAGAGATAAACTTCAGCATTTAAAAATCCCTAATTAATCAGTTTTCTTCAAATTCCTATCTGTCAGCTTGTAGCCATTAAGCTGGTGTCACCCTCTTATTTTGGAATAGTGAAGTTGGCTGCTTCAATTTTTTAAATTATTTTTATTGTTTTTAAAGTGCCATGTGGAATTACACTGATGAGAAGTATGAATGAGAATGCTGATGGATCAATCAAACTGCATTGCTTTCTTTTGTATAAGCACTGGTAAGTAAAGCATAGAAAAATATAATAGATGATAAGCAAAGGAGAGGAAAGTGAAAATAAAAAGTCTCACTAAATCTGGTCTACACTAACACTGTTCACTAACCTTATAGTAACTTTTTATTCATTCAACCCCTGCCTTGTTTCCACTTCAATCATACTATTTCATACATTGTTTTGTAAACTTGTCACTACAGTGCTCTTTATACATACATTTATGCATAAATACATTAAAACAAGTAAGAATAAAAGAGAATACAAAATAAAAAACAATGAAGTGACTGGCCAAGATCACCCATTTGGCTTTGTGCCCAAGGCAGGACTAGAATTAAAGGTTTCTTGGTTTCTAGTTGATGACTTAATCATTATACCAAACTGGCTTCACACATAGATGCTTTCACATTACTGCATAAACTCATTAGTCACTGATAATATTTTGTGTTTAAATTCCTTCCTTTTTGGAATTTGATACTGTAATGAAAGATTTTTTTAAAGAAAAAGCATTATACAAAAAGCATTTAGATCACGAATTTTCTTTCATTCCCCCCCTTCTTTCCATTTCTGAATGATTTCCAACTGATATGTACATCCTCATTATGTTACAATTCCCATATTTTTATTGTATTGTTATGTAATTTTAAAATTTCCCCCTCATATATAAACAAATAGCGAGCCGATTCAAAATATCTGATTTTCAAATATACAGTAATTGTAGTTCATGCTAAAGAGTATATTGATTTTTATTTTTTCTTTCAAATTGTACCAAATATTGAAAAGAAAACATGCTTACATAGGAAAATTCATAAATTCTTGCTATGAAAATTTGTAACTGGAATCTGTCTCTTCTGTTTCACTTTTCTTGCTTAGATTGGGGGGAATTCATAACTCAACAGTTATTAAATGGAAAACTGAGTTATGGAACTAAACTTCCTGGGCACTTTTCCTCAGATAACCAACAGTTTGCCTGGTTCGACCAATGCTTTAAAACCTCCTCAATATAGAGATTGAAATTCAGCCTCATCCCATACATCTGCTATGATTCCCAAAACATTTTCAGAGAATACAACTGAGCGTTATAACATTTCTTTGAAAAGTTTGTTATATCTGAACTCATTATTTGCTGCAAGGGAGTTTCTAAGACAATGCCAGAAATAAACCTGAGAATGAGGATTGGTTGGCCATTCAAGACAAGATCTACTACACAAGGTCTTTCGGAGACGGAGACACTTTGACATTTGCAGAAGCTTCTCAAGAATTATCAGGATAATTACATCTACTTTTTCATCCACAAGACGCTGATGTGCCATATAGAAAGCTGTTCTGAAGTTGCCACTTGCAATGTAGCTGTTTGTCAGCACAAATATTGTTTTTCTACTCATTTGTATGCTGTCATTAAGGTTTTCCATGAGTGGGTGACCTGGTAGCCAGTCTCTTTCTTCTAAACATATATTGAATTTTTTTTCTTTTTGATCTTCCAGTTTCTCAATTAGTTCTTTCAGGACCCATTCTGTTACAGCTGCATCTTTATTATCGTAAACCACAAAAGCATCATATTTAACTTCAGATGAAAAGAGACGTTTATATCCCTTTAATTTGGCAATGCAGAAATGATAAATATACCAGACATCCCAATAATATAGGTGGATTATAACTGGAAGTATCATGAGAATGATGATGACTAAAGCTGATGATAAATAATAAATCTGAGAGTTGTCCAATTCACAAGTATTCAAATCTAATAAAATCAAACTTCTATCTTTCCATACTCGTGGCCCTGCGCAAGTCACATCTGTTGCTAGGAAAGGGATTTTTACATTTGTCTCATTGATCCAGTGGACAAGCCACACAATATCACAATTACACTTGAAAGAATTACCATTTAAGTGTAATGTTCTTAGTCCGTTAATAACATTTTTGGGGAAGCTAGAGTTCCTGATTGTTTTGATCTTGTTAAAACTAAGATCTAAATGCCGCAGGAAGAAAGCATCTTTGAGAAAATTATCTGTCAGCTTTCTAATCTTGTTGTTTTGCAGTATGAATGTCTGAAGTGTCTCAGTACAGTTGGACAGTTCATGTGGGACCGTGGTCAGCTGATTGTTGCTAAGATCCAAGATTTCCAAATTCTTTAGTGCTGGAAGACACCCCCAGTTAAAAGTCTTCAATAAATTCCTGGCCAGCTTTAACACTTTGAGTTTTGGAGGCAGATTGTAGAATACATCATGAGGTAACAAAGTCAGAAAATTCTCAGAAATGTCAAGACTTTCCAGGGTGATCAAATTCTTAAAGAATGCCAAGTATTCATTAGTTCCATCCTTCCATAAAATATCTAAGCGATTACGTCTAAATTCTAATATTTTGATGGAATCACTTGTCATTCCTTTATCAGTGGATTCAGAAATCTCATTGCCATTCATAATCAGTATTTTCAGATTAACCAGGTATTTGGTAAAGTTCAACATAAATGTGACACCTTCTGCCTTAAAATAATAGCTATTATCACTAAGATTTAGAACTTCCAGTTCTTTCAGCTGTTGAAAAGCATTTTGATGTAGCAAATCAATACGATTGTTAGATAAATCCAAACATTTCAAACTGGATAGATGAGCAAATTCAGTTCCGTTCAAAGCTTGGCTCATAGCATTATTGGAGATGTTAAGGAATTTAAGGTCTGAAAGTTGCTGGAAATCAGAAGATTTGATAAAAAAAATGTTGTTTCTGCTTAAATCAAGTGATTTTCCATAGTTGCTGCATGAAGTCTCATTGACAAAAGGCAAAGTATTACTATCCTCTGTATCTTTAGATCTGCAACTTTGACCATATGTATCATATCTGAAATACTGCATATCTTTCAATACATTGCCATTAAATTGATCGTCTGCTGAGTTGAGAACAGAGCAAAGTCTGCTATTTGGCTCATATGAAAAAAGAGATATTTTATTAAAAGAAAGAATTATTGTTCTAAGATTCTGGAATTCTTTAAACATAGAAATGTTAACGTTCCTGATAAAATTGGTTCCAAAATCCAGGACGTTAAGTTTTTTAAGAGGAATTAAATTGTTTATTGTGTGTTGATTTAGTTCCTTGAAAACAAATCCTCTTATTCTTAAGGACTGCAGTTTGGACAGGTTGGAAAATGTTTTGGGAAGAATAAATTTTGATGGGTATGATCCCAGTTTATAATTGAAAGATAAGTCAAGTTCCACAAGATTAGGAAGAAACTGTAGAAAATGGGCTTGCTGAATTTCTTGAGCCAAATAATTTTGTGAAAGATCAAGCACTTGAAGGTTCCTAGTATTTTTAAACCAATTGGAGTCCACTTGTTGAAGGGAGGTACTGTGCAGCCTCAGCACCTTTAAATGCTTTAATGAGTCAAAGGCTCTGGGATTGATTAAAATGCTTCCAGGGCATTCAATACAATGATATCGTACATTATGACAACGAGGACAGTTTCCACTTAAATCAAGTACTTCCAACTTATTCAGAGAGAACAGATCATACTCAGTGATATTTCGAATTGCGTTATTATAAAGGTAGAGTTCTCTTAAGTTTGATGATAAGTTTTGTGGGACCTTTGATAAGTTGTTGGCTTTCAAATTCAACACTTTCAAACTTGTGAGAGGTTGAAATGCTGCTTCATTAATTTCAAAAGATATATTGCAGGGGTTGCGATAATAACAGTTCTGCCCTAGATAGAGTACTTCTAAGTTTTTAAGTCCTGACAAATCTCCTTTCTTGATAGAAAAAATGGAATTAGCTTCAAGACTCAGAAGACGTAGGTTAGGTGGGAGATACTGGGGGATTGCTGAGAGCTGGTTGCCATCTAAATAGAGTGATTTTAAGCTGGAGAGTTTGGAGAAAGCATGAGCTTGGATTTTCAGACCCTGGGTGCAAACGTGATCTTTAGGTCCCAGCCTGACTGGCACACAATTACATTTGAAATCAATTTCTAGAAGGTTTTTCAGGTTCTTAAAATCGTTTTTGGAAATCTGTGGAATGTGATTAACAGCAAGTGTCAGGTTGGTAACATTGGTAGGAATGTCTTTTGGAAACTCTATGAGTTTACGGTCGCTGCAGTCAACTTGCATATACATTTTGGAAATATCCTTTATATTATTCACATCACAAGGCAAAGTTTTATAAAACGGCATTACTATAATCTCTTTCAAAGCCAGTGAAATAACAAAAAATAGCAATCGGCTTGCAAGCCAGAGATGAATAGTCTAGAGAGAAAAGAAAGAAAAGCAATGTCACATCCGCTAAATATAAAAGAATTCACTTAAACAATTGAACGCTGAACATTCTTAAATAGTTTTACATCAAGAAGAGATGTTTTAAGCTTTATCAGGAATGTATGTTCTGGCCTTCCCCTTCCTCAAGCTTTTCTTCCCTTGCCCTTATTACACCACAAGTATGCCTCAGAAATCTCCTTTCCACCACTGGACCCTCAGATTGTACCTTTTGTTACCTTATTTTTGTTACTTTATTCCACAGATCTCTGCCTGTGGCTTTCTAAGTTCCTTTCCTTTCCTTTCCTTTCCTTTCCTTTCCTTTCCTTTCCTTTCCTTTCCTTTCCTTTCCTTTCCTTTCCTTTCCTTCTTTCCTTTCCTTTCCTTTCCTTTCCTTTCCTTCTTCCCTTCCCTTCCCTTCCCTTCCCTTCCCTTCCCTTTCCCCTTTAATTTCCCTCTCTCTTTCCCTTTTCTTCTTTCCCCCAGAGATATGCTGGCCATGAGGAAGAAGTGTGAAATATAACTAACTAAATAACTAACTATTTTTAAAAAAACCATTTTTAAAAAGTCAGGCAATACAGGCCTTTTGATAACTATGAAGCAGTATGCCCAGATTTGCAGTTAGATCAGCAAATGAGTCAATAGGAACTTTTTTGGTGATTCAAGTATGTTGAAAAAAATTATTGCCATTATATTATCTGAATTCCCTTATCGCTACCAGATATCTAAAGCAAATGCCATTTTGTATGAAATGATGCATTACAAGATCTTTATCTAAAATTTGTGCACAGTGATATTTGCCTTCCTTTCTGGCTTACACCTTTTTAATCCAGTTTTCTGCAGCCTGGGATGGGGGAAAGAATATTGCTTTGATCAAAGATGGGCAACCAGTGGATACAGCATGTACTTGATGCTTACTCTACAGATCCTTCATAATTGAAGAAGAGGAGCAGGAGAAACCTTCCCCAAAATCAATAAAAAAGACTTTATTGTATCAAGTCAGAATCTAATCCTTCTCCTGGACCTGGATGTAGAAAATATTGGACCAGACCTCTCTCTCTTTCCCCTTCAGCAACTCAAAGACCACCTGAAGCTAAAGAGGAAGAAAACATGACAGAGAATTATAGGAGGCTTGGCTACATTAAGGAGCAGACTTGGTGGGGCTACTTAAGAGTCACTTGATGAAGTGACATAGGGTCAATGGCTAGTGAGCATCTGGGACTCAGGAAGGTTGTTTGTATAGTATTATACAAAACCTGTGAAGGTCTTTTGGATTCCTGCCTAAGGCATGTGCTGGAGACCCACGGTTGGGATTCTCTTGGGCGTTTCTATGTATAGCATCTGTTGGTAAATCTTTCTAGATAACTGTGATACTTGGACTGAATTTATAAGAGCCCAAGAGATAAGTCTATTGTGTCCATTACTATTTGCAGATAGATAAGTAATTCTATTTGTGAGATTCAGACAGCATATTAGACTAAAATTTCCAGGCAATCTAGATTAAGAATAAATTTATTGTATATAGTTCATTGTATCTGGAGGACAGGAAGATAGAAAAAGTTGCTTTATTGTTCTATCCAAATGCAGTCTTCTTAGCACCCAGTATTTAGGACTGGATTAGAGAACATTGGTTTTCAACATCTTTAATTACTCTTCGTCCTGGTGTTAACCATGTGGAGCACAGTAAGGATCTCCCTCTGTATTATCAGCATAATGACTTTTCTTTCCAAGCATTCTTCTATAACCTGATGTAGAATTGTAAAGTAGACTGCCTTAAGGGTACAGGAGCCCCTTATTTGCTGAAGGTTGGGTTTACTCAAGAACCAATGAGGAAAGAGAGATTTAGTGAACAATCAAGCAATCTGGGCTTCAGAAGGGCAGCAGAACTGATAATAAGAAAGGCAGTGTAAAAACTACACTTGCCAATGTTCAGTCATATGGAAGACCTGAGCATTTAGAATGCTCGAGTGCCTTTGTGCTTGGTAGAGTTCCTTTGATAAGCATTATATAGTATATCATTTTTTGAAAGAGGTGCTAAAATATGTGTGCGGGTATCCTATAGCCTTTTTTAAAAACTTATCTTTGCCTCCATGTGTATGAGAGAGAAAAAGAAAGAGACAATAGGAAGAGGTAAGATTTCTGCACTCACCTGGTGGAAAGCAAAAGACATTCTGTCTACATTCAGAGGCACTCTTAGCATCTCTCTCTGGTTAGCAGTGGAAATGTAGAAGTTCTAATATCTAGAGCACAGGGAACCTAGAAAGAGATCTGACAGAAAATTTCCAAGCTGAAAATAATATTTGCTGAGCTAGATAATTTTTTGGAAGAAAAGCTAGGATTAGCAATAGCTGCTACTAGGTCTGTCATTTTTTTGAAAGAATTATGGTTGTGCAATGTCTTCTAAAGAAGTGGCTGTTTTGTTTCATTCTGTTTTTCAGGTAGTCCTTGACTTATGATCACAATTGGGACTAGAATTTCCATTGCTAAGCAAGAATGTTGTGGTGTTAATTGTGCCTAATTTCACAATCTGTTTTGCCATGTTTGTTAAGCAAATCACTGGTGTTGTTAAGTGAATCAACAGTCACTAAGTGAATCTAACTTCCTCTATTGACTTTGCTTGTCAAAAATCAACTGAGATGGTTGCAAATTGTGATTGCATGATCTGGGATGTTGCAATTGTCATAATACCTGCAAGTTGCCAAGCACCTGAATTTTGATCATGTGTCATGCAGTAACTTTTAGGACTAGCCATAGGTTACTTTTTTCAGTGCCATTGAAATTTTGAATGGCCACTAAATAAATGGTTGAAATGGTAAGTTGAGAACTACCTGTACTAAAGGTTGCTTTGGAAACTAATCCAGCTTTCTGCATGCGTATGTGCTTTGACTGCATGTTCCAAGCCACTTGGGGGAAGAATTTCCATAGTTCTAACAGGAACCCTGTGAACTGAATGCATCCCATGAAAAACTGTCTTCTAGTAATGGATTGTGTTTTATTACAGGACCATCTGGTGTCAGAGATGGAGAGACCCTGTCACCCTTAACAAATTGTGAGCTTATTTATTTTGGAAATATTCTACAGATACCAAATTGTGTTATTTTTCCTTTTATAACCCACTTGGACTAGGAGTGTCAAACTCACAGCATCACAGTGGCATCTCGCAAAGTATCGGGACTTTTTTCCCCTTCGCTAAAGCAGGCTGGGTGTGGCCACCGTGTGATGCATCTGGGCCACGAGTTTGACAGCCCTGACTTAGACAATTTACTTTATAATTAAACAACCATAATTACATTTTTGTGAAATTTTATTTTAAAATGGAACCTTTATGAAGTAAACCGAGACCACTAACTAACCTAAAAATCTTAATCTTATACTTTTACCGATATAATTTCCAGTCCACTTTCCAAAGTGCTGCATGCCAATGATTTCTACTGCAAAAATTACTAATAGAATGACAAAATGTATGTTATGAAATACAACTGCTCAATTAGGCAACTAATTGTGCTGAAAGATAGATGCTTACCCTGATGATCAAGGAGTGCAGAAATATTTCTGCCATCTCTTCATGGTCTATGGACACAAATAACTGTTTGCAGTGAAATATTACCTGCTAAATTGAAGGAAGAATAAAGTAAGTGAGATGAAACTGTTGATGCAGAATAAGGCAATATGTTGAACAAGAATGGGCATATTCCGCATATTTTTGTGTGCACTATTCCCCAAATGTATGTCTTTTTTCCCCTAACCATTTCCTTTTAAAAATACATTTTTATATTCCTATTTCTTCATATAATTTTTTTTTGTATATATTGATGAACTATTATGCAATTCCCAGAAAATACAGTACAGATTTTGTCACATGAGCTGTTTCTGATCCATGCATAAATTGGAATAGGCAAAGTTGCCAAATTTGCAATGAAACTCAGGTCAAGCAAATGTATCCTTGTTCTCTGCTAAACAATCTCTGCTTGCAAAATCACAAAGAAGAGCCATACAGTGCTTTAAGTAAACAAGGTTTTCTGGATAAACACAGCCATGATATCTTTTGAAACAATTATTGAATCATATGCAGTATAATCCATAGATGTCTAATATACCTCATAGTAGCCTAGGTGTTTTTTTTAAAATTTCTCTATTAGATGGGTAATACAAAATATGATATTCATCCCAATGCATGAGGAAAAATTGGTCAAATATATAACTTTATGATTAACCAAAACTAAGGATACTAAGTAATGAATTTGTAATGTATTTCATTCATCTGTCACTGGTATAAAAATCTCAGTTAGGAATTATTTATTAACACTATTTTCAAATCATATCAGAAAATTAAAAATAGTTGACCTGTGCATAAATAGTTCAAATTTCTCTTCAGATGTTCCCTTCACCAGATTAAAAAAGAATAATAATGATAATGATAATAATAATAAGAAGAATTGTATGAATAATTAATATAATCTATCCTGTCATTTTAATCTTTTATACATACCATACATACAAAATATTTTATATTATTAAATTAATAAAAGAAGTCAAAGTGAAAGTTTAATAACAGTTGCACTCTAAAGACAATTTTTTTTAATGAATAAAATGGCAGGTCAACTGGGAGAAAATATGGGAAGAAAATATGTGCTGTAAGAAAAGAGTAAGGATATTAGTACCCAAAGGCCTAAAATATATGTAATTATTAGTAGAATGGAGGAAAAGGAAATGCATGGAAAGTTGGGATTGGATAGAAGAATTTATTGTTTTATAGCATGCTTTGCTTCTAATGAAAACAGCAGACCATCCTTCTCATTTCATCCTTTCAGTGACCTGATGCATTAGATACCTCTGAGAATTAAAACCTATTACAGGGATTTGCAACCTTAAACACTCAAAGAGCCATTTGAACCCGTTTCCCACAGAAAACACCAGCAGCCACAAAACCTGGATGGGCGTGGCCAACTCGACATCACTCATTCCCACCCAGTCAAATGATTGCCTCCAGCCACGCCTACCCAGATTTTGTGGCTCCCAGTTTTCTTTTCTGTGAGAAACGTCTCTCTCTCTCTCTCTCTCTCTCTCTCTCCCATCTCTCTCCCTCTTGTCTCTTTCTTTCTCCCTCTCCATTTCTTTCTCTCTCTCATCTCTCTCTCTTTCTGTCTCATCACTCTCTCACTCTCTCATTTCTCTCTTTCTCTCTCTCATCTTCCTTTCTCTCTCTCTCCTCTTTCGCTTTCTCCCTCTCTCATCTCTCTCCCTCTCCCTCATCTCTTTCTCTGTCCCATCTCCCTTTCCCTCTCATCTCTCTCTCATCTCTCTTTCTCCCTGTCTATTTCTCTCTTATTTCTTCCTCTCATCTCTGTCTTTATCTCTCCCATCTTTCTCACTCTCATCTCTCTGTCTCTTTCCCTCTCATCTCTCTCTCTCTCATCTCTCCCTCTCATCTCTCTCTTGTCTCTTTCCCTCTCATCTCTCTTTCTCCCCCCTCTTTCTTTCTCTCATCTCTCCCTCATCTCTCTCTCTTTCTCATTGTCTCATCACTCTCTCACTCTTTCTCATCTCTCTTTTTCTCTCTCATCTCTCTCATCTCCCTTTCTTTCTCTCTCCTCTTGTCTTTCTCCCCCTCTCATTCACTCTCCTCATCTCTTTCTCTCTCCCATATCCCTCCCTCTCATCTCTCTCATCTCTCTTTCTCCATGTCTATTTTTTCTCTCATCTCTTTCTCCCTCCTCTTTGTCTCTCATCTCTCCCTCTCATCTCTGTCTCTCTCTCTCCCATCTCTCTCTCCCTCTCATCTCTCTGTCTCTTTCCCTCCCTCATCTCTCTCTCTTTTTCTCTCTCATCTCTCTCTCTCTTTCTCTCTCTCTCTCTCTTTCTTGTGTGTGTGTTCCTTCTTGAACCATTTCCAAAAACAGGTGAGAGTTGGTTTTTATGTTTTTGTTTTGCTGATTTGTTCTTTCTTCTTCTTTGGGTGCTTTTTACCATATGATTTAAATCAAGAGTCATTTCAGGTTCCCAGATAATGAAGTTCTTTTGTCGCACTGCTGTGGCTTCCTGCCTGCTGAACCCACCACTGACTGCCCCTGCCCCTCACCCTCCCAGTCACTCCTCACCTGAGAAGGTAAGGCAGTGGCAGATGGAGACTCGCTCCATATTCTAGAGCGGGAACGAAATGGCCCTGTACTTGCCTTTTCTTCCAGCCCTTGTTGGTGCTGTGTGCACCTTAGTCGGTCAGGGAGACACGCAACTTTCTCTCCACCCTGAGACACTGGCCCGGCCTGGCTGCAGCTGGTGCTCCACGTTGTAATGGGCTCTCAGAGGAGCAGAGGATGCCATCTCCCCCATTGTGAAGCACACTAAATTTAAGTGTGCTGTGCAAGGCACTGCAAGGGCAGCGAGTAGGCCATGGAGGCAGTGAGAGCATTGGCGTCAGCTGCAGCTGGGCCAGGCCAGTGTCTCGGGGTGGAAAGTTGTGCATCTCCCCGAGCGACCGAGGTGCGCGCAGCACCAACAAGGGCTGGAAGAAGAGGCAAGTACAGGGCCACTTCGCTCCCACTCTGGAATATTGAGCAAGTCTCCATCCACCACCATTGCTCTTACTTTCTCAGGCGAGGAGTGACTGGGAGGGAAGGGCGAGGGGCAGGGCCAGCCAGTGGTGGGATTCGGTTTGGCAGGGAGCCACAGCAAGGGCCCAAAGAGTCGCATGCGGCTCCAGAGCTGTGGGTTGCTGACATCTAGTGAGATTTGCATTGTAGTTTCTGCATTTCTGAGTATGGGAATGAAACATATACCTGCCAAAAAGTACAGACCCCATACTTTCCCATTCACAAGGAAGGAAGGAAAGAAATATTATATTTTCCACATATATATATCATTTAGCACAGACAGCTTCAGTTGCCCATGGCCCATTCTCATAGCATGTTTCTTTCCTTTCCGGAGAAAGCATGGGATTAAAAAGTGAAGAAAAACTGAAGAAAAGGGGTATTTTTCAAATTGGATTAAGGGACTGTGTTGCGAAGTCAATGGATTCTTCCAGAAAAATCACTTGTGGTGATTTCTATCAAAATATACTGCAGCTATTCCATTCTTTACTAATGAATTTTCTGAGGCAAAGGGGAAAAATAAATATGTGCATATTTCTATGTTTGTACGTGTTTGGTGCAGTTGAAAGATTTGGAAATTTATATTATGTTCTTTCCCTCAAAAAATTTGTCAGGTAACATCTGAATAGAATGAGGAACAGAGAAGAGACAACAGATTATATTCTATTTTTTTTAAAAAAATTACATCTACAATTAATAGCAGGTGACAATGGTAATTTCCATAAATGTTTTCACTTCTTTTTTTCCTCAGATCAATCAATTAAAATGTTCTAAGGCAAATTTGACAGAGACTTGAAATATATGGGAAAGGGAAAGAGGGATGAAAACATATGGCTTTAGAAGTGAGAGAAAAAAGATACAGTATATGAAAGGATGCCGAAAATCTTGTGTGATTACATGATATCAGACATATTAGTGAAATTTCATATCAACTAGAGCTGAATCATCAGGCTACATTCCTGTAATCTATGTTTTGAGCTATTTGTAAAACTGTAAAGCTTTATAAAAGTATTTTTTTAAACTACTTATTTTAGTTACAAAGTTGTAAAACCTGCAAGAGCATGAAATGTCTCTTTTCTTACCTACTAATTCTTCTTAGAATAATCTTTTCATGTTAACAACTTTTTACATGCAAGCTGCTGTGTTAGTAATAGAAATCCTCTCCCTGTAGTTTTCTGTGAAACCAGAACAATTTTAGACTTTTAGACAAAGCTAATGTTTTGGACATCATTTTAGCTATGTTTGTCACAATCAAGGCTGCAAACTAAAACTAATAAAAGGTAATTTTTAGGACTAGTAACTATTAGCCTCTTTTTGTAAATAACAATCATTAGGTTTTTTTAGAAAATATGTTTTAAGAAATGGAGTAGATTCATTATAAATAAAAAAGAGCAACAAAGTATTAGAATTCTTAGACACAAAAATCAGTCCAAAATAAAATTATTTTTCAAAAGAAATGCAAAGATTTGTAATGAGCCTACCATTTACATAGTCCTCTGCACCATTAAGACGACTTGTCCTTCAGGAATACTGTGGTAGAAAGGACTGTTGAAAGAAGCCTTAGTTTCAAATCAAGTAACAGTACAAAGCAGGTATGCTCACCAGGAGCCCCTTGTTCATCCACTGTGTTGTTCTGTAAGAAACAACTTAAAGCATAAATAGCACGTGAGACAGCTGCCATCACTACTCACTTCCTCAAAAGACTGCATTTGAAATGTACAACTGCCATTTCTTATTCTCTTCCAGTTAAAAATAGTTTGGTTCACTGATTTGGTTCAATCACCTTTGTCCCCTGAACCATGAGACTCCACTCTAATGCAGCTGCTCATAGGCTTGATAAATTAGTAAACATTTTTTAATGAAATATGGCACTTCAAAAAGCAAGATGTTCTTTATTCATCCCCACCCCCCCCCACCCCCAGGCTATTAAAGGCAAATAGTCCACAGAGTCTGGTCCATGACAGTTTTTGATAGAGGAGACTTCTTTTTAATGTAAGCCTTCTTGGGCATTTTGAAGCAGTTGTGATACAGGTCTGCTCTTGCAGTAAGAGGTAGGCCATAATTTTATATACTTGTGAAAGGCTGATTCCAGTGTAGTCCTGTCACAACTCAGTGGCACTGTGCTAGATACAACACTCCTCCATGCCCTTGATTTTAGTAAGTATCGGGTCTCCTCAAATCAACTGCATCAGCATTGTGAAGTAGCAATAAAATATCCACAATGATCCCAGAAGCGTTATTATCTAATCAAAGTCAAAATCTCTGTAAATCCCAGGTTAGCAATAAGGCAGCTGTTGGAGGCAGTGAAAATGTCCTCAAAACACTTGGCTATAAGCCAGGCTTTGTCAAATGAAGAGCAATCCAATAGTAGATTCTATGAAGAAGGCTAGTATGCTAAGGTGACCAGATTTTAACATTGGTAAAGAGGGACATTGTGGGCGTGGCTTATTTTGTGGGCGTGGCTAGCTGGTCATGTGACTGGGTGGGCGTGGCTAGCTGGTCATGTGACCGGGTGGCCATGGCTATGTGTATAGGGTAAGGTGAACAGATTTTAACATTGGTAAGAGGGACACCATTGTGGGCGTGGCTTATTGTGTGGGCATGGCTTGGAGGCCATGTGACTGGGTGGGCGTGACTAGCTGGTCATGTGACCGGGTGGCCATGGCTATGTGTATAGGGACTACTCAGAGGGCTGGAAAGTCATTTCTGACAGGTCCTCACACTTTTGACTGGTCCTCACACTTATGACCATCCTCACATTTATGCCCGTGCAGCATTCTTAACAACCATGTCACTCATTTCACAACTGCTTCTCTTCACCATGGTGATAAGATAGGGAAAAAAACGTAAAATGTGAGGACAGTCGTAAGTTCGAGGATTGGTCAAAAGTGCGAGGACCAGTCAAAAATAACTTTTTCAGCCCTCTGAGTAGTCCATATGCACAAAAGGACTAACCAGAGAGCTGAAAAAAGTCATTTCTGACAGGTCCTCGCACTTTTGACTGGTCCTCACACTTATGACCATCCTCACATTTATGCCCATGCAGCATTCTTAACAACCATGTCACTCATTTCACAACTGCTTCTCTTCAACATGGTGACAAAATAGGGCAAAAATGTAAAATGTGAGGACAGTCGTAAATTCGAGGACTGGTCAAAAGTGTGAGGACCAGTCAAAAATAACTTTTTCAGCCCTCTGAGTAGTCCATATGCACAAAAGGACTAACCAGAGAGCTGAAAAAAGTCATTTCTGACAGGTCCTCGCACTTTTGACTGGTCCTCACACTTATGACCATCCTCACATTTATGCCCATGCAGCATTCTTAACAACCATGTCACTCATTTCACAACTGCTTCTCTTCCCCATGATGACAAGATAGGGCAAAAATGTAAAATGTGAGGACAGTCATAAGTTCGAGGACTGGTCAAAAGTGTGAGGACCAGTCAAAAATAACTTTTACAGCCCTCTGAGTAGTCCATATGCATTAAAGGATTACAGCAATAGAGAGGGATGAAGGAATGGAAATTAGAGTAGGAGTGAGGGTAAGAGAGGGAGGAAGAGAGGAGGAGAAGGAGAAAGAAAGAGGAAGTAGGGAGGAGAAAAAGAGGGTGGGGGGAAGAGAAAGTAAGAAGGAAAGAAAAGAGAGAGGTGGTAGGTTTGAGGAGAAAGATTGCTGTACAATAAAAAAGATGAAAGGGAAGAAAGCCAACCCCAAGCAAATATAAAGATATTAAGATAAAGAATGAATTGTTAAACTTTAAAGAATAAAAGAGAACAAATATGAATAAATAGCAATAATTAGAAACACACATACAAACATACAATGTATTTTCTTTGAACAGAATATTTGGCTGGTTCACAAATTTAAACAGCGGTTAGTCATTTCAATTAAATTTACAATTTCTATATTTCCTTTTTGCCATATTTATTCCTCATCTATTTTTTAAAAAAACCAATATTACCCTTCATCCTCATCTCTAATCTTAATCAAATTCAATTTTTCCCTTCTATTCTATATTATACCCCTTCCCATTGTCATCTATTTTTATATCCATCCTCACATTGTTTAATTATGTAATTATGTAATACAGTTGTTTAATACAAATTCAACATTTTAATATAAATCAATTAGTTATAAAACTATCTTTTTTGTATATTAATCAATATGAACATGAATATTCCAATTATTTCCATGCAATCCAATTTCTTACAAATCAATTAATTATATTTACCAATAATAATAAACCAAATAATTTCTCCCATATATTCCTCCGAACCACAACTTAACCATTTCTGCTTTCAACACAATATACAATTAATAGTATCTCAATTATTACAATTCCCTAGTTAAATACAGCTTTTTTTCCTTTGTGTTTTAAAATCTTGAAGTCTCCTCCTAAATTTCCCATTGTTTGCAGTTTTTCACCTACCTTTTTTGGGGAGGAAAAATAAAAATAAAAATAAATCTCTCTCTGCCTCATTTTGTCACGCTGCACCAAAGACCCTGGTTTCGGTTTCGTTTTCGTTTCTGAAGCTTAGCTAGGGGAAAAAAAAACTGCTTTACACTGATTGCCTGTAGGGCGGCCCTTTGAAGCCCCGGGCAAGAGTTTAAACAGTTTTTTTTTCTTCTAGCCATCAGCTGGGGCTCAAGAAAAATCCGGACTTTTTTGAAACGCCGCGGGACGCGGGACAAATTGCTCAAAAGCGGGACTGTCCCGCCAAAAGCGGGACGTCTGGTCACCTTATAGTATGCATATCTTCCCCTATGATTTTATGAGACTCAGAAGTCTCTCATCTTGCAATTGTTTGTCAATATTTTATTAATATTTATTTGGTAAATTATTCAGATGCCCATTTCACTTACACACCTCTGAGCAGTGCAACAAATTTAACAACACAAAAACAATAAAACAAAATAACCAAAAGTATAACAACAAAAAAGCTGCAGTGGTTAGAATGCAGTATTGCAGGCAAACCCTGCCCACAGCTTCGAGTTCGATCTTGACTAGCTCAAGGTTGATTCAGCCTTGCATCCTTCTGAGGTCAGTAAAATGAGAAATTCAGATAAAATCAGATTGTTGGGGGCAATATGTTGACTCTGTAAACCTCTGTAAAACACTATGAAGCACTTTATAAGTCTATATAAGTGCTATTGCTATTGCTAAAAATAATGACAAACATTAAAAAAAACAATTTGCAGAAGAATGCGCTCAATTTATGTAGCACTTTGTAAACTTCACATTACCAGATATGCAGGCCAGATGGCAAAATCATGTCTTCGGTCTCTTCTGGAAGGTCAGCAAGGTCTGGTCCAATATTAGTTCACAGGGAATGTTATTTGAAAATTAATGTTGTAGGCCTGTTTAATCCTTCAAGTTTAATCAGTTTTGTTCCTTGATTTTATTAGCTCAGACTTCCTTAATCTCATGAAATTTGCCATCTTCACACGGTTAGCAAACTCAGTTTAACAAAACTGTTTTTAGTTTGTAACACTGCTGACATTTCTAGAATTTCCACGGAAAATCACACTACTTTTTATTAAGAGCTTTGTTTCTTCTACTTTGGGAAATTTGGGGAAAAGGCATGTGCTATCTTTCAACCAGCCACCTTAATTTCAATTCATGGTGAAACGAAAATTTATTGCAGAGATGTTCTCAAGCAAGGCTTTTTTCTCACATACTGGTAGTAGTCATTCAAGTATGACTCATAAGGAAATCTAAAAATGATATTTTGTAAAGCTTTGTATGGCTTTGGAAGGATTGTAATAGAATTTTGCCACTTTATGAAATCACTATTATGACTGAGGAGAACTGAGGAAATAATTGATAAATCTTTTTCAATAAAAATTTTGGAGGTAGAGACACAATTAAAAATATTGAATATATTTTCAATAAAAGCTAAATAGGGGACATGCTTGTCATTTATTAAAATGAGCATTAGCTCAGTAAAATCATTCTGATTTAGCCGCAACCTGACACTGATATAAAAGATATTAGCTAAAATGTCATATAAAGGACCCCCCCCCCATTTCTTACAACAATAAATTGTTTGTTCAAGAACACCCAATAAAATATTCAAACCCCTTAGCAAACAGAATTTTGGAAGCCACAGTAATATTAAAAAGCTTCAACATACAAATACTTGATTAGAATAGAATAGAATTTTTTATTGGCCAAGTGTGAATTTGTCTTTGTGCATATGCTCTCAATATACATAAAGGAAAAGATTCAGCAATAATCATAAGGTACAACACTTAATGATAGTCATAGGGTACAAATAAGCAATCAGGAAATATCAATATAAATTGTAAGGATACAAGCAACAAAGTTACAGTCATACAGTCATAAGTGGGAGGAAATGGGTGATAGGAACGATGAGAATATTAATAGTAATACAGACTTAGTGAATAGTTTGACAGTGTTGAGGGAATTATTTGTTTATCAGGGTGATGGCGTTCGGGAAAAAACTGTTTTTGTGTCTAGTTGTTCTGGTGTGCAATGCTCTATAGCGTCGTTTTGAGGGTAGGAGTTGAAACAATTTATGTCCAGGGTGCGAGGGGTTTGTAAATATTTTCACAGTGCTCTTTTTGACTCATGCAGTATACAGGTCCTCAATGGAAGGCAGATTGGTAGCAATTGTTTTTTCTGCAGTTCTAATTATCCTCTGAAATCTGTGTCTGTCTTGTTGGGTTGCAGAACCAAACTAGACAGTTATAGAGGTGCAGATGACCGACTCAATAATTCCTCTGTAGAACTGTATCAGCAGCTCCTTGGGCCATTGGAGCTTTATGAGTTGGCGCAGAAAGAACATTCTTTGTTGTGCTTTTTTGATGACATTTTTGATGTTAGCTGTCCATTTTAGAACTTGTGATATGGTAGAACCTAGAAATTTGAAGGTCTCTACTGTTGATAATGTGTTGCCTAGTATTGTGAGAGGTGGAAATATGGAAGGGTTTCTCCTAAACTCTACCACCATTTCTACGGTTTTGAATGTGTTCAGTTCCAGATTGTTCCAGTCGCACCACGAGGCTAGTTGTTCAACTTCCTGTCTGTAAGTGGATTCATTATTGTCTTGAATGAGACCGATCACTGTTGTATCATCTGCGAACTTCAGTAGTTTAACAGATAGATCGTTGGTATACAGAGAGATGAGAAGTGGGGAGAGCACACAGCCTTGGGGGGGCCCTGTGCTAATTGTACAGGTATCTGATATGATTCTGCTTAGCTTCACCTGCTGCTTCCTGTTTGTTAGGAAGCTTATGATCCACTTACAAGTGTGTTCAGGTACCTGTAGCTGGTTTAGCTTAATTAGAAGAGTGTCTGGAATGATGGTATGCTGAATTAAAGTCTACAAAGAGGACCCTTGCGTAGGTCTTTGGAGATTCAAGATGTTGTAGGATGTAGTGCAGAGCCATATTAACAGCATCATCTGTTGATCTATTTGGTCAGTATGCAAATTGCAAGGGGTCTAACAGTGGATCCATGATGGTTTTCAAGTGGGACAGCACTAGCCTTTCAAAGGTTTTCATGACTACAGATGTTAGAGCAACTGGTCTGTAGTCGTTCAGTTCCTTGATGGTGGGCTTCTTCGGCACTGGAATGAGATAAAGCATTTGAAGCAAGAAGGAACATAGCACATCTCTAGTGATTTATTGAAGATACGGGTGAAGATGGGGGGCCAATTGGTCAGCACAGACTTTTAAACAAGAATGAGTTATCTTGTCTGGGCCTGGAGCTTTTCCTGGCTTTTGTCTGTGAAATAGGTCTTGCACTTCCTTTTCTGTGATCACTAGGGGTTGTGAACCCAATGGGATGGGGTCAGTTGTAGGAGGCTTGGCTGTCTCCTACATGAACTATCTCCTACATGAATAAACTGCCTCTGAAGCAAGCCAAGATCAATTTAAATTCTGCAAAGGTTTTCAGTTCTTTGAAAGAGTTGATCCAAAGTTGTAAAATTATGGATGCCAACTTTATTTGTTGAATGGTGTTATGAGCTCTCATCCTGTAAGTTTTCATGAGCCAAATGGTTGTGATTTTTGATATTTTCCAAATACACATTTTGGCAGGTAGTGAGCTGGTTCCCTAACCAAGGATACTAGTGCTATATACCCAGATGCTGCTGCCAACTCATGGTACGGAAAAAGGATACCACGTGCCAGAGAAAATACTTACCAGATATTCCTTTTCTGGATAAACAACATTATGCAAAACACAGCAAGTTATTCTAGTTTCTGTAATAGTGCCATTGATTCATCCAATGAAACTAGATGCAAGAAAGTCAAATATAAGTTAAACTAACATTTCTTTCCATAATATATGGCGATCACTGGCAACTAGGATGCCTGTGAGCTTCAGAGGAGTGTGCTGATTGACCATAACAGGCTATATCTAAAGAAATTACTAGAGAAAGGCATAGAGGTGAAAGAGAACGGGTAGTTTTGCTTCCTCTTTTCTTCCACTGGAGCAGCAAGTAACCCACCAGGGACATTGAGCTAGAATAGAAGATACTGCAGGAACCACCCAGTTATGACCACAGCTGTAACCAGCTACAGGAGAAAGAGGTGGCAGAGAGCCACTGCCAGATTCACTGCTACAAAGGGATGGGATTTGAACAATAATAGATTGGAGGTACCTATATAAAGATTAAATAAGGCTAAGGTAAAAAATGTGACATTGAAGACAGGAATAAATTGGAGACGTCCGATTTGGCGTTGCAGCAGTATGGTCAATGGATAGCGGAGCTCCGCAAATCCCAGCTGATTCTTCATCGTTGGGGGCCCTAAGGGGCTAGTCATCCTGGAGGGTGACAAAGAAAGGAGGGGTCCCTTGCTGATCGCAGGGAGAGGCAGCTCTTTCGTTTGATCCAAGACGACCTCCTGACCAACAAAGAAGAGTGATGGCCATTATGGCCGACCAAAGCTGGAGCAACCGAAGAAAGAAATGAGCTGGAGCAGTTTGAGAACAGTGGATTGGGACTGGGTGAGATGTTTTTTAATTTTTTTTTTTACTAGAGACCCACTTTAAATAAAAGAACTTTTGAAAGACTCCAAAGTGCTGAGAAAGCGGCAAATTAACACATGGAGAAAAAGTATAGACTCAAAAGAGAAATAAAATGCTAACGGAAGAATTTGAAGTTTTAAAATATTGACAGTCTGAACTGGAACTTGTGGTGTTATACTAAGTAACTCTAATCTGCTGAAAATGTTGTCTGACTATTGGAAGAAACTGTATAATGAAAAAGGGTTATTTTGCTTTTATTAGCAAACTTTGACAATCAGCTGAACTTGTTTTAGCACTGAGAACTAGAGTTGGTGTTATGTACTGGCCAAAGAAGAAGACCTTCAAAGTTATAAGAAGAGAAGCAAAGTAAAAGGCAAACAACATCTGGAAGGCTGTCTTCTTGTTTTCTTTCTACCTGTCTTTATCCAGCGGCCTAGGATTAACTGGCGAGCCTTTTGAAATTTGCTTCAAGGCAATGTGGATTACAAATGACAGAAATTGCCCTTGAAATTGAACACCTGTTTTGGTGAATTAATGAGTCATGGGGAAACTTGGTGTGCCATTTTGGATTACAAATATTATTAGATGGAATATTTTACGAGGTGAAAAAAGAAATTAAATAGAACCTACAAATTTGAAAAACTTAGGAGCAAAACAGCAGACCTTTAGGAGTATAAACACTGTGGACTCTGAGAACAGTTCAGGGACTGAACAAATTCTTTTAATGGTGATTTTAATTTTTCAATTTTTATTTTTGCTCTTTGCTATCTCTGCTTTTTGCCTAGATTCCTTATTTTTATTATTCTTGGGATTTTCATATAATTGTATGGGATTAAGGCACTCAAGAGCCTGAGATTTTAGTATTTAGCTTTTTGTTATACTTTTCCATATTTTTTCTCTTGTCTTTTTATTTTTGTTTCTATTTCCATCTTTTCTTTTTTGGGCTTTCTTGGATTTACATCTAAATGATTAGGGTTTGAAAGAATCTGAAGAATTTGATTTTTTCTTTTTGATTTTTCTGCTCTTCTTTTTCTATTTTATTTTTATTTTTCCTTTTTTCTGGACGCTGTCTTGGTTGAACATCTAATTAACAACTAACAGAATGAGCAGAAAAGTAGCAACAGTTGGAGCTGCTGCGACTACACTGTCCTCATCACCATCTGGAGGATGCAACAAGAGAAAGAGAAGGAGAAAGATAAAGACCCATCATTACAAACGATCTTCCAAACAGTTTTAAGACTAGAACAACAACTACTTAAGACAGATGAGAAAGTTCAAAGAATGGAACAACAATTATTTAAGACAGATGAGAAAGTTCAAAGAATGGAACAACAATTACTTAAGACAGATGAAAAAGTGGTTAGTATTCAACAAACGATATCAAAATATGAAGAAAGAATGTTAAACTTAGAGAAGAAAGATGAACAAAAGAAGGGGAAAATAAAAGAAATAGAGAATAGACTGGGAGAGGTTGAACAAGAAACAAGTGGCTTTATTGGATGGGAAATGGACAGAGCAGAATTTTACTTAAGATTTCAAAATGTGGAGGAAAAGAAAGGAGAAAATTTGGCGGACATTATGATTGGATTGTTGGCTGAGGCATTAGGCATCACTAAAGAGAAGATGATGGATGGGATTGATGAAATTTATCGAGTTTACACTAGATATGCCATGCATAATAAACTGCCAAGAGATTTATATAATGTAAGATTTACTAAGAAATCGATTAAAGCACAAATACTCCAGATAGCTAGAGAAAAAGTTTGAAATACAAGGAGAAAGATGTGGCTGTTTTGAAACAAATACCAAGAAAGATTAGGGAGCTGAGAAGAGAATACCAATTTTTGACAAAAATCCTGATTCAAAAAGGAATTAACTACAGATGTCTGATTCCAGAAGGGCTAACTCTTACATGGCAGCTCCAAAGATATAGGTTGAATACAATTGATAAAGCAAGAGCTTTTTACGATGATTTTCTTAAAGAAAGAAAAAGAAGTAGTGATGGAAGTTGAAAAACAAGATACAGTCATCCCAATTAAGTTCACAGACGAAGAACTGGCAATGCTTGAATCAACAGAGGGTGCCGTCGGTGGAGTTGTGGAACAAAAGGCACAATGTGAAGTAAGATCAACTAGAGCAACAAAACCCACATATAAAATATGAAAATGGAAGAAAGGAAACTAATTTCAATAAATGTAAATGGACTAAATTCGGCAATTAAGAGAAAGTATTTCATAAATTGGAGAAATTAAAATTTGATATAATTTGTTTACAAGAAGTACATATTAAAAAACAACATGAACAATTACTGATACAACCGAAACTTGGAAGATCTTTTTTAGCTCTTATCACAAAATAAAAAGAGAGGAGTTGCTTTATATATCAAAAATGCAATATTGGCGGAGCAAAAATACGTAGATGAAGAAGGTAGAATCTTGATGGTAGAAATAATTGACAATAATAAGAAAGTTCTTTAGTAGCAATTTATGCTCCAAACAATAATCAAAGAGACTTCTATAGAAAATTACATAATAAAATAGTTGAGATGGAATATGATGATATATGTATGATGGGAGATTTTAATGGAATTGTGGACGAAAATTTGGACTATAAAACACATAAAATAACAAGACACAGTAGAAAGACATTACCGAAATCCTTTTTCAAGATGATAGAGGAGATACAGTCAGGTCCATAAATATTGGGACATCGACACAATTCTAACATCTTTGGCTCTATACACCACCACAATGGAGTTGGAATGAAACAAACACAATGTGCTTTAACTGCAGACTGTCAGCTTTAATTTGAGGGTATGTACATCCAACTTGGGTGAACGGTGTAGGACTTACAGCAATTTGTATATGTGCCTCCCACTTTTTAAGGGACCAAAAGTAATGGGACAATTGGCTTCTCAGCTGTTCCATGGCCAGGTGTGTGATATTCCCTCATTACCCCAATTACAATGTGCAGATAAAAGGCCCAGAGTTCATTTCAAGTGTGCTATTTGCATTTGGAATCTGTTGCTGTCAACTCTCAAGATGAGATCCAAAGAGCTGTCACTATCAGTGAAGCAAGCCATCATTAGGCTGAAGAAACAAAACAAACCCATCAGAGAGATAGCAAGAACATTAGGCGTGGCCAAAACAACTGTTTGAAACATTCTCAAGAAGAAGGAATGCACTGGTGAGCTCAGCAACACCAAAAGACCTGGGAGACCACGGAAAACAAGTGTGGTGGATGACCAAAGAATTCTTTCCCTGGTGAAGAAAACACCCTTCACAACAGTTGGCCAGATCAAGAACACTCTCCAGGAGGTAGGTGTATGTGTGTCGAAGTCAACAATCAAGAGAAGACTTCACCAGAGTGAATACAGAGGATTCACCACAAGATGTAAACCATTGGTGAGCCTCAAAAACAGGAAGGCCAGATTAGAGTTTGCCAAACAACATCTAACAAAGCTTTCACAGTTCTGGAACAAGATCCTATGGACAGATGAGACCAAGATCAACTTGTACCAGAGTGATGGGAAGAGAAGAGTATGGAGAAGGAAAGGAACTGCTCATGATCCTAAGCATACCACCTTATCAGTGAAGCATGGTGGTGGTAGTGTCATGGCGTGGGCATGTATGGCTGCCAATGGAACTGGTTCTCTTGTATTTATTGATGATGTGACTGCTGACAAAAGCAGCAGGATGAATTCTGAAGTGTTTTGGGCAATATTATCTGCTCACATTCAGCCAAATGCTGCAGAACTCATTGGATAGTGCTTCACAATGCAGATGGACAATGACCCAAAGCATACTGCAAAAGCAACCAAAGAGTTTTTGAACGGACAGAAGTGGAATGTTATGCAATGGCCAAGTCAATTACCTGACCTGAATCCCATTGAGCATGCATTTCACTTGCTGAAGACAAAACTGAAGGGAAAATGCCCCAAGAACAAGCAGGAACTGAAGACAGTTGCAGTAGAGGCCTGGCAGAGCATCACCAGGGATGAAACCCAGCATCTGGTGATGTCTATGCGTTCCAGACTTCAGGCTGTGATTGACTGCAAAGGATTTGCAACCAAATATTAAGAAGGGAAAGTTTGATTTATGATTATTATTCTGTCCCATTACTTTTGGTCCCTTAACAAGTGGGAGGCACATATGCAAACTGCTGTAAGTCCTACACCGTTCACCTGAGTTGGATGTACATACCCTTAAATTAAAGCTGACAGTCTGCAGTTAAAGCACATTGTGTTTGTTTCATTCCAACTCCATTGTGGTGGTGTATAGAGCCAAAGATGTTAGAATTATGTCGATGTCCCAATATTTCTGGACCTGACTGTAAATATGAAAGATGTATGGAGGGAGAGAAATGAGAAAAATAGACAATATACTTTCTATTCGGATAGACATTTATCATGGTCCAGATTAGATATGATATGGACAACAATGGACTTGATGTTGAACATAGAAAACGTGGAAACAGAACCTAATTTATGGGCAGATCATAACCCGGTGATAGTCATATGGAAAGGGCGAAAAAAAGAGATCCCGATAGACCTTAAATAATACATTACTAAAAGAGAAAGATTTTGTACAGAAAATGGAAAGAGAATTGGATTTTTTCTTTAAGGAAAATAAGAAAGAAGAAACATCAGCACAAAATCGTTGGGATACAATGAAGGCCTATGCCAGAGGCTTAATCATAGATTACACAAGGAAACGAAATGCAAAGAAAAGACAAATCTTTAAAATATTGACTGATGACTATAAAAGATTTGAAAAGGAACTCCAGAAAGGTCCATATAAGAAAGACATTAAAATTAAAATGGATATTATAAAGCACAAAATGGACCTACTGGAGAAAGAAAGAACTATTTTGAAACACGAATAAACCAGGAAGATGGCTAGCATACAAATTAAAAAAAAGAAAGAGAATCAAGAAAAATAGCACATTTAGTTGACGACCAAGGGCAAAGTAAATTTGGAAATAAAGAGATGGAGAAAATAATACAAGAATACTATAGACAACTTTATAAAAGAGAGACAGTAGAAGAGGAGAAAGTGGCAAAGTACCTACAAGAAGCTAAATTATCTCGGATTCCCAAAGACATTGAGGAAATGTTGGAAGGAAATATAACAATGATGGAGCTAATAGAAGCAATTAAGAAGCAAAAGAACGTGAAGGCACCAGGACCAGATGGTTTACTGGTTGAATATTATAGGACATTACAAGAACCCTTGGCTCTCTCATTACTAGAGGTTATGAATGAAGTGATGACAAAGAAAGAAATACCCAAATCATGGACTGAGGCGTATATTACGCTGATCCATAAAGAAGATACAGACCCACAACAAATTAAAAATTACAGACCTATTTCCCTGTTAAACTCGGATTATAAAATTTTTGCTTCAATATTGGCAGAAAGATTAAAGAGATATCTGAATAATTATATACATATAGACCAGAATGGATTCCTTCCCAAAAGACAAATTAGAGAGAATATAAGAATAATTCTGGATACACTATAATATTATGAAGCACATCCCGAAAAACAGATGGCTTTGATATTTTTAGATGCTCAAAAGGCTTTTGACAATGTAAATTGGCGATTTATGACGCTGCAAATGGAAGAGATGAGCTTTGGTAGAAAATTCATCCAGGTGATTGAAGCTATATACAATAAGCAGACTGCAAAAGTAATGATTAATGGAGAAATGACTGATGCCATTGAGATAAAAAAAGGTACTAGACAAGGATGCCCGTTATCGCCATTTTTATTTATATTGACATTGGAAGTCCTAAATAGAAATATTAGAGAAGAAAAAGAGGTAAAAAGTATGAAAATACGAAAAGAAGAATATAAATTACAAGCCTTTGTGGATGACTTGGTCTTCATAATAGAAGAACCTCTTAAAAACAATAAATAAATTGATAGAAACTATAGGTGAATTTGGGAAGGTAGCGGGCCTGAAAATTAATAAAGATAAAACGAAGATAATGACTAAAAATATGTTGAAAAAGCAAAAAGAAGAGTTGATGGAGATATCTAAGATGCAGGTCACAAACAAGATAAAATATTTGGGGATACATTTGACAGCAAGATGTAATGCAATTAAAGAAAATAATTATAATAAGCTTAAAAAACAGATAGGGCAAGATTTGGTGAAATGGGGAAACTTGCAGTTATCATTGATTGGCAGGATTTCAACTATTAAGATGAATATTCTGCCTAGAATTTTGTATTTATTCCAGACAATTCCAATTAAGTTGGGGAAGGAATTTTTTGAGGACTTGAATAAAATGATATTGAAATATATTTGGCAAGGGAAAAAGGCAAGAATAAGATTAAAGTTGTTACAAGATGCTAAAATGAGAGGTGGTTTTGGCCTGCCTAATTTTGAACTTTATTATCAAGCAACATGTTTAATGTGGATTAAAGAATGGATAACTTTGAGAAATATTAGATTATTAAATTTGGAGGGTCATGACTTATTGATGGGATGGCATGCTTTCTTATGGTATAAAGGTACTAAAGTACAAGGGTATTTTAGAAGACACCAGATACAAGAAGCTTTATTGTCAAATTGGGAGAAGATAAAAAAACAATACTATTTGAAAATTCCAGTCTGGGTATCTACAATTGAAGCTTTTACATATTCGGTAATATTTAAAAGGGAACAAATCGTTAGATACAGTGAATTATTGAATGAAAAGGGTGAACTTAAACCAAAGCAAGAATTAGAAGATCAGGGATATAAGATGGTTTGGCTTTCTTATATGCAAATACGTTCTAGATATGAAGAAGATCTCAAACAAGAAAGTATTTATAATGTTTCGACTAATTTAGATAAGATTTTAATGGGCTCTGATGACCATGTAATTAAAAAACTATATGGATATTTGTTCGAAATAAAATTAAAGGAAGAACAAGTTAAAGAATTGATGATAGCTTGGGGGAAAAATTTTGGTCATGGTATTGATTTAGAGAATTGGCAAAAATTGTGATCACATAATTATAAGATGACAATGTCTATAGCGTATAAGGAGAATTTGTATAAGATGTTTTACAGGTGGCATTTACTGCTGGCGAGGATAGCCAGAATGTTCAAGAATAAATCAGAGAAATGCTGGAAGTGTCATCAGACGCCAGGATCATATTACCATATGTGGTGGACATGAGGAAAAGCAAAAAGATATTGGACTAAGATACACATGTGGTTGGAAAAAATGATAGAGAGACACATCGACATTAAACCAGAAATATTTTTACTAGGGATTTTACCTGAGACATATAATAAGGGGCCGTTCCCCCCTCCTCCCCCCTTTTTGTTGGCCTGTATAGGCCTTATCATGGTCACCACCCCAGCTGCTTTCTGCCTTGCAAGCCATCTCCCTCCATTGCCTTCCGTGTGTCATCTATTCCCCGGGTTTACTATTCTGCCTTCTAGACTGGCTCTATTCCACCTATGCCCTTGATGGTGTGGAGAATGGACAATTCTGATGTGGATTCTGAGGGAGTCCGGTTTCAACTGCCGTTTCCCTACCAGAGTGGATAGACTATCGAATCTCTCCATAGCCAACTCCATCTTGGCTAGCCATCATGAGAGGATGGCCTGGAGAGAGCACCTTCTGAGTTTTTGCTGAAATGGCACGAGACTTCTTCCACTGTCATGAGAGGACAGTGGAGTCCAGTTTTCCCATGTCTTGAGTTGCTGCCTCTCCATTCCCTAGGACGATTAGACTATTCTATGGAACCCAGCCAGATGATGTTTCACCCGTTCTTGGATGCACTCGGCCGCCGAACTCCTTGCGCTGCAAGACTCCCCCCTCTCGCAGGCCTGGCCCTCCACGTTATCGAGGGCCTACCTTGATGACGGATTTTGGAATCCCGAGAGATGGCATGCAGCAAAGAGGGGGTTGAGGGGTTTTTTATTTAAATTTTTAAAGAAAATTTTAAGGGGACCCGGGAGGAAGGGAGGGGGTTGTAAAAGTGGACCTGGGGGGGTCCAGATAGCTACTGAGCGGGGTGATAAGTTGATTGGCTGCAGCAGAGGGGTCAGGAAAGAAAATTTATCCGGGGAGCAGGGGGATAACAAGAAGGGCAATGCAATTGAAATAATGAGTGGGAGGAGCAGGTATGACGGGCGCAGGGGACCATATCATGTGTCGGGGGTGCGCATACGCTGTTTACGAGCAATTGCGCACTCCGGCCCCCAATGCGCGACTCGTGGCCTGGGTTGTGCAGAGTCTCAGGCCCAGGGTCCACGGCTGATGTTGTGTAATGCCAGGTCGGTTGTTAATAAAGCCCCCCTCATCTGTGATCTTATATTGGAGGGGGTGCGGACCTGGCAGGTATTAAGGAGACCTGGTTGGGCCAAGAGGGGGGGTCCCCCTCGTTGAAATGTGCCCACCAGGTTTCCGTGCATTTCATCAGCCAAGGGCCCAGGGGAGGGGTGGGGGAGTGGCGGTGATTATTAGGGAGAGTCTTTGTCCGAGGGAGACCACTGTTCCTCAGATAGCTGGATGTGAGTCCCTCTTTGTGAAGTGGGGCCGTGGGGTGCAGATGGGTTTGCTGACTGCGTACCTGGCTCCCTGCCACGTGGCAGCGACCCTACCCGAGCTACTCGACGTCATCGCCGGGGTGGTGGTGGATACCCCCAGACTTATTGTCATGGGGGATTTCAACCTTCCTTCCGCGGGTGAGGGTTCATGGCTTCCATGACGGCCATGGACCTGACCCAGTTAGTTCAAGGCCCCACTCACATAGGGGGACACACTCTGGACTTGATTTTCATCTCTGGTCAGTGGTTGAATGATCTTGGTAGAGGGGACTTAGATATTAAACCCTTGTCATGGACAGATCATTCGCTCCTTCACTTGGACTTTCCTACTCCTTCCCCCTGCCGCAGGGAGACGGAACCGAACAAATGGTTCCGTCCCAGGCGCCTGATGGCTCCCGAAAGATTCCTGACGGAGCTTGGGCCGTTTCCTGAGACTCTGACACACGACTCGACTGAAGAGCTGGTGGCCGCCTGGGATAGTGCGGCCACCGGAGCTTTGGATCGTGTCGTGCCTTTGCAGCCTCTGACCCGATGCCGATCTCAATTGGCTCCTTGGTTCTCTGAGGAGCTGAGAGAGATGAAGCGTCGGAAAAGACGCCTAGAGAGCATTTGGAGGACTAGTCATTCTGATTCCGACCGGACACAGGTGAGGTCTTATATCAAGACCTACCTAGTGGCGATAAAAGCGGTGAAATCTAACCATTTTTCCACTCTTATCGCATCTGCAGAGAACCGCCCAGCCGCCCTGTTTAGGGTGACCCACTCCCTTCTTCGGGGGGCAGTGCGGGAAGATCCCTTGCAGGGTCGAGCTGAGGATTTTGTGCAATTCCTGCACGATAAAGTCGCTTGGATTCGGGAAGGCTTGGACTCCGACTGGGTGAGTCCGGGGGAGGAGACGAGGGTAAGTCTTGAGAATATTACCTGGGAGGAGTTTGATCCTGTGGCTCCCAAGGATGTGGACAGGGTTCTGGGTAGGATTAGTGCCGCCAAATGTTTATTGGACCCGTGTCCCTCCTGGTTGGTACTGGCCTCCCGGGAGGTTACACAAGGCTGGCTCCAGGGGATTATAACTGCTTCTCTGAGAGAGGGTGCCTTTCCCGCTGCCTTGAAAGAGGCGGTGGTGAGGCCCCTCCTCAAGAAGCCTTCCCTGGACCCGGCTGAATTAGCTAACTACCGTCCAGTCTCCAACCTTCGTTTTGTGGCGAAGGTTGTTGAGAGTGTGGTGGCACGACAACTGCCCAGGCACCTGGATGAAGCTATCTATCTAGACCCGTACCAGTCGGGCTTCAGGCAGGGGTACAGCACAGAAACAGCATTGGTCGCGTTGGTGGATGATCTCTGGAGGGCTCGGGACAGGGGTTGCTCCTCTGTCCTAGTCCTATTAGATCTCTCAGCGGCTTTTGATACCATCAACCATGGTATCATGCTGCAGCGGTTGAGAGGGTTAGGAATAGGGGGCACCGTTCTGCGGTGGTTCTCCTCCTTCCTCTCCGACCGCTCGCAGTTTGTGTTGGCAGGGGGGCAGAAGTCGACCTCGAGGCGTCTCGCATGGGGAGTGCCACAAGGGTCGGTCCTCTCGCCTCTTCTGTTCAACATTTATGTGAAGCCACTGGGTGAGATCATCCGTGGTTGTGGGGTGAAGTGTCATCTGTACGCTGATGATACTCAGCTGTACATCTCCACCCCAGACCACCCCAACGATGCCCTTGATGTGATGTCTCAGTGCCTGGCGGCCGTGCGGGTTTGGATGGGGAGGAACAGGCTCAGACTCAACCCGTCCAAGACTGAGTGGCTGTGGCTGCCGGCGTCCCGATATAGTCAGCAGGTGCCATCGCTGACTATTGGGGGTGAATCTTTACCCCCCACAGAGAGGGCTCGCAATCTGGGTGTCCTCCTGGATGCACGGCTGTCTTTAGAAGAGCATATGATGGCCGTGGCCAGGGGGGCCTTTTATCAGGTTCGCCTGATCCACCAGTTGCAGCCCTTTCTGGACCGGGACGCCTTGCGCACAGTCACTCATGCCCTTGTCACCTCCCAGCTGGACTATTGTAATGCTCTCTACATGGGGGTCCCCTTGAAGAGCACTCGGAGGCTCCAACTGGTCCAGAATGTGGCCACGCGGGTGGTTATGGGCGCAACTCGTTGTGCCCGCGTGACACCCCTCCTGCGTGAGCTGCACTGGCTCCCAGTGGTCTTCCGGGTGCGATTCAAGGTGTTGGTTACCACCTTTAAAGCGCTCCATGGCATAGGACCCAGGTACCTTCGAGACCGTCTTCTGCCACCAATAGCCTCCCACCGACCAGTCCGCTTCCACAGAGAGGGTCTCCTCAGGGTGCCATCAGCCAAGTTATGTCGGCTGGCGACACCCAGGGGGAGGGCCTTCTCTGTGGGAGCCCCAGCCCTGTGGAATGAACTGCCCCCAGAAATACGTAAGATCTCCGACCTCCAGGTGTTTCGCTGCGCACTGAAGACCCTGTTGTTCCGCCAGGCCGGGCTATCAACATAATATTTTAAATTGGGGTATTTTAAATTTTTGGGGTTTTAAACCGGACAAATCTATTTAATTATTTTAATTTTTAATCATTGTTGTGTCTTGTGTTTTTAAATTGGCTGTACACCGCCCTGAGTCCTTCGTGAGAAGGGTGGTATAGAAATAAAATTATTATTATTATTATTAATTGTGAATGTTTTGACAGCGGCTAGAATTTTATTTGCAAAAAACTGGAAAGGAGAGAAAATACCTACTGATGAAGAAATTATTAATAAAATAATAGAATGTGCTGAAATGAGTAAATTGACATTTGAAATAAGGGAACAGGAGGACAATCAGTATTACTTGATATGGGACATGTTTTATTGTTGGATAGATAATAAAATATGGAGATGAAATATGATATATGAAATGAAATTAAGATATATTGTGTTAAAATTTGCTTTTTGGGAATAGAACTATGTGTTACAGATTGATGTTTTGAAGATAACGTGAGCACAAAAAGATACTAACCGACGGATACACTGTCTGAAATTGTTTGAAAGAAAGATATTTTTATGTTGTTTTTGTTTGAAAATAAAAATTTGTTTAAAAAAACAAATTCTTTTAATATTGACTTTTAGACATTTTTGAACACTTTGGATATTGGGACTTGAATGAATTACTGAATAATTTTCAGCACACACAAATAAAGTAAAATGTTACAACAAGGAAGAATAAATACATTCCAAATGGAAATACTACTAATGTTTCAAGATATTAAGGAAACTATGACAAGGAATCATAGGGGGATGATGGAATTGATGCACGATACAGATTGGAGATCAGGAAATTGCCAGAAAAAGATAATGGAAAATGAACAAAAAGTTCAGATAATAGAGGAGAATTCAGAGGGAGTAGAAGAAAGAAGCAAGGAGAGAGACCAATTAATGATAGAAGTAGATAAAGATAAAGAAGAGATAGTAAGTATAGACCAGAGAGATTACCCTTTAAGAGGCCAAAATGAAGAAGAGAGCAAAGCGAAAGATCCACTAGCAAGAGACGAAAAAGATACAGATGGGTACTTTGGAGAGCAGACAACGGGAGGCAGAGGCAGAGAAATAGAAGACATTTAGAGTAAACAGGAGTGACATAGAAGGATACAAGGTCCCAATAGAGGGGCAAGGGAGACTTACCAAAAAGTCAATAAGAGTTGAAATACTAAAAAGGATAAGAGATGATGGATAGATAGAGAATAAATTTTGAATCAAGGCAAGCTGGACATGGTCAAGAAAGAGATGACAAGACTGAACATCAACATCTTAGGAATCAGCTAACTAAAATGGACAGGAATGGGTGAATTTAATTCAGATAAACATCAGGTATACTACTGTGGACAAGAATCCCTCAGGAGAAATGGAGTAGCTTTCATAATCAATAAAAGTGTAGGAAAAGCAATACTGGGATTCAGTCCCCAAAATGACAGAATGATCTCAGTTCGAATCCAAGGCAAACCATTCAATACCACAGTAATCCAAGTCTATGCCCCAACCACTGGTGCTGAAGAGGATGAAATTGACTGGTTCTATGAAGCCCTATAGCACCTTACAGAATTAACACCAAAAAATGATGTCCTTATCATCATGGGGGATTGGAATGCTAAAATAGGAAGCCAAATGATAACCGGAATAACAGGCAAGTTTGGCCTTGGAGTACAAAATGAAGCAGGGCACAGGCTGATAGAATTTTGTCAAGAGAATATGGTTGTCATAGCAAACACTCTTTTCCAACAACCCAAGAGACGACTCTACACATGGACATCACCAGACGGTCAACGCAGAAATCAGATTGACTATGTGCTCTGCAGCCAAAGATGGAGAAGCTCTATACAAACAGTAAAAACAAGACCAGGAGTTGATTGTGGCTCAGATCATGAGCTTCTAGGCCACTCAGCTATGAACTAAATCATATCCCTGATGAATATACAGTAGAGATGGCAAATAGATTTAAGGAATTAGAAATAATAATAATAATAATAATAATAATAATAATAATAATAATAATAATAATAATAATAATAATAATGACAGAGTGCCTGTTGAACTATGGACGGAGGTTCGCAACATTGTACAAGAGATAGCAACTAAAACCATCCCAAAGAAAAAGAAATACAAGAAAGCAAAATGGTTGTCTGAGGAAGCTTTGCAAATAAGGGAAAGGGAAGGGAAGTGAAAGGCAAGGGAGAAAGAGAAAGTTACACCGAATTGAATGCAGAATTCCAGAGAATAGCAAGAAGAGCTAGGAATACCTTCTTAAATGAACGGTGCAAAGAAATAGAAGAAAACAATAGAATAGGGAGGACCAGAGATGTCTTCAAGAAAATTGGAGATATGAAGGAAACGTTTCATGCAAAGATGGGCATGATAAAGGACCAAAATGGCAGGGACCTAACAGAGGCAGAAGAGATTAAGAAGAGGTGACAAAATTACACAGAAGAACTATACAAGAATGAGCTTAACGTCCCTGATAACCACAAGGGGGTGGTTACTGACCTCGAGCCAGACATCCTAGAATGTGAAGTCAAATGGGCCTTAGGAAATCTGAGCAACAACAAAGCTAGTGGAGGTGACAGTATTCCAGCTGAGCTATTCAAAATCTTAAAAGACGATACAGTAAAAGTGCTACACTCAATTTGCCAGCAAATTTGGAAAACTCAACAGTGGCCACAGGATTGGAAAAGGTCAGTTTACATTCCAATTCCAAAGAAAGGCAATGCCAAAGAATGTTCAAACTACCGCACCATTGCATTCATTTCACATGCTAGTAAAGTTTTGCTTAAAATCCTACAAGCTAGGCTCCAGCAGTATGTGGATCGAGAATTACCAGAAGTACAGGCAGGATTTCGAAGAGGCAGAGGAACTAGAGATCAAATTGCCAACATACGCTGGATCATGGAGAAAGCTAGGGAGTGCCAGAAAAACATCTTCTTTTTTTTTTTTTTAATTGAGTTTTAAACAGAGATATAAAGACAATACAAAAAATACAAAGACATTACAAAGACAAACGAGTTCCCACCACCAACCTACCCACACCATACTTTACATATATGTTTTGATCATCATCAGAATATATTTTGCTTTATAAGTTAATATATACGTAATACATTGTCAATTCAGATGTTTTAGATTAGAAATAATCTTGCATCTCCTCTTTATTTATTTATTTCCGGTTTTATTTTTTCTACCCTATATTCTTTCATCTATATTTGTACTGATTTTCTTTTCCAGCCATTGATACCACTGGTGCCACACAAGATAGAATTCACTTTCTTCTTTATCTTGGAGTTCTAATGTCAGCCTATCCATTTCGGCACATTCTGTTATCTTTGAGATTAGTTTGTCTTTGGTTGGGAGTTGATCTGATTTCCAATTTTGCGCAAACAGTAACCGTGCTGCTGTCAAAATGTGTATGATGAGGTATTTTGTCTCTTTGTTGTGTTGTGTTGTTATCATTCCAAATAAAAAAAATTCTGGAGTGTTTTCTACTTGTTGGTTTCTTATTTCTTCAATGATTTCCTTTGTGTCCTTCCAGTATTGTTGGGCCTTTGTACATTTCCACCAGGCATGGTAGTATGTCCCCTTTTTTATTTTGCACTTCCAACAGCGTGGGGAGGTGTTTGGATATATTTTGGCTAGTCTGGCTGGTGTTAGATGCCATCTGTAAAACATTTTTATGAGGTTTTCTTTGTAGGGTATGGCTCTTGTCATTTTGATGTTCTGTTTCCACAATTTCTCCCAGTTTGCCAGTTGGATGTTGTGCTCTATATCCCTGGCCCATCTTATCATATTTTCTTTTACTGTTTCTTCCAGTAATTTATATCTAAGTAAGTAGTTATATAGTTTGGTTATCATTTTTTGTTCTGGGCCTTGTAAGATCTTATCCAATTCGTTCAAATTATTCGAGATTCCATATTTCTTTTTATCTGCTATGTGTCTTGAGTGTATTTGAGTATAGGGCCACCAATCGATATTTATGCCGGAGTTTTGGAGTTGCTGTCTTGAGATGAGTTCGCCTTCATGATTCAGTAAGTCTTGGTATCTCATCATTTTCCCTATTTCGAGAGTGTTCAGGTATATCAATGCTTCCATCGGGGACCACCATTTTGGTATTTTAGTATAGTGAGTTCTCTTAATATCCTGCCAGATCTTGAATAATGAAGCTCGAATTATATGACCTTGGAAGTACATGTGTCTTTTATCCGATCCGTCCCATAAGAAGGCGTGCCATCCTCTTATTAAGTCAAAGCCTTCTAAATATAAAGTTCTTTTGTTGTCGAGTTCCATCCATTCTTTAATCCAGGTCAATCCTGATGCCTTATAGTAGAGTTCCCAATCTGGTGTTGCTAGGCCTCCTTTGTCCCGTGAATCCTGTAGAGCTTTGATTTTAATTCTGGCCTTCTTTCCCTGCCATATGTAGTTCATTGTTGTTTTGTTGAGGTTCTTAAAGAAATCTCTTCCGGGGTGTATTGGTATCACTTGATATAAATATAGTACTCTTGGTAATATATTCATTTTTATTGAGGCAATTCTGCCCATCAATGAGAGTTGTTATCTACTCCAAATTTCTAAGTCTTTTTTGATTTGTTTTAACAATTTGGTATAATTATCTTCTTTAATTGTAGTTGCTTTTGCTGTCAACCAAATACCTAGGTATTTTATTTTCTTTACTATTTGAAGTCCTAATTCTTGTTCTAATTTCAACTGTTGTGTTTGGGTCATATTCTTCGTCAATACTTTCGTCTTCTGCTTATTTATTTTGAGGCCCGCAACTTCCCCGTATTCCTCTATCATTGTCATCAACCTGGTTCCAGATCGTATTGGGTTTTCCAATATGAAGATCACATCGTCTGCAAAGGCAAGTAATTTATACTCCTCTCCCCGAATCTTAAGGCCTTCCACGTCTTCTTCCTTCCTGATTTCCGTCAGTAAAACTTCCAGTGCGATTATAAATAATAGAGGTGACATGGGGCAACCTTGTCGTACGCCTTTCTGGATGTCAAAAGTTTGCGTCATGTCACCATTTATTGCAATTTTGGCTGTTTGACAGGAATAAATCTTTCTTATCAATTTAAGGAATTTCTCTCCGCAATTCATTAATTCAAGTTGTGATGTAAGAAAGGACCAATTTAAATTATCAAAGGCCTTCTGGGCGTCGAGAGATATTAAAGCTATTTCCTTATCTATTTTCTTATCGTAGTATTCCAGTATATCTATGATCGTTCTCAAGTTATTTTTAATCTGCCTCCTGGGTATGAAGCCGTTTTGGTCTGTATGTATGTATTTATGAATTATTGTTTTAAGTCTCTGCGCTAATATTGACATGAATAGTTTGTAGTCTACATTGAGTAATGAGATGGGTCTGTAATTCCTAACTTGGGTCCGGTCTAAATCTTCTTTGTGTATTAACGTAATAATGGTTTCTGTCCATGATTTTGGGATTTCAGCTGTCAATAATGCTGCATTGAAGACTTGTAGCAGTATTTCGTCTATTTCTTGTTGGGAGTGTTTATAAAATTCAGTAGGAATTCCATCTGGTCCTGGAGTTTTATTGTTCTTTTGTTTTTTACGAGCTTCAATCAATTCAGTCATTGTTATGGGACGATTCAGGGTCTCTCTATGGTCTTCTTCGAATTGTGTAATATTCACTTTACTAAGATATTTTCGAATTTGGTCTTCGGGGACATCTTCCTGCCGATAGAGATTCTGAAAAAATGTTTTGGCTATGTTTTTCTTATCTACGTGTATATGGAATAAAGTTCCTGATTCGTCCTGGAGTTGGTGTATAATTCTTTTGTCTGTTTGCTTTTTTAATTTATGGGCTAACCAGCGTCCAGTTTTGTTTGCGTGTTCGAAGTTGGTCTGTTTTGCCATTTTTATTTTTTGTGCCAAATCAGCTTTTGTAGTCAAATTCAATTTGTGTTTAGCCAAATTAAGTTTTTGCTGTGCTATCTTATTATTAGGGTGCTGTTGTAATTTAGTTTCTTCTATCTTGATTTCTTCCAATAAGTCATTCCTGATTCTTTGTTTCTCTTTTTTTCTCTTTGCCACGTATGCAATGGTTAGGCCCCTAATATATGCTTTCGTCGTGTCCCATAGATTTTGTAACGACGTTTGATCCTTTGTGTTAATTTGGAAAAATATCTTAATCTCTTTTTCCATCATTTGTAGATACTCTTTTTCCTTTATAATACTTGTATCCATTTTCCATCTTTTTTGTTTTCGGGAGCCTTTCCAAATTATTTTGATGGGGTTGTGGTCAGCCCATATGTTAGGCATAATTTCTACATCGTGTGTTTCTTTACTTAGTTGGGGTGTCATCCAGGCCATATCCAATCTTGACCATGATTGATGTGGGCCAGAAAAGTATGTGTACTGTTTGGTTGTAGTATTTAATTCTCGCCAGGTGTCATGTAGACTCATTTCTTGTACCAAGTTCTTAAATGTTTGTGGCAGTGTCCTCCTTTTGATTTTATTCTTCCTGTTACTATAGTAGTCTTCTCGTGTGTTGACAATTGCATTAAAATCTCCGACAATGCAGATATTTTCATAATCCAGCTCTTTTAATTTATCGTGTAATTTTTTATAAAAGTCTATTTGGTTTCCATTTGGGGCGTAGATGGCTACTAACATGTTTCCAGTTTTACTTCTATTATTAAGACTCGAGCCTCTTTGTCCACATATATCGGCTGAGGCAGAGGAACTAGAGATCAAATTGCCAACATACGCTGGATCATGAAGAAAGCTAGGGAGTGCCAGAAAAACATCTTCATTGACTATGCTAAAGCCTTTGATTGTGTGGATCACAACAAATTATGGCAAGTTCTTAAAAAGATGGGAGTACCAGACCATCTTATGGGAGTACCAGACCATCTTATTGAGAAACCTATATGCAGATCAAGAAGCAAGGAACCACTGATTGGTTCAAAATTGAGAAAGGAGTTTGACAAGGCTGTATGCTGTCACCCTGCCTATTTAACTTATATGCAGAGCACATCATGAGAAAGGCGGGGCTAGATGAATCAAAAGTTGGAATTAAGATTGCCGGGAGAAATATCAACCTCAGATATGCAGATGATACCACTCTAATGGCAGAAAGCGAAGAGGAACTAAAGAGCCTCTTGATGCGGGTGAAGAAGGAGAGTGCAAAAGTTGGCTTGAAACTCAACATTAAGAAAACTAAGATCATGGCATCCAGCCCTCTCAATTCCTTGCAAATAGATGGGGAAGAAACGGAGGTAGAGACAGATTGTATTTTCCTGGGCTCCAAGTTCACTGCAGATGGGGACTGCAGCCAAGAAATTAAAAGACTCTTGCTCCTGGGGAGGAAAGTTATGGCAAATCTAGACAGCATTGTAAAAAGCAGAGACATCACCCTGCCAAAAGTGCGTATAGTCAAGGCTATGGTTCTCCCAGTTGCAATGTATGGCTGTGAAAGTTGGACCATAAGAAAGGCTGAGCACCAAAGAATTGAGGCCTTTGAATTATGGTGCTGGAGAAGACTCCTGCGAGTCCCTTGGACTGCAAAACGATCAAACCGGTCAGTCCTAGAGGAGATCAACCCTGATTTCTCTTTAGAAGGCCAGATCCTGAAGATGAAACTCAAATACTTTGGCCACCTAATGAGGAGGAAGGACTCACTGGAGAAGAACCTGATGCTAGGAACGATTGAGCACAAAAGAAGGGGACGACAGAGAATGAGGTGGCTGGATGGAGTCACTGAAGCAGTGGGCGTAAGCTTGAGTGGACTCCGGGGAATGGTAGAGGACAGGAAGGCCTGGATGAACGTTGTCCATGGGGTTGCGATGGGTCAGACACACCTTCGCAACTAACAACAAAAATTTTGATATGGGATCTGTTTTATTAAAGATCAGGAAATAGAGCTAGAAACTAAAAACTGGGAAATGGTTATTATATATATTGTCATATGATGGAAGTTATTATAATTACTATGTACAAGTAAATATTAGAAATTAAGATTATTGTTTATGTTTAAAAAGTAAAAAATAGATGATGGACAGAAGGCTTACTAAGATAAACAAATACTACTATTATGTGATCACCATTGTTGTTTTTCCTCCTCCTCCTCCTCCTCCTCCTCTTCCTCTTCCTGTTATTATTATTATTTCTTAAAATGAACTATACCCAGACAATACACTATTCATGTAGATACTGATGTTTAATAAAAAAAAAATTGGAAAAAAGAAGACAGGAATAAATTGGTAGAGGAGATCAGCCAAACTGAAAAAAGTTGTTGGATAAGGATAAAATGATAGAAAATTATCTATTGAAATAAAAAATAAAAATGAGATAAAAATGAAGTGGTTAAGACTGATTAAAACCAGTTGCAACGGTCTAAATATGGTACTTGAGTATGAGGTAGACAAGTAAGGATAGAAAGAAGATGAAAAAGTCCAAAGGTCTTGTGAAGTACTGTATGGTAAAGCTAAGGTATAGCACTAAGCTCTACAAAATCTTAACTCTAGTAGAATAAATGAGAGGGCGTGCATAGAAAGAGTATAACAAATAGAAAATGTGAGGTAAATTAAAAGGCACTTCCTGCTCAGTTAATCAGCAATGTTTTATTTTTGTAGTGCACATTGGGAGTTGTTCTCAGGTTCTGCCTGGTTTGTCCCGTGAACCTATTACGGTAAACTTAGCAATTACTGTATGCCTGAATTGTGAATATCCCAACATTAGCAGTCAAAAGTTTAGCAAACATAAAATGGCATGGGACAATTAAGGGAGATAATTATAATGCTCATAATTAAATAAGTGGCAAAAGACACTCATTGTTCTATATGCAGTGTAATAAACAAAACAAATATGCACCAGTTTTCCCTGGCCACCTGAAACGGTGCTTTTCAACGTGTGCGGTGCTGCCGCCGCTTCAGCTAATCTCCCCTCCCCACTATTCCCATGTACCACCTGCCAGCTGCTGAAATACCAACAGTGATACGTGTACCATGGGTTCAAAAGCACTATAAAAAATAGTGTAAAAGAGGGGATGGGGGGATGACCACACAGGCCTGTGGGAGCATCAGCTGGAGCTGCAGTGTTGCCAGGGCTCTGCTGAGCGCCCAGGATCGGTGCACACGGCTCCAGCTGATTGGCACTTCCGGGAGCACGGCACAGCCTTGGAGAAGAGTCAGTTGGAGCTGCACTGGAAGAGAAAATAAATGGGTGGGGGGAGAGGAGAGGAGAGGATATAAGAGGAGGTTTTGGTGGGAAAGGGAGAGAAAAAAAATGACGGGGAAAGAGAAGGGGATGGTGAGAGATGGAGGAGAGGTTTCTTTGAGGCAAGCAGAGGGAGAAGGGGATATAACAGCGCAAAAATTAATGTCAGAGAAACCGGCACAAGTTTCCCATTACAAATATGGTAAGTGGGTGTACATAGTCCTCAACCTACAACCACAATTGAGCCCAAAATGTATGTTGCTGAGAAATTTGTTAAATGAGTTTTGTCCCATTTTACGACTTTTCTTGCCACATTTATTAAGTAAATCACTGCAGTTCTTAAATTAGTAACACGGTTGTAAAGTGAATCTGGTTTCCCCATTGACTTTGTCAGGTTACAAAATGGATCACATAACCCTGAAACATTGTGACCATCTTAAATATGAATTAGTTGCCAAGCATCCGAATGAAAATCACGTGACCCTGGGGGGTGCTGCAACAGTCATAAGTGTGAAAAATGGTTATAAATCACCATTTTCAGTGCCATTGTAACTTTGAAATCACTAAGTGAACTGTTATAAGTCAAGGACTACCTGTACTTTATCACTTTTTTCCTTTTTCTTTGGTCATCAAGTTTTTGATACCTTTCTACGCAACTGGTGGTATTCGAATATTGCCATATCCTAAAAGTGGTACAATCTGTGAAAAGGGTTGAAAAGCACTTACCTAAAACAAGCTCCTTGACCTATGTGTTGACTAATTTTAACTGTGTCAAAGGGTTTTTGTGGTTCAGATGGTCTGTACCTATGACATACCCCAACAGTCACGAATAAATCTGTGTTGGTGATTCTGGCAATACACAAATGAAACTGTATGAAAAATCACTATATTTGGAAGAGAGGTTATCTGGGAAACATCTGGTATCACTAATCCCTTTCTCATTGGTCAGGGAAACAGCGCAGATAGTTGCTGAGGAATTGTATTCTGCACTGTGGAGTTTTGATAATTAATCCAGCAAGAGAGGTTCATTTTTATTGTTGTTCTTTTTCTTGGACTAGGTAGGCAAAAATAAGTCAGCTGACCAGGGTGGATAAAAATAGATTAAAAAAAAAATTAAAAATCAATTTTTAAAAAAATCAAATTTATTTTAATAAAATGCTTCTGGAGTAAAAATCTATCTAAAGATAGTTTTCTATTTAAGATACATTAATAATTTAGTTTATTCAGCATGAAATGGAGCTGTTATGTAGCATGAGGCTGTATATTCTGCAATATTTACATTTTTGGTAAACTCGTTCAATTAATCCAAGCTCTGCAAGCTAAATAGGAAACCTTCATTTTGTTTGAAAATAATATTAAAGATTGTACCAGCAAGAATGAATCCTTACATTTAAACAGCACCTGTCATTTCAGATCCATCATGGCAGCGCCTGTTAGCGGGCATCCACTCACCTGCTACCCGCCATGTCCCTCACCTTGTGTCACTGCCGCATCATCATCCATCCCATTAAAGTGATTGGGACTGTCAATGAGTCAACAGTGGGTCAGAGGAGGAGCTGCTGCAGGACCGAGATGACAGTTGCTCTTTTAAAATCATGATTTAAATCCACCCTGCAGCTGACAGTCTTGATTCTCAACATGTCCAACAGTTTAACTCTATGCAAGATCATAGAATCAGGTTCAGGCTATATCTAAGCCCTAGGAAATTGCGCAGCCCACATTTTAAATACAGAATTATATCCTTGTTATTTCTCAATTAACTAAATATCACCACCAATCAATCAGAATAATGCTGTTTTAAGATTTATTGAGAAATTCTGAAACAATGAACAGGCTTTTCTGATAGGACTTGAAATGGAGAACCGATTTATAACTTAACACATTAACAAACTTTGGCTCAGCTTTTTTTGAATCACAGTAAAAGACAAATATAAAGATACAATGAAGGAATACTGTATCAAATATTAGATTAGGGTAACAAAAACAATGCATAATAGTTTGAACAATGCAATACTTTGATTGTACACTAGTTTTGATTTCAATTTAAGAAACTTTGCAACTCTTCTCTGCTTTGTCAAGTTTTAGATGGTATTGTTTTAATATTATTATCTAGAGATGCAACTTCACTTGATACACAGATAAGAATACCAACTGAGGCAATTGTTGTGGAAAATACTGAGCACTCTAAAAATAGTTAATTGTTAAAATGTTTATTATAAAAATACAGGCTTTTCTGGCATATCCAACTCATTACTAAAAGAGAAGACAGCACATATGGATAGTTTTAAGTAACCAAATTTCCCAATGTTGCAAAACATCATTAAAATGAATCATGAAAGTTTGATTTGCCCCTTTTATGTAATATAGCATAGCATAGATGTAGCATAGACTAGACCTTGAGGATGCAAATGGCCAAAATACAAGCTGTTGAGAAATAATACGTAGGCTTGCGTTAGTAAATGCTTTGGGGTAACAGTGCTGACTGTGGCTTAAGCAGCATTAATTCTTATCCTCATCACTGAATAAGGGTGCCCTCATATGCCATTAAGTCAGAAATTCTCATATTCATGATGCCTCTTACAATGAGATATGAATTCATGTGACACTCCTATGAATAAATTAATGGTTTTGTTTGGCTTAGGAACGGTCAACAAAATATACGCTTACTTTTAAGAATCAAAATTTAATTTATAACAAGTATCTTAAAACAATTTTTACAAAATAAATTCTTTTAATTGGAAATAAGGAATAAAACAATAAAACTTAACATGTTTTTTTTTTAATAGGAAAGAAGCGTTTGGGTGTTTGGCAAAACTCCTGGAATTTATTTTTAAGACGGAGTCTCATTTCTTATTTGGCATTTCATTTGGATTGATACACAATGTTTATAGTAGCAACTATACAACTTTGTTGCTGGCTTGTCAAGGCAGAGCAGGAATATGTACTGCCACCAATCCAGGTTGCATCCAAAGCTGGAGCCATCTCAGAATTCACTCTTGCTTTCCTTAATAAGCTGGCTGCCAATTTGCCCAAACACAGCAGAAGCTAGTTAATGTGATCCACTTTTATAAAGCATATAAGGCTGTGGTGCAGTTGGGAATGAATTTTGATAGCAATCCAGCTTTGTGTGAACAAATCACTAGATGGTGGTAATTAACAAGCATTAATTATACATATGTTTATAGTCTGAAAGAACTGCATATTTTTCAGTTGTAAAAGAAGTCACTTAACCAAGCACGTGATCTAATTTGACTTACTTCATTTAATTGCCTTACAAACATATTAAACACAATTCAGTAACTTAAGACTCAAGACAAACAATGCTGTATGTTGAGATCCTATTATTTTGAACAAAGATTTGAAACAAAAAATTGTTTGGACAAGAGGACATGGAGTTAATAATTACTCCAAGTCTAATTTCAAGAGAGGTAAAATGGTTACCATGTTCCCATAAAAAATCTGTAGCCTAGATTACCTGTCTGCAAAAGAGATCAACCTTAACAATTTATTGAAATGTCTGAAGTCTATAAGCAGATGTTGTAAATGCAACTATGGCTTTTGGAAAATATGGTATTTTTAACATGATATTTACTCATCAATATAAATCATGGCAACTATTATAGTGTCCTCTTTTAAAGCACAAAAGTTGTAGATTTGCAACCAATAAAAACAGTGTTGCCCATTTTACTTATTGTCCATGTTAGAAGTAGGAAATGAATAGTCAATCTAAAGCTTTCCAAGATATTATCTGAATATTGAACTGTGTTCTTCATTGTAGGGCTCCTAAATGCAGATTGAAATTATAAGGGGACATGGCTGAACAGGTAGGATACAGATTCACCATTGTGTGTTCTTCTGATTGCCTCAGCCAGAATCATAGAAATATCAATAACCTAGAAGAAAAGGCAACAGGTTATTATTATCCACACATAAGAGTTGATTCCTACCTGAATGCTACATAAAAAAAAAAAAAAAAAAATAGCCACATGTGACAAAGAAACAAAGCCAAAGAATCCTAAGTGTGGAAAAGGTAACCTATTTTTGTGCAAAATGTTGAGCAAGTTTTATATATGTGCATAAATCATTCAGCACTGATCAGCATCCTCGCAGTGGTACACATGTCCTAGTCCTGCCTGATCACTCAAGAATCCCATATAATCAATTAGTAATATCAATAGCACTTATACCGCTTTATAGTGCTTTTACAGCCCTCTCTAAGTGGTTTACAGAGTTAGCATATTGCCCCCAACAATCTGAGTTCTCATTTTACCGACCTCAGAAGGATGGAAGGTTGAGTCAACCTTGAGCTGGTAAGAATCAAACTGCTGAACAGCAGTCGGCAGTCAGCAGAATTAGCCTGCAGTACTGCAGTCTAACTACTTCGCCACCACGGCTCTTAATTACAGTATTCTTTTCTACCATTTCAAGGGTTGGGAGTAGAACATACTGTTTTTCAGTGGTTCTCGTTCTTCCGAATCAGTTTCCAGTTAAAATTGCTAGCTGGGAACAGATACAGCATAATAACCCTTGCTTTGTATGCTCCTGCACGGCTTTGCATTCTCTCCATTTTTATTCAATATTTACATAAGGCTGCTGGGCAAGGTAATCTGCATACAGATTATATCAGTTTAATATACCAGCTTTACACCTTAATCCTTGATTAAACATGCAATGCTCTGGAGACTGTGAGGGGCTGGATGGGAAGGTAGTCTTAGCAAGACTGAGTGGCTTGAAGGACCTATTAGTTGTAGTGATTTATCATCTTTAGTTCTTGAAATGATGGCACTTCTCTGGGTAGAATTTGCTTGTAATTTGAAGCTCCCAGGACTCCTGTGCAACAAGGAGATGAAAGCTTTTCTAAGTGGGCATTCATATAAAATCGTGTGTGTCGATTGTGTCCCTTCCTGGATCAGGATCAGTGCCTCCTGGATAGGCACGTTTGGTCACCTCTCATCTGGATTACTGCAATTTTCGCTACATAGGGGTACCCTTGAAGATCATTCAGAAGCTACAACTGATCCAAAATTCAACCACATGAATAATTATGGGCATTTACATCTTTATACATCACTGCTCCAATGCAATGATTACTAATGAGCTGCCTGGTACAATTCAAGGTACTGGTTGTAACTTAATGTGTCCTCTGAGACCCAAATAAATATACAAAAGTATGAAGGCTATTGCCTATTGCTTAACGCACTGTAAGCCGCCCTGAGTCTCCGGAGAAGGGCGGCATATAAATCAAATTAAAAAAAAAAAAAATGGCAAAGCCAGAAACAAGTTTACAAATAAATTAAGAAATAAACATTTAACTTGCATGTGCCTGTACTAGCACTTGTAAAATATGTACTGTAGGCAGAAAACACCCTTCAATGCAAACTTTTTAGTGTGAAAACTGTCTTTAACGAAGATGAAAAAATGCATAAAAGCAGTCATCCAGCCACAGGGCAGTAGAATAATTCAAAAAATATTTTTTCTTAAATTTTCTTATTTCCTGAGCTAACCTTTGTCCTTAATTTTTTTTTTTAGGTAAACTGTCATTTATGGAGGTTGGTAGTACATCTATTAACCTCCCTATAATCTTGTTTCCAAAGAGAAACAGGACAGCGGAAGATTGATCTGCATATTTCGAATTCTATTCCCCCATGATTATAATACCGTAAGTTTTTCACTATTAACAGAGGGTGGCTAAATCCCAGTGATGTGAGCTGTTTAGAAATATAAACAGGAAAACAAATTCATTTCTGAAAAATATTTCCAGTGCCTTACATGTGCAGTCATTTAGTTTGCTTTGCTTGGCAATCTTTTATTGGATACACTTCAAAATATTTTTAAAATAAATTAGTAAGTGTCTCTGCCACCATGTTAATGAAAGTGCGCTTCAATCTGGTAATTCCTATTGTTCTAGGTTAGTGATGGCGAACCTTTTAAAGACCAGGTGCCCAAACGGCAACCCAAAACCCACTTATTTATCTCAAAGTGCCAACACGGCAATTTAACCTGGATACTGAGGTTTTACTACCTAAAATAATGATAAACAAGGCAAGAGTTCAGCTAATTGTTCTAAGAAAAATGTGATAAATGCACTTTTATGCCCCTTCATTTTTTTTCTGCTTGTGAAATATTACTTTTAGCAATAATAAAAAAGAAAAACTTTTATAATATCATTTCTCTTTCCCGCCCTCTCTTTCCCTCCATTTTTTTCCTTCCTTTCTTTCCCTCTCTTTCCCTCCTTCTCTCCTCTGTCTATTTCTCTCTCTTTCTCTCCCTCTCTCTTTATATATCTGTCTCTGCCTGTTGCTCTCTCTTTCCCTTCCTCTCTCTCTGCCTCTGTTTCTCTCTCTCTCTGTTCTCCCTCTCTGTTCTAACCTAGGCTTCCTGATACAATAAAAACACACAACGAGTCCCAAAAACCCTCTTTTTATTTCCATGGCTGTGAATTCTGCTCATTCAGAGCCTGTTCATTCCCAATCTGTTCATTCACAGAGGAGTCCAAAATAATTGTAAAGAGTCCGACAGAAATCTGCCACAGTTCTTCGGGATAATGGTGATAAACATCCACCTTTATCTCCCTTGACACGCTGCCAAGACCTAATTGGCAATTAACTTTGCAAAGCCACACAGAACACAGAGTCAATACAGAGCTGCAGTCTTGAAACTGGCCAGCACGAACAACAGTTGCTTCCTGCGAAGGGCTCATGTGCCTTTGCTTCTCCTTTATGTCTTATGGGAGGGGCCAATCATCTCCACGTCCTACTCCCAAGTCATCTAACTGTTCTTGCCTTCTGACAGCTCTGTGCATGTGCACACTGGGAACAGGCTCCCCTTGTTCCTCTGCCTCGCTGATGTCCAACTCTGGAGGCTCCAGAGTCCGCACATAACTCCCAGATGGCCCTGGCCCCATCTCTGCCTCCGATGCAGAGCCCTCGTCTGAGCCTTCCCCAGACTCCAGGACTGGCCCATGTTCCTCCCCAACCTCACTTCCGATTCTGCTGCTAGCTCCACAGGCTGCCGGCAGACCACAACGCTCTCTTTCTTTCTCTCTTTCCCTCCCTCCCTCTCTCTTTGTGTCTCATCTGTCTGTCTGTCCATCCATCCATCCATCCATCCATGCTCTCCTGCCCATATTCATATTCAAGAATATGAAAAGTACCTGGATCTTAGGACAGTGTTTCATTTTCTCCTCCTGTGGGATTGTATTAGTTACAACAACAGCTTCAAATGCAGCATTATTGATCCGAGAAATAGCAGGGCCAGAAAAGATCCCATGAGTGAGAATTGCATAAACTTTAGTTGCGCCTGCAGAAACCAGCCTGTCAAACACATAAGATAGGGGAAAGTATTTCTACAAACATCAGCCAATGATAAATTAGATTCAGGTAAATCTAAATATCCTTAATATTTACAAAAAAAAAAAAAGATAGTAAAAGACACGCCTGCATTTTTTCCTGGCAGATAAAAGAACCAGATGGAACATTCCTTTAGATGCTTGGGAATGCTTCCTGTTGTTATACTATATTATGCCATTATTATGATACATTATGCTTCTGTGGCATGCCATACATGTTTAAGCGAACATTAAAATTATCACAGTAATATAAAACAAAATGAAAATTATCCCTTAATAAACCAAATTGCTAAAATACTCTTCTTTTACATTCTATTCTAGTATATGGAGCCTTCTTGAACTGTGTTATCTATATTGGAGCATCTTCAGAGTCACTAGATATTCTCAACATACTTTCCGAAAATAATTTCCATACCTGACTATAGGTAGCCCTCGACTTTACAGAAGTTTATTAAGTGACCATTCAAAGTTACAACGGCACTGAAAAAAGTGACTTATGAACGTTTTTCATACTTATTACTGTTGCAGCATCCCTCTGGTCACATAATCAAAATTCAGATGCTTGGCAATTGGTTCATATTTATGAAAGTTTCATATTTATGAAAAGTTGTTGTAGTTATGAAAGTTGTGGTGTCCTGGGCCATGTGATTGCCTTTTGCAACCTTCTGACTAACAAGCAAAATCAATGGGGAAACCAGATTCATTTAACAACCATGTTAACTAAATTAACTGCAATGATTCATTTAACAACTGTGGCAAGAAAGGTCATAAAATGGGGCAAAACTCACTTAACAAATGTCTCATTTAGCGACATAAATTTTGGGCTCAATTGTGGTTGTAACTTGAGGACTATCTGTATATGTGCACTGCAAAGGTGTGATGACTATGCAGTGAAAGGCTATTATATAAAGACTATTATCGGTCTTCATCCCAGTCCACTATTCCATCTTGTTTGAAGGCTTCCACCATTGTTCCACTGCCAAAGGAATTCCCTATCAATAACCTCCACGATTATAGACCAGTGGCACTCACTCCTATCATCATGAAGTGCTTTGAGAAATTGGTCTACAGGCACATCATTTCTGGTCTTCCGCATACATTTGATTAACACCAGTTTGCATACAGAAGAAACAGATCTACAGAGGATGCTATAGCCATCACTCTTCACACTGCTGACTCATTTGGAACGGGGGGGGGGGGGGGCTATGTGAGGATGCTTTTTGTAGATTTTAGTTCTGCATTTAACACAATTCCACATAGACTAATGTCTGCACTTATGGATCTTGGGCTTTCTTATTCAATCTGCCTTTGGATTATGGATTTCCTGTCTGGCCGCTCTCAGAGGGTCAGATTAGGTAATCATATCTCTTCATCCCTTATTTTTAATACTGGTACACCACAGGGTTGAGTGTTGAGTCCCTTACTCTATACTCTTTATGTGCATGACTGCATTTCCACTCATGCTAGTAATACTATTACTAAATTTGCAGATGATACAACAGTGGTGGGACTGATCTCCAGGGGGGATGAGTCTGCCTATCTAGATGAGGTGGAACGGTTGCTTTCGTGTTGTAGAGACAATAACTTGGTCCTTAACACAAATAAGACCAAGGTGCTTATAGTGGACTATAGAAGGAATAGATCAGACATCCAGCCCTTGCTTATCAATGGAGACTGAGTGGAGCAAGTGGCCAGTTTTAAGTTTCTGGGTTTTATCATAAAAGAGGACCTGACCTGGGGCACTCACATTGCAGCTCTGGTCAAAAGGGTCCAGCAGAGATTATACTACCTGAGACTTCTCAGGAAACAACAACTGAATGAAAAACTGCTGGTGACCTTCTACTGCTGCACCATAGAGAGTATTTTAACTCACTGCATCTGTGTATGATTTGCCAATTGCACAGTGACAAATAGGACAGCACTCCAGAGGGTCAACGTCATTGCTCAGAGGATCATTGGTTTCCCTCTCCCCTCCTTGGAAGAGCTTTATAGCTCCCGCTGCCTTAAGAAAGTTCAAAACATTCTTAGAGATCCATCTCATCCTGGGCACCCTTTTTTTGAACTATTACCATCTGACAGATGGTACAGGTCAATAAAAACAAGGACAAATAGGCTGAAAAACAGCTTCTATCCCAGGGCAATAACCATATTGAATTCTACGGTAAAGTGCAATATTGGGCTTTCAATTTCAATTATATAAAATGTAAAGGATGTATGTTTTTTTATTTTTATTTTTATAGTACTTTATGTACACTGAAGACGGCATTTAATTTCGTTGTACCATGTGCAATGACAATAAAGTAAACTATATTATATCACTTGATTAAGTCAAAGTTTATTTTCATCTGGGAAACTTCAATTTTAAAAGATGAGATAATTATTTTGTTCTATGAATTTCCTTAACTTTTGATGAACAGAAGAAAAATAAAATAAAAATGGAAATCTAAAATTCTGTGCATACACAATCCACATTTCTTAAATTAAAACTCATTGTTCCTTTACAAGAAACTCCTTTAGTACCTTTGCTTCCTTTTGCCTAATATCTTAATCCAAAAATCAGACTATATTCCTCAGGATTTACTTACTTGTCAGCTGCATGACATATTGTGCCACATGTGTCTGCCATATCATCCACAAGAATTGCTACACGATCAGTCACGTCCCCAACCAAGACCATTCGGTCCACTTCATTGGCTTTCTTTCTTTCTTTGTGAATCAGGGCAAATTCCACATTAAGCCTGTCTGCAATTGAAGTGACCCTATAGTGTGTTAAGAGAGGAAAAATGAGAGAGCAAATAATTTTAAATATTGCATGTAACCAATGTTTGAAAGGAATCCTAGACTTCTTTATATCCTTTATATACTGTATTAAATTCCTAATACGTGTACTTATATCTCAGTTATTTGTTCAGCCCCACTGATACATCAAAATAAACTACCTAACTTTAAAAACTTACATCCTGACAACAAATCAATCAATTTATGATTGCTAAAAGTCTGTAAACAGATCACTAGATATTTTAAAGTTAAGATCTTCAACTTACAGTGCTTCTTAAACAAATCTATTCTGTGTTTGGGTGTATGTGATTATTCATATACACAAAATTAAGAGTGACCTCTAGTGGTCCAAACAAAATGAACTAAGAGATACTAAGAATGTGTGTATGTATGTACCATATGTTCGGTCTGTCTCTCTGTCTGTCTGTCTATCTATGGGTGGTGTATATCTACTTATGGATAAAATCTAGGATGAACAGACTATGTACAGTAAGTTTTCAAAGTATCGACGACATTTTCTGAGATACAGAGAACTACAGGCAATCTGTATGTTTGCACATGATTACACAGACAACAGACTCATATTTTTTAGTGATCTGTGTTCTTGAATCATGACTGTTCATTTAAGTAGTCATAGCAAGATCTACAAACTTGGCATAAATACATATAGGTAGTCTTCAACTTAAGGCAATTGAGCTCAAAATTTCTGTTACTAAGCGAGAGTTAAGTGAATTTTGCTCTATTTTATGACCTTTTCTGTCAGTTGTTACATGAATCCTGCAGATGTTAAGTTAGTAACAGTTAAGCGTATCTGGATTCTCCACTGACTTTAACTGTCAGAAGTTTGTAAAGGAATCAAACATGATCCTGGGACACTGCAGCTGTCAGAAATATGTGACAGTTGCCAAGCATCTGAATTTTGATCACATGACCATGAGATCTGCAATGGTCATAAGTCATTTTTTTTCAGTGCTGTTGTAACTTTAGTCACTAAATGAACTGTTGTAAAACAAGGACTACCTGTGTACACATATGTATCTCCATCCTAAGTTGTCATGCATAAACCTGATTCGAAAAACTGCTCATTTAGGTGAGTGATTGTTGGACTCTTAAAAAAGAATCATTGTTGCCATCTACAAATCTGATTTAGGTCCATGACTAATATTATACAAGTTTGCTACTTCAGTCTGACCCTCTCGTTTTACCCACTATAGCAAATTTAATATAAAGTGAACAATCTTGATTTAAAAATCCAACATTAGGAAGCATATAATTCCAAGGACAGGAACCTTGACACTACTTGTATTACAAAAGATTTCCATTTTGAAATAACTGTTCTGATCTTACCAGAAGTGTTTCAAGCCCAAAATCTATTGGTTTCACCTGGAACACTGCTGGCAGGATCATAATGATTCAATTTTGAACTTGGAATGTTCTATCTAGACAGAAATAGGAATGTTTTTGTAAGAAAGAAGCTTTGAACCCTTTGGCACAAAAATGAACAGAGGAAGTGCCAAATTCCTCAAAGGTATCAAGTTCCAGAGTTAAATCCACCATTGAAAATACCTTTGGCATTATGTATTAGAAAAAGAGTATTACATTATTATTACTGACTTCAGTAACAAAGTGAAAATGAAGACATCAAATAATCTTTATAGCTTAAAACTTTCCAAAGTTTCAAGTCTGGTGCTGAAGATTGCTTTTGACACATGAAGCAAACAAGTGTACTATGCAACCCTCTGGCTTCCAGGACCAAAAGATTCTTTAAAATACATAAGGGTATCAATGTGGCATCTATATGCAATTCTTTAAACTAGCTTTCCCTAACCTTTCCAGGTGGTGGCCCGCAGGAGGGAAGGGGGGAAAGAAAGGATGGTTTTGTGGGAGGGGCAAGTGTGAGTACTCATTGCTTGTGTTGAGTGGGGCCACAAGCCCCTGCGACACTCACACAATGGGGCTATGTCTGTGCGGACGCACAATCACCAGCTGGCCACTCATGCGGCCCAGTTGCAAATAGGCCACAGCCCAGCAGAGGGCCATGGTTCACACTTAGGATACCCCTACTTTAAACTACACACATTTTTTTCTGACTGTGCTGCAATCATCAAAGGCAGAAACACAAATATGATATAGCCATTTTAGGTGCAGCACAGAAGTGTCAGATGAGCACCTAAATTGCTCCCAAGCACTTTTTTCCCCTAAAATCTATACTAGCAATAGCACTTAGACTTATATACCACTTTACAATGCATTACATCTCTAAGCTGTTTATAGAAAATTGCCCCCAACGATCTGGGTCCTCATTTTACCGACCTCGGAAGGATGGAAGGCTGAGTCAACCTTGAGCAGGTGAGAACTGAACTGCTAACAGTCAGCAGAATTAGCCTGCAATACTGCATTCTAACCACTGTGCCAGCACAGCTCTTATACCCAGAACCCTATCATATATGGTTTGTTTGCTACAACTTAATCAAACATTGAATGCCAACATATTTTTTTCTTTTTTAGAACGAATGTTTATAAGCACATAATAGCTGCTGTGACCTTTTTGCTCCACCTGCATCGGGAGACACAATGACACAGTTTCTCCAGTCCACAATATTTTCTTTAATCCATTGTAACACAGCTGGTTCTGCATACAGGTTGTCCACAGGGATATCAAAGAAGCCCTGATATTACAAGAAAACAAACAATTGTATATTGAATTCTGTGAACAGCTGCCTTTATCTGGTCTGATTAAAAGATCACAGCAGAAGACAGAGGTGATGATATATAGTGTTTTCTGATGATATATATAGATTTTCTGTAGTGTTTTCTAGGCAACATGCAGGGCAAATTGTAAACTTGCTTTTATTTAGGCTTTCAAAAAACTGTTTAGACTTTATTCTATATTCTAGTCTTATTTTGGCATACATTTTTAATTACATTTTATTCTAAAATAAAAATATAGGAAAAGCAAAAGTAAAAAGAACTAAAAGAAAGAAAAAGAGAAAGAAAAAAGTGATGACTTCCTTTTTTCAGTGCACTAAAACAGAACCTCAGACTTGTTTTACTGTGCATTTCATGTTTCAACCTATTTCTATAACAAAATAATTATAATAATTAAAATTTAAAATCAAGTTTTGATTATGATGATCATTTCATTATATCATTTAATCATTTCATTTTTTTCCATTTTGAGCAAAAAGTCCAGAAGCAGTTTCCAAATAAAACAAAACTAGTTAAATTCTTCTCTGTAATTTAAACAGTCAATTTCTCTATCTTTACTATCTCCATCACCGTTACCATCCACTCTTCCATGGTGAGAATTAGTGTGCCTTTCCATCTTTGTGCACTATCTTACAGTCTTAAAAGAGAATGTTTATAAAAGAATATATCATTGGTACATATCACCAGAAAAGCAGTCTAGAATGTATAAAGGTTCTTCAAATGTATGCTGAGAATGTCACCAAGGGAAACTTCATCACACATACTAGACATATAAAAGAAGCCAGAAAATTCTAGATTCAATTACAGATAATAATAGAGAAGATTTTAAAGACTTTATATACAATTCAATCACTGGACATGAAACTTTGTTTTTAAATATGACAACTATAGTGAGACTATTATATGCATAAAGGTGGGAAGATTTGACTTGACCCACAATGAAGGAAAGAATGGTAACAATGATGGAACTTGCTCAGATGGCCAAAGTGACTTCTTTAGAGATACAATATTGTCTACATTTGATATTGAAAAACTCTTATAAAGTGATAAAGTTATAAAGTGGTTTTGATTAGAACAAAAATAACATTATACAAAAATGTAAACAGTGGTATAACCAGAGGGTAAGAAGGTTAATTTAAATTTATAACTGCTATAAAAGAAAATTGGAAGTACAAGTAGTCCACGATTAATGACCACAAGAGAGCCCAAAATTTCTGTTATTAAGAAATTCGTTAAGTGACTTTTGCCTCATTTTACGACCTTTCTTGCCACAGTTGTTAAATGAATCACTGTAGTGAAACTGGCTTCCCAATTAACTTTGCTTGTCAGAAGGCCGTGAAAGGTGATCACATGGCCTTGAGATGCAACAATGGTAATAATAATAATAATAATAATAATAATAATAATAATAATAATAATTTATTGGTTAATCTTTAGTGAGATTCACAGCCTTTGAGGCTGGTTAATAGCTCAGCAGCTCGAGTCCTAACCAAGGACCTAGGAACTGTTAAGGTATCGTTGGAGGATGTAAGCTGTTCCGAGTAAGGTGGTTTTTTGTAGAGTCAAAATGTTCAAGTCCGGCAAATTTAGAATTTCTAAATAGCGGGGTAATTATTATTATTATTATTATTATTATTATTATTATTATTATTATTATTATTATTATTATTATTATTATTTTATTGTCATTGTACATGAATACAGTATACCCATAACAACAAAATTCACTTAACACCCTAAGACCAGGTCCAACACACATAACAATTCCCAAATACACTCCCACCCACAATTCCCCACCCCTAAACCACCACCCAACCATCCACACAACAGACCAATTAATACTGTCCAACAGCTCACTGATGATGGCCCTGATGATGCAACAATGGTCATGACTATGAACCAGCTACCAAGCATCTAAATTTTGATCACATGATCATGGGATGCTGCAAAGGTCATAACTGTGAAAAATGGACTTAAGTCACATTTTTCAGTGCCGTTGTAACTTTGAATGGTCAGTAAACTAAATATTGTAAGTTGGGGACTATCTGTAACTTCTTTATAATCTTTTTCTTTTGATTTCTGCATTTTTGTTTTTTCTCTTTTTTTATTCTAAATATTAGTTTTTATTAGTTTTTGTTGTTTCAAAATTCTAATATAGTTTATTATCAAAAAAGCTTCTAGACATATGTGGAAAGGTGGGCTAAATCAATGCTATAATATATTTATGACCTAAATGTAACCTCTAACTAGTTGTGCCCAATCATTTAAGGAAATGAAGCAAGCAGACAAATCCTCCACAGAGATATAGAATGCAAAGGTCTAAAAGAAAATACCAATTTACTGACACTAAGTACTGACTTACAATCTATTTCAGACTGAGCTAAAAGACTGTATAAGTGGTTCTGTTTTGTAACTGTTTATTCTGCAGGGCTATTTTGCGATTTGGTTCGTTTTTAAAATATTATGTTTTTTAACATAATATTCCTTTTCTTTTATCCTGCAGTTTATGGATCATCCAGCTTGTCCACTGAATGGTCCCCACACTGGCAATTTATTTTACACATTCCCTAAATTCTTGGGAGGTTATCCTTATCAAAGGGCAGCATTTGCAGAATTGTGGTGTAAAGGACTGTGGGAGCCAGGTATAGAAGTCACCAGGAGGTACATCTGTATAAGTGTTGTTTGTCTCTGACTCATAATTACCTGGATCTGGGAAGCATGCAAATCCATGGTGATAATGTGGTCTGCTCCAGCAACTGATAACATGTTGGCAACAAGTTTTGCAGAAATGGGAGCCCTGCTCTGAAGAAACAAAATTTGGATTTTATGAACTTTGAAAATAATTCTTAAAAGTCTACATTTATTGCTACAAATTATTTTTATACAAAACAAGTAGAAATTCCATCAAAAATTGTACTGTTCTTTCCAAACAGTAATATTCTTATTCAAGTTAAAACTCAACAGGCATGTTTTTCTGGAATATTATTTTTTCATAGTATTGGCCCTACTAAGCTATAACAATCTTTGTCCCTCCCATCTTTGTTCTGCATTTTTTTGTTTTTGTTTTAATGACACAGCAAGTGACAGTGGAACTGTGCAGTGCTTCAAGGCAAAGAAAAAAGTGCTTCAAAGAATGAAGAAGCATTCTGAGGATATCTGTCTGCACACCTTGTTAAAGCAGCCATATATTTTCCTGGGATTGTCATTCTCTATAGCTACTCTGCAGTCCCTTAAAAATGTTTGGTTTATGGAGTGGTGGACATATGCTACATTAATTAGAAGGCCTAGGCAAAGTGCTTCTTCTTAATTCAGAATTATATGTACTACACAATTCAACCAGGCATTACAGTTGTTCAATTCCTTTGATTTGTGAACAATCCATGCAAATATCTCACAATTAAAGGAAAAATGACAGCTCACCAAAAAGGAATATTGCACATAACAAAACTGCAAGATTTCAAGTAGTGATTTAAATACTAAAAAGCCATGAGGCAGAAAACTTTCATAAATTTCTTTTCAGCAAGCAAAAGCAAAAATAATCATTCAAACAAAATGCAAAACAGATGTTTTTTTTAAAAAAAGAGATGAGATAACAGCTATGTCATTTACATCAAAAGTTATATGTAAAATTCAATTTAAAGCTTATGGTTAGGGGAGCAATAGTAGACAACTAAAAGACCAGTAATTATTTCAAAGTAATATTTGAGGTTGAACCTCAGAAAAGATATAACCTGTAAGCAGCCCAGAGTCACCTTGTAAAGGAGATGGGCAATATAAAAATTAAACAAACCAACAAATAAATACAATTAAAAACAAACATCAGCCAGGTTTATTAAGGCAAATTGTGTTTTTTGGAAAGAACAACTTTGAGAATAGGGTTTCAACCAATTATTCTAGTTTATCTAGAATACTACTACCACAAAGTCCAAAGAAAGGGAGAAAAATTAAAGACAGTTAGGTAGAGTTAATACAAATATGGGACAGGGAATTAACTTTTTACAGGAATCCTCAGGACTATTATCTCTAAACAGCCCTAAAACTATTCCAAATCTTTTAAAATTACAATCTGCTTCAGAGAGCAAGCATCACTAAAATGCATTATTTCAAAGATGTCCAAAGGCAGCAAAAAAGGGGATTCTTTTTGTTTTACAAAAAATTAAAGATAACAGTAGCCACACCACTTTTGGTGATGACGTGGGCACATCTATGTAAATTTTTGCAGCAATAACACTGATTTGCCATTGACTTCTTTCAACCTTCTAATCTACAGTCCTGATGGTCCTACTTCAAACAAATAACAGGACTGTTGATATCTCAAACAGTCTCATTCTAAACCAAAAAGGCAACTTCAAATTCTTCATCCACTTGTTTACATTTTGGAACAAACTCCCTGAAAGAAGTTTCCTTCACTTTCATCATACGGTACTTTGAAATTTCAAGAATTCAGATCTAGTTTTGATAATACACAAACATGTATTTTTCCCTATGTGAAACATTTATTTTTCCTAGGTATTCCTAGTAACAAATATCTGAAGAACAAGCAATGAAGCCATTATCAAAAATCTGATATGTTACATACAACTTTTTATGATGACACTGATTCAGAAAAGCTGCTGAATTCAACAGTTGGGCTCAGGCAGGTGAATTTGTCTACCACACTTTTTGACTTACACTTTTCTAGAATGCTATGAAGTTAAATGACATGATCTTACTTCTCATGTTTATGCCATCAACTGATAAATTTTCTCTCTTGTAATACTCATAATGTGGAAAGATATCAACTTTTGCTACTTCTGCAATAATACAGAAGCACACTTTGCTTATACAGCTCATGTACAACACACACAAGTTTGAGCAAATAGGCAGATTTAAAACTTTCTTGGTTTGGCAAGTATTTAAGATATTGTTTCAGCTAACATATTTACTTTGGAAAAACTTTGTATTGATTTCAGTATGAACTTTGTCACACTAACAAAAAATTGCTAACTTATTTGTAATGGCAAAAGTCCCAGACTCTTGCTTTTACAGTGCCTAAGGATAAAGCTTGCTCCAATGGTAATTAAATATTATGCAATGAGACTCCAGCAGTTGAGATAAAAATGGGTATCCTGAGATTGTAATAATCCATGGTATATTTTAGAGTTAAGATAGCTGCAAGGTACCACTTACCCATCTACCTTGGTCCTATATAGGAAAACACAATAAAAGCAAATTAATGAAATGTGCAAATCCTCATATGCAAGAACAGGATAAATTTAAAAACCATTTCAGTCAAATTTATCAAAATCCCAACTGACTTTTCTCATTTACAAAGATGTAGTATTATAAACAAAATATTATAGGGTTCATTAAGAAACAGATCTATTCATGCATTTGAAGATGGATGTTGCATATGATTTGAAGAATTAAACAAGTAAATCACTTTTGAAATTTCTAGTTTCAATATTTTCATTTATGAAACAATGTAAGTCAGAAGTGAGACTTTTAAGATCATGTGTCCACATGCAGAACTTATATATAGTATTCAAAGAGAATACAAATATATATTGTAACAAATACAGGGCATCTTTGAAGTAGAAACAATTTAAAAATCCATTTAGGAAAAAGTCACAATTGTTTAATATTAGCATTTGAATGGAATAAGGGCATTGAAACTCTTCTCCCAGGCCTTTATAGCAAGGGTGAATGAAGCCCCTTAAGAGTGAATGGGATTTCTTTTTTTCCCATTTCTGTGGGTTATTATTAACTTTGCTATCTTTTATTTTTTTTATGCTTGTTTCTAATTGTATTGTTTTAGAATGTGTTTATTTGTGAATTGTTCAGGGTTGTTGGGAGATATACAAATTTAATAAATAAAATAACTAAAGATAACTATGAAATATATAAGCAAAACTGAAGGGGAAGAAAACTGCCATGAGACAGCATACACCATGGTGACTATTAAGTACAACTTCTAATGTGGTAACTACTGGAGATTATTGTTCACATAAATGGTAGATTTTCTTTACTATACAAAGCATTTGGGTAAAAAATGAAAATGACTATTTCACTGACTTTCAAGAGTATCTCACTTGATTATCTAACCATAGGTTTTCAACTGTTGTGCTCACAGTTGCAAAAATTGTGGTAGCCAAACACTGAAACCCAAGAAAATATATAATCAGAAGCAGATTATTAAGGTATGGCCAGCAGCAGCAGCAGCAGAATTAACAGAATTAAATGAAATAATTAAACATAGCATGGAAAGATTTGTATAAAATAGCGTATTTTTCTTCTTTGAAAGCAACACTAGACACAACATAATTTATTTTGTACAGAGGAATGTAATATTTTGTTCCATTCACGTGGACACACATATAGCATACATCTGTAAAAATATTTTAGTAAAATACGTTTTAAAAATAAAGACTTGAATTTCTCTTCCTCCTTTTCATGGTGGTGGCTTTGGAGAACAGTCTTTTCTTATTTAAAGTGGAGTGAAGGAAGAAACATGTTCCAAAATCAGGGCATTGTTTCCTAACTTTCTTACCTTTTCTCTTGTACTTTGCTTGTCATCAGACTTTAAGTGAAGTTCTAATTTATTTACATCTAAAGAAATTATGATTGGGCATTCTACTTTCATGGCTCTGAATCTTAATTTGGGCTAGAACCTTTGTATTTCCCTGTAGTGAAACTATATTTCCCGGCAATAGAAAAGCATGCATAGGTTGCACATGTTAAGCTAATTTTAAAGGCAAGTTTAAGATATACAACTTGACTACCATTGGTCACATAATTTAAATGGTAAACAAACGTGGTTAACATTATACAACTTTCTTACCAGATTAGAAGATGCTGAAAAAAATGAGTTCATAATATAGCAATAATCCAAACTGGCTTTAAGAATTCTTTAGCACTGTATATTACAGACTAAACATTTGTAGCCACATGGTCTGAAGAATACATGAAATGCATTGCCAATTTCTCTCAATACTTCAGTAAAGTTTAAAATTACTTTCAAATGGAAAAAAAATTACAATAAAAAGTACAATAAACATTTTGCAGTAGCTCAGATGCTCAATAAATTTAGTGTCCTAACCAAGTTTAAGAACTGTTAATAATTGTTTTAGATTAGAATTTTAGAACAGTAGGTTTTAGAACAGAATTTTTTTTTTCGCTATTGTTTCTGGTTCCGAGAACCTTAAAATAATACAGTAATTCTTCTGTAGCTCTGTATACCACTTTAATCTCCTTCCCTGCCATGGAAAAAGAAAAATTATACTTATACTTAGCCAATCTGATATAAGTAAAATAATTGTCTTATAAAAATGCTCTTTTTTTCCATTTTAAATAATATAACAGAAAAAGGCAGACTTGTAATCCTAAAAAACTTTGGCTTTTTAATATATCATCATAGTTCTCATTTTGTGCAATAACAATATTGTTGGCTCTCTTTCCTATCTTCCAAAACTCTTGAGGGAGCAAGAGCTGAGGAATGTGAAGCTGTGCACTTCACAAAATATTGTACCAAACTAATCAGTTACGAAACAAATAGTTTGCCTGTAAATAAATTCTTTGTTTCAGGGCACTAGCTTCAGAATCTTAATAAATTGGCTAATGAAGAATCCCTACCCCTCACTTACCTTATCTTTCTTATCTTGCCTGGCATAAGGAAAACATGGAATTACTGCTGTCACACGGGAAGATGATGCAATCTTGCAAGCATTGATCATGATGAGAAGCTCCATCAAATTGTCATTTATTTCTCCACAACCACTTTGGACGATGTACACATCTTCTCCTCTAACACTTTCACCAATCTCCACACTGAAAGATTAAAATATGTGCTGTGAAGCAATGACAACTGAGCACTCTAATCTTAGACCATTAACATTTTGCATTCATAATTTACTTCTTTCCAAATTAGTCCTCTTCAGAAATAGATAAAAGTAAGCAGGGAGTGGTTATGTGCTGAGCCTGTTTGCATTCCTTTTCAGATGAAGGCCCCCATTCATTTATGGACTTATTTATTTTCATTCATATATTCACATGCTTAGCTTCATCATGGGATTCATTTATTCTTTATGCAGTTTAGAGGCTACCCAAGTCTATAAGACCATATCTGGCTTACAACTTTCAAGCCAGGAAACAATAAAAGGTCATCCAGGGGGAAAAAGTTAGTAACACAAAAGGTCTCAGCATCTACCTTATACCCCAAGGTCTAGGAAAGTAGTCAGATTTTTCAACAACTTTCTGAATAACATCAGGGTGAGAACCATAGACCTCTGGGGAATTTCTGGAAGGGTGGGAATCAGTAACAATATTCCAAAAATAATGAAAGGTTTGTTCTACTGTTCCTTAAGGAGACAATTTTAAAATGCACTTTTTAAAAACAGCTGCAGGAAAGCTAGATATCTCATTTGCACCCTAATACGAGTCTTCTCTCAAGCCAACACCCTGAGAGCAGTTTAAGTCATCCTGTTCTGTAGATTGGGCAATCAATAGCATTCAGCCTGAACTTCTGCACCTCTTAAAAAAATGAGGGAGTAAAGATTTTTGAGGTATCATTATTTTTGTTGTAGAATTCATTTTTAAAAATAATTAATATCCATAACAAATAATGGAAGCAGCAGTTCAAATCATGTATGAAGCTTCACTGCACAAAAAACAACAGAACTGAACCTAGGAAAGAAACAAGAGCAATGGAGTCATTTCAATCCATCCCATCAGTAAGAATGGAAATACATTTTTATGCCTGCAGCCAAGTACACACTTGCATTTAGCCATCTGAAAACTCAGCATTACATCTGAAATGCACATGGGACAATACTTTCCTTGGTATTTGGCTGTCTGCTTAGGGGGAAAAAATGCAACTCAGAAAGGAACCTATACTTGTTTTACAGACTAAATCACTTCAAGATGGAGGAATGTAATTGTATACTAACTTGAGCTTCCTACCCCAATTCAACTTTCCAATTGCTATACTATTTTATAATGTACAAAGTAGCCCTAAAATGCAATAAATTGGCCCAACATACAATACATTTGACATCCAGAATTAAGTGAATATGGAAGTTTTAAAGACATTCCTTCTTTTTTATCTATATACTACTGAAACTCTTTGTGTCTATTTGATTGTTTGTAACCTTCAGTTGGGTGAAATAGTGCATCATAGGGCAGCATTTTTTGAATCAACTTACATTAAATGGTCTAATTTACAGAATGTAAATTACAGAATGTGTCCAAAATCCAGGACATTACCCCATGGAATTGAACTCTAGCAAAGTTGTGGCTGCTTCAGCCACAGCCAGGTGATTGTCATTTTCAACAATCATGGCCACCTTCCTAAAGAAAAAACAACAACGAAACATCAATGGGGAAGATCATTCCTGTTTCCACAGGTCACGTTGTCTAACTGAAGTTATAAGAGCCTAACTTTTGCATCAGACTGTTACATAAATCACTTTATTCCGCATGTATCAAGGACAAAATTACTAATTAACTAATCAGCCTCCTCTCCTCTTCACCCCCCATCCAATTTAAGCAATCTTCAGAAATGACGATATAGATGAAAGGGCATTAAGTAAGGTTTTTTTTCTCAACACATCATCTATGTTTGTTTTATGCAACTTATTAAATTTGGTAATTCAGATCTTTCTGTTCAAATTCTCTATTAATGCATGCCAAATCAGTAATTAGGAAATGAAATGAAAACTATGTGTAAACACATGGTCTGATTCTGTAATTGAAAATTACTACTTCTTTGGGAACAATAAGTTAATCATATTGCCTTTCTATTTTGCCATGGTAGACATGGTCAATACAATTTTAAAGTATACAATTTTAAAAACAGTGTAAAATTAAAACAGACTAAATCTGATACAATGAACAATACATCATATCACACAACTATAACATATTAAAAGATGTTCCACATTTTTATTAAAGTTTTAATATTTTTTAAAAACAAACATAAAATAATATTAATGATAAAATACTAACTAAGCAGTGGTGTTGAAGTCAAAGATTTCAATTGCCCAATTTTTTACTATAAAGCAGTCTGTAAATACTTTTATAAAACAGAAATGGTGAATGTTCTTTGCTTCCCTACAGTCAAGAAATAAAAGATAAGAACAATACAGAACATTCTGGGCACTTGGGGAGCGTAGAGGCAATCTAACCAGTTTGCCTTCTGGCCAGTGGTCATTTTGTGACTGGCCATGTCAACAATGGAAACCATTTATAGTCAATCCCACAACGGTAACCATGTTGTGAGAAATCCATGGCTGGCCCTCACAATTCAGAATATAATTACCTTGCTAACTTTCCTTTGGTGGGACAAGCCTATTTGGTTCCCTATTTTAACTATAGGTAGTCCTCAACCTATAACCATAACTGAGCCCAGAATTATGCCTGTAAGTCTTTGTGGTCATAAGTTGAGGTACTCATATGACCAGAAGTAATATTCCAGCCTTTTTCATTGTGGTTGTTAAGCAAACCAATTCATTTGAATGGCCATTTTATGCTGGAAATCAGCAAAAAATGCCAGAAACCAACAAAAATACATCACAAATTACAGTCATGTAATCGCAGAACACCACAGCCGATTGTAGAGCTGACCTGCAAGGCATGCAGATATGTAGCCAGGGTGCACAGTGTAACCATTTATAATTATCATCTGTTAAATAAGGACCAGCTGTATATCACTCTACTGTCAAAGCAACACAATGCACCCATTACGAGTATAGTTTATATCCCATTCCATTTCACTGAATTCAGGTTAGTGCAACCATTTTGTGCAGAAAGCTGAACACCTAATAAAAAATTTACCTATGAAACTGACTTTAGTTTATGCCTAAATTTCCTTTCCCACCCATCCAGAAGAGCTAATTTAAGAAAACAAGACCAGTTTTTGCAGTTATGCTTCTCTCTAGACAAACATTGTGTCTACATTACAAGAATAGATCAGCAAGTAAAGAGCAGCATTTTCAACAAGTGTGAAACAGTATTTTTACTTATTTATGTATTTTACATGGCCACCCGCCTCATAGCAGCGACTCTGGACAGTGTACAAAGATGTGACACATGCAGACTGCCCTCACAACTCTACCATTCAATAGACAGCAGTTGATAAACAATTGCTTAGCTCTGATGGGATAACATCTACAAGCTGTTCCCAAAATGACACACATACTGATTAAACTATTGGTAGAGAGGGATGGAAAAATAGGGCAGAATGGAATCAACCCTTCTTTGAATTGGGGTGGGTAGATTTTATATCTAATGTGCATCTTTCAAATTCAAAGTTAAAAAGTGATTTATTTATTATTTAGTTATTATATTTATATGCTGCCCATCTTGCTACTGGAGACAACTCTGGGTGGCTTATAATATATATGCTTTGGTGCATGTGGAGGTCTCAAATATAGTGCTTATCTTCAACTTTTTAAAGCTTCCATGTCTTTTCTCAGGAGCAAGAAAGTGTGACAGAATAGTCTAACTCAAATCTAGGCCTTCAATTATCTTGAAATGAGTTCAGATAACCTATAATATACTTTTTTTTTTAATTTTAGTTATATTATTACCTGAATCTGTATTATGTTCAGGAGCAATGTTAAATTACAGACAGTTGTTTTGGAAAGCATTGTAAATGAAACATTGTAAGCTAGTATTTTAAGAACATTTATAAAGCTACCTGTTTGGCAATACTGCCACATGAACTCTTAATTCAGATATCACAAAAGAAAAGGATGAGTTATTAATTGTTGATGTTTATATCCCATCTTTCAGTGAAATTCCCAGAGGAATAAATACAATCGAGGATACAAATTAAAATACATTGCCTATGTGTAAATGGATCATGGAGTTGTGTGTTACATTTAAACAAACAAAAAAACAAACACCCCCCCCCAAGATTAGTTCTCCCAGCCAATCAATTTAAGCACTGTAGTAGAGATATACTATCTCACCCTTCTCCAGTGAACTATGTTATATGAACAGCTCACAAGGGATGTATAATATTAACAATCCTTTCCCACCCATTTATGAGGCTGTTTCATTTTTCCCTGCCTGTGGCATATATGGGGGTGAAAAGAGCTGACTATGTTGTTAAGGTTTCCTTTTTTTAGGGAAAGAAGTAAGAAAGAAAGCAGAAATTTCTGTCTGCTTTACACTGACTGAATGAGTTCAAATGGCAAAGGATCTCCATCTAGTGTCTGATTGCATGCAGATAAATCTTTTGGAAAGGGAGAATATAGCTATATTATCAAATGTAAAATACAATTAAAAATGAAAATATTTTACAATCTCAAAACATAAAGCTAGTTAAGGCTGAGCAGCATAAAAGATTAATATTGTAGTTCTATACAAAACCACTTTGAAAAATTTCGTTAACTTCAAGAGGATTTATAATGCTTGTGCACAGCAGAAATGGAGAACCAAAGAAGGTTCTTCACTTATTCATGAATGCTTTCTGAACATTAACCATGATGGCTAGGTCTGATGGAAGCTGATCTCCATATCATCTAGATGGCTTTCACCTTAGCACACAGGAATGAAATCTTGCCTGACTAGAAGTTAGCCATTGCACTTTAATTTAGCCATATGACAATTTCTAGTCAGGTAATATTACCAGTTTTCAAACCCGTTAAAAGAGACACACCTAACAAGTAGCAAGAAACAGTAATTTTGGAGGAGACTGGTAAAAGAGATTGAACATGCTGACCAAATGTTGATTCTGGAATTCATTCCCTCAACTGGTCCAAAAGAACAAAAGTTTGTTGACCGTCAGGGCAAGCCTTATCAATGTACACAGATATTTTCCTTGGAGTTGTGTGGAAATAGCCTGAATTTCAGGAAGAGGATTAGTAGTATTTTAATACTAAGCCAATTGGTTAATTGTTCACTTCTAATAATGCACAGTGCAAAAGAGCCACTCATGTAATAATGTTCTGCTAAGAACAGAACAAATGCAAGTCAGCAAGATCTTTCCTAGACTGGATGCCTTCCAAACATGGAGGTTTTACAGATCATAGAATTGACTTCACTCAATCTGGCCAACCATCAGCCATGTTATATGAGAATTATGGAAGCTACAGTTTTAACATGTTTAGAGGGAACCAGTTTAGAGAAGTCTAGGTTAGAAATACAACTTGAGATGGCCTAATAATATTTGCCCATCAGCAAAACAAAACATCAAGTTACAAATGTTTTCTATAAAGACTGACATCAATTTCCCACTCACAGTGACATATGGTAACTTTGGGCCAGTTACCCTCTCTCAGCCCAGTCCACCTCCCAGGGTTGTTGTGAAGTAAGAGAGGAGGAGGAAAGTGTGTTATGTACTTTCACCACCTTGCGTTACTTATGAACAGAAATAAATGTGGGATAAAAATCTAATGACAGTAACAAAAAGACAAAAACATCAGAAAAGTATCAGTATCACTTCATTTCCTATTACTTAATAACGGAGATTAACTCAAGGATGGTGAAGTGAGGTTGAATATAGGAAATCAGCTCCAGATAGCAACTTCCATTTCCTGTGAAGATTATTGGTTATTTCGCAAAATTACTCTAATGATAAAATATGACTTCATACTTTCTTAAGAAGTTGACTACAGAATCCAACTGTACTCTCTTAAAACAATTTTATTTACAAGACACATTGGGGAAAAAATGAAGATAAAAAGACAAATCAGCATCAAGAGAATTTTCTTGATAACATTACAAGAGTTGATTTGTCATTATCTTCTTCCGCAATGGTATTGGGTATTTCTTAGGGGAGGGGAACTTTCTGGTTTACTCTGCTGCCCCAGTTTTTCTCCAACTCAAGTACTATACTAACTAGATCGAATTCTGCTTAGTTTTTTGAGATCTGTCAAAGTTGATTAGCATTCAAATTAAGCATAAATGAAAAATACACAAATAGATCAAGCATAAGACTAATGCAGCATAACATTAATGAATTTGCAATGAAACTAAAAAGAATAAACATGCATTCAAAAATAGAGAAGCATTTTACATAAAATACTCACATGGAGGCAGAAAAATTGAAGTGCAAATATTGGAACAGATAAAAAGGAATTGGCAAGCAAGGACTAAAAGTGAATTGACAAAACCTTGGGGTTTTATGCTACTTCAGCTCTCCAAGAATTAACTGAAGAATGGATGCCAAATCCAATTCTGTTTTTAAAATATTTTCCATGAAATATTCTGTGTCCTCATATTCCTTTATAACAATAGTAATGGGTATCCCTAGCTTATAAAAGAGATTACAGGGAAATATAACTGGCTATTGGCATCAGTCATTTTCAACTCCTAGTGACCATATAGATTTTCTTCATGATGATCTATCCCTAACCTGTTCTTTCAAGTCTCAAAATATAATGATAACATTTAAGTATCCTAAGATATGACACATAGAAGAAGGAATAGGCTTATCTTGTTGCAGAACATAGATTAAAACGGGAAGGAATTACGTTCATGCTAAATATAAAGAGGAGCTTTTTGACTGTACAATGCCAGCCTTTGGAACAGACTGAGCCCTTGAAGTGGTGAATTCTTTCCTAGAGTTCTTCAACAAAGTCTGATGGTCGTTTGTCCAACATTCCTGGCAGATCCTGTACTGAATTAGACTAGTTGACTTTCATGGTCTCTTTCAATTCTGTTACTCCATTACTATGAGACAACTTAATATAATACAGAGTAAGCGCTTTTGTTAATCAAAAGGAGAAAAAGAACAATAAATAATAAAATGAACTGAATTCTTGAGTTAATGTGACTGATAACACAATAAACACATATATAGATTAAACTTAGAAAAATAAGCATATTTAACAATGTTAATTTACTTAAATAGCTTTATATTATTCTGTTACTTGCTTTCACAACAACATGCTATTCAGAACAACCACTGTTATTGATTGCTTTATGTTTACTATGGAGGAACATATGTAATAAGCTTTGTCTATGCAATTATTAATGAATATCCAGAGCATTTCACAGCTAGATCACAGGAGGTGACATAATGGGATCTGGAGTAAATAAGAGTAATCCTGTTCCCTGAGTTAATTTAGAGCAGTTCAAGGAGAAAATGTTAAGCACGTATATTTAAAAATAAAGAACTACAGTGTACTTAGAAACACTCTATAACAAATCTTGTGAAATGTAAACTATTTTTCAATGCTGTTCAATGCATGTTCTCTTAATCACATAAGTGCAATATTTCCAAGTGAAATTAGTTCAGAAGGAAAAACTTTCACATTATTTGTAATTTTGCTTGATGACTTGCCTAAACCTTTTTCCTAGTCACATGATCACTGGAAAACAGAACATTTGCTAAGAAGCAGCAAGAAAGTTAGGTAATCATGAAATCAACAGAGCTTTTAAAAACATTGTTCAGTTTTCATAAACAAGATTGTCACCATGAAGAGAAAAACAGTTTAAAGCTAGTAATAAAGTATATGTAAAGCAAAGTGAGTAGAGGGGATCATTAGTATCAGCAGTTTTGGTTAGCTGCTAGTTACAACTTGTGACCAAAACACAGCCTTAAACGTACATCTTCGAAATCTTATACAAGATGTATTTTGAGTTTATCACAATAAGTGGAGTATTTTTAAACTCAGAACTAATTTGCCCATAATTCACTTGGATGATTACCCAGAGAGATTTTATGTATCAATATGATCGTATTTAAAAAGAGATCATGCCAACAAATACAAAAGGACTGTTGTCCAAAAGTACTGAAAATGAGATAATATTCCAGATAGTGTACCGAGGCTACAATTTGTGGCTAAGCAAATCTGTTGATGTATAACGCAGGTAGCAACTTCCAGACTAAACACACCGGTGGATACAGGAAGCAAAGGGATTAAAGCGGCTTCTAGTAGGAACTTTTTTTTTTAATGCCAGCAAACCCATCCAGAGCACTGTTCTTCTGAACACATGCAAGGTTTATTTCATAAAGTTCTCCCCGATTGTTTATTCAGCAGTCTCCTCCCCCGCCCCACATCAGAAGTCTCATAATGACACTAATAGTAGTCTTGTCCTCCATCAAGACCCATCCACGCAGGAACTGGGCGAGACTTTTACTCGGGGGAGGCTGCGCATTTCCAGAAATCCTTGGCTGCACAATTCACTTACGGGGTTCACACCCACCCTTCTTTTATCTGCCGCCCCAACTTCCACCATCCTGAGTGCAAAGGAGTGCAAATCCTCCTCGGGGGGTGGCAATGAGAACTGCGGGGATAAGATCCAAGGGAGGCAGAGGAGGGCCGACCCGTCGCCCTTAGGCTCACCTGGTCTCCTGGTTGCTGAACTTCTTCGTCACCACCTTCCCCAGGTCCAGCCCCAGGCGATCAGCCACCCGTTGGGACAAGTCCTGGTGAGAACTCCCGCTGAAGAGCACGATGTTGGGCATGGCTGGGCACAGAAGGCCGAAACGAACCAGAACCGGGGAAGAGGAGGAGGAGGAGGAAGGGGAACGAAGCCACGCGAGGGAGAGAAAAGAGAGCGGCCGCGCGCCACAGGCCGACCAGATAACCGCGGCCCCGCCTCCCCCCTCGTGGAAAGCGCGCCAGAAGGCCACCCTCCCCTCGGCCCGCCCCCATCGCTCTCCGGGGCCGTCGAGGCAACGGGCGGAGTGGGCGGGGCCAGGCCCTAGTGACGTTTTAGAAGGGCGGGATTCGAAGGGGGAAAGAAAGGTCGCGTGGGGGGAATGAGGCCTAGAGAGAGAAAAATACAATGTCTATAATGTGATAACCCCCAATTTAAATTTCCTGCGTCGTGCTTGAAGAACTTGCCGGAAGGAGGGTCAAATCGTGTGGAACTTTACCTCGGGAAAGTGTTCCGCTTAAGAATGCAATGCTCTTATATTTTTTTATCTCTCTGATGAGGGGAAGGTATTATGGATGATGGGGAGCAAAGGTTGACGGGAAGGAGGTCCCGGTGGATGGAAACGGGATCCTGAAAAGGGAGGGAGCAGTTTGGGTGGAACCTGGTCATCCTGCTGTATTCGGAGAATGTGTTCCACGCTGATGGGTCTTACATTTCTTTTATTCATTAGTTCATAAATCAGGAAATTCTGTGCAGTTAAAATATGCTACAGGTAGTCCTCGATTTACAACCATTCATTTACTGACCTTTCAAAGTTATGGCACTGAAAAAGAGACTTATGACCATTTTTCACACAATGGTTGCAGCATCCCCATGGTCATGTGATCCAAATTCAGGGGCTTGGCAACTGGCATGTATTTATGATAGTTGCATGATGATCACCATTTGTAACCTTCCCAACCAACTTCAGACAAGCAGTCAATGGAGGAAGCCAGATTTGCTTAATGACTACACGATTTACCTAACAACTGCAGTGATATGCAGTCATAAAATGGGGCAAAACTGACCTAACAACTGCCTTCCTTAACAAAAATGTTGGGCTCAGTTGTGGTTGCAAATCAAGGATTATCTGTATTGTATATAATAAACCAGCCTACCAGATTTGATCTACAAAAAACAGGAGGACTTCTAGTTAACATTCTGGCTGGGGAAATATGGGAGTGTAAGGTCACACATCTTAAAGTTACCAAGATTGAGAAACACTGATCTAGATGGCTGCAAAGATGTCTCCAGGTTTTTTTTTATTTATTTTTTATATATATTAAAAAAAACCCTGGAGACATCTTCGCAGCCATCTAGATCAGTGTTTCTCAACCTTGAGATAGATTGTTACATAGATAGATAGATAGATAGATGATAGATAGATAGATAGATAGATGATAGATACCCTGTTTCCCCCAAAATAAGACATCCCCTGATAATAAGCCCAATTGGGCTTTTGAGCGCATGGCAATAAGGCCAAGTGCTTATTTCAGGGTTCAAAAAAATATAAGACAGGGTCTTATTTTTGGGGAAACACGGTAGAAAGATAGATAAAAATAATTTTATCATATCCAAGTCCATACCACTTAGGAGTCTTCTTCAGAGAATCAGAAGTTACTGATTTTATATAGATTTCATACTGAGAACCTCCAGATATAGGTACAGCTCACATGATTCTGGTTCTTGGTACAGGTTGTCCTTGACTTACACCCACAATTGAGCCAAAATTTTCATGGCTAAACAACAGTTGTTAAATGAGTTTTATCCCATTTTACGACTTTCCACAATTGTTAAATGAACCACTGCAGCGATTAAATTAGTAATATGGTTGATAAGTAAATCTGGCTTCCACATTGACTTTGCTTGTCAGAAGTTCGCAAAAATTAAGCACATGACCCTGGGACTCTGCAATTGTAATAAATACAGGGCAGTTGCCAAGCATCTATATTTTGATCACATGGCCATGGGGAAGCTGCAATGGTCATAAGTGTGAAAAACGGTCATATATCACCAGTGCCATTGTAACTTCAAATGGTCACTTAAATGAATGGTTGTAAATTGGTGACTACTTGTATTTCCTGTAGTGGTGTATCAGTTGCTTGTCCCTCTACTACTGATTTTAATTATACTCTACATTAATTCTTATTATTTCCTTATTTGTACATTGTTCAAATATATATTCAGATATTTGTCTAAAGGCAGCATAAGTAATAAAATATTGATGGAACTACTGACATGGGTTGCACATGAACAGATATACTGTATACCCACTACATAGGAGGATTCCTCCCCCCTTGCCCCCATCCTGTCTCAACAGATTTTGATACTACCAACCATGGTTTATTTCCATAGCATGCAAGGATTGGTGAGAGGAGAATACTGTGTTGCAGTGGTTCTCTTTCCAGAACAGGTAGTTCCAGAAGAAAGAATGGAAGAAATTGGCCCAGGCCTTGGCATTCTGCCCTTGGTTAATATCAATATGGAACCACTCAGGAATTATTTGCCAACATGTAATTAATTAACTATGTTGATGATTCCCAGTTGTGTATGTCCGCGTTGTTTAGGCGATACAGCTGAAGGTTTGATTCATTGCCTGGATGTTTTCAGTCTGGATAGGGAGAAACAGACTCGGACTTAACCTGCAGTAAGACAGAATGGTTGTTGATTCAAATGTCTTCAAATTTCAGAGAAATCTAAACTTGATTAGATGAAGTTACTCATCCAGAAGACAGCAGATTGTGCAGTCTGAGGCTTTTCCTGGAAACATAGCTCTTGCTCAGAACTTTAGGCAACCCAGAGAGTCATCTAGGTACCCAAATAGAAAAAAATCCAAAATAAAAAATCTGATAATTTTTCCTCCTTGGTTTATAATTTATCTTTTTTCATTTTTCAAAAATACTTACTGAAAAGTTCAGTTGAGTGGTAGTGAGTAGCATACTAGCCAGATGTGGCAACTCATGAAAAAGAAATTATTACGTCTGTGGATCTGTTAGCTTTTAATATTACCAAAGCAAAACAAAAGTTTCTTAAGAAGATACTGAGTGAGCAAGTTGTGTGACTATTGGGGCTATCACAGAGAAGAGGGGGACAACCTATTTTCCAAAGCATCTGAAGGCCAGACAAGGAACAATGGATGGAAACTAATCAAGGAGAGATTTAACCTAGAAATAAGGATAAATTGTGTGACAGTGAGAACAATCAACAAATGGAACAGCTTGCCTTCAGAAGTTGTGGGTGCATCATCACTGGAGACTTTCAAGAAGAGACTGGAAAGCCACTTGTCAGAAATGGTATAGGGCAGGGGTGTCAAACTCACTTTGTCACGGCAGCGTCACGTGACATATCAGGACTTTTCCCCCCTTCACTAAACCAGGCGTGGGCATGGCTAGGGTGTGACGCTTCCGGCCCATGGGCCAGGAGTTTGACAGCCCTGGTATAGGGTCTCCTGCTTAAGCAGGGGGTAGGACTAGATAACCTACAAGATCCTTCCAACTCTGTTATTGTTCTTATTCTATCAGGTTATCAAAATTATACCCAGAAAAGTGATAGCAATATACCTGTGCATGTTTGCTCAATGGTTAAATATAATTTTGCAGAATTGTCATATCACAATTTTAATTGCATGACAACAATTTTAATTACATTAGCATACAATTGTTATATGATAATGGGTGCTAATGTAATTAAAATTGTTTACTGTGTTTTATAGTAAATACCTGAGAAAAGGAAACATGGATGGTAAAAGTGTAAAATCTCAAAAAGAAGAAATGAGAGCATGAAATTTGAAATTCCTAACAAATCAGAAGATGAGCCAAATCGCGGGGGGGGGGGGGGGGTAGCAAATTATAACTAAGTTGCCAAAATGTCTAGAGCTAGAAGAGCAGATGGCAGATACTATATAGCTGTGACACCTTTTGCAGCAGTTGTGGCCTTTTCTGGAATGAGAAACTTTAAGAATAGTTGTGCATTGCCTTATGTCATAATTACTGTGATTATTCATCAGAGGATAGGACAAGAAGCAATGGGTGGAAACTTGTTAAAAAGAGATCCAACCTAGAAGTAAGGAGAAATTTTCTAACAGTGGGAACAATTAATCAATGGAATACTTTCCCTCCTAGGGTTGTGGGTGCTTCATCAACAGAGATTTTCAAAACAAGACTGGACTACCACTTGGGATTATATAAGGCTCTTGCCTTGAGCAGGGGTTGGACTTGAAGGCTTCTGAGGTCCCTTCCAGCCCTATTTTTCTATGAAGCTATAATTGGAACTTGCTTTGAGCTGCATTTTAAAACTACAGCTGGTTTAAAATGCAGCTTTCCACATGGACAGTCAGAGAGAAATAAATAGACGCTTCTGAATGGAATCTGCCATTTGGTAAGAGGCAAACAAGAGGATATGTTATAGTATCTTTCATTTAGAAGATCATTATAAGGGATAAAGAAACAAATCTTTATTACATCCTCATCCTGGAACAGCTTTCCTCTGGAGACAAGGATGACCATATCCGTGTTGGTGCTCAGAAGGCAGTCAAGACCTGGCTCTTCTACAGGGCCTTTGGAAGCTAGTTGAAATAGATCTTGAACTGTAATTGGAGGATAGAGGGTTGACAGTAGACTGCATATGAAATACGTTTTCTGTATGTTTTGAACTTATTTACTATGTGAATATTTTAGCTACTTTGAGTCTATGGACTAGAGTAGGATTTAAGCCCAAATAACAAATACATAATTTATTCGTGTGATATATTTATTTACAAGAAAAGAACTGTTGACAAGTGCTTATTGGGATAGTTTACTTTGATCTTGTGTGAAGTATTGCTAAAGAAAGTATTAACTGAATGCCAAGAGAGTAATTCCTTGATAACTCAGAAACTTATTCCCAAGAAAGGAAATCCAGAAAAAAATTACATCTCTTGCTGGTCTAATTCAGTTTTTTTCAAACTAGACAACTTTAGGATGTGTGGACTTCAACTCCCAGAATTCCTTAGTCAGTATGGGAATTGAAATCCACACATTTTAAAGGCACCACATTTGAAAAATACTAGTCTAATTGGAATACGAATATAAACTGAAAATCAATTGAGTTTATTCATGCTTATGTGTTACATATTTATATCCCATCTTTTGTACAGGAACTCAAGCTGGCATGCATACTGCTCTTTCCTACTGTTTTACCCCATAAGAACTATCCTGTGGTATAGATTGGGCTGAGAAAGAGTGACTGGCTCAGAGTCACACAGTCAGCTGTTTAGCTGAAGTAGACCAGAACCTGGGTCAACCTACTCCTAGTCCAACAAGTTAACCACTATACTACATTTGAATTCTAAATTCCTAGAACTATAATGGAATTAAATAGAAAGGCAAAAGAACTAGAGGTCAACTTTTCGAAAAGTATATTGAGAGGCTCTGAACAGGCCCATGCCTTTCAGGAAATTACATTCAAATAATTCCCTACTGATTATGCAAAGATAATGTCTCCATAGTCAGGAAATATAACTGACATCCACTCCCCTTCAACTATGCACACACCCACATTTTTAAACTCGGCCCTTACAATCTCAATAGCCAGACATTAGAAAAGGAGACGCCTTAACAAGGAAATCAACTCTCCCATATGTGTCAATACTTAATAAACTTCAGTGAAGTTGATTCATATACTAAGCATTTGTACTAGTTTGGCAGAAGACTTAGAAGACTACAGCAATTAACTTCCTGAGAATTGAAAGAACTTGATAACCTACCTAAATAAATGTAAGAAATAATAACAGTGATGCAGCCAGAAATTACATAGAACAATTGGGGTTATGAAGCCTATTGTATAAAGTGCTATATATTTGATTATCTCCCTATGGATAGAATTAGAAATAATGGTGCTATGAACTCTTGGCTCTCAAGAGCAAGCAGCTCTTATGACGTAAGATAGAACAGAAGTTAATAACATAAGTCTTCAAGGATGAAACAGGTTTCCCATTCCAACTGCAATGTTGCAGTAGTCATGCAGTATGAAGCTTTCAGGGAACAAGGACATCTCTCAAAATAAAAATTTTTTTAGGAGGATCTTAGATTTATACTTAAATTAAACTTTTGGGTGGAGGAGGCTCTTGGTAATGGATTCAATTACAAAGACATACACAGATTGATGCTATATGTCAACTGCCTGTAACTTATCTATCTGGCTTGAAGGTTGTGGACATCACATGTCATCTAGATAATTGGTTAGGTAGGGCAGAGTCATCTGTGGTCAGGATACACCTTGGCAATAGTGAATGGAGAAAAATAATAAGGCATCCCAATGAACTAAATTAAGGTTCCGTAGTATGTTGAAATTCAGGACCACCAAGGATGACTTTGCAGCAATGCTATCTATTCTATACACATGGACAGTTAGGCCAATTTAAGTCATCTCCATGCATAAATAAGGCTGGGAGGAGATAATTAGATTTGTGAGACTCTATTATAACTTTGGGAAAAGTCAGTTCTGCATTTGAGCCAAGTGCCTATCTAAGCCACAGATAGACAATCAAAAGGAAATAGCCAAATATTATTTTTAAATGTCCACAAAATTACTTCATTCAGGTCAGTTCTCCTGTTAAGCTTCTGCATATTTGGTCAAAAGACTTACCATATTTTTCGGAGTATAAGAAGCACCTTTTTACCCCCCAAAAGGGGGTGAAAATTTAGGTGCGTCTTATATACCGAATGTAGCCCTGCCCACCCACTGGCACCCACCCTTTGGCCTGTGCCTTGCAGCACTTACCTCCTTGCAAGCAAACAGCAAGAAAAAACAGCCCCTTTCAGCTTCAGCATAGGTTAATTAGCACAAGTTGATTAGATCGGCCTCCGGACTCTCAGATGATTTGCTCTCAGCTGTTTTGCACAGGGCTCTGTTGCTAGCTGCAAAGAGTGCTGGAGCAGATTTTTTTCCCCCTAGCTATGCTGAAAAAACAAAATTGAAAGTAAAGCAGGCTCTTTGCTGCAACGTGACAAAATGAGGCAGAGAGAGATTTCTTTTTCTTTTTCCTCACCAAAAAAGATAGGTGCAAACAATGGGAAATTTAGGGCAAAAGAGGAGAGTTCAAGATTTTAAAACACAAAAGAAAAAAAGCTCTATTTAACTAAGGAATTGTAATAATTGAGATACTATTAATTGTATATTGTGTTGAAAGCAGAAATGGTTAAGTTGTGGTTTGGAGGAATATATGGGGAAAATTATTTGGTTTATTATTATTGGTAAATATAATTAATTGATTTATAAGAAATTGGATTGCATGGAAATGATTGGAATATTCATGTTCATATTGATTAATATACAAAAAAGATAGTTATATAACTAATTGATTTATATTAAAATGTTGAATTTGTATTAAACAACTGTAATATTACATAATTAACCAATGTGAGGATGGATATAAAAATAGATGACAATGGGAAGGGGTATAATATAGAATAGAAGGGAAAAACTGAATTTGATTAAGATTAGAGATGAGAATGAAGAGTAATATTGGTTTTTTTAAAAAAAAATAGATGAGAAATAAATATGGCAAAAAGGAAATATAGAAACTGTAAATTTAATTGAAATGACTAAACACTGTTTAAATTTGTGAATCAGCCAAATACTCTGTTCAAAGAAAATACATTGTATGTTTGTATGTGTGTTTGTCTAAAAAAAAAAAAACTTAAAAAAACAACAACCAAAAAAGGTAGGTGCATCTTATACTGCGGTGCATTTTATACTCCGAAAAATACAGTATCTTATGCCATCTATTTTTGGCAGAAACTTTGCATAGCCCAAATCTTTCCAATCAGTTACCCTGTTCCAGGGGTGGGTTCTAAAATTTTTACTACCGGTTCTGCAGTATTTTGTGGGCATGGCATGGAGGTCATTTGACTGGGTGGGCGTGGCTAGCTGGTCATGTGACCAGGTGGCCATGGCTATGTGTATAGGGACTGCTCAGAGGGCTGAAAAAAGTCATTTCTGACAGGTCCTCGCACTTTTGACTGGTCCTTACACTTATGACCATCCTCACATTTATGCCTGTGCAGCATTCTTAACAACCATGTCACTCATTTCACAACTGCTTCTCTTCACCATGGTGACAAGATAGGGCGAAAAACGTAAAATGTGAGGACAGTCGTAAATTCGAGGACTGGTCAAAAGTGTGAGGACCAGTCAAAAATAACTTTTTCAGCCCTCTGAGTAGTCCATATGCACAAAAGGATACAGCAATAGAGAGGGATGAAGGAAGGAGAAGAGAGATGGAAGAAGGAAGGAGAGAGAAGGAAGGAAGAGAAGGGAGGAAGGAAGGGAAGGGAAATTAGAGTAGGAGTGAGGGTAAGAGAGGGAGGAAGAGAGGAGGAGAAGGAGAAAGGAAGAGGAAGTAGGGAGGAGAAGAAGAGGGGGGGGAAGAGAAAGTAAGAAGGAAAGAAAAGAGGAAGGTGGTAGGTTTGAGGAGAAAGATTGCTGTACAATAAAAAAGATAAAAGGGAAGAAAGCCAACCCCAAACAAATATAAAGATATTAAGATAAAGAATGAATTGTTAAACTTTAAAGAATAAAAGAGAACAAATATGAATAAATAGCAATAATTAGAAACACACATACAAACATACAATGTATTTTCTTTGAACAGAGTATTTGGCCGGTTCACAAATTTAAACAGTGTTTAGTCATTTCAATTAAATTTACAATTTCTATATTTCCTTTTTGCCATATTTATTCCTCATCTATTTTTTAAAAAAACAATATTACCCTTCATTGAAGCGCTGGAAAAGACGCCTAGAGAGTAGTTGGAGGGCCAGTCTTTCAGAATCGGACCGGACACTGGTAAGATCTCATATTAGGAATTACCTAGGGGCGATAAAAGCAGCGAAATGTAGCTATTTTGCTGCTCTTATTGCGTCATCAGATAACCGCCCGGCCGCCCTGTTTAAGGTGACCCGCTCCCTGCTCCACCAGGAAGCGCGGGAGGACCCCTTGGAGGGTAGAGCCGAGGATTTTGTTCAGTATCTGCATGACAAAATCACTCAGATCCGGGAAGATTTGGACTCCGACTGGGTAGTCTCAGGGGGAGGGACTGGGACAGGTCTTGAGAATGTTATCTGGGATGAGTTTGATCCTGTGACCGCTGAGGACATGGACAGGATTCTGGGTAGACTGAACACGACCACTTGTTTATTGGACCCGTGCCCCTCATGGTTAGTGCTGGCTTCCCGGGAGGTGACGCGAGGCTGGCTCCAGGGGATTATAAATGCTTCGTTGGGTGAGGGTGACTTCCCTGCCGCCTTGAAAGAGGCGGTGGTGAGGCCTCTCCTCAAGAAGCCTTCCCTGGCCCCAGCAGTGTTGGCTAATTATCGTCCGGTCTCCAACCTTCGTTTTGTGGCGAAGGTTGTTGAGAGTGTGGTTGCGCGACAGCTCCCCCAGTACCTGGATGAAACGACATATCTGGATCCGTTCCAGTCGGGCTTCAGGCCTGGGTACAGCACGGAAACGGCATTGGTAGCGTTGGTTGATGATCTCTGGAGGGCTCGGGACAGGGGCTGCTCCTCTGTCCTGGTCCTATTAGATCTCTCAGCGGCTTTTGATACCATCGACCATGGTATCATGCTGCACCGGCTGGAAGAGTTAGGGGTGGGGGGCACTGCTCTACGGTGGTTCTCCTCCTTTCTCTCTGACCGGTTGCAGTCTGTGTTGGCAGGGGGGCAGAGGTCATCCCCGAGGCCCCTCATATGTGGGGTGCCACAAGGGTCGGTCCTCTCGCCCCTTCTGTTCAACTTTTATGTAAAGCCGCTGGGCAAGATCATCCATGGTTTCAGGGTAAAGTTCCATCAGTACGCTGATGACACCCAGCTGTACATCTCCACCCCGGACCACCCCAACGATGCCCTTGAAGTGATGTCCCGGTGTCTGGAGGCCGTGCGGATCTAGATGGGGAGGAACAGGCTCAGGCTCAACCAATCCAAGACCAAGTGGCTGTGGTTTCCGACGTCCCGATATAGTCAGTTGACGCCATTGCTGACTATTGGGGGCGAATCGCTGGCCCCCACGGAGAGGGCTTGCAACTTGGGTGTCCTCCTGGATTCACGGCTGTCTTTAGAAGAGCACTTGACGGCCGTGACCGGGAGGATTTTTCATCAGGTTCACCTGATCCGCCAGTTGCGTCCCTTTCTGGATCGGGACTCCTTACACACAGTCACTCATGCCCTCGTCTCCTCCCGCCTGGACTATTATAATGCTCTCTACATGGGGCTCCCCTTGAGGAGCATGCGGAGGCTCCAACTGGCGCAGAGTGCAGCCGCGCGGGTGGTTATGGGAGCAACATGGCGCTCCAGTGTAACACCTCTCCTGCGCGAGCTGCACTGGCTCCCGGTGGTCTTCCGTGTGCACTTCAAGGTTTTGGTTACCACCTTTAAAGCGCTCCATGGCTTAGGACCTGATTATTTACGGGACCGCCTTCTACCACAAATAGCCTCCCACCGGCCGGTACGCTCTCATAGAGAGGGTCTCCTCCGGGTGCCATCAGCCAAGCAGTGTCAACTGGCGGCCCCCAGGGGGAGGGCCTTCTCTGTGGGGGCACCCACTATCTGGAACGAGCTCCCCCCAGAGATACGGAGGATCCCGGATCTGCGCACCTTCTGCCGTGCTCTTAAGACCCTCTTATTCCAGCAAGCCGGCCTGGCCTAATTTTTCTCCCCTTTCTTTTAAATTTTAAATTGAAATTTTAATTTGTTTTAAATTTATTGGGATTTTAATTGTCGTGGGCCAATATAATTTAATTTGGTTTTAAATTGTTTTTAACTTTTGTATTTCTGTATTTTATCTTGTGCCTGTTCACTGCCCTGAGTCCTTCGAGAGTAGGGCGGTATACAAATTTAATAAAACTAAACTAAACTAAACTAAACTAATCTTAAATCAAATTCAATTTTTCCCTTCTATTCTATATTATACCCCTTCCCATTGTCATCTATTTTTATATCCATCCTCACATTGGTTAATTATGTAATATTACAGTTGTTTAATACAAATTCAACATTTTAATATAAATCACTTAGTTATATAACTATCTTTTTTGTACAGTATATTAATCAATATGAACATGAATATTCCAATCATTTCCATGCAATCCAATTTCTTACAAATCAATTAATTATATTTACCAATAATAATAAACCAAATAATTTTCCTCATATATTCCTCCAAACCACAACTTAACCATTTCTGCTTTCAACACAATATACAATTAATAGTATCTCAATTATTACAATTCCCTAGTTAAATAGAGCTTTTTTTCTTTTGTGTTTTAAAATCTTGAACTCTCCTCTTTTGCCCTAAATTTCCCATTGTTTGCACCTACCTTTTTTGGTGAGGAAAAAGAAAAAGAAATCTCTCTCTGCCTCATTTTGTCACGTTGCAGCAAAGAGCCTACTTTACTTTCAGTTTTGTTTTTTCAGCATAGCTAGGGGGGAAAAAATCTGCTCCAGCACTCTTTGCAGCTAGCAACAGAGCCCTGTGCAAAACAGCTGAGAGCAAATCATCTGAGAGTCCGGAGGCCGATCTAATCAACTTGTGCTAATTAACCTATGCTGAAGCTGAAAGGGGCTGTTTTTTCTTGCTGTTTGCTTGCAGGGAGGTAACTGCTGCGAGGCACAGGACAAAGGGTGGGGGCCAACCTCCTTGCCACTTAGCCCCCATCACCCCCTTTTGCCTCTAGCGCCCCTCTGCCGCCCCCATTGCCTCTTACCGCCCCCCTAAGGCATCCCACTGCCCACTTTGGGAACCACTGCCTTAACTACTTAACAACCAGTTCTACCAAAGTAGAATCCCACCACTGGGTCTACCCATTTATTTTTGCAGGCATCGGTCTACTCATTTGTTTTCTTTTAACACTGATCAGATGTAGGGCAGCCCTTTGAAGCCCCACGGCAAGAGTTTAAACAGTTTTTTTCCCTCTAGCCATCAGCTGGGACTCAGGAGGCAGCAATAGATTGGGAGTGGGCAGGGTAAGCGAACGGCAACCAGGCCGGGAACTGGTTTGGGGGCGTGGCCAGCCAATCTTATTACCGGTTCTCCGAACTATTAAATTTTTTTTACTACCGGTTTTTGTGAACCAGTGTGAACTGGGAGCAACCCACCACTGCCCTGTTCTTTTTTAACTGATGCAGACTGAATTGCCTGCAGGGAAAAGAATATGGTATCCCCAATGCTAATTTATTCCTTTTATTGGGACAAAATGAGGGAGTCCTTGAGCAACCACTGAGCATCCAAATATTGTTTTGGGATGTGTCTTTTCTAAAATTGAAGGCATCAAACCCAATTTTAGATCCCCCTCCCAAATCAGTATATTCCCAAATAAGTAATTGGGCTGAATTCAACTATTTGGGAGCAACAAGGAAGGAACATAATATAATTTTTGATTTTGTTGCTTCAAATATTTACCTTCTATTCTTTAGGGCAGGGTTAGTGGCTATATTCTATATTTTTTCAAGATCCTGAAGGATAAATGAATACCCCCTTCCTCCAAAAAAGCAACTTCGTGTGATTGGTATTGGCTTTTTGCTCTGGCTCCTGCAACCTCTTTCCATTGATTATGTTTCCTGGGGTTGAGAATTGAAGTCCAAAATATAGAGGCCTGTCCTTGGGGGAAAAAATATTCATCCTTATTATAATTTTCATCTGCCTCCATCTAGGATGGCTGTTACTCTTTTGAAGAAAGAAATGTTACATTTTTTCAGTGATGTATTATTGCATGTTGGACCCTACTTTGCAAAACAGATGAGTAGATGAGTTAGACGATTGATGCTAATTGCTTCAGACCAATACAATATAAAGATGTGTCATGCATCATCTCTTGCACTGTCTTCCCTCCCATAGCTTGCAAAATGCCATCTTGGTTTTATAAATATATTAAGAATTTGCTGAGCAAATGGCTAAACAGTTTGCCCATGCCTTGCTGGAGTCTTCTTGGATTACTGTGGTGGTTTGGTGGCAGGCCTTCCTGACTGCTCTCCACTCTATTTGACATCCAAAATAGAGTATAATCTTGGTTATCTCCCAAAATCTCCCTAATCCTTTTCATTGCTGCTTACATTGGTGGATCTTTGGAAGTGTTATCAGCTAAATTTGCTAGTGTTGATCTGGCCCATGCATACAGAAACCCAGTTATTTGAAAAACATGATTACCAGTCCTCCTCCTGTGTGTTTGGCTGAATTATGAAAACAAGATCAATTAGTTTTTCCATATGTTAAAACTGCCACCTCTATTTTAGGGTCCCCCACCCCCATTTAAGTTATATTTGTCATCTTTTATGACCACATTGTTTAGCAATAGAGTTACTGGTCCCAATTACCATTGGTAATCAAGGAGTCTTGTATGTTGAATACAGTGACTAACTTACACATATAGAATTAAACAAGAAATAGGGTCAGAATGTGAATTACCGGTAGTGATTAGTATGTAAGTAGTACACTGGGGTTGTTTGTTTATACTGAGAGAATAAGGATCAAATATCAGCTCAACACTACTGATATTGGGAGATCAGGGACCTGTAACTATTTCTAGGCTCTGTGTAGAATCCATTTGTGAAAGCTGTGCAGTAGTTGTACGAAGACTAAATAAAGCTTACGATCCATGAATTAGATTTTAAAATATAGAAGTCATCTAATGCCATCAACCTTACCATTTTCCATTTCCAATTTCTAGTAGTTCTGAATGCATCTTAAGACAACCCACTTGTCCTCATCATGTGCTGATCTAATACATGTCCAGAATAGTGTAGTATATTTATAATATTATGAGCTGGAACTTCCAGAGAACACCTGCAGTCAACTAGTGTTCAATCCAGCCAGATACAGGATAAATTTATTTGAAATAAAATTGCATATATTTCTGTAGTAAGGAGAAAATGTAATAGATTGTTATGAAAGTGGCAGCAAATTGTAAGTTTTGGGAATCTGCATTCCAATAGAGTATTTTTTGCCATGTATATGTATACATTTGAAGTAGATTGAAGTTTCTCTGTGTCATATGTGTGAGTATGTGGATAAATGCATAATAGTTATTCTTTGAGAGATGAATGCAACAAAATTTCATTTTAATGTATGCTGACTAGTGTACATTTAAAGTGACAATACAGTTCTGTTCTGTTCTGTTCTGTTCTAATTCTATTCTATTCTATTCTATTCTATTCTATTCTATTCTATTCTATTCTATTCTATTCTTTCTATTCTATTCTATTTCTAAATGTACTATGTGACTGTTTGCATTGTATGCAACTTAAGAGGTGGGAGAAAATCAGCATCCAGTAATAGTTTCTACTTGCAATGTCTGTTTTTGAATACTGGATCATCAAAACATATATCTTCCATTTGGGAGAGACACATCCACAATGTACCAAATTGTAAGCAATTGTGACTTCAGCATTATGAAGAAATGAAATACTTAATATATCAAGTTCATGAATTCCTGTTAAAGATATTGCACCTTGGCCTACTTTTGATTTTAAAATTTCTGTTTACATAAAGAGTTACGTGCTAGCTTGATAGAAGATTTCAGCATAAGCAATGAACACAGATCTCAAGGTAATTGACCTCTATACTTCTTTATTTTTATTTTATGTTTGATGTTGTAATTTGATATAACCTCATTTATTTCTTTCTATATTTTGAGATAATAGTAAACCGGTAAGGAGGACAATGACAGTATGAAGCTTCTGTTGACAAGTAGTATTTCTTATTCACTGAAGAAATTCACTCTATAGCACACAGCGCGTGTGCACACTCGCTGGTATATACACACCTTCCAATATGTTATCCCATAAAAATATCTAAAACCTATTTAGAAGAAAACATCCATGAGACTCCCTTCTTGTTCCAAAGGGATGCAATGGGCAAAACAGTATCATCTTCCTAAAGAGAAATGTTATCAATTAATTTAATATTGAGAAGTGCCCTTCTGGGTTATAGATATATTTTGTCATATTTGAGAGATGCTCATATGTTTCTTATTTATTCCAGAATTGGGATAAGTATGTTCAGAAATCTTGCCATAAATTGTAGGCATTTTCTTCCTACAAGTAGCTGTCTGATCAATCTAGAGGTCCAGGCAGTACCTGAACCCAATTCTCTTATAATGCTGCAACATTAGTCAGGAAAGATATGGCTCCTTCTTCCCATGACTGAACTGGGAAAATTATATGCAGGTATAAGTACCTATTCATTAGAATGGGATGAAATTGGCAGGAGAGTTAGACACAGAACGAAATGTTACAAATTTCCTAGAAATTTGTGTATACGTTTTTAAATGTAATATATTTTGACCATAACAATGATTCTGTATAACTCCTGTAATCTTGTAACATGTTTAGTTATATTATAATCTTTGGTCAAGACAGTTTTGAATGAGACAATTCTTACACCTGTATTCATGGTCTCTTTGGTTACATTTCACAGGGAATGTAAAAATGTATAAAACCAAGGAAGAAACTGGGTGGAAGAGAGAAATGAAGAAGTATATAAGCTGGGGAGAAACAAATAGGAATGAGATTTTTAAAAAGTACATACTTGTAAAACATACTTGTAAAATTGAAAAGGAGAATTTAGTTCAGCAAGTCACTACAATATAACTTGCCCAGCAGAGCTATCCGATACCCATTATAAACATTGCTGATAAATTCTTGTTTAGTATCTATCTGAATACATCCAATTGTACACCATTGCACTGTATAATAGCTTATACTATCAAGCTGTTTTTAATTTAGAAGGGATTTTTGTTGACATTTTATCAGGTATGTTTTTCTATAACTTAAAATCTATTATTCCCCATACCATATGCTGTGTTGATACATCAGTTCAAGTATTTGAACCTTCCTTCCTCCCAGGCTTTTCTCTTCAACATTCCCAATTCCTACAATCTTTCATCATAATTTCTACTTCCTTGATCACCCTCACTGTCCATCTTTCAGATCATTTCTCTGAATCCTTCTTATAGTGTAGTGCCCTGATTTGGATACAAATAGGTTTGAGAAAATAGGACAAAGTGAAATGATTGCTTCTTGTGATTTTGAAAGTATGTGTCTGGCATCTTTAGAGAGGCTCTTATTCATCCATGCTTTGAAATTTTGAGCAGAGTGACAGTCTATTCTCACATCTATGGCTTATTATTTTCCCTCCTTTTTACCACCCTCTCCAAACCCCAGCTTTTAGTCCTCCAAAGCCTTTTTCTTTGTACAGGAGTCCTGACAATAGGATACCACAGCAATTATCCTTAGAATATTATTTTTCATAAATACTATTGGCAAGTCAGTAATTGTTGCTTGCAAAGAGTGCCTCTTCACACACAATCACACCATAAAAGGTCATTTGTATCAGTATATCTTTGCAACCACTACTCGAAAGATAGAGTGACTGACTGCAAGAGCTACTTGGATATAAAGCTGAACCTATTGAGCTTCAACCTAATATTTCCCTTGTCACTGTGGCATTATGTGCATAAGAATTTAAAAAGTAATTTTAAAAAATCAATTCCTTTTTGGTGCCTACTACACTGCTTTGCCCTTTTCAGCCCACAGGTGGCACTCCATGGAAGAGCTTGAATCTAAAACGCTGAGTTAAATACCTCTATCTCATCTTATTAAATTAACATCAATCTGAATTATCCCATTCCTTTCTAGTTCAGGCTTCACAGGCCTTATTTCCTATAACAAAAGGGTATTTGGTTGTGAAGAGATCACCAATATTCCACACCAATTTTATCCTTAGAACCTGTGATTATTTAAAACTATGTGTATTAGTAGTCTTTCTATGATGTTTCCAAATAATGTTTTCAGGTGTCTTGCAAGTATCATCTTTCTATAACTGCTTTAATTTGAAAATTTAGAAGGAAACAGAAAACCAATTGACATTTCCTATGAGATAGCAACTGGTATAATCAGCCTGATGAGTTCAGTTCGGGTTTTATCTAACGGAAAGAGTAATATATGTAATTTTGAACAAAAATATCTTTGTTATACATGTAGAAAAACAAATTCTATTGAAATAAATGAAATATCTTCAGTAAAATTGTGCTCATCTTATTAGGCGCTATCTGCAGATTGCTTCACATTTATCTTTACTAGGAGATAGAACTATACACCCAAAAGATGCTCTTTGTATTTCCTAAGCCTACTTAAAAGCTGAAATGATAGTAATTTAGTCCTATTACATGCACGGTGCTGAACAGCTCTGAGAAATGGAATAGTTGAAGATTGTCTCATATACATCATTTCTTCACAAACTGCTGATTGACATAATTGTTAACATCTGGGTGATGTTACAGTACACATACTGTAGTTCGATCAAAATTTATGTGTTTAGGCTCTAAGTAAAAAAATGCTAATAGATTTATTTTTCTGTACTGAATATTGACTGAAAAATGTATGAAATTGATCTTGCTGATTTTTTTATCTGAACAAAAATGTATTTTATTTGATTTTGATAGCATGTTCAATTGATTTATAAACTATAGTTTATAGATTACAGTGATCAGCAAATACAGGCAATTTTGGTTTATTCTATAAACCACAGGTAAAGAAAACTTGGTTACATATCAAACTATGGTTAGCAATGGGCAGCATTATAATGATTGTTTTAATCTGAAGTTCTAGTAAACACATACTGTGGTAGAATCCAATTCTCACAAGTACTTTAATAATAGAAGAATAGCAATTAGCCATATAATTACCCAACTCAATCATAAAACCCTTGGGACAGTCTCTCATGTTGAGCCTAAGCTTTGTTTCAAGGATGCAAGAGGGAAATTAGGTTGCCATTTTGAGCTGTCTGGAGAAAACACAGACTAAAATAACAGATAAAGAAACCTGATGTAAATCCATAAGCGCAAGTTGTACCACAAATGTACCTAGTTATCCTGAATCTAATCAATAATTTCATAATATATTAGTTGTCATCATCTCTGGCTTCAGAAATTTATATGACCCCAAAACTCTAAACAGGATTGAATCTCCAGGAGATATCCCCAAATCTGTGGCTATATCTCTTTCATCATTGGCAAAAGATGAATTCCCAATTAGTCCCCCACTTTTCTTACCTTGAAGAAGAGAGGAGACAAAAATCAGTCAAGGATCTTTTAGAAATGCATTCCTCTCTAAGGAAGCATGGCCAACTATTGTATGGTCTTTGTCAACCTATATATGGCTTCAGCTCTTTGCTGAGTGAATCATCGTATCTTTATAGAAGAGATGAGAAATTTGAGTGTTCAGAAATACAATTCACAGCAGCCCCAGTGTGCATGGTCATTCTGTATCAAATGAAACAATGTTCCCTCACCAACTGTTATAGCCCATTGGCCCAGTATTGCAATGTCACAAATGTTTTTCAAAATAATTTTGAGTAACTGCTTCAAGCATTGTCAAAAGAGCCAGGGATAAAATAATGTGAAAAAATGGCTGGAAAACAAGACAGAACTTGCTGTCCAGAAAAACAATGGGGGAAACTCTTTTGACACCCCACATATTTGGATTTTTACCTGTTCTATATCATATTTTGAAAGGGATCCAGATCAGGAAGAAAGATTCACTGTCATGAAAGGGCCATGACTTTCTGCAACCATAGATTTACTTCATGAGAAGTACATGAGAAGGATTTGGATACAATTTTGTTTTCTAGATGTTCCTGAAATTTTGCAGCCTTAAACACCTGTAAATTGTATTTCACCGTGTTTCCCTGAAAATAAGACCTATCCCAAAAATAAGCCTTAGCATGTTTTCTGTACCCTTAGCATGTTTTCTGTGCCCAATAAAGCCCTACCCCTAAAATAAGCTCTATTTAAGCACCTGCACAGCTGGCTGCTTGCCCATTCTGTTTGGTTACTTGAGGTGATGAGACGAGACGAGATGAGGCAAGAGCGGATGGAGCTGCCTGATGTGCACACTGGCTTACCTCAGGGCTCCCACAGCCAGGCCATCCACT